>NC_092415.1:116221725-117421725 GCF_040894005.1 Engystomops pustulosus | reverse complement strand
CTGTCACTCTGTCATGGCCATGCTGTTGCCCATAATTTTGGCATAATGGTGCGATTAAGCAGCCTCAGAGGCATCCATGCATGCTGCCCCTGCTGTTTCCTGTCCATTTCCGTGGTGTTTCCATCCTTTTCTGAGGTTCCCAGGTGTTTGGCCAAGCTTCCCTGTGCAGAGCCTTGGTCCCCTTGAAAAATGCTCGAGTCTCCCATTGACTTCTATGGGGCCCGTTATTCGAGACGAGCACTCGAGCATCGGGAAAAGTTCGTCTCGAATAACGAGTACCCGAGCATTTTAGTGCTCGCTCATCTCTAATAATATGACCTTATTAGTACAGAGAAAATTAAAAGTGGTGAATAAAATTTAACTTTTAATTAATGTTGGTTAAAATAAGAAAATATTTTTTTGTATAAAAATATTTGTGACAGATAATGGATGACACTCCTAGATAAGTAAACAGTCTCAAAAATAGTTAGACATAAACCCATGGGTCCTACATATCCGCAGTGAAAACGTATCATGACCAGATAAGCAAAAACAATTTTATAGAGATAAATCTGGTCCCTAGAGGGTGAGGACTCACCAATGGGAAGATTGTAGTAAAAGCACCGTTCTTCCAGCGTGTGTTCTCCAATGAGGATATTCGGTGACTGTAGTGGATGTATTACTCCGTAAGCAGTCCGTGATGAAAGTCACAATGCAGCTGTACATTTAGGTGAGGGTGCACAGGGTACAGGACAACTGTCGGGAAGAGAAAGCGGTAGCTGTACATGCAGTACTATCCCTATTATTCCCTAGTCCGACAGAGAGCTATTAGTCCCTGTTAACCTAACCTCGGAGCCACAGCCCTAGAAAGCTGCCACCCTGACTGGAACCTTACCCTACAAACACTGGCCCTATTAAAAGCCTAAAGGTCCAAGGTAGGGTAGATGAGAAACCATCTCAAAAAGTATCTCAAAGAAATATCAAGTGGAGCATGTCCCTACATGCCATGTTTCACCTTACTTCAGGCTCATCAGGGGGCATAGTATAAATGTCGTGGCCTCCTGGCAAAACAATAAACATACCAAAACATGGGGTTACCCAATGTGGGGAGTTAAAAAAATACTGAAGTGAAATGTGTATTAACATCATTTCTCTTACCTTTAAAGATGACCAAAGTATGTGCTGAATCAAGAAAAGGTTAGCCGGTGTAAGGAGTACTCCGTATTGACTGGGTATGACCTAAGTGCGGTGCTCACAATGAAGAGACACACGCCAAATTTGGTGAACCAATGGGTCCCTCCTGAATGGTAAATCTGATCTAATTTAAAGGAGTGCAGGAAAAGGCGCTTACCGGAAGTGCCCGCCTCCTCCTATGCATCCATGTAAAATCAGTACCTGACTAGAAGTGCCGGCGCCAGGGACAGTAGAACGCACATGAGCGGGAATTAGGTATACCCAGTATGCGCAGACCATATAAACCGGATGGTGTAATAGGAAATGTGATGCTTGGGTTAGCAGGTATGTTCATAGTATGCAAATAGGACCTGCTGAGAAACCTCTCCGCTAGCGGTACTTAGAACGGTGAAGTGAAGGGGGTGGGACTAGGGGCGGATTGGGAAAATATGTGTCCTCAACCTTGCGCCTATAATTGGATCTACACCGAAGTGTAGAATAGTGAGGCTCATAAACAGGCAGTTAACGATGATCATAGAGAGCAAGTCTATGAATACCTAAGAAAGGGGATTTTAGGCTAGTGATTGGACTCAAACAGAAGCCGACTGTGAGAGCCGGATTAGAATGCTCATAGAAATAGTGATGTACTTACATAACTCAATCAAAAAAAGGGTAGACAGAAAACATTACAAAGGGAGATTTAGATGAAGCATGCAAAGCTTAATTGTTCATTTAAGCCTTGTGGTGCCATTGTTTTCAATCTAAAAATCCATTTTGCCTCTTTTTGTCTCAGGATGCGATCCCAATCCCCTCCTCTAGTGGGTGGTTCTACCAAGTCTATCCCAATAAAGGTTAACCCTCTTATATTGCCATTGTGTTCATAGAGTATATGATTGGCTAAAGTCTTGTCCCGATTATTTCTAATGTCGCCTAGGTGATCCCAAATGCGGCGACGGAATTCTTGGTAGGTTTTGCCCACATATTGTTTTTGGCACATACAGGTTGCCAGGTAGATGACTCCCTTGGTACGACAATTGATGAAACTGTTAATGGTGTAACTCAGGACCGTGGCAGAGCTAGTAAATTCTTTTCTACACTACACAACACTGCATGCCACACAGCCACTGCATCTGTAACACCCGTGAAACTCTTGGTGGTGCCAACTGATTTTGGTCTACTGTAATGGCTGCGTATCACCCGGTCACGGATATTTTGGCCCCTTCTGTAGGTTATGCGGGGATAGCCCGCAATGACTGGTGACAGGTTCGGGTCCATTTGTAAGATAGTCCAGTGTTTTGAGAGAATGTTACTTATTGCGGGGGCAGCACCATCATATGTTCCTATGAGTCTAATCTGTGGGGTATCTGGAGGTTTAGGTTTGGGGACTAAAAGTCTTGTTCTATTAAGTTTGAGTGCCTTCAGATATGCTGTGTGAAGAACAGCATCTGGTTAACCTCTAGCTTTAAAACGAGAACGCATTTCTCTCGCTTGAGTCACAAATTCTTTAGTTGTTGAACAATTTCTTCTAAGTCGAAGATACTGGCTGAAGGGGATGCCCCTCTTAAGTGCTGGTGGGTGGTTGGACTCCCACCTAAGCAAGGAATTAGTTGCAGTAGGCTTCCTAAAAATTGTGGTGTCCAACTCACCTCTGCTATTCTTTTATTAAAATGTCCAAGAAGGGCAACTGCACATGGTGTATTTCAAACGTAAATCTAAGACCTAGATTGTTAAGGTTAAGTTCGTCAACTAAATTAGTGAATTCTTCAGAGGTACCTTCCCATAAAATGAAGATATCGTCGATATAGTGAGCCCATAGGCTCGCCATACCGATATTCGCAGGATTGGTGTGATCTACACCAAAGACGTGCAGGCCTTCCCACCAGCCCAGGAACAAGTTGGCATAGGAGGGCGCACAAGAACTGTCCATTGCAGTGCCCCTGAGCTGGTGGTACAGCCTGCCGTCAAAAGTGAAAAAATTGTGGGTGAGGGAAAATTCCAGGATTTGTAGTACAAATCTGCTGTGAGCCCTAAACTGGTTCCCTCTAGAATAAAGATAATATTCCACGGCTTTTAAGCCCAGTTCATGAGGGATAGAAGAGTATGATGACTCTACATCAATACTGGCTAACCAAGTATTAGGGCCAATGGTGAGTCCTTCAAGTCTCTTTAGCAGGTCTGTAGTGTCCCTGGTATAGGAAGGAAGGGAGGTCACAAAGGGAGGCAAAATTTTGTCAATGTAGATTCCCAAATTTTGGCATAATGACTGCACTCCGGAGACTATAGGTCTACCCTTAAAAGGATTTGTCCCTTTATGAAGGCCGTAAAATGTGGCAAGTCTTGGGTGGGTGGGAAAAAGGAAGTCATGCATAATGACGATGTTACCACCCTTGTCTGATTGTTTGATTACAATACTGTCGTCTTTTTCTAGTGTGACAAGAGCTGATCTTTCCTCTCTACTACAGTTAACCTGGTTGGAGAAGAAGTGGGTATTCTACAGTTCATCCAGGACTAATTTGGCGAAAATGTCTATACTCAATATGTCACCAATAAGAGGAGATTTTTGACTGCGATTTTTAAGATCTGTGAAGGGGCCCAGTCCGGTGGACGGTACGGGGGGCTCTGCTAGACTGGTTAATAGGCGTACGTCCGACAATATATCGGGGGGTATGCCCAATTCCTGGCTCTCCTTCCGTTCTTTGATCTTAAAGTACTTATGCCATTGTAGGTTACGCAAGAAAAGCTGAATGTCTTTATACCAATTAAAGACATTGCATTTATTGTTAGGGACAAAAGATAACCCTTTACTCAAGACTTGAATTTCGGACTCTGAGAGGGCACGTTGTGAAAGATTAACAATTAGGGAGCCTTTTACCCATCCACTGGGGTTCCTGTTCAGTAGAATGTAGACTAGGGCGATCCCTAAAAAGGAGCTGAAGAAGATGAGGAAGAGGAGGACGAGGAATGTGGCACGGGTCCACGGGAAGGGGATGTCTGACCTTGTGTCTCCCCCCATGTGTGGTTGGTGTTTCCTCTCCCTCGTCCCCTCTTACTCCGTCCTTTGCCTCTGTTACCCTGACCTTTAGTTGCGTGTTCTGTGTCAGATATGTCAGTGTCTGTCGATAGGTCGGTTTCCGCTGTCGTGGTCCTGACGTTGGTAAAAGAGTAAGCTTTATTCTCTTTGGAATTACAAAGGTCCCTGTTAAACTGTTTGTGTTTACGGTCTTTTAGGCTAAATTGGAACCTTTCCAGACTGTTTTGTAGTTGTTTCTCGCTACTGGCAAAGTCGTTTTCAGTTGAGAATTTATTAGTTATCTCTATACCCAGTGTTTGTAGGGTAAGGTTCCAGTTGGGGCTTTCTCGGCTGCGGCTCCGAGTTTAGGTTAACAGGGACTAATAGCTCTCTGCCGGACTAGGGAATAATAGGGATAGTACTGCATGTACATCTACCGCTTTCTCTTCCCGACAGTTGTCCTGTACCCTGAGCGCCCTCACCTAACTGTACAGCTGCATTGTGACTTTCATCACGGACTGCTTACGGAGTTACCTGTAATACATCCACTACAGTCACCGAATATCCTCATTGGAGCACACACCCTGGAAGAACAGTGCTTTTACTACAATCTTCCCATTGGTGAGTCCTCGCCCTCTAGGGACCAGATTTATCTCTACAAAATTGTTTTTGCTTATCTGGTCATGATACGTTTTCCCTGCGGATATGTAGGACCCATGGGTTTATGTCTAACTATTTTTGAGACTGTTTACTTATCTAGGAGTGTCATCCATTATCTGTCACAAATATTTTTAGACAAAAAACTCTTTTCTTATTTTAACCAACATTAATTTAACGTTAAATTTTATTCACAATCTGTATACCCCAAATAGCAGTTCTTTTTTGCTTCTGAAGTGAAGAGGAAAAAAATCATTGTAAAATCCACATACTTTCTGTAGTGATTTCTGCTTCAATCCCAGGGTGTCAGTTCTTGTGCTTCTGTATACCACAAATAGCAGTTATTTTTTGTTGCTGAAGTGAATAGGAAGAAATAAGTGTGAAATCCACATACTTTCTGTAGTGATTTCAGCTCCAATCCCACTGTATCCATTTTGGGGGATCTGTATACCCCAAATAGCAGTTCTTTTATATTTCTTAAGTGAAGAAGAAGAAATCATTGTAAAATCCACATACTTTCTGTAGTTATTTCTGCTTCAATCCCAGGGTGTCTGTTTTGGGGGATCTGTATACCCCAAATAGCCATTCCTTTTTGTTGCTGAAGTAAAGAGGAAGAAATCAGTGTAAAATCCACATACTTTCTGTGGAGATTTCTGCTTCAATCCCAGGGTGTCAGTTTTTCAAATAGAAGTTCTTTTTTGTTGCTAAAGTGAATAGGAAGAAATAAGTGTGAAATCCACATAATGGGGCAGATTTACTTACCCAGCCCATTCGCGATCCAGCGAAGTGAAGTGCAGAAAAGACCCCGATGCATTCTAGTATCAATAAAGCTGGTTATCCCAATTGGAGACGTGGTCCATAGGTAATACATTATGAGCAGATTGTTAACTAAGCACAGTCCGATTAGACATGGAAAATGCGTCTCCTGCCGGAAATCACTGAAAACAAAAATGAAAAAATAAGAAATTTTAAAATATATATATATATATAACTGGATCAAAGGAAAATGGTGGGCCAGTCCTTGAGCTTGGCAGTGTGGACGTGTGGAGCTGTAACTACGGTCAGGGCCAGTACATGTCCTTTACATCCCACTGGGTGAATGAGCTTCCTGCCGAGCCGCACCAACAACTTGAGGTCAGGGCATTGGCCACATGAGTGCGGTAGGGGCTGAACTGGAGGAGGAGGAGGGCATTAGAGCGCAAGCAGAGTCTGGTGAAATCAGTGGTTTTTCCAATAAGGTGACAAGAGAGGTGGTGCAGGAGCATCTGGAGGAGGTAGAAGACGAGGCAGATGACCCAGAAGCACTGTGGCAGTATACAGTGGAGATGGAGGCCGGGAGTACTTCAGAGTCACTTGTGCAGATGGCCCGCAGCATGCTGCTTTGCCTAACTAGTGACAACCGAATAGTCAACATCCAGCATAGGGAAGACTCTTAGACCCTTGCTACCGGTCAAAAATGTGTGACTTTTTTCCAGCTGCCGAGAGGGAGGAACAACTGGCATACTATAGAGGAAATACTGTGCACACAGTTGGGCACTGCCTATGTGCGCCATTGTCCATTCTCTGTCAAGTCTGACCGGGGGCCTCCTGACAGTCATTGTACTACTGCCATGGCTTCTGTGGGGAGATTGGGTGGTAGGAGCAGTAGCAGCTCCATCAGCAGCAGCTTAACTCTGGATTCCTTAATGAGCAGCTTCCTTCACCTGCCTAGTGAGGAGGATAGCCGCCACCAGCAGCAGGACATGGAGCAGACCCTGGAAAGCACTTTAACACCCCAGGTACAGGATCCCCTGGACTACTGGGCAGCCAAACTTGATGTGTGGCCGCAACTTGCAGAGTTGGCAGTAGAGAAGCTGTCCCGCCTGGCTAGTAGCGTGGCATCAGAGCTGGTGTTCAGTGCGGCGGAGGCCATCGTTACCCCAAGGAGAACCCGCTTGTCCTTCTGTAATGTGGAGAGACTGACCTTTGTCAAGGTGAATCAGGCTTCGATCGGTCATCATTTCAACTCACCAATGCCTTATGCATCAGATAAGATCAGCCATGACACCTCCCCTAAATGTTGAGAAATGAGTCTGGGTTCTAACTGCCTGCCTCAGCCACTATTGTCATGCAGCCACATCTGCTGCCAGTTGCTCCATCTGCCTCCTGCCATCTTTACCAGGGACTGGAATGGTCTGCCACCTCCACCCTATATCATTGTGCCACTCTGTAGGCTACTGCTGCTGCCGACACCACCTCCACACTGTATCATTGTGCCACTCTGTGGCCTACCAAGTTGTTGCCACCTTCATACCATATCATTTTGCCACTCTGTGGGCTCCAGGTGCTGCTGCTGACGGCACCTCTGCACTCTGTCATTGTGCCACTCTGGGGCCTATCAGGTTGCTGACACCTCCACACTATATCATTGTGCCACTCTGTGGGCTCCTGCTGCTCCTGCTGATGCCACCTCCTCACTGTATCATTTTGCCACTCTGTGGGCTCCTGCTGCTGCTGCTGCCACCTCCACACTGTATTATTGTGCCACTCTGTAGGCTCCTGCTGTTGACGCCACCTCCACACTGTATCATTGTGCCACTCTGTGGCCTACCATGTTGCTGCCACCTCCACACCTGTGACCTCATGCTGCTGTTTCTGCTGCTGGTGCCACTTTTGCAGTTCTTTTTTTGGAAAAGACATGATATTTTCAGGAAAACTGTAATGTAGGATGCATGTGGCATCTCTAATCTTCAAATTCAAATTTAAATGAAAAATTTCAACTTCAAGTTCATTTCAAACTTCATCATTCTGCCTCCTCTGCTGTGGGTTCTGTGGGCTTTTTCTGCTGCTGCCACCACCTCCACAGTCTCATTGTGCCACTCTGTGGCTTTCCATGTTGCTGCCACCTTTGAGCTCCTGCTGCTGCTACTGTCACTCCCACACTCTATTATTGTGCCAATCTGTGGCTTTCCATGTTGCTGCCACCGTGTCACTGCCACTTATGGACTCCTGCTGCTGCTTGTGCTGATGCCACCTCCACACTCTATCATTGTTACCTCCTGCTGCTCTGTCATTGTGCCACTCTGTGGCCTACCATGTTTCCGCCACCTCCATAATTTGTCATTGTGCCACTCTGCGGCCTTATTAATGCTGCTGCCAACTGAACTCTGTCTCCCTGGAAAATCCTGTGATTTCTATAATGCTGTAATCACCTTCCATCGCTCTAAGACGTTGCCACTTTGTTTAGTTATTCCCTACATTTCATCTGTCAGAAGGAATTAAAAGCCCCAGGATTGATAGTCAAAAGCAGGAATGGATACAGAACACAGAGGACATGCAAATTTTCCATGTACTGCTCATCTCTGTTTTCGATCCACTCCCATTTGGCTTTAGCAATACTGATGATGGATTGACTGATTGAAAGCGGACACTGATGGATGAAATGAAGGCAAAAATGATTAGTGACGTCAATGCAAAATTACTGCCGACAGCCTCTGCACTCTTTTGGGGGGGGTTTCTACATGTATCCGCATTTAATAGAACAGGTTCTGTCATAATCTATGGAATCATCTGATGTCAATGTAAAAACAGTGCACTCTTTGATGTTATAGTGGGATCTTGGACCTCAGCTCAGTCCTTTCGAGCTGGCACAGACGCTACCTTGGCAGGCTGCATTCCCGCTTTGCTTATTTGGTGAAGTTGGCCTCTGTAAGTGCACATGAAATTGAAGAGTGAAGCGATTCTAAGAGCAACGGCTGTCATGTGTGTGTCATACTAAAAAACAGCATTGTTTGAAGACCAAACAACGCTCCCTATGCATATTTAACCTTGGCACAACGTTCTACAACACTCTACAGGCTCTCTGCAGCCAGGGAATACCTGTTTTTAACGTGTTTTTAACAAATTCGCCCATCTCTAGTCACCAGGTCTTTTTTCCCCAAAAATATATTCTGTGTGTTAAATACTTTAATGAATGAAAATAAATTCAGATCTGCTTAATGGAAAGGTTTTGCTTTTAATTATCTTTATGTATATAACTTCAAAGATAGCAACATGTAATCAGCTGACACTCCAGTGTACGTCTGTCATTGCAGCCTCCAGTGTGTCTTTTTTCTCTCCGTCTCTCTCATTGACACACACAGGGAGGTGGGAGGGGGAGCAGCAGGATGAGTAATAATATCCTACTGCAGAGTCCTCCTATTTACCAGTGTAGGATCTTTGTTTACATGTCTAATGAGAGTGTTTAAACCGAGAGTTTTATCCACGGCTAAAAAAAAAGAATTTCCAAAATTGAAAGGAATGCCCTGTTATCTCATACATGCGGGAATAGAGGTGTTGAGTCAGACCCTAAACCTATCTCATTTGTTACTACATATAGTAATCAATTTCACTTAATAAAGAAAGTCATCTCTAGATATTTACCCATTTTAGAACAAAATAAAGATTTGAAATATTGTCTTTCAGAGTGGGTAAACTATATCTCTATAAAAGTGCTCACTATCGGCTCCATATTGTCTCCAAGTATGTTCACCAGCAATACTGTTAATCCAACAAACTATACGTGGCTGCATTATCCTGGCAACCACAAATGTGGGCACCTTAGGTGTATAGCTTGTGAACATCCTTCTATTACTGATCATTTTTCCTCAAGTGTCACCAGTGTAAGTTTTAAAATTACTACATATATGAACTGTAATACCATGTATACGGTTTATGTGATTAATTGCACTATGTGCAACAAACAATATGTAGGGTGTATGACCAATTCTCTTAAAACCCGCATTAGGAAACATGCGTCTGACATTAAAAATTTAAAACTGACCAATATGTCAGCCACCTCGAGGCACTTTCGCGATTTCCATTCCATTGAAAAGGTGAAAAGACCAGAAAGGGGTGGTGATCACAGAAAAAAATTAATGAGCAGGGAAACAATGTCACGAGTGCTCCCGTGATCCATGTCGCAGATGGCAGGTACACCCGTGCACCGCTGTATGCCTGTCTCCGTCCCCGACTTACCTCTCCTGGCTGTGTTCCGGGTCCCGGTGTGTAGGCCGCACATCTTCTTCCTTCCAGGCTGCACGTTCCCGCTGCTAGGGCATGTGCGCGCCGACTTCACAGGATTTAAAGTGCCAGGGTCCTCCTGATTGGCTAATCTGGCTCAGCCTTTATAATCTGGCACCACCCTTCCTTCCTGGCCGGATCTTCAGCATTCTAACCCAACTTCCAAGGTTTCCACACCTCGCTTCCCAAAGCAGTCCCTATTGAAGTGTTTGCCCACCTGCGTCCTCAGACGCTCCTGTATTCCAGCATGCCTCCATGTTCCCCCAGCGTTTCCTGGTGTTTCCGTGTCTCCTGTCTCCAGCATTCCCATACACTTCTGGTGTGTCCTGTCTTCCAGCGTTTTCAGACGCCTCCATGTCTCCTGTCTCCATCGTTCCCATACGCTTCCTGCTGTGCCTTCCAGTGAAGTCTCCAGTTCATACCAGTGTCACCAGTGTTCCTCAGTGTTCCTGCTGTCATCCTAGGCTTGGACTGTTTCCTAAACAATTGTACCCTTCAAGGGGAAAAAAGAGGACCGACTAAAAAAAGTGCATATGAAACAAGAAGTCTTTATTAGTGACACTATACACTTTAACAATAAAATACAATAAAATCATGAGTGGTCGAATACACAAAAAGAGAAGAAGCCACCCCCAGACGAAGGCTCATCCCGAGCCGAAACGTACGTCGGGCCGCGGCCCTTCCTGGACAGTGGAACCTTAACATTATAATGACCTGGTAAGAACATACACCTTCCCCCTAAACCACTATTATATAGGGTGACCAAATAGAGAGCCACACTTTTGCCCCGGTTTACAGTTTAGGGATGACCTTAATCTCCCCCAAAAACCCTATTACCTGTATCCATTCTTTTGTTTAAATTGGACTGTTTCCTGCATACCCTTTACCTTGGCTGCCTCTGCGGGCCTCATACCATCTCCCATGGTAGTCCCGAGGGTCCACTGGTCCACAGACTCCTCCCTCCGGACTCTTCCCATAGATAATTTTATCATAGTATATAAGGCTGGAAGGAGACGCAAGTCCATCAAGTCCAACCTTCAAGAATTAAATAAATGTTTTATCCCCATAACCCGTGATATTTTTTCTCTCCAGAAAGTCATCCAGGCCTCTCTTGAACATGTACATAGAGTCGGCCATAACAACCTCCTGCGGCAGAGAGTTCCATAGTCTCACTGCTCTTACAGTAAAGAACCTTTGTCTATGGTGATGGTAGAATCGCCTCTCCTCTAGGCGTAGAGGATGCCCCCTTGTCCTGGTCACAGGCCTAGGTATAAAAAGATCTTTGGAGAGATCCTTGTACTGTCCGTTCAGGTATTTGTACATTGTAATGAGGTCTCCCCTCAGTCGTCTTTTTTCTAAACTGAATAATCCCAAATTTTGTAATCTGTCATTGTATTCTAGTCCCCCCATTCCCCTAATAATCCTGGTTGCTCTCCTCTGCACCCGTTCCAGCTCTACTATATCCTTTTTATATACTGGTGCCCAAAACTGTACACAATATTCCATGTGTGGTCTGACCAGGGATTTGTATAAGGGCAGAACTATGTCTTTATCATGAGAATCTATTCCTCTCTTGATACATCCCATTATTTTATTTGCTTTAGCAGCAGCCGCCTGGCTCTGGTCACTAAAATTAAGTTTACCATCCACCAATACGCCCAAGTCCTTTTCAGCTTCAGTTTTACTAAGTATTTGACCGTTTAGAACATAATTATACTTTTTGTTTCCATGGCCCAAGTGCATAACTTTACATTTATCTACATTAAACCTCATCAAACCATTTCTCTGCCCATCCCTCAAGCTTCCACAAATCCCTCTGTAATGCTAAACTATCGACCTCAGTATTTATTACTTTACACAGCTTAGTATCATCTGCAAATATTGAAACTTGACTGTGTAAACCCACTACAAGGTCATTAATAAAAATATTAAAAAGAAGTGGCCCCAATACTGACCCCTGTGGCACTCCACTGGTAACATCAACCCAATCTGAGAATGTGCCATTAATGACCACCCTCTGTTTTCTATCACTAAGCCAATTACTTACCCAGATACACAGATTTTCTCCTATTCCCAGCAGTCTCATTTTATATACCAACCTTTTATGTGGCACGGTGTCAAATGCCTTTGAGAAGTCCAGATATACAACATCCACAGCGTCCCCCAGATCCAGTCTTGAACTTACCTCCTCGTAGAAACCAATCAGATTAGTCTGACAGGACCGATCTCTCATAAACCCATGCTGACGCTGGGTTATAAGGTTGTGCACAGTGAGATACTCCAGGATAGCATCTCTAATAAACCCCTCAAATATTTTCCCCACCACAGCAGTTAGACTTACGGGTCTGTAGTTTCCAGGATCGCTATTTGATCCTTTTTTGTATATTGGTACCACATTTGCTATGCGCCATTCCTGTGGAACATTCCTCAGTCCTCAGTGAATCTTCAAATATTAAAAATAACGGTCTGTCTATCACCGTACATAATTCATGCAGAACCCGGGGGTGTATGCCATCTGGCCCAGGTGATATATCTATCTTAGTGGTTGCGAGGCGGCGCCGTACCTCTTCCTGGGTTAAACTGTTGACATTATAAAAAGAATTTACATTATTCCTCATTGTGTCTTCCACCAGGGGATTTTCCTGGGTAAAGACAGTTGAGAAGGTGACATTCAGTAGATTGGCCCTTTCCTCATCTCCTTCCACCATGACCCCCATGTTATTTCTAAGGGGACCCACACTCTCTGTTTTTAGTTTCTTATCATTTATATATTTGAAAAATAATTTGGGATTATTTTTGCTCTCCCTGGCAATATTTCTTTCAGTCTCTATTTTTGCGGCCTTTATCTGCTTTTTACAGGATTTATTTTTCTCTCTATAATCCTGTAATGCCTCATCGCTACCTTCACGTTTTAGCACCTTAAACGCTTTATCTTTCTCGCTTATTGCTTTCCTTACAAGACTAGTTAGCCACATAGGCTTTTTCTTGTTCCTTTTATGCTTTTTCCCATAAGGTATGTGTTTCTCACAGGACTTTTTCAGAATATATGAGAAAAAGTCCCATTTTTGGGGGGGGCTTTTGTCTTTGAGAGCATTATCCCAGTCTATGCCATTAAGGTCTTCCCTTAGTTGCTGAAAATTTGCCCTCCTGAAGTTTAGAGTGTTGGTTGCCCCTTCACTAACGTGCTTAGTAAAGCGTTATACAAAATCAATGATATTATGATCACTATTCCCCAGGTTCCCCCCAAACCTATCAGGTCTGTTGGTAAGGATAAGGTCCAGCAGTGCCCCCCTCTTGTTGGCTCCAGGACTAGTTGCGACAGGTAATTGTCTTTTGTTGTTGACAAGAACCTGCTACCTTTGAAGGACCTGCAGGTTTCTGCCCCCCAGTCAATATCTGGGTAATTGAAGTCCCCCATGATAAGTACTTCACCATGCTTTGAAGCCGCATCCATTTCACTTATCAGCATTTCCTCTGCTGCCTTCATTATATTTGGAGCCTTATAACAAACCCCTAGTAATATTTTATTTTTATTTTTCCCTCCTCTTATCTCCACCCATAGGGACTCCACATTTGCGTTACTGATGTCATCTCGCAAGACGGGCTTGAGGCAAGAATTCACATATAAACAAACCCCTCCCCCTTTTTTATTTATACGATCCTTTCTAAAAAGACTATAACCATCTATAGTAACAGCCCAGTCATAGCTACTGTCCAGCCATGTCTCGCTGATACCCACTATATCATATTTCCGTTCCAACATCAAGAGTTCCAGTTCCTCCATTTTGTTTGTGAGGCTTCTGGCATTTGTGTACATACACTTTATATGGTTTTCCCTGTCCGTATTCCTTTTGTCCTTATTCCCCAATCTCATTCCAGCCCCCCTTCCTCCCCCATGGACTATGGCTCTTCCCAGCTCTCTATGTACACCGTCTATTTGCCCTGCACAAGTGTAGTTGCCCTCCCCCCAGGTCTCTAGTTTAAACACTCCTCCAACCTTCTAGCCATTTTTTCCCCTAAAACAGCAGCCCCCTCCCCATTGAGGTGCAGCCCATCCCTACTGTAGAGCCTGTAGCCCACAGAAAAGTCAGCCCAGTTCTCCATGAACCCAAACCCCTCCTTCCTACACCAACTTTTGAGCCACTTATTTACCTCCTTGATCTCCCGCTGCCTTTCTGGTGTGGCACGTGGTACAGGCAGTATTTCAGAGAAAATTACCTTTGAGGTCCTTGCCCTGAGCTTATGGCCTAAATCTCTGAAATCATTTTTAAGGACCTTCCACCTACCTGTTACTTTGTCATTAGTGCCAATGTGGACCATGACCGCTGGTTCCTCACCAGCCCCTCCCAGTAATCCATCAACCCGATCCGCAACATGCCGAACCCGAGCACCCGGCAAACAACACACTGTTCGGTATGCACGGTCTTTGTGACAGATTGCCCTGTGTGTTCCCCTAATAATCGAATCTCCCACTACCAGCACCTGTCTAACCTTGCCTGTGCTCCCATTACCCTTCTTATTGGAGCACACATTCCCCTGGTTGCTAGCGGCCACATCTTTCTGCAGCATTGCTACCCCAGAGCTGATATCCCCCTCATCCGCCAGCCTGGCAAACTTATTGGGGTGCACCAGATCAGGACTAGACTCTCTACAACTCTTCCCTCTACCCCGCCTTCTACATGTTACCCAACTAGCTGCCCCCTCACTCTGCACCTCCATACTTCCCTCCCCACAACCATCTTCCCCAGAGAGTTTGTGCTCCAGGAGCAGCAAACTTCGTTCCATATTATCAATTGCCCGCAGCCTTGAAACTTGCTCATTTAGATCCAGAATCTGGGCTTCCAGATGAGCAATTTTCACACACCCCACACAGCAGTATTCCCCCTCGAACGGCTGTTCAAGGAAAGCATACATGGCACAGGATGTACACCGTGTAGCAATGCCACTTATGGAGTCCATTATTCTAATGGGGATTACAATAGAATTATGCACAGAAAGAAGAATTTACAGTCAAAGTAACACAGAACACAGAAGTTACCTGCTAAAGCCCCTCAAACTTAAGTCCCTTAAACGTAAGTCACACTTAAGACACTGCACACACTTCGGATCAATGCACACTCGCCGCCAAGCTCATACACTCGCTTTGCTAATGCTTTTTTAAAAGTTATCTGCCACAAAAATCTGCAGAGCTCACTGCACAAGATCTGGCTGCAAACCACCAAACAAACTGACCACAGAAGTATATAAAGGCTGCTAATTAGATAGCCACACCCCACTATTAATTAGGCAGCACCTGTGACTATACTGTCTAGATAAGCAAGGTGAATGCCTCCCTATACCCCCCACACAATATACAGATTATGCAAGTAAAATACCTTCAGATCTACTTGGTTGCAATAAAAATCACACAATGAATATCAGGAAATAAAACATGTAGATGCACTTATCTATTTGTTGCTGGATCCAAAAAGTACTCCTTCCCTTAAACGTAAGTCACACTTAAGACACTGCACACACTTCAGATCAATGCACACTCGCCGCCAAGCTCATACACTCGCTTTGCTAATGCTTTTTTAAAAGTTATCTGCCACAAAAATCTGCAGAGCTCACTGCACAAGATCTGGCTGCAAACCGGTTGTTTAGTTCCGGTTGTCTGTGTGACTGTAACAGCAAGATTCGGCCATGGGCTCCGCCAAGGCCATGGATCCCATCATGGACTGTTCCAAGTACTCATAGCAGTGGCTAACAGATGTTCTCGCCCAGCAGTCACAACTGATTTTTTCTTGGGGAGAGGAGCTGAGTAGGGTTGCCACCCTGCTCCAACAGCTGCTAGACTCCCAGCTACCACAGAGTCCCCTTCCGCTGCTTCCCAGTGATTCTCTGGGTTTCCAAGAGTCACTCCAGCCGGCCGCCATGCTTCCATCGCTTCCAAGTTTTCCAGAGTCTCTGGCATTTCCAGAAGCCTCTCCAGAGTTTCCAGCTTTCCCAGAAGCCTCTCTAGAGTCTCCGGCTTTCCCAGAAGCCTCTCTAGAGTCTCCGGCTTTCCCAGAAGTCACTCTAGCCTCTGGCTTTCCAGAGCCACTTCAGTCTCCGCAGCTTCCCAAAGCTGTTGCAGCCTTCCAAGAGCCGCTCCTGGCTCCGCAGCTTCCCAGTGCTGCTCCGGCTTTTCAAGAGTCACTTCAGCCTCCGGCCGTACTGCTTGCAAAGGAGTCTATGCAAGTTAGCAGAGTACGTCTCTCGGCCAAAGGACATTCCATACGTCTCTAGATATCCTCAGCTTGTTCCCTGCCAGGTCCAAGCACCTCATCGGGGTTTGCCCTGTTTCTGCTTTCCTCCCCAGGTGTCCCGTCACCAAGATGATTTGGAGGAGGTGAAATAATAGGCTGAAGAAGAAGAGAAAAGGGGGTTATTGTCACTGGTGCTCCCGCGATCCGTGTGGCAGATCGCAGGTACACCCATGCTCCGCTATATGCCTGTCCCCGGCCCCCAACCCGGACTTACCTATCCTGGCTCCTGGCTGTGCTCTGGGTCCTGACATGTAGGCTACACGCCTCCTTCCCTCCGGGCTCGTGCGCGACAACTTCTCGGGATTTAAAAGGCCAGCATCATCCTGATTGGCACTGGCTAATCCAGCTCAGCCTTTATAATCCAGCATCTACCTTCCCTCCTGACCGGATCTTCAGCATTCTAACACAACCTCCAAGGTCTCCACACCTTGCTTCCCACAGCGGTTCCTGTTGAAATTATTACCCACCAGCGTTCCCAGACGCTCCTGTCTTCCAGCGTTTCCAGACGCCTCTGTGTTCCTCCAGCGTTTCCAGATGCCTCCATGTCTCAAGTTCCCAGCATTCCCATACGCTTAGTACTGTGCCTTCCAGGGCTCCAGTCCAGCGGTGTCTCCAGTCCGTGCCAGTGTCATCAGTGTTCCTCCATGTTCCTGCTGTCATCCTAGGCTTGGACTGTTTCCTGCATACCCTGTACCTTGGCTGCCACGAGGGCCTCCACAGACTCCTCCCTCCGGACTCTTCTCATAAAGACTTTCCCTTCTGTTGTCTGTGTATGTTATACATATTGGATGTTTGTGATAAAAACGACTTATTGAACTATTTCCCAGTCTAGATCGGTTTCCCTTTTTTTTTCCTCTCTCTTTTTCAATTGTGTATTTATACATATTTCTTTTTTTTTTTTTAAACATATTTTATTTGAGTCAAAATACATATATACATATCATACATTGCAAATACATTGCATAAGTTTTGGTAACATCATATAGCATTTCGACTCGTTTTACATATATATTTGTTGAAACTAAAACTCTGTTGTTTTTTATAACATACATTTTATGTTATCTAAGCCCCTTTCGTAATCTTACTGCACAATAAACATAATCAAACTTTGTGCTAACATAGCCAACTTGTAGGATAGCGTAAGAAACATATCTTCTATTACCACTTTAAATATATATGTACATATACCCTCTATATCTTTTTGTGTAACATTGTTTTTATTCATTTGTGTTTACATGCCTCTGGAAATACATGGATTCCATCCATTTATTCCACCTCTTCTTGAATTTAGTTTGCAAACCTTCATTTATAGCCATATAATCTTCCATTAGACAATTACTGTTTATAATATTTGTCATCTCAGCAAATGACGGTATTTTCACTGACTTCCAATTTTTAGCAATCAGATTAAGTGCTACCGTAGTTACATGAAATGTTACCGTTCTGTTTTCCACTGGGGATTCCACAAGCCCTATTCCTAACAGCACCAATTCTGGGGAAAGAACTATCTTTATATCTAACAAGTTATTTAACATGGATTCCACTTGTTTCCAAAAGCCTATTATCATCTGACAATCCCAAAAAATATGTAGAATTGTTCCTTTTTGTTTGTGACAACGCCAGCATTTTGAGGAAGTTGAACCATATATTTTTGCAAGTCTGTGAGGTGTGTAATACCATCTGTACAGCAATTTGCGTCTTGTTTCAAAGTGTGATGCACACCTAGATAGAGTGGAAACCAACTTAAATGTTGCCTCCCACATGGATTCCTCTATAGTGATGTTAAGATCTTTTTCCCAGTGGTGTAAACAGGGCATCGGATCCTTATTATAAAATTCTTCAATAGCCTTATAGGCCAATGAAATTCCCTTAGTTAACTTATTTTTGTGAAAAAAGGTCAGTTCAAATAATGTTTTTGGATTCCCACATTCCTTTGGCACTGTATTCAGAAAATGCCTTATTTGTAAGTATTTATAGAAATCCTTTGTCGGTATATGAAACTTCTGAGTAATGTCTTTAAACGACATCAGATGGGATTTGTCCCAAATCATGCCCACATGTGTGATTCCTTTTTTTTCCCAGTTGCTGATATCTATACCTGTAATAAAATATTTTAGTAGCCCACATGGAATGTCTACACTTTGTAATTTTATCAATGGGAATTTAGTTATGTATTCGTCCCATATTTTTAGACTAGCTCTTGATGTGTTCAATAGGGGTCCTGTTAGAGGTTGTTTTAATCCGGATGCCCACAACCTACTAATTAACGAAGTCTGTGGAAAGGCCTCATTTTCGACCTGTAACCAGTGTTTTTTTTCTACTCCCATCACACATTGTCGTGCTTGTTCCAAGATGGCTGCTTTATAATAACTAATTAAATGTGGAACCCCTAAGCCCCCTTTTACCGGAGGTAAGTATAGAATGTTACTTTTTGTTCGTGGTTTTTTGTTTAGCCACACATACTTATTTACTCTTCTTTGTAATTTTTCTATATAGTTTTTAGTTATTCCAATTGGTACATTGATAAAACACATATAATATTTTAGGGAGAACCATCATTTTAAACAAGGCTACTCTTCCCACCCATGAGATATTGAAGGTTGCATATTTGTTTAACTCCACATCTACTTGTTCCAACAATGGCGTGTAGTTTTCTTGAAACATTTTACTTATAGGGAAAGTTAGCTTTACTCCCAGATATGTGATCTGGTTTTCTGCCCAAACAAAGGGATATACTCCTTGCAAGTACTCCTTTTCGTATGACCCTATTCCCATATTTAATATGAGGGATTTGCCCGCATTAAGTTTGTAATATGAAATTGTTCCAAATTGGTGTAACAAAATGTTCACTGCTGCCAATGACATAGTAGGCTTAGTTATAGCTATTATAACGTCGTCAGCAAACAACCCAATTTTATGCGTAGTGCTTCCTATTTGTATACCTGATATAGCTTTAGATGATCTAATGGCTTGAGCTAAAGGCTCCATTACTAGGGTAAAAATGAGCGGTGACAATGGGCACCCTTGGCGGGTTCCATTAGAAATTGTAAATTGTTTGGACACATACCCTCCTGACATAACCGATGCAGATGGTGTTGTGTATAATGCCATAAATGCTTTAAGTGCATCTTCTCTAAACCCAAATTTTGTTAACACTTTTCTTAAGTATCCCCAGTGGACCCTGTCGAACGCCTTCTCTGCATCCAAAGAGAGAAGCAGAGAAGGCGTCCGACTCCTCTCTACACATTCTATAATATTTATAAATCTCCTGGTTCCATCAGACGACAGTCTACTCTTCACGAATCCTACCTGATCGTGATGAATTAGATCCGGCAAAAATACAGCTAATCTATCGGCCAGGATTTTTGAATATAACTTTAAATCTGTATTTAATAATGATATAGGCCGGAAGTTACCAGGTCGGTCTGCAGTCTTACCCGGCTTCGGGAGTGTGACAATTCTAGCCTTCAACATTTCTGAGGGGATATGTCCGGTATCCTGAATATCATTAAATATCTTTTTTAAGTATGGTATCAGTATATCTGAGAATACTTTAAAATATTCGTTTGACAGACCATCAGGCCCTGGTGCCTTATTTCGTTTAAGCGCTTTAATAGCCACTAGTATTTCCTGTTTAGTTATGGGCATTGTCAGTTGTTTTGATTGTTCTAATGATAAACTAGGCAATTTTAATGACTTTAAAAAATTTTCTATCTCATGCTCCTCCGGTTGTTTACTTTGTGTATCATCCTTAAGATTGTACAGTGAAGCATAAAAATTTGCTATCTCATCTGCTATATCTTGAGGATCAAACACCTTTTCCCCGTTTTTGTTAAGCAAGTATGGTATTTTACTTTGAGTTGTTTTCTGTTTTACTTGGCTAGCCAGTATTTTCCCTGCTTTATTGCTGGATGCATAAAATTTAGCCTTTACCCTATTAAGGGCCCGTTCATATTTATATAGGTCCATTTGATGCAATTGGTTTTCTAAGTTTTTAATCATGTCTGCTCTGTGGGAACAAAATTTCCCTTTATTGAGAGCGTTTAGGTGTGTTAGCATGGATATTATATGGAATCTTGTTTCCTTTCTGGACTTAGAGTCCGCAATAGCAACGCTAGTATAGTGCCCTTGCATGTAGGCTTTGTGTGTACACCATGAAGTTACTTGAGACACTTCCTCTGAGCCATTGAATCTGAAAAACTCTTTCAATACCTCGGTAGATTGGGGCAGAAATTTGGAGGAGTATAAGTGATAATTACTTAAACGCCAAGTGGAGGGACGAGGCTTGTTATATTGTTCCGCTATATACATATGTATTGGAGCATGGTCTGACCAGCTAATAACATCTATTTTCGAGGTTTTGACCCTATTATACAACTCGTGATCCGTCAGGAACATATCTATTCTAGTATAAATTCGGTGTGGGTGGGAAAAAAAAGAGAAGTCCCTTTCAGTGGGGTGTTGCAACCTCCAAACATCCAAATACGCTTCTTTATGAGTCAAGCTATAAAGTGTCGATGCATTTTCTCCCACTGCTTTTCCTGATGTATCCATAGCCGGCCACATGGACATATTGAAGTCGCCTGCTAAAAGGACAGACCCCTGTTTCACCTTATTTATCAATAAGAATACCTTTTTAAAAAATCGTATTTGTTTACGGTTGGGTGCATATAGAGATACCACTGTATATATTATATTATTGATAGAACACACCAAAATTACAAAACGTCCCTGAGGGTCCACTTCTGATCGCAGAAGTGAAAAAGCTAAAGAATTTTTAATTGCTATACATACTCCTCTTTTCTTATTTACAGCTGGGGCGAAAAACGTGTGAGGGAACTGTTTATGATTAAGTCTAAAGGTATCCTCCTTATTTAAATGCGTTTCTTGAACGCATATCATATCAGCTTTAGCTGATTGTGTTTCTCTCCATAATTGGGAACGTTTGAAAGGACTGTTTAGCCCTTTAGCATTAATCGACATAACCTGTATTCCCATTGTTATGACCACATGTTATGCTAATTTTGTATATGACATACACATTAATGAAATATCCTTCAATTTGTTTCTTATTTTTTGCTATCCTACTGCAACTAAAACTTGAAAACAAAAACATAATAGTCATACAAATTTCGTATGTTACTTGTTGAATATCCCTTCTTCCAAGGGATATAGTGGGGGAACAAAAAACCATATCAATTTTGGTGTATCTGACATGGCACCGTACCCAGACAAGGTATATATCTAACAGCGTCCAGAGAATAAGCCCCTGAAAAAAAGAAAAATAACATTGATACCCATATATTTACTTAATCTTTTCCTGTGGTCTCCCATTCAGTATCCAGGTGTTTCTTATGATGGTCTGTTATTCTATCTGTAATTTCCCCCTCTGGCAAGATGTTCCATTCTGATAGAAGCTGTTTCAGCCTCCCTGGAGATGTTGCTATTACTTTTCGGCCATCTTTGTTGATGATCAGCTTTACAGGAAAGCCCCATCTATAGGGTATTTTATTGTCCCTCAGAATCTTTGCTGCAGCTTGAAACTCCCTTCTCCGTTCCAGCGTGATGGCTGAAAGATCCGTGAAGAGAGATAGATTTCGAAATCTTTCAGAGAGACCCTCAATGTCTCTAGCAGCTTTCATCAGGCGGTCCTTGAAGTGGAAAAAATGGAGGCGTGCTATAACATCCCTCGGCACATCTGGAGGCAGAGTTTTTGCTTTTGGCAATCTGTGAACTCTGTCTATCATAAGGTCCATTTGAGGAGTATCCGGTATTAGTGCGATAAAAAAATCTGTGAGAAATTCTTCTAGTTGGTCTGGTTTTATTGTCTCAGGTATTCCCCTGAATCTCACATTATTCCTACGAGAGCGATCCTCCATGTCTGCCAACTTGAGTCTCAATTCCTTCACCTCTTCTTCTAGGTTATTATTAGCGTCCGCCAAATCATTATGCGCCACTGTGAACTCCGCCATTTTAGATTCTACATGTGCGGTTCTTTCCCCAAGTAGTGTACACTCAGACCGAAATGCCTGTAAAGCTCCTTGGATCTCTTTTTGAAAGGAAGAGTGCAAGTCTCCCAATAGAGATTTAAGCATCTGTTCAGAAATTGGTCTGCATGTGGGAGCTCCTTCTACTGTTCCTACGCCATGTTGCTGCGGGCTGCACACTGCAGTGGAGGTTAGCTGGAACGGGGATAGACCCAGTATATTTCCTCCCGAGCCTGCTCCCACCGGGGATGCTAACGCTTGATATCTCCCTCCGGTACCTGTGTTATGTTGAGAGCTCAGCGAAGAGCGCGAAGACGGGTCGGGGGAGACATCCCGCTCCTCTCTCGCTGCGCCTCTCCTTCTTCTGGCGCCATCATGGGACCGCGTGGAGGGAAAGAATTCGGTGAGTTTAACCGGTGCTGTTTTTTTCTTTGCTTTCCCCATCTTTCCAGGGTATCTAGGCAATGCCCCACTACTTTTGAGGCTACGATCTCCGATCGCTGTTGCCGCTGACAGCCGCTTTCCAGCCTGGGTGCACGGAGCGAGGTGAAGCACGTCCTACTCCATGCGCTGCCGGCCACGCCCCATTTATACATATTTCTTAAGCATTGTGTATTTCTCATGCTAATTTCATTATATTGTATTGATGTCCCGGGCAATATTATATTTGTGTAACATCTGCAGTAATAACTGTAGTTATTTTTCATCCCTCCGCGAATTTGTAATCTGTTCCCTAATCAGACAGCACTTATATGAGTATACGTTCTCTTCAATATTATATTCAGTTTGAATTTAATATATTAAAATTGTGATTCCCGTACATCTTACCTTTGAAATGGTTCATAGCATCAATAAGGATTTTAAGTATTGTATTATATTTTGCCATGTTTGAGATTTTAATTGAATAAAGAAATCTTTTTTCATCTTCAAATCTCCTGAAGCGCTGGTATCATCCTTTTATTGTGATGTCTACGGAGAGTGCACAGAGATTCTACAGACAACAATAAAGCAAGCATCAGGGATGATGAATCAATTGATGAGCACTCAGGAATTATTATTAATGCAGTAAAGGCACATAGGCAATTTATATTAAAGAGTGGCCAAAACCTTTAAGAATTTTCATAAACATAGGCCCACCTTTATCTCTGCTTTTCAGTTCATTAACAGCCTTTGCAATGGTATATATCTCTGATTGCTGAATACATCTTTCAACTACATACACTAACTTTCAGTTAATTCACAGCATTTCCAGTGGTGTATATCTGTTAATGACCTTTGTATTGCATGTGTCTGTTTCTTTCTATAAGGGCTCTTTCATATTGGCGTTGATGTTCAGCTGTGCATCCATTGCGTTTTCTCCCTGTTGTGTCTCGTTTTTTCTTCCGTTTTGTCTCTGTGATGCATCTGTTTAGTATAGGATGCTAGCATTCTTTGATTGTTTGCATAGCATAATGTTCTGAGTATAATATTCTCACAGTTATACATTGCAGTTAGACAGGAGAGGAGACAGGTAAGAGGGCAGAGAAAAACTAACAATTATGTTAAAATATTTTCTGTTTTCTCTCTGTTTGCTATGGTTGTTCTATTTGCCTACCATCTATTCCACCAGTACCAACTATCAACATCGATTCCTCACTTCTTCACTCACCTTTGTACACCACTCATATACTTACCTACATTTACTTGCCTACCATCTATTCCAACTATCCACATTAATGCCTCACTTCTTTACTCAACTTTGTACATCACTCATACACTCTTTACTTTATGTAACCATACTAACTTATCACAGTTTTCTGTTGTGAAGAAAGAAAAATCTCAAGGAACCCTACCAGTTCCTTGATCACTTTGCCTTTTGGCTGCCCCACTTTTTATCATGTGAAATTCCAACCATAATCATGGGAGACTTTAACATCCCTATTAAGACTCCCATTTCCCCTCCTGTCTCTCAGCTCTCTTCACCAACTAATTCTCTAGGTTTTTCACAAGTCACTGATTCACCCACTCCTAATGAAGGAAACATCCTTGACTTGGTCTGCTCCTGACTTTCCTTAATTTAAGTTTACCAATTTTTCCTCTCCACTTTCAGACCATAACCTTTTTTCTATTACTTTCAATAATCCTTCACCTTCTAACAATCCTTCACCCCGTTCATACCCACGTGCCATTGATACTCAACAACTCACAGAAACTTAGCAATTTTCACCATCCCCCTCTCCTCATCTCTTCTTTCACCTGTCCAAACCTGGCTACTAATCATTATAAACTTACTGTCAGAAGTACCCTAGATGAGATGGCATCACTCTCTAGCTGAAATTTTCAACACAAATGCAGGCAACCTTGCCACACAGACAAAACCGGTTACCTTTGGCAGTGCTCCAGGAGTACGGAACGTCTGAAGAAAATCGTGCACATCTGCAGAATGTATTCACTTCAAATTTATGCTCAAAACCTATGTGCTTAAAAACCTCAAAACCTTTATGCTTAAAACCTTCCCTTCACTCTACTAAACAATTCTATTTCACTTAACTAATATGCTCTCTCTAACAATTCCCAGATGCTATTCATTGTTCTTCACACATTATTAAAGGTGCAGCCACCTATCACAACGTCTCTCTTCTGCTGTTGTTCACTCTTCTTTCAAGCATGTGGTTGCTACCCAATTCCTAAAGAAACCTTCCTTGGACCCATCCAGTGCTAATAACTTCTCACCAGTTTCTAATATCTCTTTCTTCTCCACAATCCTGAAACCTCTGGTATATTCTTGACTGACCCACTATTTCACAGGTAAGTCTTTCCTTGACCCTAATCTGGTTTTTGTACAATGCATTGCACTGAAACAGTTTTTTTAAGTCTCCAATGATCTCCTCACTGCTAAATTCAAAGGTGACTATTCTCTCCTCATTCTTCTTAATCTCTCAACAGCGTTTGATACTGTGGACCCTCAGTTTGTTTCCAGTATAATCTTTATGCTGATGATACCCAGCTATACACTTCTGCATGTAATGTCACCCTTGCCTGACATCAGAACACTAGTGATGGTCTCTCTGCTGTCTCTAACATCATGTCCTCTCTCTTATGAAAGTTAATCTAAGACTGAACTTCTTGTCTTTCCACCATATACTAACCAACTTCTCCTTTGCACCACCTATTCAACCTCATTTTGGGTTTTTGTGAGAGGCACCTTGCCCTGCCTAATGGTGATGATGGTGCTGTCCTCCTTTGGATGCATTTTATGGATGATATTCTTTTCATCTAGCAGGGTGAGGTGTCCAGTTTCCAATCATTTATTGGTTCTCTAAACAACGATCTGATGAACATTCGGGTCACATCTATGTTTGATTCCGATAGATTTTTTGGATCTTAAAATCTATAAAGGTATGGATGGATCAATTAAAACCAAGATTCGTAGGAAACAAACTGCTGTGAACTCTCTTCTAAATGTGAGTCATCAACGCGATACCTACTGGTCAATATTCAAGAAAAGGATTTGCTCATCGATGGAAGCTTTTAAACATCAATCACAGGAACTGACTCCACGCCTTTGAGCTAGGGGGTATAGGAATTATGATATCAGTCATGGCTATGAAAGAGCCAAAAAAAACTCTGAGAGCAACACTCCATCAGACTAAACCCAAAAAATGACAAGATAACCTGGTAAGATTGATTACTAAATATGGTGGGAGATGCAATGCACAATGGTGGGAGATGCAAGATTTTGGCCATAGTTACAGATGGATAAGGTTATTAAAAAAGTGATTCCTAAAAATGTTGCAATTACCCCCATAGATCATCAGATTTCTGAGACCAACTAGAGAAGAGCCACTATATAGCAGATGTCCTGACGTATGTTTTTAATTCCAAAGGTCCAAGATGGGATTCAACCCAATTTGGTGATTCCAGAGCCTGCACATTGATAAAGAGGAGCAATACATTTGATTCAACAGGGACAACTGAGTTTAAAATTGTTTACAATATCACATGTAGGACCTTTAACTCCTTAGTGACCACCCATTTGGATTTCTCTGTTGGTCACTAAGGGGCCTTGGGCTATGCTGACGGGTTTCTCCGTCGGCCTTACCTAAGGTCTGCACCGGTCCCCCGTGCAGGGAGGAGCAGTGCCACATCTGTCTTCTGACAGCCGGGACCCTGCGGATCAGAAATACATTGACCGCTGGATCTACATACCTGCAGAGGGAGGGGAGTCTCTCCCTCTCCTCCCCACACCCCACAATGAATGCGATCATGGGTTGACATCTTCGTATCCCGGACCTAATGAAGGTCCCCGAGTCTGCCTTTGGCACATGCCTGCCCCTTATTATAAAAACAAAAAAACAAAATAACAAAAAATAAATAACAAATAAAATTCATGAAGATGTCCCAAAAGCCCCTTACCCATATAAAACAATAAATGTCCAATCTATAAAGATATAAAAACAGTTATTTCGGGTAGTGAACCTCGTAACGGAAGAATGCCTTCAAATGTCGTATTCACCACTAAATCTACTAAATCCACTAAAATCTATTAACCACTAACACCATTTACCATTTTAATCGTATTTCCACTTCCCAGAACATGGCATGCAATATGTTACAGTGACTAAGAAGTACAATTTTACCTGTAAGTCCCAATTGTTGATAGGTACCTGGTTTGCTTTTGTAACTGTGCCACAGACTGGTAGAGTTTATTATGCTCGGATTTAAAATTATGGAATTTTGCTTATATTTTAGGTGTCACACTCTGTATTCTCTATTTGAGATGCTGCTTTGCGTTGGTTCTTGTGACGGTCTTGGAGATGAAATGTACTCTATGTGATATACTATTCCTGGTTATAACTGCGATCAAGATTGGATGGAATTTGGGATATATTTTTTGAGAACTGGGATGAAATTCTTCAGAGGATCAGTGTGTTGTTTTTTTGTGGATTTGTGTGGGATGAATTCTAACTAATAATATTTTTTTTAGGTTTTATTGGGATTATTACTTTTTCAATTTTTCTTTTGTCTATATAATGAATGGTAATACCAGTAAAACAAAGAAGACAAAGAAATTATAGAATATAACTTTTTATTATTCATCACTTTTCAATCTATTACTTTACAGCTTTTTCATAATACATTTCACATTTTTCTTGCCATCAATATAGGATATGTAGTATCATAGTATATAAGGCTGGAAGGAGACGCAAGTCCATCAAGTCCAACCTTCAAGAATTAAATAAATGTTTTATCCCCATAACCCGTGATATTTTTTCTCTCCAGAAAGTCATCCAGGCCTCTCTTGAACATGTACATAGAGTCGGCCATAACAACCTCCTGCGGCAGAGAGTTCCATAGTCTCACTGCTCTTACAGTAAAGAACCTTTGTCTATGGTGATGGTAGAATCGCCTCTCCTCTAGGCGTAGAGGATGTCCCCTTGTCCTGGTCACAGGCCTAGGTATAAAAAGATCTTTGGAGAGATCCTTGTACTGTCCGTTCAGGTATTTGTACATTGTAATGAGGTCTCCCCTCAGTCGTCTTTTTTCTAAACTGAATAATCCCAAATTTTGTAATCTGTCAGTGTATTCTAATCCCCCCATTCCCCTAATAATCCTGGTTGCTCTCCTTTGCACCCGTTCCAGCTCTATTATATCCTTTTTATACACTGGTGCCCAAAACTGTACACAATATTCCATGTGTGGTCTGACCAGGGATTTGTATAAGGGCAAAACTATGTCTTTATCATGAGAATCTATTCCTCTCTTGATACATCCCATTATTTTATTTGCTTTAGCAGCAGCCGCCTGGCTCTGGTCACTAAAATTAAGTTTACCATCCACCAATACGCCCAAGTCCTTTTCAGCTTCAGTTTTACTAAGTAATTGACCGTTTAGAACATAATTATACTTTTTGTTTCCATGGCCCAAGTGCATAACTTTACATTTATCTACATTAAACCTCATCAACCATTTCTCTGCCCATCCCTCAAGCTTCCACAAATCCCTCTGTAATGCTAAACTATCGACCTCAGTATTTATTACTTTACACAGCTTAGTATCATCTGCAAATATTGAAACTTGACTGTGTAAACCCACTACAAGGTCATTAATAAAAATATTAAAAAGAAGTGGCCCCAATACTGACCCCTGTGGCACTCCACTGGTAACATCAACCCAATCTGAGAATGTGCCATTAATGACCACCCTCTGTTTTCTATCACTAAGCCAATTACTTACCCAGATACACAGATTTTCTCCTATTCCCAGCAGTCTCATTTTGTATACCAACCTTTTATGTGGCACGGTGTCAAATGCCTTTGAGAAGTCCAGATATACAACATCCACATCCATATACTAACATTTCAATTTTCTTTTATTTCTACACTTTTTCTTTTTCTCTTTATTTCCACTAAAATAGACAATTTCCAATGATGCCACCGCGGACAGAGTTGCGCCTGTGGAACGACCTGGTCCAGCAAGTCCAACCCACTTTGCCGCGGGCTCTGATGAAAACCAGGTACCACTTAGACTCCGGGCCCAGGTGTTGGTTTACGTCATCATCCATGGAGGTCCAGAGGATCCCCCACCTCAGATCCTGGCAGGTGCATCCTATGAAATCACATTATAATGTCATGGATATTGTAATATGAAACTCCTGTACCATCAAGATAAGCAACATTTGTCACATTCGTTCCTATGATACATGTTGATTGCAGTTCCTGTCCTATGGAATCAGTGTATTATTTGTGACAAACGGGCATTTTTCCCGTGTCCAATATGGCCACCGTAATACCGCAGGTGCAGTGCACATGACTGGAAGCTCACTTTTGGTGTGCATGTTATGTGGCTCCGACATTGCTCTTTGGGTGGTGCGGGACATGTGACGCCAACGGCTGGATTTTGGTGTTTCAGAGATTTCCTGTCATGCGCCACAGAAAAGGCACTTTTATCTGTATTTATCTCCTGTAAACGAAATTTAAAATTCTTGTCACACATATATATATATATATATATATATATATATATATATATATATATATATTTTAAGAGCGTGTCTTTAATATATGGATAAAATTAAAAGGTATTCTCAAAAATGTTTACAAAATGTTTGAAGTAGGGAAATTTTGGTAGAAATGGAAGAACAGCTAAAAAGAATAAAACAAAAATTGGAGACGTTTGACAAAAATGAGGATTATGAAAAATTTCAGAAGGCTACTGTTGCAGGTTTAGATAAATTGGAGATTTTTTTTATATATAAAAAATCCAAAAAATGGAGAATGGAAACACAACAGGTATTAATGACAACATAGTAGAAGAAAATAGATCTGAAAACCCTATGGAGACGAATGGGAAATATAATATGAGGCAAAACAAAAGAGTGAAATGCAACACTCACCGGAATGATGTGAAAATGCTTCCTTTATTATTGTAAAGGTACAGAGCAGAATGAGGAGCTGCCTCGCCAAGGCGACGGGCCGTTTCACGTGCAAGCACGCTTCCTCAAGCTTGAGAAAGTGTGCTTGCACGCGAAATGGCCCATTGCCTTGGCGAGACAGCTCCTCATTCTGCTCTGTACCTCTACAATAATAAAGGAAGCATTTTCACATCATTCCGGTGAGTGCTGCATTTCAATCTTTTGTTTTGCCTCATCTGTCTGCACATATTGGACGTGCATACTGGACTGCTTTGTTTTCCCTAATGCCCAGTCTCCTGCCTTTGGTCTGCAGAAGGTGTTTATTAATTTTGGTGTGAGCAGTGCCGCCTTTGAACTTTCTTTTCTCCTCTCCCTCCTGAATTGCGGGGAAATATAATATACCAACATCAAAAAGGTTTGTCATTCTAGATGACAATGATTTTTTAGGACAAAACATTCATCAACAAACATACAAAGAGAGGGGAGGTTTGGTACACCTGCAAGAGAAAGAAAGCACTACAAATATACCATTGCGGGGGCACAATAAACCGATCACAAATCAGACACAAGATCAAGTTCCACAAGAATTTCATCAACACGAAATATATACCAAACCTCACTATCCCCACATAGAGGAGTTTACTACATGAAACAATGTCAACAATCAGGGGTATCCTTACAGACCAAAATAGGGCCCCACACAATATTGGAAGTCCAAACAAAGATGGCACCCAACACTAAAAAATCAGGGTGGATACATAGAAACAGTCTCCAAACACAAAGCCAACAGAAAAATATAGAGGAACAGGATACATTTATATTTAATCTAAATTCTACACAGTTTAATGAAACCCAGATTACACTTTTGAATAAGTGTTTAAAATTTGCACCCACACAAAAAGTAGACAATTTTGGCATCTACATAGACATAGAAAAATATATCCGTGATTTATGTCTGAAAAAACATTTCCTCAAGAATCCGATCCAGATAGAGGAAAGCATAACCAGAAAACCCAAAAGTAAAAAATTTCCTAGGGAAGAAATAAGTGAAGAAATGTCCACTTTTAGGATGGTAGTTGATGATAGTATTTGGAAGATCACAAATAATACCAATAAAAACAATCTAACCCGAGGGAAATTGAAAGTGTAAAAAATCTTCTAAGAAAATCAGCGCATTACCATATGCCCGGCCGATAAGGGGGGGGGGGGGATGTTTAAAACAATTGTTTGATCCAAAAGTATACATTAAGTTAAATAAAGACCCAACTGAACAATATGGGCGGGAACTCACTGTATTAATGGAAGATGGAAGATGGAAATGGAATAGGGATAGCTAATAAATCCGAATACAATCATATATTAGGAGACAACCATCGTATCCCAGTTTTCTATTGTATCCATATGATACATAAAAATTCACAGAATCCAACCGGTCACCCTAAGTATCTAGGATAGGATCTATCACCAGCAACCTGTCCCAGTACATAGATACATTTTTGCAACCCTTAAATTGTCCCCCGGCTATATTCGGGATGCAACCTTGGAAAAATTGCAATGGGAGAGGGAATGGCACCTAAGAACACTAGAAGTCAGTTCCCTTTACACATGCATAGATCATGAAAAAGGACTCAGTGGTACAGAACATTTCCTAATACATAAGTCCAAATTAAAAATGGCTCAAATTAATTTTATTTTGGAGGGTATAAAGTTGATACTCACCCAATTTTTTTTTTTTTTTTTAAAGGGATAATTATTTGCAACATCTTGGAACTGCCATGGGAACCAGGTTCTCACCCAGTTATACCAACTTGTTTATGGCATTTTCGGAGAAGGTCTCACCATCAACTCGAAACTGAACGCCGACCTGGTTCTCTGATGTAGATTCATAGATGATATTACTTTTTGTTTGGAATGGATCAGGTGAGGATCTTACAGATTTCATAGCTAATTCAGATTCCACGGAATTTGGACTTAAATTTACTACCACAATTAGTAAAAAGCAAGTGGAATTCCTGGATTTAACACCTTTGGAAGCCCGTATTATCTGTAGCACATATCATAAACCAGTAGCAAAAAATGGATACATTTTATTTGACAGTTTCCATCTTCCAAGATGGTTACTTAATGTGGCCTACGGGCTATACAGGAGATTGCACAAACATAGAGGAGTTTGAGAAAAAAGCAAGTATCCTCATGCAACAATTTAGGGACAAAAAATATCCAGAGAAGAGATTGATGCAATCATGGGAAAGGGGAAGACAACTAGATAGAGAGAAATTTTTCACACATTCAATAGAAGCAGGAAAACCCATCAACAGTGCACAATCTACTATGGACCAAACAAAAATAATACTCCCATACAATTCAAAATACAAACAAATAGAACGGATTGTGTCACATCACTGGCATTTCCTCCTAGAGGACAAAACAAAAGGTCCGTTATTACCATCAAAACCACCTATAGTGTACATGTATGGGGCGCCGTTTATTCACAGTGCATTTTGTGACACAGAATCCATTTTGTAAGCACAGAATAATTTTGTGTTCACATAATATTCTGCTTGAAGACAAAATACATTACACTTGCACAAAACTACACATCTACTTACATAATAGATTATGTGAACAAAAAAACTATTTTGTGTTTATAGAATAATTTTTTGTGACACAGAATTACATTTTGTAGACACAAACCTTGTGCTGTGACACAGATTTTTTTTTTATTTTGTGGCACAGAATAATTTTTTTTTAACAAAATTACTTTGTATTAGAGTCTTTTCAAAATTACATTTCTGTACTACAAAATGCCATTCTGTGAGAAAAAACTCTTATTCTGTACAACAAAATCTTTCTGTGAGACAAAATGCCATTCTGTTTGACAAAATGCCATTCTGTGTGATGGAATTCTACTTCTGTACTACAAAATACTATTCTGTGCGACAGAATTCTACTTCTGTACTACAAAATGCCATTCTGTGCGACAGAATTCTACTTCTGTGCTACAAAATACCATTCTGTGCGACAGAATTCTACTTCTGTACTACAAAATCCCATTCTGTGCGACAGAATTCTACTTCTGTACTACAAGATACTATTCTGTGTGACAGAATTATACTTCTGTACTACAAGATACTATTCTGTTCAACAGATTTCTACTTCTGCACTACAAAATACCATTCTGTGCGACAGAATTCTACTTCGGTACTACAAAATACTATTCTGTGCTACAGAATTCTACTTCTGTATTACAAAATACCATTCTGTGCGACAGAATTCTACTTCTGTACTACAAAATACTATTCTGTGCTACAGAATTCTACTTCTGTACTACAAAATACCATTCTGTCCGACAAAATTCCTATTCTGTGAGAAATATCTGTCAGTCAAACAAACTAGCCAACCAATCAAATACAACCTTTATTCCCAGGTCCTGGAGACAGCAGTGGAGCTCCAGCTCTGCTGTCAGGCTGGATGTCACAGGCTGGAGAAGGTGGGGTGCAGGGAAAGGAGGAGGTGGGGGGCAGGGAGAGCAGAAGGTGGGGAGCAGGGAGAGGAGGAGGTAGGGCCCAGGGAGAGGAGGAGGTGGGGAGTAGGGAGAGGAGAAGGTGGGGAGCAGGGAGTGGAGGAGGTGGGGAGCAGGGAGTGGAGGAGGTGGGGAGCAGGGAGAGGAGGAGGTGGATGCAGGGAGAGAAGTTGGGGAGCAGGAAAAGGAGAAGGTGGAGACCAGGGAGAGGAGAAGGTGGGGTGCAGAAAGAGGAGAAGGTGGAAGCAGGGAGAGGAGAAGGTGGGGTGTAGAGAGAGGAGAAGGTGGGGTGCAGGGAGAGGAGAAGGTGGGGCGCAGGGAGAGGAGGAGCTGGGTTGCATAGAAAGGAGAAGGTGGTGTCCAGGGAGAGGAGAAGGTGGTGTCCAGGGAGAGGAGAAGGTGGTGTGCAGGGAGAGGAGAAGTTGGGGTACAGGGAGAGGAGAAGGTGGGGAGCAGGGAAAGGTGAAGGTGGGGTGCAGGGAGAGGAGGAGGTGGGGTGCAGGGAGAGGAGAAGGTGGGGAGCAGGGAGAGAAAAGGGTGGTGTGCAGGGAAAGGAGGAGGTGAAAAGCAGGGAGAGGAGGAGAGGTGGGTGCAGGGAGAGGGGAAGGTGGGGAGCAGGGTGATATGGATGTAATGTGGGGGTGCAGGGTGACATGGATGTAATGTTGAGGTGCAGGGTGACATGGATGTAATGTGGGGTGCAGGGTGACATGCATGTAATGTGGGGGTGCAGGGTGACCTGGCTGTAATGTGGGGTGCAGGGTGACATGGATGTTATGTGGGGGTGTAGATCATTCTCTACATTGAGGATCATGATTTTTAAAATTAAATGGTCCCCATCAGAAATAGCAGGTCCTGGTGGATAGGGGGACCAGCTCCTTTAGCCCATTAGGATTTAGCATCTTCTATATAGAGCAAACTTAATTCTGGATGGCAAAACCGGGTCCCTTAGCCCACAAGGTTTTGGGTAGTAAGAGATCTCCTTAAAGGGGTTTTCTCATGAAATAAGATTCTCACATGTCAATGTTTACACAATAAAGATCATGTTTCACCCCTTACTTTACAATGTTACTCAGTGTTATTGGTGTTTTCGCTCCTATCACTCAGTGATGGTCGGTGTAAGATTCCAGAGTGTGAGCGGGGACTCTCTGAGCAGACACTTCATGATTCCTCTGTGCTGTGAGATGCTGTGAGTGGGTACTCTCTGAGCAGACACTTCATAATCCCTCTGTGATGTGAGTTCCTGGGAGCTCACAATGTGCTTAGATTATAAGGGTACTGGGTTTATCTACACTTTCATTTACCTTTTGAACTTTCTACTAGTATCTGATACATAGGAAGAGAGATGAGACAGATCAGAGATGATAAGATCCAAGAGATGCCTATTACACAAAATGGGGCAGATTTATCAAGCTGTCTAAAAGTCAGAATATTCCTAGTTGCACGTGGCATCTAATTACAGCTCAGCTTTAATTTCACCAGTGCTCATGAATATTTTAAAGGGAGCTGTCATAGGAATATTCTGACTTTTAGACAGCTCGATAAATCTTCCCCAATGACACTCTCAGCACTGCTACATCTCACACACACAGTCAGCTCTGCTCTATGCCTCCCCTCCCCTGGTTAAAGATCTTATTAGGTAGATCCATTATGGTAGGTTTCCTTTAACGAATGTCAGCTAGAATACGGCTGCTATAAAAGTGCGGAGTGCACGGACACATATGTATCACCGTACCGTACCCCCCAGAAAAAAGATAGAACGTGCTTCAATAGATACATACACAGACACCCCCTCCCCCCCAAAAACTCCTAGTTGTCAGTGTGGATCCTCTCACTCCTAGTTGTCAGTGTGGATCCTCTCACTCCTAGTTGTCAGTGTGGATCCTCTCACTCCTAGTTGTCAGTGTGGATCCTTTCACTCATAGTTGTCAGTGTGGATCCTCTCACTCCTAGTTGTCAGTGTGGATCCTGTCACTCCTAGTTGTCAGTGTGGATCCTCTCACTCCTAGTTGTCTGTGTGGATCCTCTCACTCCTAGTTGTCAGTGTGGATTCTCTCGCTCCTAGTTGTCAGCGGGGATCCTCTCACTCCTAGTTGTCAGCGTGGATCTCCTCACTCCTAGTTGTCAGTGGGGATCCCCTCACTCCTAGTTGTCAGTGGGGATCCTCTTACTCCTAGTTGTCAGCGCGGATCCCCTCACTCCTAGTTGTCAGTGTGGATCCTCTTCCTCCTAGTTGACCATTGGCAGTAAAAGGGTGAGGCTACATGCACACGATGCATGACCGCTGTACCCTAGTACTGACGTACATTTCAGTGATCAGTTTCTTTTTGGGGGGTAAAAATTCAAAAATGTAGGAAAAATTTACAATTTTCAAAGTTTCAAATGCTCTACCTTTTAGACAAAAAGGCAAACCACAATTTTTTTTTTAGAAACCTTTTCCCACTGGTCTTATTTTTATTTCCATAATTTCTTTTACGTTTCCATTTTTTACAGATGTGAGAAGGTTTCAAGTTTTAGTAGCAAGAGATTTGAAAATGCTAAATTTTTGGTGACCAATTCAGTTTGGAAGTTCCCTATAAAGCATTATGTACTATACACCCCACAAGTAATGAACCGAACATCTCAAACTATTAATTCTTTGTTACAGAATACATTTTGTGAGACAAAATTAATTCTGTATGACAAAATAATATAGTTTGTGACACAAAATCATATTTTGTGCAACAAAATGGCATTTTGTAGTCAAACAATTATATTTTGTGACACAAAATACATTCTGTTCACACAAAATAAACTGCATCACAAAATTATTTTTGTGCATTCTGTGAAAGTCTAATGGATTTTGTGCACACAAAAATGTTTTTTGTAATGACAAAAGGCAATTTGGGTCGATAAATATTACTTTTGTAAGCACAAAACAGATTTTGTAATGACAACATTGAATTCTGTGTCCATAGTATGAATTCTGTGATCACAAACACATTTTGTTGCACAGAATACATTGTGAACAAACGGCGTCCCATATACATGAAGGCCCCGAACCTCAACAGCAAAATAGCTCCTACTATTAAAAGGAATAAAAACCAAACATCACACACTTGGTTGGATTTAAAAGGATTTTACAGATGCGGACAATGTGGGGGATGTCAAAGCACCAATTTTGCATGTAAAACAGATAAAGACTCTTCAACAGTGAATGGATTTACAGTGAACATTAATGAACTACTAAAATGCAATTCAGTCGGGGTTGTGCATTTAATACAATGGACCTGTATATAGGTAGAGCACTCAAAACAAGAATAGGAGAACATATTAGGAACATAACTAACGGTTTTCGAAAATTACACCCTCTCAGATCATTTCTCAAAATTTCACAATAAAGATCCAACAAAGTAACAGATTTGTGCTCTTCAATCGGTTAAAAGGGAATGGTGAGGAGAAGATTTTATTACCAAAATTTCCAGGATAGACTCTAGATTTATTTTTAATTTGACACATTTGTCCCAAAAGGGCTAAATTCTGAACTTGAATTGTTTGTTTTTTTGTAGAAGGACCATAGATGGATATCTACTGGATTCTCGTCAGGCTGCATAGCCAGCACAAGAAACACTGGATCCACATGCATCCTTTAAACATTTTGTAAACAGTGTGTAAATATTTTTGCAAACATTTTGTAAACATTTTTGAGAACATCTTTTAAACATTTTCGAAAATCGCTCCAAATAGTGTACAACAGAAGTACAACAGTAGTGTAACAGTTATTGAATGTTATTTAAATTGTTCAAATTATCCAAATTGTTTAAATACCTAAACATCACTTGAATACCATATATTGACATGCACCTAAAACATCACACATTGATGTTCATTATAATTCAATTATACAACAATATTTCCCACCTCTGTAAAGTATTTCACTCTGTTTATATGGTAGCACGTACCACTGTCCGAGTGGGTGACAAGACATATATTAACAATCATGATGTTGAAACTGAGTGCTCCAACACTTCACCACTGAAACCAATTTGAAGATTGGAAGTCTTCCAATCTTCAACACAGAAGTAGCCCGTACAGCTGATGCCTCCAAGTCTGGTTAGCCTGAAGGGGGAGGGGAAAGGAGTGCCTTCCACCCTCAGTAGAGCAGTGTGTTCACACAAGGTGTTGACCAAGGTGTGACACCCCTTCTCCCTCTGATGAGACCTCTGTCGAAACGCGTCAGGGAGGTGTGATACATGCTTGAGTACAAGGGACAGTTTTTGGGACTGCCCTTGTAAGGGCGGGAGTCATGGGGTAATAGGGTGAGACTGTTTAGAATCCCACACCTTCCTGTCTGTAATGACGATAGGCTCCCACCCAGCCCTACATCATCCTCGGGTATTGTATGCTGGTAAGGTAAGAAACAACATATATCAGTTGAAGGTATAATGTGAGCCAATCTGAGGCCGTTAAACTCTTTACGATATATTATCCGCCACCTAGCATTTTTGTGCCCATATATACATACCTGTTTTGTTGTTAGCCATATTTTGTTCACTTGTTTTGTCTATCTGTATGTATCTCTTTGACACTGTACATTAGCAGTGTCAAATAAGAAGACATAACGCATCTCGCTCCTTGGTGAGTAGTTGCTATTTTTAGAAAATTTGTAATAAACTTGAGATTTTATAAATTACCTAGGTGCTGCTAAGCTTTACATTTTCATAATTTTTGAAATGGCTGGATAATTTATTTTGACGTCACGCGGCTTACAAATTGAATATCGCTTTTCCGGATTTTCAGAATTTACTATTTTGGGGATAAATACAGTTTTGAATGAAATTTTACATATTTAGCATCAAAACCCCCTATTTAATTAACCCATTTTCAAATCTGCACCCCTCAAAATATCAGAAACAGCTTTTAGGAAGATTCTTAACCACTTGAGATCTTCATAGTAATTACATCAAAATGGAGGTATACAGTTATACGTTCATTTACACATTTTACGCATTTACACATTTCCAAAAGAAATAAAGAGAAAACTCACCATACCAAATTTTTCCACAATTTCTCCCGAGTGCAGAAACCCCTGTAAATTGGCCGTTACTTGTTTTATGGGCGCACAGCGAGGCGCAGAAGGGAAGGAGCGCCCTGCAGCTGCCAGGATTTTAGTTTCCTCATTGGTCCATTTTGCAGGCCATAAAATTTTAGCTTTTTCGTTATTGGGGCCATGTGATGGCATTTTTTTTGCAGGATGAGATGCTTTTTCCAGTGCTAGCATTTTGAGGTTGGTATCCCCTATTGTTGAAATTTTAGGAACTTTTTTTGCGGTAGAAAAGCATCAATTCTGTACTGGATTTTTAACTTTTTTTTGTGTTCACCGTATAGCCTAACAATCATGTTATCTTTATTCTTTGGGTCGATACGATTACGGGGGTACCAGGCATGAATATTTTTTCTTACGTTTTACTTAATTTGTCGAATAAAACCCTAATGTGGGAAAAATCAATAATTTTTGCATTGACGTCTTCCAAGTGGCATAACATTTTTACTCTTTTGGCTACGGAGCTGGTTGATAGATTGTTTTCTGCAGGACATGTTGTCCTTTGCACCAGTATTATTCTGGAGTAAATTGATCACTTATTATAGCTTTTTTGTTGGATGAATAGGTAAAAATCATAATTTTTGGAGGGTTTATAACAGTTTTTTTTTAACGGCGTTCATTGTGCGGGGTTTAATTATTGTTTCCTTTTATTCTATGGGTTGTTACGGAGGCAGAGATACTATATATATGTGGGGTTTGTGTTATCATTTATACTTTTTTTTGCGTTATATGTCTCTGTATATGTTATGGGGATTATGGGCATTTTTATTGATTTATTACTTTATTTTTTATTGAATAACATTTTTTTTTTAACTTTTTTACAGTTTCCACCATGGGACATGAACAAGCAACCATCTGATTGTTCATGATAATACTCTGCAATACTGATGTATTGCAGGGTATTAGCAGTGTCAGCCTATACACTGATGCCACTGATGCCATCTTACAGCCAGTGCTTACAGGTAACTCTGGGATCCAGATCAGACTCCAGAGTTGCTATAGCAACAACCGGCGCCCCCCGAAAATGGCTCGGGGGGGGGGCAATCGTGGGGAAAAGACCCCCCAAAGCCAAGTTAAATGCTGTGGTCACACTGAACTCAGCATTTAAGGGGTTAAACGCCCGCAATAGGAGCCCACTCTGACCGCGGGTGCTACACTGTGGTCCCGGCTATATGTTACAGCCGGCACCCCATGTTTCCCGGTGCCGGTTCGGCTCAGATCATGAGCTGAACCGGCATCGGCTCTGCGTCCGCTATATCAGACGCTGAGCGCTAAGTCACTGCACTCAGCATCCGATATATTGGATGCAGAGCGGAAAGGGGTAAATCTATTCTGAATGCAGCAACAAGGCTTATCTTTTAGACCAAACACTACACAAACGCCTTCAGTTTGTGTCAGTCACGTTTCTGGTTGCCAGTCTCCTTCCGAATTTAGTTTAAAATAATAATTCTCATTCACAATTCTCATCTACATTCCCATTTCTCTTCTTTCATTTCAGTCTATTGCCCAACCCGTGGTCTTCTATCTGCTAGTGATGATAGATTAATCTCTACTTTAATTCAAACCTCTCATGCACATCTCCAGGACTTCTCCTGTGCTGCATCAATTCTCTGGAGTAACCTTTACAGGATTATCAAACTAATACTCAGTCTCCAAAGTTTTAAATATGCTCATAAAACCAATCTCTTTAGGCAAGCCTATCACACTTGCTAACTGCCAGAAATACCAACTCTTTTTACTAACCCATGCCATGTCCACATAGATACCAAGCTCCAGGCTTCTCTGCAGTCACATTCACCTTAGAACTTCTATATAAGATAGTGGCTGTTGGCTGGATCACGCAGCAGTATTTTTATTTATTAAATTATTTTAATCTGTTCCCTTTAAAGAATGGCTCCACCATTATGCAAGCACTTATACCTCTTGTGTCACCCCCTTAATCCATATAGACTGTAAGCTCTTGCGAGCATGGACCTCAATCCTATATGACTATGGCTATGTTTGTAGTCTATAATGTATTATTTTATTTGTATATGTCCCCTCTGCTTTGTAAAGCACCACAGAATATGATGGTACTATAGAAATAAACTGTAAACAATTAAATACACAGTATCTAATCAATACTAGTATGAGCTCTAAAAATGTATTAATTGTAAAGACTATTTAAAATATAGTCCTTACAATGTAGTTATTTTAGACAGAAAGAATAGAAGAGGCTATTATACAAGTGTGTATATATATATATATATATATACACAGTTAAATACACAGTTAAATACACAGTATCTAATCAATACTAGTATGAGCTCTAAAAATGTATTAATTGTAAAGACTATTTAAAATATAGTCCTTACAATGTAGTTATTTTAGACAGAAAGAATAGAAGAGGCTATTATACAAGTGTGTATATATATATATATATATATATATATATATATTGTGAGAAAGTAAGAGGTATTGTGTGGGAAAACCGCTATCTGTCCTACAGGCAGATGAAATAAATGTGGTAAAAGACCTGGGTTTGTCTGCAGTAACCCAAGGGTTAATGCAGACATGATAAGCAGGAATAGTCTGTTTTGTCTGTGTTGGCCTAGTTAACACAGACACATTTGTAATGTCCGTACTGGGCCTGCTTATTATGGAGTAGGGGTAGGCTGGTAGTGGGACTCCTACTCCACCCGGGCTTTGGTCCTGGGTTTGTGAATTGCCCACAGGTGCGGGTCACAGGCCTCGTTAGGGCTTGATTTAGTCTACAGGCCAGAAGCAGTAGGAGAGGCCCTACCTGGAGAGCTGAAAGCGAGATAACTGAGGGTCTCCTGTCTTTGGGTCCGCCAAATGTATTAGACAGCGCCTAGCCGGGCAGGAATTACTTTTGTAATGTTTTTGCATGTGCCTAAGCCAAGGCTGAATTTGTGTTCTGTTTTGCAAGTGTGAATAAACACTTAAGTTGGACTTTTAAACCTGTGTGTGTCACTGCCTCCTGCACTGCTACCAGTCAACTACCAGAGCAATTCCCCACACATGGTGGATTGGAGCGGGCATAGTGCAGTGAAGTATACACTAGTGTATGTCCTGGACAGCACTGAAGCTGCAAGCCACGGCCATGGAGGAGTTAATCAAGCAGCTTGTCCAGTCCAACATGCAGCAGCAAGAGACAAACAGATTGCTGCTCCAGCAGGTAACAGCCCTGACCGCTGCTCAGCAAAGGATTGTCCCAGCAATGACGGTGAAGGACGCCAGGAGAGAGGTCCGCAAAGCTATAACCAAGATGACCGCCGAGGATGATGTGGAGGCCTATCTGACAGACTTTGAGAGGGTGGCCACCCGAGAGAGGTTGCCACAGCAGCACTGGGCAGAGGTGTTGGCCCCCTTCCTCGTCGCTGATCCCCAGCAGGCATACTACGACCTGAGCGAGGAGGATGCCCGGGACTACTCCAAGGTAAAGGCAGGGATCTTGGCCCGACTAGGAGTGGATCAGCATCTACGCGCTCAAAGAGTGAATAGCTGGAGATACCAGGAGGCGCTACCACCGAGGGGGCAGATGCACCAACTTGTTCACTTGGTCCGCAAGTGGCTTCAGCCGGAGACATCAACCCCAGCCCAAATGGTCGAGAAGGTTATTTTGGACCGTTTCCTGAGGGCCTTGCCGGGTGAGATCCAACAATGGGTGGGACACGGGGACCCGTCTGATGCCGAGGCGCTGGTGGGGTTGGTGGAGAGGTTTTGTGCCAGCGGACCTGACTGCAAACCCCAAGAAGTGTGCGCTGGGAATGGAGGAGACACACTATTTGGGGTATGTGATCGGTCGTGGTATAATTAAACCTCAGGTCAACAAGATTGACGCTATACAGGGTTGGCCTCAACCAGTGAGCACAAAACAAGTCAGGGCATTCCTGGGCATTGTCGGGTACTACAGACGGTTTATACCAAACTTTGCCACCGTGTCCGCTCCCCTGACAGACCTGCTGAAGGGTAAAAGGCCGGTCATGGTGCGATGGAATGAACAAGCAGAAGGTGCTTTTCAGGCCTTGAAGTCTGCGTTGTGTGGATCCCCCGTCCTCATTACGCCAAACTTCAAGAGAGAGTTTATTGTGCAGACGGATGCGTCAGATGTAGGGCTGGGAGCGGTCCTGTCTCAGGAGGTGAATGGAGAAGAACACCCCATTACCTACCTGAGCAGGAAGCTCACGCCAGCAGAGAAAAATTACAGTATCGTAGAGAAGGAATGTCTAGCAATAAAGTTGGCATTGGAGTCCCTACGGTACTACTTGCTGGGACCACAGTTCCGTCTCATAACTGACCACTCTCCTCTCACGTGGATGAGTAGAACTAAGGAGAAGAATGCCTGGGTCACTAGGTGGTTCTTGTCCCTCCAAAATTTCAGCTTCACGGTGGAGCACAGAGCCGGGAAACTACAGGGCAATGCGGATGCCTTGTCCCGAATGCATTGCTTAATGTCAGGAGTTCGCCCCGGTGGGTCTGAACTGAGGGGGAGGGTATGTGAGAAAGTAAGAGGTATTGTGTGGGAAAACCGCTATCTGTCCTACAGGCAGATGAAATACATGTGGTAAAAGCCCTGGGTTTGTCTGCAGTAACCCAAGGGTTAATGCAGACATGATAAGCAGGAATAGTCTGTTTTGTCTGTGTTGGCCTAGCTAACACAGACACATTTGTAATGTCCGTACTGGGCCTGCTTATTATGGAGTAGGGGTAGGCTGGTAGTGGGACTCCTACTCCACCCGGGCTTTGGTCCTGGGTTTGTGAATTGCCCACAGGTGCGGGTCACAGGCCTCGTTAGGGCTTGATTTAGTCTACAGGCCAGAAGCAGTAGGAGAGGCCCTACCTGGAGAGCTGAAAGCGAGATTGCATTCTCACAGCAAAGGTAATTGAGGGTCTCCTGTCTTACTGCTGGCCAAGAGCGGGTGCCAGACAGCCTGGTACCCGGATAGCTAGGGTCCGCCAAATGTATTAGACAGCGCCTAGCCGGGCAGGAATTACTTTTGTAATGTTTTTGCATGTGCCTAAGCCAAGGCTGAATTTGTGTTCTGTTTTGCAAGTGTGAATAAACACTTAAGTTGGACTTTTAAACCTGCGTGTGTCACTGCCTCCTGCACTGCTACCAGTCAACTACCAGAGCAATACCCCACAATATATATATATATATATATATATATATATATATATATATATATATATACAGGCGGTCCCCTACTTACACTTACTTACACTCAACTTACATACGACCCCTAGTTACAAACGGACCTCTGGATATTGGTAATTTATTGTACTTTAGTCCCAGGATACAATGATCAGCTGTAACAGTTATCACAAGTGTCTGTAATGAAGATTTAGTGTTAATCCTGATACTTATGACAACCCAACATTTTTAAAATCCAATTGTCACAGAGACCAAAAAAGTTCTGTCTGGGACTACAATGATAAAATATACAGTTCCAACTTACATACAAATTCAACTTAGGAACAAACCTACAGAACCTATCTTGTATGTAACCCGGGGACTACCTGTATATATATATAATGAACATGCCATGAAATGGCTAAACCAAGAGAAGGAATTAGTACCACTAGTAAAGAGCAATGTTCTTGAAATGCAATTTCCGGATTAATAACACCTCAACACTGTTCCAGTTCACTTGTCCCTTCAGGACTTGTGCTTTTGACCTAAGAAACATATTGTGCCCCTTGGCTCTAGTTTGTGTGACTTAACCATAGCTGACTCTTTTTAATGTGTCAACACTATCAAAACTTTTTGTAGTAGCTGATACCCGGTGGGTATGATATGACCATTTCAGAGAATGTACCATATCTTAAATATTGAAAAGAGGCTTCTAAATATTTAAGTACTTGTAGTTTGATTTGAAATGTTAAAATATGCTACACAATTTACTTTACACTACAATAAAACCCCTTAACATTTGTAACAAATAGTTAAAGCATTATTTTCAGTGTTTAAGAAGACTATTGTGATGAATGTTTAGTCATTTACTTGGAGGTTACAGCACTTTTTCTCTGGCACCCGTGCATGATTTCTGTTTTCTTCACAAACTATTGTTTCACTGAGAGGCACATATCAACTCTGGCATGCTTCACATTGGTCATGATACACCCTTGCCATGTCATGTGCCTAATTTATGAAATTGCATCTTTCATCATGTAGGTCAGCATGTACCTATAAAATAAATGCTGTGTTTAATTTTAACATCTAAAGAAATAGCCATCTACTTTATTTGCTTACAACAGGTAGAATAGGTTTCGGCATTTGAAACACCCACCTGAGCTGACCAGTTAAGTCGTAGTGTGATTTTCTCTGCTTTAATATTATTTTTCTAGATACCCCCTTACTAGAAATGAGTGAGTATACTCGTCCGAGTATACTGCTCGGTCGAGTATTAGCATACTCGGACCGGCTCGTTACTCGGACGAGTATCTCGCCGGCTCCAGACCGAGCAGTAAATTGATAAAAAAAATTGAATAAAAGTATTTTTATTGTAAAAAAAAATATTACACATGTTTTACTTGTAAGAACACATTGAACTAACACTATTCTTCACTTTGCAGGTGTTTGCGCGTGTCTCCCACTAAGTTAGGAGATGTTCGGAACATCTGGAATGTGAAGAATAGTGTTCTTTCAATGTGTTCTGCACTTAAATGGTCCTGTGTTCACTCTTTTTAATGTTTTAATTCTATTCTTCACATTGCAGGTGTTCGCGCGTGTCTTCCGATAGGTTTGGAGATATGCACGCACATCTGCAAAGTGAAGAATAGAATTAAAACATTAAAAACAGTGAACACAGGACCATTTAAGTGCAGAACACATTGAAAGAACACTATTCTTCACATTCCAGATGTTCGTGCACATCTCCTAACGTAGCGGGAGACACGCGCGAACACCTGCAAAGTGAAGAATAGTGTTATTTCAATGTGTTCTTACAAGTAAAACATCTGCAAACATCTGGAATATTATTTTTTTTCAATATTCTTTTAATGTTCTGTTTTATAAAAAAAATGCTCGGGTCTCCCATTGACTTCAATGGGGCTCATTATTCGAGACGAGCACTCGAGCATCTGGAAAAGTGTGTCTCGAATAACGAGCACCCGAGCATTTTAGTGCTCGCTCATCTCTACCGCTCACCTTTAATGAAGTACAACTCAGAACCCTAACCAGCTGAGAGACCTTTTTTACTAGCTCCAGTTAACATCGACGACATCATTCTAATTGGAACTAACAAATTTCATTTCAACATTAAATGATAACAACTAATCTTAAATTTACACCCAGTATAAGCAAGGTGAAAGTTGAATTTCTGGATCTACAAATAGATATAAGAGAGGGCCACTTAGAATGCAGCACATACTGAAAACCAGCATCGAGGAACAGCTATATATCGAGACAAAGTTGCCACTTTCCCAAGTTGCTAGATAATATACCTTACCGTCAGTACAGGCGATTGAGAAGGAACTGCACTAGAACAGAAAAATTTGAGAAAGAAGCAGGTCGATTAACACAGGAATTTCAAGAGAAGAATTATGACACTCTAAAACTAGAATCAGCTTTAACAAAAGTGAGACATCTCAATAGAAAAGATCTCCTAAAGGAAAAAAAACAAGAAAAAAAACCCATAGTTTACACAAAAGCCCCAAATTTGGGCTTACAGATAGCCCCTTCTATTAAAAGACAATCTAATAAAACGTCTGATACATGGCTAAGCCTAAAAGGTTTTTAAAGATATGGACTTTGCAACTGTTGTAGAAAAACCTAATTCCCCAAAAAAACTTCTCAGATCAGATCAACTACCAACAACCACATACACAAAATAAATGAGCTACTTACATGCAACAGCAGCTGAGTAATTTTCATGATAACATGTACTTGTAACAAATCCAGCAGAATGTACCAGTACCATAAGTAAAACATAACTTTTAATAATTACTGATAAAATAAGTTCACATTGAACCACAATAGTATGCACATCAACCATCTAGTCAGCAAAAACACATCAGAAAGGGAGCTCGTTCAGACCTCCAATAAGTCTTGTCTAACACGGTCCCCAGTAATACCTCACCGTGTCTTAGTGCATTCCTGTATAGCATATGACACGGTGCATCATCTCAAAACCATGGACCAACATTAATCTCACCAGTCTTCGATGCACCGTCTCCTGGTCGAGCGGTAATGGTCCGGAGGTACAGGACCTATTAAGCCCTACGATCGGTTTGTATCCTGACCCCGCAATATTGCTCCCACCCTGAAAAGGACGGTCCAAGTACTGTCCCTTCCAGACCCTGTTAGTCCCTAATATGTAATCCCTACGCGTTTTGTACGTCGTGTGACGCACTCATCAGGGGAATAAAGTAATGTAGTGGACTATGCAGTCTTGATGCTAAGGCTGCAAAAGCTCCACAACAAAGGGTTAAAATGAATAAAAAATGAGCAGTGGCCCGTATAATAAAAGTTATACTAGTATGGTTGCTAGATGTAGTGGCATGGGTGTCACAATCTGGTGCTCTGACACTTTTAAAGTTGATGCTGCCCTCCCCCATACACAGTCAGAAAGCTGATAGGCTGAGGACTTCCCTCCGTCAAAGAGTGGGAGGAGCTATGACGGCACGGAGTGGGAGGAGCTATGATGTCACTTCCATCCGTCACAGAATGGAGGTATGATGTCAGGATGGAGGTATGATGTCAGGAGCTATGATGTCACTTCCATCCGTCACAGAATGGAGGAGCTATGACGTCACATAGCTATCACATCACTTCCCTTCATCACATAATGGGAGGAGCTATGATGTCACAGAATGGGAGGAGCTATGATGTCACAGAGTGGGAGGAGCTATAGCCGGGGACTCCCCTGCCACACCTCCTCTCTCCTCCTCCACCCTCACAGTATTTCATCATAGAGTGGGCGGAGGGGTCGTTTCCGAGCAAACTCAATATGCGCCGCACCCCTTCGCTACTCCTCTACTCCGACATTGTTTCGTCATTGAGTGGGAGGAGCCAAGTATGGGCAGATTCGGCATGAGAAGGCAAAAAGCCCTTGGCGTCACCACACCAGATACGCCCACACTCCTCCCTCACCTCCACTCCAATGGGATGCTTTAGGATGCAGGTAGAGGCGGACGGAAGTGTTGTTTAACCCCTTCCCGACATTTGACGTACTATTACTGCATGGCGGGAGGTGCGTTCCCGCAATATGCAGTAATAGTACGTCAAACTTCTGGCCCCGGCTCCTGAATGGAGCCGGGGCCAGAAGCTGCGGGTGTCGGCTATATATTATAGCCAACACCCTCCTCTAACACCCGCGATTGGAGATTTCTCCGATCGCGGGTGTTAACCCCTAACACGCCGCGGTCGCGCTGACCGCGGCATGCTAGGGGCATTTAACTGGATTCCGACCCCCCCCCCGCGGCGCTTACCGGGGGGGTCCCGCTGCTCTGAGCGCAGCCCCGGGACTGCCGGTGCCCGAGGCTGCGCGATCTTCTTCCGGGTGCCGGGTCCGTGCCTTCTGGCAGGACCCGGCTGTGACACACTGAGCATGCGCAGCATGCTCAGTGTGTCACATAATACAGTGTAATACATCTGTATTACACTGTATTAGGTGAAGAATAGCTTGAACAAGTGATCAGTGGATCACTTGTTCAAGCTTACCTGTAAAAGTAAAGAAAAAAAAGTTAAAAACACTGAATAAACACAATTTTTAATAAAAATAATTAATTAAATAGAGTTAAAGTCCCCTAAACACAAACATTCCCTATACACATCTAATAAAGTAAAAATACCTGAAAATCACCAAAACCCCCCACATATTTGGTATCGCCGTATCCGTAACAATCTGTACAATAAGTCAGAAACATTATTGGACCCGTACGGTGAACGCCGTAAAAACAAAACCCGAAAAACTCGCCAAAAATATAAATTTTCATAAAATCCCTTCACAAAAATGTTCTAAAAAGTGATCAAAAAAAGTTATGTGCCCCAAAATGGTACCAATTGAAAGAACAACTCAACACGTAAAAAATAAGCCCTAAACTAGCTCTGTCAACCAAAAATTATTAAGGTTAAGTTCCCGAAAAGATGGCGATGCAGAAACAAATGAGATTTCCTCTATATTAGTTTTTCTCCAGTAAAATTGTAAAAATAAATGAAAAACTATATAAATGAGGTATCACCGTAATCGTAGTGATCTATAGAATGAAAATATTATAGTATTTTTAGTGTATGGTGTACGACCCCCAAAATATACAAAAAAAAAGAAACCCCAAATTGACAATTTTCTTTTCCTCCATACATTAAAGAGTTAATAAAATCTCATCGAAAAGCTACAGACCCACTTAAATGAAGTATTTGTAAAGTGCATCTCATGTCGCAAAAAATAAGCCCTTATATGTCCAAATTGCCAAAAAAATAAAGACTGTATAGCCAATAAAAAGTGACAATGCATAATCTGCTCTGAATGGCGCAGCTTCCCTTCGATGCCCTGGCGTGTGCCCATACAGCAGGTTACCACCACATATGGGGTATTGTTATACGCGGGGGATCAAATTTTGAGGAGCGTTTTGGAATTTTATCCACTGAGAATTTGTACATTTTATGACAAAACACATTCATTTAGCCAAATAAAATGTAATTTTGAAATTGCATCCGATTTAGTTTTAACCCCTGTAAACCAATTAAAGGGTTAACAAACTTCATAAAAGTTGTTTTACGTACGTTGAGGGGTGTAGTTTCTATAATGGGGTAATTTATGGGGTTTTACTTTATTTAAGTCTCTCAAAGTGACTTGAAACCTGAGCAGGTCCCTCAATAGCAGGATTTTGCTTTTTTTATGAAAATGTGAAAAATTGCACGTGACGTTCAAAGCCCCAGAACATCCTACAAAAATAAGACTATGCATAAAAAATCGCAGAGGCATAAAGTAGACATTCGATGAATGTTAGTTATTACGTTTTTTGGTGTTATGACTCATGTGTGGAAAAAGTAGAAAATTTTTAATTTCAAAAATTGCTAATTTTTCCAAATTTTCACCAAATATCTGATTTTCTCATAAATAAATGCAAAACATACCACCAAAATTTTTTAACTAACATGAAGTACAAAGTGTCACGAGAAAACAATTTCAAAATCACTTGGATATGTTAAAGTGTTCCAAAGTTATAACCATTTATAGTGTCAGAGGGCAGATTTGAAAAAATGGGCCGTGTCAGGAAGGTGAAAAGTGGCTTCGGCGTTAAGGGGTTAAAGTCACCATGGATACACTTCAATCACACTGTATGCTAGCATTATTGTTGCATACTAACTAAATAAAGGTGTATTATCCTGTACATAATCATCGCTTGATATGTAGGTATCCAAGTGCGCATATTAGCACGATCTAGTTGGTTAATGAGACTTTCCCAAAGAGGGTACATGCAGAAGAAAGCCCCCCCTCAAAATTGCTCTAGAATTATATGAAGCAACCAAAATTTATCATCTCATTTAGACCTTTCAGGGCCACTGTGTCCAACAGTGTAACACTGTGTAACAAACAATATATAGGGAGAACAATCAGACCCCTGAAAGAGAGAATATCGGAACACATAATTTTTGAGTTTGACACTATGTTACCAAGAGGCTTAAACGCTGAACTAGAAATATTTGGGTTTTTGTAAACATTTGTTTTGTAAACTTTTCATCCTCTTATGGGCAGCCCCAAGGTCTGCCGAGTACCCTGGGACCGCCGGATCTCTCCTGCAGTCAGACCCCTTCCGGATCTGACTGTAAATACTGGACCCACACGGTAACTCAGAGAAAAGAAAAGGCAAAAAAAGTTCAGAATTTTTTTTTTTTATTAATATCCTTAAATGGTCTAAAAAGTGATAAAAAATGTTACGCACTCTATATAAGACCACTAAAAAGAGCAACTCTTCTTGCAGAAAATATGCCCTTAACCAAATTTGTCAGCCGAAAAAGAAAAAAGTTATGCATCTCAAAAGATGGTGATGCTTAATGAACAAGTATTCAGTCAAATTTAATAAAATACACAAAACCCCACATATTTGGTATCGCTGTGTCTGTGACAATCTGCATATTAAAACATAATTTTTATTGGGCCTGCATTTTGAACCATGTAAACAACCCCAAAAAAATGGTTCATGCTCCAAAATAAGACCATTAAATAACCCTGAACCAGATTTTTCAGCCGAAAAAAAAGGTTATGCGTATGAAAAGATGGTGATGCTAAAATTAACAACATTTTTGCCAAATTACTTTTTATTCAGTAAAATTGGGTAAAAAAAATTAAAAAAATCGATATAAATTAGGTATTTTCGTAATCGTGGAAACCCATAGAATAAAAATAATATACCATTTTTAAAATGGTATGGAAAAGCAAAAAAAAGTCTAGCCACTGACATCATCAGTTGCCGGCACACACAATACTATTGCAGTGGCAGTTGACATCAGAATCTGTGATGTTCCACAGACTTGCCACTGCCAGACGGATCAAACAGAAGACCTGCGGAGGGCTCTGGAAAGGTGAGTATTCACTTTGTCCTTTTAATGAATTGGGAAAATGAGGATCTGCTGCATAGCGAGGCAGGGGGCTGGCTGTATAGCGGGGCAGGGGGCTGGCTGCAGAATTGGGCAGGGGGCTGGCTGCATAAGGGTGAAGGGGGCTGGCTATATAAAGGTGAAGGGGGCTGACTATAAAACGGTAAAGGGGCTGGATGCACTGCATAACGGGATGGGGCTGGATGCATAACGGGATAGGGACTGGCTGCATAATGGTGCAGGCGGCTGGCTGCATAATGGTGCAGGCGGCTGGCTGCATAATGGGACAGGGGGCTGGCTGTATAATGGGACAGGGGGCTGGCTGTATAATGGGACAAGTGGCTGGCTGTATAATGGGGTAGGGGGTTGGTTATATACGGGGGAAATGCTGGCTGGCTATATACTGGGCACAGGGGTTGCTGGCTATATACTGGGACAGGTGGCTGGCTATATAATGAGGCAGGGGTTGGCGATATATTCAGGCAGAGTGCTGCCTATACACTGGGGCAGGTGCCTGGCTGGCTATATACTGGGGGGAGGCTGTGACCAATGCATTTCCCACCCTAGGATTATACTCGAGTCAGTAGGTTTTCCCAGTTTTTTGTGGTAGAATTAGGGGCCTCAGCTTATATTCAGGTTGGCTTTTACTCGAGTGTATACGGTAAACCCTATCTGGGTTTAGTAACCCTGTGACCATACTGACCAGAAGAATAAAGTAGACATGTCATTTGGAGTATACAGTGAAAGCTGTAAAATCCAAGCGCACAAGAAAATTGCACAATGCATTTTTTTCACCAATTTCCCTGCATTTAGCTTTTTTTCTGCTTCCCAGTACATGGTATGGAACATTAAATACCGCCACTATGATTTTGGCGCAATCGCACCGACTTTCATACGACCCACTCACATACACTGGGAAGAAGATGGTGAATTCCGGCTGACCTCAGTGGGGAAGCGACACATGCAGGATATCGGGCGCACCATCGTAGTGAATCGGGCCGGACTTCATCCTCTTCGGACAACGCACCTCTGGGATTGCGATTGGACCGGGTAAGTAAATGTGCCCCACAGTGTACTATCCCTTTGATTTCTCTTTCCCCAGAGATGAGCCAGCAGAGGTGTGAATGCATACACATGCTCTGTGGTCATAAATGAACCTCCTGGGGTGTCAGCTCTCCAGGAGCCCATTCCTTCCTACCAGTTGTAAAAGTAATTAAAATCTGCTACTTCAGTCAGTCATAAATTTAAGAAGACACAATAAAGAAAAAAAAATGTACAGTTGGTGCAATATCATTTCAGGGCGTGCAACAACTTGCTGTCCAACTTGCATGTTAAATCTGGTTGCTGTGATACCTAATGTGTTTGTGATTTTTACTGTTTATTATGTTTTATATCAATTCTAGGGAAAGGGGAATGATTAGAATTTTTAATATTTTATACATTTTTTTCTTTTTTTAAACTTCCTATTGATCCTTCCTATGTATACTGTATTGCAGTATATGGCGTTTTTGCATAGGATTCATTACAATGAGCCACTGGCTCATTGTAACGAATCTTCAGAAACCATGCATCCTCGGGTCTGTCGAACACCTGAGGCTGTCATGGCAACCGATCGCCGCCCCCGATGACGTTCGGGGAGCGACGATCTCAAGAAAGATATTTAAGTGCCGCCGGCGTATTTGCCTTTGGTAGTACCGACCGCGGGTGTTAGCGATGGGTCTATTCTGTAATATGATATCATTTGATAATTGGTTTAATGGAGGAGCTGAAACATTGGGAGACATGTATGATAAGTCTGTCTTTGTCCGTCTGTGTTTTGGGACTTTTCTAGGCTTTTGTGGTGGTCAGATATATTGGGGCTCATTTACTAAGGGTCCGCGGTCCGTACTATCGTCGGAATACACGACGATTTCCAATGTGCGCCACATTTAGAAACGGTTTTTGGTGCACACGATTGGATTTTGGCACATCAGCAAATTTAACAAAGCAATTTGTGTCGCAAGACATGCACTTACATGCACCTGGAGGAAGAAGGTGAACTCCGGCGAACCTCAGTGGGGAAACGACACGTGCGGGAACTCGGGCGCACGATCTTCATGAATCGCAGCCGATGTGGATTCTGGCGGACAACGCACTTCGGGGATCGCGCAGGGACCAGGTAAGTAAATGTTCCCCAATGTTAGGTCTTTATTGAATTTGCGACCTTTTAAAAGAGAAGTTGCAAAATATCTCCAAAAGCTGCAAAGCATTCCATGCTATTTTCTACGCCTGTTCAGGGACAGCTGTAGATCTGCGCCAAAATCTGTGACTTTTTCAAAAAGTTGCAACTTTCACGTCTACATTCAGGAGATTATTAAGGAAATACTGCAGAAAAGTAGAAAATGGTGGAAAGGAGACTGTTTTAGGTGCAATAAAAGTCGCAAATGAGCAAAAGCACCCTTGAAAAGTCCCATGAAAAATAAAGAAAAAGGCAAACCAAAAGTTTGTTATATATCAAACTATTCAAAATAGTAAAAGCACAATGGTGTACATGTGTACACCATTGTGCTTTTACTATGGGTGAGTAAAGCAACCTATGATTTCATAAGGAGTGCTGCTTTCATCATGTTTGTTGTATAAGTAAATTGTCAGATAGTTTTAGAACAGTTTAATTTTACTGCATTTTTTTTATACACTGCAATTTTTTTAATTTTTATTTTATCTTCATATGTACATGCTGCGACAACCAAGTTCTAATTACTCGCTGATCAGCATCTGCACATAACTACAGAGCTATTTTGTGCATTCTGCGACTGCTACACATTGACCAGCGACAAGAGTTGCTGATCAGAGTCTGCACCCATTTTGGTTGCAGGTTTTTCTTTTTTAGTTGCAGATTTTAATTTTTTGTTTGCAAGCTTTTTTTTCTATTTTGGTACAAGAAAATTAAATTGATATCTGCACACTAAAAGCATTACAAACACACCCTTGTCAATAAATAAAGTTCCAGAACCATTTACATACACCCCCAAATAAAAATGTCCAATTCATCTCACAGAATGACGACTGTGGACGTCACCCAGCTTCCTAATGATCCTTCTTAGACCCCACTTCCTTTTTCAAAGTCGTTTTCTATGAAAATCTGATAAATCTTATAGTGTCCAAACTTATGGGGGCTTGTTTACTAGGGGTCCTGAGCTTCTCATTTTAGTCGGCTTTCAGAAATTTTCAGGACTTTTCGGGACTTCAACACTGTGACAGATATTTAGAAGGGGATTGTGACGCACGATCTTAGTGAATCGCGTCAGACTTCATCCATGTCGGACAACGCACCTCTGGGATCGCGCAGGGAAAGGGTAAGTAAATGTGCCCCATTGTCTTAGAGTGGTAACATTTTATTTTTCATATTGATAGGACACATTTTATTGAACCTATCACAGTTCAATTACTTGAATAAAATCTCCCATTAACAATACTGGAACACTTTCAGATTTTAGCAGGTGCTTTCCTATAGTCACCAGCATGCCAAACTGGGCTGCAAGTTATATTCCGGCCAGGACCAATTTCAGCTCATATAAAGAGCAGTACAGGATTTAATTCCCTTTTTTTAATAATAATGCTCACACCTTGAGAGTAGGATGAAAACATTCAATGATAGTAGTTACCCAGCCGTGGTTTTATAACTTTTGAGCAAGTGTCACCCAGAAAGTGTGTTTCCTGCAGACAGATTACATAGGTATTGCATGAATGGACTAAGTTGAATACTGATTTCCTCTATAATCTATCATTCATATATCTTACATTCCAGAAGAAAGCTTTTGACATTTAGAAAAAAGAGAAAAAAAGGGTTCTCCCTTTTTTTTTCTCCCACCTTTCTCCATACCCGCACTAAAACAGATTTCCTACCTAGATATCCAGAGCACTAAACTCATAACAAAGCAAATTATGATGACTTGCCTAAGCCATACCTGACCTTAAATTTTTAGCAAACTTTCAACCCAGTTATTTGCCTTAACATTTTCAGAAATGTAAATTCTTAAGCTTGATAGCTAGAGCAATGAATACATAATTCCCTTATCTCTTAATCTCTTTTGATGTCAATATAACTACACATGCTTTTTGAATGTCATCAAGCTGTCTGGGATCAGTATAATAGGGGCACCATTAAAGTTCAACTTTCATAGACTGTGCTGTCCTAAGAATATTTTCCCTATCCCTTCTTGACAGTAACCTAATAAGCAAATTTTTAGAGTAAGATACCAGGAGCATAGTTTAAAGGGACCCCTGTGAGCTCTTTTGACTAGGAAAAATCTTGGTAAATATCTTTTCGGATAAATTATTGATGAAACATTAAATTGAACAGGAGTATGCAAGCATCAATTTGTCACTGTACACTGCTGTACGGGCACAGGGTAGCACTTGGAAGGAAAAAGCATGGTTTAGTTTTTGGAGGATAAATGTGACTGAAAAGGTTTTCATGTGTCAGGATGCATTTGGGAAACCCTAGTGGTACCAAAGCAGAAGAGAGCCCCAACAAGAAACACCTTTTTTGTAAAGTCTACCCCGTGGAGAATTAAGCAAGGTGTAATGTGTATATTTGCCATTACAGGTGTTTGATTCAATTAGGCCCCAAAAAGGAAAAAGGTGAAAATTTTTACCAAAAAATTCACAAAGTTTTGTAAGCCACAAGGAATAAAAGATGAAACAAACTCCCAAACTTTGTAAAACAATTTCTACCAAGTGTAGAATTGCCCCACATTTGCATATAAAATGTTGTATGGGTATGCAGTAGGGCTCGGAAGAGAAAAAGGAACAGCCGCCACCTTTCCCTAATCACCCTGTCTGATTATGTTGGCAAGTCACTTCCCACCGCACCATTCTTTGACGGCACACACAGGGAAGGGGTTTAAAGGCAATCTTTATTTTTTTGGCAATTTGGACAAATAACATTTTAGTGGGTCTTTAGTTTATTGATGAGATTGTATTAACTGATTGTATTTAACCCCTTACCGACATGTGACGTAATACTATGTCACATGCCGGATAAAGGTACATGGAGAGGGCTCACGGGCTGAGCCCTCTCCAAAGCAGGTAAGTCTTTGCTGCATATTGCAGCAAAGGCTTGCCGGTAACACCCGCGATTGGGTGTTTTCCCACTGATCACCACCACACATGGGCGCCGCCTTCTTTCTGAGGATCCATCTTTCGAAGACCCGAGGCAACTTCGGATTAACCCATTCATTACATTGTGCTACCAGCACATTGTAATGAATGAGGAAAAAAATCCTCATTTACTGCCAGTAATTTTATTATAATTAAAAAAATTTATAATAAAAAAACCTATATAAATATAAATAAACAGTAAAAATCATAAACACATTGGGTATCGCCGCGTCTGAAAATGCCCAATCTATCAATACATAATAACGGGTTTTCACTGCGTTTCACCCCGTAGCGGAAAATCACGGCCAGTGTCGAAAATGGCACTTTTTTGCCATTTAAAAAAAAAAAATAATTCTATAATTCTAAAAGTGATCAAAAGTTTGCACTGTCCAAAAATTTTTGTACAGGAGGTTTTAATTTTTGAAAATGTATGAAAACATTATAAAACCTATACAAATTTGGTATCCCCGTAATCGTACCAACCCAAAGAATAATGTAGACATGCCATTTGGGGCATACAGGGAAATCCGTAAATTCCAAGCCCACAAGAATACGGCACAAATGTTTTTTTTAACAATTTCACTGCATTTGGAATTTTTATCCCGCTTCCTAGTACATGGCATGGAATATTAAATACCAACATTTAGAAGTGTAATTTGTTGCGCAGAAAATAAGCTATAATTCAGCTCTGTACATGGAAAAATAAAAAAGTTATAGATTTTTGAAGGTGGGGAGTGAAAAATGAAAACGCAAAAATGAAAAAGGGTTGCTGCGTCAAGGGGTTAATATGCAGAGAAAAGTTAAATCTTGTTTCGGACTTTTAGCATTTTTTCGGAATGTTGTCCACTGTAGCTAAAAAAAAAAAAAAAAAAACTAGAATAGAATAGAAAAAAATCACAGTTGTTTTAGTATCTCCATATTTTTTTTATGAAAATGTAAATTTGTCAAGGTTTTTTTTTTTTTTTTTTTTTGCAGCGTTCTAATTATGGGTCTAATTATGATTATGATTTATTGTACAGATTGTTATGAATGTGGCGATACTAAATATGTGTTTTTTGTGATTTAGTGTTTTTATGTACTTTATTAAATATGTATAGGTTTGAACACATACCCGCCCCTCCCACCTTACAGACATCCATGCTGAGACAACATGTCCATGTCATCAGAAAACCATTTCTGTGTCTCCTTCACACTCAATGTGACTCCCCTCCTCACTAGATCCCTTGCTGTTAGGCCTGATCTTCAGATCATTCAAAGCAGCTGTCATCAGGCTACAATGGGATTTTTACAAGTGCCAAGGTGAGAAGAGAGCTGAAAAGACTCAAAGACTGTCATACGTTATTAGTGCAAGACTACACAAGACATGTGGTGATCAGCTTGTGGTGCTTTTTGCACATATGTCCAACATGAGCCGGAAGTTGGGAAGAGTAATCAGAACTGTGGAAAACAAAACTGGTATCATTTCCAGAAACACTGTCAGGCTCAAGTGGTAGTGGAACCACTGGACCACCGTGGTCGATGAGGTAAGCTGACACCTGGGACCAGAATCTAAGTGGTACCCATTTTAATTTTTCCTATCATGGGTCGCAGGCTCACCTGTGCCCTCTCGCACAGCCAATGCAGCGCCCGCACTATTAACCTGTCCCCATTCCTGTTCCATCACCAGCGGCTGTGTGCATACATCCACAACTCCTAGGGAGCGCACACACAGGCTCACAAAGGTTTAAAAGGCCAGCACACCGCTGATTGCCATTCCAGGATATAGTTAAAAGCTGGCCTCTCCTAGCATTCCTTGCACCCGTGTTACTACCCCTCCCCTCGGCCTTTCCCTCTTCTTGGGCAAGAGAAATCTCAGCAGGAGATAATGGTCCAGGTATTGTCCTTCTCTCCTCAGGCCCAAACCCCTTCCAGTCTACCAAAAAGAACAGGTTACCACTCACTGTCTTCATGTCTAGGATTTATTTTACTTCTAAGATATCGGTAGAGTCAGCCTCAAAAGCAGGAGGAGGAACTTGCTGTAAGAAGCGGTTCAGGGTGACTGGCTTGAGTAGAGATACGTGGAAGGAGTTTGGGATGTGCATGGTGGGAGGGAGGTGCAGCTTGTAGGCCACAGGATCGAATCGGCTGAGCACCTCGAAAGAACCCATGAATCGTGGACCAAGTTTGTAGCCAGGGATCTTTAGCCGGACATACCTGGAGGACAACCAGACTTTGTCACCTGGAGAGAAGCTAGGAGGAGGACTGGGTTTCTTGTCAGCCTAGAGCTTGGTTCGGGCAGAAGCTTGTGACAAGCAAAGGCGAGTCTGCTCCCAAATGGACTTCAGATCCTGTACCAACTCCTCAAAAGCAGGGACTTCAGAAGACATAGGCAGAGGAAGAGGAGAACATGGATGCAGTCCATAGCAACAGAGTGGACCAGTCGTCCTGACGAGCAGAAACAAAATGATGAAAAATAATATGCTGAGGAGACGGTTCTTACCAATTCCATTAGAGGCATGTGAGAGGGCATCAGCCTTGACATTCTTCTCATCCGGACGGAAGTGAAAGAAGATGTTAGAACGTGAAAAGAAGAGCAATCAGGGGGGGTTGCCTTGGGTTAAGGCGTTGAGTAGTGTGGAGATAAAGGAGATTCTTATGATCTGTATGTTAGAGAAATATCTCTATCTCTGATGTGGGTCCAAATCATTGTATAGTACGTGCTGTTCGGTGAATCACTCAGACCTTCACAAGTGTTTGAGAGAATTCCAATTTATTTAGGGAGCAGAGAGTTCTTATAGGTTCTTGGAACAAAGAAACTTTACTGAGCATGCTCACATTCCTTTCGCTTTTAACAGGATATATCTGTAAAATTATCTGTGTGCTCGGGGGATGGTACTATGCATAGAGGCAATGTAAAGACACATGGTGGGGAGAACAAAAGAGAAAATTGATTCTATTCCCTCACACTATACACACAGACTGGATGGTGAGCTCTCTCCAGATGATAACACCATTCTTCCAGAGCAAGTTTAATGGCCAGTAGTTCTCTATCGCCTATGGAGTAATTCCTCTATGTGGAGAAGAAAGTCTTGGAGAAAAACCTGAAAGTGAGAGATCGGCCTTTGGGCCCTTTCTGGGTGAGCACCGTCCCAGCTTCTACTGAAGAAGCATCAACTTCCAGATGGAAAGGCTTCTCTGTGTCAGGCCGAGTAAGAACTGGGGCTGAGTCAAAGGCAAACTTTAATTTTGAGAAGGCTTCTTCATCTGCCGGAGACCAGATTAGGGGATTGGTCCCCTTCTCAGTGAGCACCATGATAAGGGACACAAGAGACGACAAGTGCCGGATCAACTGCCAGTAGTAATTGGTAAAGCTGAGCTGTATTGCACGTAGTCCTACTGGGTGAGGCCATTGAAGAAACGCAGACAACTTAGCAGGATCCATCTGTAGACCCCTTTCAGAAATTATGTAGCCAAGGAAGGTAAGACTCCTCTGATGGAACTGGCACTTTTCAAGTTTGCGTAGAGGTGATTGGCTCTAGACAACTGAGGACTTGATGTACGTGGGACCTATGGTATTCAAGGTCCGCAAAGAACACCAGGATATCGTCAAGATAAAACACGACACAGGTATATAGCAAGTCCCTGAAGATGTCGGTGATGAATTCCTGATGTGTAGCTGGTGTGCTACAAAGTTGGTATTCCACTCGTCACCCTTGTGGATACAGTGAGGTAGTAGGCCCCATGAAGGTCCAGTTTGGAGAAGACCACGTAAACGCTTAAACAGTGATCAATGGCAAAGGATAGCGGGAACATTGACCTTGTTAAGACAGCGGTAGTCGATGACATGTCATGACCTCCTGCCTGGCCCATGCCCATGAACCTGCCTGCCATTTCTGTACCTCGGCCTGGCTACCACCGCGGACAAAGTCGCACCTGTGTAATGATCGGGTGGTACCATGCCCCAGGAAGTCCAAACTGCTTTGGGCGGGCTCTGGTGAAAACTGGGTGCCACTTAGACTCTGGTCCCAGGTGTCGGCTTCCGACATCATCTGCGGTGGTCCAGGAGGTTCTCTACCCCTGGAGCCTGACAGTAATATCCGGCCTTGGACCCCGCCAAGGTTCCGCTTCCTGAATTGGATGATCTTACCACCATCCCAGCAGATTGCCACACAAGGTCAACATCTTGGACAAGTGAGCGCCATGCTACAGCAGATGATGTCTACTCAGCAACAGCGCCAAGGTCCTGCGACTTCTTCCGCTACTCCGGTTGGCCTGCCTGCCATGGAAACCAGGTTGAGACTTTCCATGCACTCAAAGTATGATGGGGACCCCAAGTTGTGCAGGGGCTTTATCACCCAGTGCTCCCTGCACATCGAGCATGTCTGCGCAGTTAGTCTCGGAATGATCTAAGGTGGCATTTATCATCAGCCTCCTCTCCGGATAGGCCCTGACATGGGCTACTCCCGTCTGGGACTGAAAAGACCTGGTTGCAGTGGAAATCACCTCTTTCTTCAGCACAGGCGTCTTCAACCGAGACTGCACTGCTGAACCTGCGTCAGGGAGACTCATCTGTAGGTGAATATGCGGTTCAGTACCATACTCTAGTCTTGGAGCTGCCCTGGAAAAATGCAGCTCTGATTGTGACCTTTAAAAAAGGACTCTCTGCACAAATTTAAGATGCACTGTTAGCACAAGACCTGCCGCCTACTCTGAGTGGTCTCATCTCTCCAGCCCCTCGGATTGATATCCATTTTTTTGGACCGCTCTGAGGAACAGCGTCTTGAACAAGCGCAACTCCTGGTCCGACGTTTGCCTCACTTGGTCCCTGCCTTCCAAAGACTGCTTCAGCCCCCTGCTGTGACACTTCCAAAGGAACCTATGCAGGTGGACAGAGCTCAGCTGTCTTCTCAGGAACGTTCCAGGTGACATCAGAAGAGCCTCTGCCTCTACTGTGGCAACCCCGGGAACATTTTCTTCAGGCCTGTCCACTCCTTCCTCAGTGTCCGGGAAACGCTTGCCCTTAGGGTTCCTGGGAGAAGCTTTTCTAGGTGTGGATACAGCTTCTCCACGTCTGTACCTTCCCGTTTTGCTCAGCACTGGAACAGGTGCTCAGTTCCAGATTTCTGCCTTTCTGGATTCCGGCTTTGCAAGAAACTTTGTGGATGTCCCCTGGTCTCCCGGCATCACTTCCCTGTGTTTCGCCTCGAGAAGCCTCTGTTCATCTCGGTAGCACACTTAGCCCTTGTTACTGCAAGTTGGGGCTCTGCATAAAGATAGACTGTCCTTCTATGTGGTACCACAGTCCTCGTCTTCCTCTTCTTAGGTCCACCATGGTTGCAGCTCCATGCACCTGTGCTTACTTGGAAGACAGGGAAGATTCTTTGTTGGGTACCTGACTGCCTGTCTCGCTGCATGGTGGTTCCCCATCCAGAACCAGTCATGCTCTCTTCCGTGGTTCCCAAGCCTCTGGAGGGTCTTACAGCTAGCTAGCAGGACTTTGCAGACGTCTTTTGAAAGAAGCAGGCAAAGACTTTACCACCACACCATTCCTTCAACCAGTGGGGTAATTTGAAGCTGATGGGCCCTGGTGTGAAGTCTGTGACAGGCCCCTGACTATAATGTATGGTTTACTAGTCTTCTCATATGGGAAAGTGACACGTTATGGGCCCCCTAAGCCTCTTTGGCTCAGTTGTGACCATACCCTCTGCACCCCCTCAAGTTACGCCCCTGCCTACAACTGTCCCTACGATCGGGTGTATCCACTCTCTGTGCCCGAGACGGCAGCTATGTCGGACTCCATCAGGGGGTTCATATGTAAATCCTCCTCTCCGGCTGGTGCAGGTTTCTTTTTTGTGACCAAGAAGGATGGATCTCTCCATCCATGTATTATGGTCTTAACAAAATCACCGTTAAGAACCGTTATCCCTTGCCATTACTCACTGAGCTCAGTGAGTAATGGCAAGGGTAAACGGTTCTTAATGGTGATTTTGTTAAGACCATAATACATGGATGGAGAGATTAGAGATGAGCGAACATACTCGTCCGAGCTTGATGCTCGTTCGAGCATTAGCGTACTCGAAACTGCTCGTTGCTCGGACGAATACTTCGCCCGCTCGAGAAAATGGCAGCTCCCGCCGTTTTGCTTTTTGGCGGCCAGAAACAGAGCCAATCACAAGCCAGGAGACTCTGCACTCCACCCAGCATGACGTGGTACCCTTACACGTCGATAGCAGTGGTTGGCTGGCCAGATCAGGTGACCCTGGGATAGACTAGCCGCTGCCCGCGCTGCTCGGATCATTCTGTGTCTGGATGCCGCTAGGGAGAGAGCTGCTGCTGGTCAGGGAAAGCGTTAGGGTGTTCTATTAGAATAGTGTTAGGCAGGAGTGATTCAACAAGAACCCAACAGCCCTTCTTAGGGCTACAATAACGTTATACTTTTTTTTTTTTGTTTGCTTGTGGCTGGGCTTGCTGGCACTAGTAGTGCAGCTAGTACCATATTGTGAGGAATTTGCAGGGGGACTTGCTACCGTTGTGTTTAGCTCTTAGTGACACACATATCCACCTCAAACACCAAAGTGGGACAATTTATTAGGGGTTTGATTAGAATTAGGCACAGTCTGCCATTTACTTTTTATTTTACGTTTATTTTTTCATAACTCAGCGTCATCTCATCTGGCATAGCAGTGTGCTTTCATACTTGGCTAGAAAATAGCCATAGGAGAATCCAAACGGCTTACTTACGCCTACAATAGCGTTATATATATTTTATTTCTGGTTGATCTGCTGGTGGCTGTCCTTGCTGCAGTGCATCTACTAGCCAATTGTGAGGAATTTGTAGTGAGACTTGCGACCGCTGTGTTTAGCACTTAGTGACGCACATATCCATCGCAAAGACCGAAGTGGGAAAATTTATTAGGGGTTGGATTTCAATTAGGCACAGTCTGGCAGTTTCTTTTTATTTTACGTTTATTTTTTCATAACTCAGCATCATCTCATCAGTGTGCTTTCATACTTGGCTAGAAAATAGCCAAAGGAGAATCCAAACGGCTTACTTACGCCTACAATAGCGTTATATATATTTTATTTCTGGTTGATCTGCTGGTGGCTGTCCTTGCTGCAGTGCATCTACTACCAAATTGTGAGGAATTTGTAGTGAGACTTGCGACCGCTGTGTTTAGCGCTTAGTGACGCACATATCCATCGCAAAGACCGAAGTGGGAAAATTTATTAGGGGTTGGATTTCATTTAGGCACAGTCTGCCATTTACTTTTTATTTTACGTTTATTTTTTCATAACTCAGCGTCATCTCATCTGGCATAGCAGTGTGCTTTCATACTTGGCTAGAAAATAGCCATAGCAATAGGATAGCATCGTTTGGTTTTAAAAACTAAAAAATGCAAAAAAAAAAAAAAAAACACAAAAAAACACAAAAAAAAGTTTAAAAAAAATTAAAGTTATAACTTTCATTTTCAAAATGTTTAACCCGAGGGCTAGGGGTAGAGGACGAGGGCGGGGACGTGGGCGTCCAACTACTGCAGGGGTCAGAGGCCGTGGTCCTGGGCGGGGTGAGACACCACCTGCTGATGAGGGAGCAGGGGAACGCCGCAGAGCTACACTCCCTAGGTTCATGTCTGAAGTTACTGGGACTCGTGGTAGAGCACTGTTGAGGCCAGAACAGTGCGAACAGGTGATGTCGTGGATTGCCGACAATGCTTCAAGCAATTTGTCCACCAGTCAGTCTTCCACGCAGTCCACCCATGTCACCGAAATCGGCACTCCTCCAGCTCCTGCACCTCAGCCTCCTCCCCCCCAGTCTGCCCCCTCCCAGGAAAATTTGGCATTTGAACCGGCATACTCTGAGGAACTGTTTTCTGGACCCTTCCCACAGTCACAAACCACTTGTCCGGTTGCTGCTGAGCAATTTTCCGATGCCCAGGTTTTCCACCAGTCGCAGTCTGTGGGTGATGATGACCTTCTTGACGTAGTGGAAGAAGTGTGTAAAGAGGTGTCCGACGATGAGGAGACACGGTTGTCAGACAGTGGTGAAGTTGTTGTCAGGGCAGGAAGTCCGAGGGGGAAGCAGACTGAGGGATCGGAGGATGATGAGGTGACAGACCCAAGCTGGGTTGAGAGGCCGGGTGAACACAGTGCTTCTGAGACGGAGGAGAGTCCTCGACCAGAACAGGTTGGAAGAGGCAGTGGTGGGGCCAGACGGAGAGGCAGGGCCAGAGCAGGTGCATCAGCGCCAAATGTGTCACGTAGTGAAGCTCTGGAAGTTCTTTAAGGAAACACCGGATGACCGACGGACTGTGGTGTGCAACCTTTGCCAAACCAGGATCAGCAGGGGTTCCACCACTACTAGCTTAACTACCACCAGTATGCGCAGGCATATGAATGCTAAACACCCCACTCAGTGGCACCAAGCCCGTTCACCTCCGGCCGTGCACACCACAGCTCCTTCCCCTGTTTCAGCTGATAGTCAGCCCCCTGCCCAGGACCCTGGCACAAAAACCCCATCGTCGCCTCCACGATCCTCCACAGCATCCACCAGCGTTCAGCTCTCCATACCCCAGACGCTGGAGCGGAAACGGAAATATAGTGCAACCCACCCGCACGCCCAAGCCCTTAATGTCCACATCTCCAGATTGCTTAGCCTGGAGATGCTGCCCTATAGGCTAGTAGAGACCGAGGCCTTTCGCAACCTCATGGCGGCGGCCGCCCCTCGGTATTCGGTCCCCTGCCGCCACTACTTTTCCCGATGTGCCGTCCCAGCCCTGCACCAGCACGTGTCAGACAACATCATCCGTGCCCTGACCAACGCCGTTTCTGACAAGGTCCACCTGACCACGGACACGTGGATGAGTGCTGCCGGGCAGGGCCACTATATATCGCTGACGGCACAGTGGGTTAACTTGGTGGAGGCTGGGACCGAGTCTGACCCTGCGGCTGGTCATATACTGCCGACGCCGAGGATTGCGGGGCCTACCTCGGTCCAGGTCTTTCAGGCCTACTATGCCTCCTCCTCCTCCCACCCCTCCTCCGAACTACCATCCGTGGGCATGGCGCCATCAGTCGCTAGCTCTAGGCACAGCAGCAGTGCCGTCGCTAAGCGACAGCAGGCGGTGCTCAAACTGCTGAGCCTAGGCGATAAAAGGCACACCGCCCAAGAACTATTACAGGGCATCACGGCGCAGACTGATCTGTGGCTGGCACCGCTGAACCTGAAGCCAGGCATGGTTGTGTGTGACAACGGCCGTAACCTGGTGGCGGCTCTGCAACTCGGCAGACTGACACATGTGCCATGCCTGGCCCATGTGTTAAATCTGATAGTTCAGCGTTTCCTCAAGACATACCCCAATCTGTCTGATTTGCTCACGAAGGTGCGCCGCATCTGTGCGCATTTCAGGAAGTCCAGCACAGATGCTGCCACTCTCAGGGCAGCGCAGCGCCGCCTCCAACTGCCCGCTCACCGACTGTTGTGCGACGTGCCCACGAGGTGGAATTCAACAATAACCATGTTATCCAGAGTTTACCAGCAGCGCAGAGCGATTGTAGACTGCCAGATGTCAACTTCCGCCAGAACTGGTAGTCAGGTCAGTCAGCTTCCTCAAGTCTACGATGAGGAGTGGACGTGGATGTCTGATATCTGTCAGGTGCTGAGTAACTTTGAGGAGTCAACACAGATGGTCAGTGGCGATGCCGCCATCATCAGCCTCACCATCCCGCTGCTTGGCCTGTTGAAAAACTCTCTGATCAGCATGAAGTCGGAAGCTTTGCGCTCGTCACAAGAGACGGGGGAAGAAGATTCCCTTGTTGATAGCCAAAGCACCCTTAGGTCTGTTTCTCAGCGCATATCGGAGGAGGTGGAGGAGGATGAGGAGGAAGAGGAGGAGAATGTTGGCGAGACACAAGAGGGGACCATTGTTGAGTTCTTCACTGTTCAGCGTGTATGGGCAGAAGAAGAGGAGTTGGAGGAGTTGGAGGAGGAGGAAATGGACAGTCAGGCCAGTGAGGGGAGTGAATTCTTACGCGTTGGTACTCTGGCGCATATGGCAGATTTCATGCTAGGCTGCCTATCCCGTGACCCTCGCGTTCAAAGAATTTATTCCAGCACCGATTACTGGGTATTCACTCTCCTGGACACACGGTACAAGCAAAATCTTTCCACTCTCATCCCTGGAGAGGAAAGGAGTGTGAGAATGCATGAATACCAGCAGGCCCTGGTGCACAAGCTGAAACACTATTTCCCTTCTGACAGCGCTAGCGGCAGAGTGCGTAGTTCTGCGGGACAAGTAGCGAGGGAGAGTAGGCGAGCAGGCAGCTTGTCCAGCACTGGCAAGGGTACGCTTTACAAGGCTTTTGCCAGCTTTATGTCACCCCAGCAAGACACTGTCACCTGTCCCCAGTCTCGGCAGAGTAGGGCTGATCTTTACAGAAAGATGGTGAGGGAGTACGTAGCTGACGATACCATCGTCCTAAATGATCACACAGCTCCCTACAACTACTGGGTTTCAGAGCTGGACATGTGGCACGAACTGGCGCTGTATGCCTTGGAGGTTCTTGCCTGCCCTGCCGCTAGCGTGTTGTCCAAGCGGGTTTTCAGTGCAGCTGGTGGCATCATCACCGATAAGCGTACACGCCTGTCGACTGACAGCGCTGACAGGCTGACGCTTATTAAGATGAATAAAGCCTGGATTTCTCATAATTTCCAATCTCCACCAGGTGAAGGAAGCTCAATCTGAATAATTTATGCACTCCTCCTCCTCCTCATTTTCCTCCTTCTCCTCCTCTTTGTACACTAAAGCAGAGGAAACTGGCTATTTTTTGATAGGGCCCACTGGCTCTAGCTATAGTACTTTATGCATTTAATTTTTCTGGAGGGCCACCTACCCGGTCCTCTGTTTTAAACAATTTTTGGGAGTGCCACATACAGGCACTCAATCTATTCAATTTTTCTGGAAGGCCACCTACATGCTCCTCTGGTTTGAAAACTTTTTTGGACTGCCACATACAGGCACTCAATCTATTTCATTTTTCTGGAGGGCCACCTACCTGCTCCTCTGGTTTGAAAACTTTTTTGGACTGCCACATACAGGCACTCAATCTATTTCATTTTTCTGGAGGGCCACCTACCTGCTCCTCTGGTTTGAAAACTTTTTTGGACTGCCACATACAGGCACTCAATCTATTTCATTTTTCTGGAGGGCCACCTACCTGCTCCTCTGGTTTGAAAACTTTTTTGGACTGCCACATACAGGCACTATCCAAATTAAATTGTCTCCATAGCAGCCTCCACACGTTGTCTCCATTGCTACCTCCAAAATCGTCCATATAGCTGCCTCCATGCATCGTCCCCTTATCAAACGAGGTGTGTCAGGCAGAAATTTGGGTTGTTTTCATGGATTCCACATCAAAGTTGTTAACTTTGTCGCCACCCTGCTGTGTTATCCACAAAACATACTGGCAAACTTTTATCATTTACCAATATTATTTCAGCGCTTCTTGCGCATCTGTTTACATTCCCCTCACCCGCCATATCCTAAACTTATAAGAACGCTACTACACTTGATCTTATACAAAAGGTTCTTAGAAGTGCTGTTTGGGGAGTAGCCTAGAGACAGGGGCTTGGATTGGCGAAAGCTCGCCTGACAGCGGAGCGCCAGCTCCATCCCAAGATCCAACTAACATAGTTTTAACTGCAGCACCTTTAATCTACTACTAGTTCACTGCCTCCATAATAATAATAATCTTTATTTATATAGCGCCATATTCCGTAGCGCTTTACAAATCATAGGAAACAAATACAAATGTAATGTAACAGAGCACAACATTTGTATGGAACAACAGGAGTGAGGTTCCTGCTCGCCAGAGCTTACGGTTTATGAAGATGATGGGGTAACACGAGGTAAAAGAATATTTAATGGTCAAGCCATTCTTCTTAGGGAATAGAACAAAATATAATAAATGGAATTGCTGTCGCTTGAACCACTCAGCCGTCATCTTATATACCAGGTCCAGGGTGAATGGGACTGCAGAGAAGTCTGGTGCCTGTTGGTTGCTGGATAACAGATGGGAGGACGACACAGGACGGGTTAGTAGAAGAGTTAAAACTTCATGCAGTTAATGAGTGTTATAGGCTTGCCTAAAGAAATGGGTTTTAAGAGCACGTTTGAAACTTTGGAGGTTGGGTATTAGTCTGATAGTCCGGGGCAGAGCATTCCATAGAATTGGTGCAGCTCTAGAGAAGTCTTGGAGACGCGAGTGGGAGGTCCGCACTAGGGTAGAGGTTAATCTAAGATCACTGGCGGATCTAAGAGCACGGGTTGGGCGATAGACTGAGATAAGAGAGGAGAGGTAGGGGGGTGCAGCATTATACAGAGCTTTATGGATTAGGGTTATTATTTTAAACTGTATTCGAAAGGAGACTGGCAGCCAGTGCAGCGACTGGCATGAACTGTAGGCATACATGGTCCCCTTATCAAACGAGCTGTGTCAGGCAGAATTTTGGGTTGTTTTCATGGCTTCCACAACAAACTTGTTAACTTTGTCGCCACCCTGCTGTGTAATCCACAAAATATACTGGCAAACTTTTATAATTTACCAATATTATTTCAGCGCTTCTTGCGCATCTGTTTACATTCCCCTCACCCGCCATATCCTAAACTTATAAGAACGCTACTACACTTGATCTTATACAAAAGGTTCTTAGAAGTGCTGTTTGGGGAGTAGCCTAGAGACAGGGGCTTGGATTGGCGAAAGCTCGCCTGGCAGCGGAGCGCCAGCTCCATGCCAAGATCCAACTAGCATAGTTTTAACTGCAGCACCTTTAATCTACTACTAGTTCACTGCCTCCATACATGGTCCCCTTATCAAACGAGCTGTGTCAGGCAGAATTTTGGGTTGTTTTCATGGCTTCCATGTTAACTTTGTCGCCACCCTGCTGTGTAATCCACAAAATATACTGGCAAACTTTTATCATGTACCGATATTATTTGAGCGCTTCTTGCTCACCTCCTTTGGTTCCTCTCTGCCACCCATTGGTTTGAAGCCTGAGTCCATTTAGGGTATGTCGCCATGCCACTCTCTAGCCTGCCGCTGCTGCCGCTGCCTCTGCATGCCGTCCCCTATAGTGTCAGGGTCAATTATTGGATGTTTTAGATGCTATCTAGCTTCATTCTGTCACTCTGTCATGGCCATGCTGTTGCCCATAATTTTGGCATAATGGTGCGATTAAGCAGCCTCAGAGGCATCCATGCATGCTGCCCCTGCTGTTTCCTGTCCATTTCCGTGGTGTTTCCATCCTTTTCTGAGGTTCCCAGGTGTTTGGCCAAGCTTCCCTGTGCAGAGCCTTGGTCCCCTTGAAAAATGCTCGAGTCTCCCATTGACTTCAATGGGGCTTGTTATTCGAGACGAGCACTCGAGCATCAGGAAAAGTTCGTCTCGAATAACGAGTACCCGAGCATTTTAGTGCTCGCTCATCTCTAGGAGAGATCCATCCTTCTTGATGGTCAAACAGCTGTTTGACCATCTCCAAACTGGACCTTCATGGGGCCTACAAGCTCATCCATATCCATGAGATAGATGAGTGGAAGACTGCTTTTAATGCTCATGATGGACACTTCAGGTCCCTGGTGATGCCATTCGGACTCTGTAATGTTTTCCAAGAATTTGTTAATGACATCTTTAGAGACTTGTTACATACCTGTGTTGTAGTTTATCTTGACGACATTTTGGTGTTCTCTCCAGATCTTGAGTCCCACCGGTCCCACGTATGGCAAGTCCTCAGTCGTTTTAGGGCCAATCACCCACCAAATTACAGAACCAATTTCACCAGCGGAGTCTTCCTTTTCTCGGCTATATTATCTCAGAGACAGAGGCCTCCAGATGGATCCTGCCAAACTATCTGCTGTTATTCAATGGCCTCGTCCTGTAGGTGCAATACAGAGAGGCTCTTACTCTTTTCTACTGGCATTTCATCCCGCACTTCTCCTCTCTGGTGTCTCCTGTTGTGCCGCTCACCAAGAAAGGCGCCAACCCTCAACTCTGGCCTCTGGCAGCAGAAGAAGCCTTCACTTAGCTAAAATCTGCCTTTGTTTCAGCCTCAATGCGGCCTGATACAGATAAGCCTTTCCATCTGGAAGTGGATGCCTCCTCAGTGGGTGCTAGGATTGTGCTTACACAGAAGGGGCCCAAAGGCTAAACTCTCACCTGCGTTTTTTTCTCAAAGAATTTCTCCTCCGCAGTATGGGAGCGTGAACTACTGCCGATTAAACTTGCCTTAGAAGAGTGGCATTATCTCCTGGAGGGAGCTCATTTTGCAGTCTGCTTATACACAGATCACAAGAATCACCTCTATCTCCAGACTGCTCAGCGAGTCAACCAACATCAAGCCTGATGCACTCTCTCGTGCCTCTGATGTCATTTGGGAAGAACTGGCTCTCAGGCATGTCATCCCTCGTGAGCGACTGGTTGTGGCCGCACCTGTGGACCTTTGGCAGCTACCTCCTGGCAGGAACTTCCTCAGACCTTCTACGGAAGAGGGTTCTGTCTTTGGGGCATTGGTCACATGTGGCTGGGCACCCTGAGGTACATCGCTCAGTCACCCTCATTTACCGTTTTTATTGGTGGCCAGTTCTGGTCATGGATGTTCGGGACTTTGTGGGCTCCTGTTCTTCCTGTATCCAAAATAAGCCATCTCCTTGCCTCGAGATTCTGCCCAAACCAAGTTATAGGCTGACAATAAACGCAGACCTCTTCCTGTCTTCTTTCCAGGTGTTGAGGTCTGGTTGTCCTCCAAGTATGTCCAGGTAAAGATCCCTGGGTAAAAGGTTTATCCATAATTCCTTGGTTTGTTCGAGGTGCTGAGGCGCATTGTGGCCTACAAGCTGTGCCTTCCTCCCACCATGCAGATCCCAAACTCCTTCCATGTCTCGTTACTCAAGCCTGTCATCCTGAACTGCTTCTCCCGGCAAGTACCTCCTCCTGCTTCTGAGACTGACTCCACCAACATCTGAGGTAAAAGAGATCCTTGACATGAAGATGGTGAGAGGTAAGCGGTTCTTCATGGTTGACTGGAAGGAGTCCGGGGTAGAGGAAAGATCTTGGGAGCCTGAGGACAATATCCTGGACCATGATCTCCTGCAGAGATTCCTCCAGCCCAAGAAGAGGGCAGGGGTAAATAAGGGGGGTGGGGTTCTGTCACAGGTAGTCCTGCTCACCTGTGCCCCTCCTTGTGACCGTGCTCCACTACACAACTACTTACCCTTTCTCGCTCCTACTTCCCAGTCCTTGGCCATGTGCACATTCCCCATCTCCTAGGGCGTGCCAGCCAGTCTTACCCAGAATTCTATTTAACCCAACCTCTCCCTCCCCTGAGATAAGGTCACTCAGCGAGGATTGCAGGATCTGTGCTGACAGGGCGTTTTTGATTTTACCAGACAGTCCTTTCATAAAGGTGGCGACCAAGGCCGCTTTATTCCAATTGAATATGGAATTGAGCCGCGTAATCACCAACAGACAAGTCCCCTTGGCACAAGTCCAGCAGGGTGGTTTCAGCAGATGACACCTGGGCTGGTTCCCCAAAGATGGACTGGAATTCAGTGAGGAATATGGTGATATTAGCTGTGACTGGGTCGTTCCTGTCCCTGAGGGGGGTCGCCTATGCCACGGCTTTCCCAGAGAGACTGATCATGAAAGCCACCATAGATCATTCTGTGGTGAACTCAATTCAATGTGGAAGGAGCACAGCATGATAAAACCTCTGCATAACTTGCCCACTCCATCATACTTGGTGGGCATGGAAAGGTGAGGACATTTGCGCCAAGCCGCAGGTGACACCGCTGAAGCACGGAGAGGTAAGTGAGGCTGAAACTGGCACAGAGGGGCACACAGAGGTACACAGGTGCACCTTTGACCTGAGACAGGGGTCGCAGTGGTACCCGTGACAACATGGCTGCATCCTGGAGCAGTTGTATCTTATATACTCGGAGGCTGCTGGGGCTATGGCTGCCAGAACAAGGAAGCACATAGAGGCAGCTGAAACCAAGAGTGTCACATCATTAGACAGGCTGTTAGTCAAGCAGTAGGGGGTTTGGCTGTTCCTCCCACAAATAATCTGGACAGGTCAGTTTTATTACCTGATTGTTTAAGTTTACAAGGGACAATAAAGGGATAGGGGCAATTATTTCTATTGGCAGTTTATGAAAATATTTCTATTTTTGCAGGTTAATTTGTCTGATGTTCTCTTTAAAAAATCTTCTCCAGAGGCTCTTAAAGGGAACCTGTCATCAGAAATTGGCCTAATAAACCACTAGCAGTATGTTGTCAAGCATATGAGCAGCTTCTAGATAATGGGGCATATTTACTTACCCATTCCTGCGCGATCCCCCAGGTGCGTTCCCCGACTCCAATGCACAGCTGCCACGATTCAATACGAGTGTGTACCCAATATCACCTTCTTCTTCACGGTGCATGTAAGTGCACAAATTCAAAGTTAAATCCCGGGGTTTGTCCGAATCCGTTGGATCGTCCAATGGCCCGCCCCCCAATTTGTGTCGCAGTCCCTGGTGCGATCCCCAAAAAGTCGGAAAACCCGGCGAAAATGTGGCTGTGGGACCCTTTGTAAATAAGCCTTCATGTTTCTTTCATGGCCTGGTATGGTGGCATTATCCAGAAAATAAACTTGTGAAGTCAATGAGTCATGATAACAATCACCTAAAACAGGAGAAGATAAAATCTCCTTTTTAATCAGCCAACTGAAGCTGTGGGAACTTTGTTTTGAAACTTTGTTTCAACCAATGAGATATATTTTGTGTGCTAGTCAATAGGAAATACATTGGGGCAGATTAATCAAGTGTCTGAAAGTCAGAATATTTCTAGTTGCCCATGGCAACCAATCACAGCCCCCCTTTATTCATGAGCACTGGTAAAATGAAAGCTGAGCTGTGATTGGTTGCCATAGGCAACGAGAAATATTCTGACCTTCAGACACTTGATAAATCTGTCCTATTGTATAACAATAAGACACTTACATAGATTAATGGAGGGATACAGGTCTGAATACAAGGAGTGCTGATAGCTATGAGGGGGAGAAAGGACAATACATATAGATATAGATGAAAAGAGGTATAACATCTGGGTATGGGTACTATATTCATTTATATCTGCAAACCAAACTTCTCACCATTGTTGTTACCATTGTCACTGTCATGCTATCTGTGGGCCTTAAATCCAATAAGGTAAGCTTCATCTCTGGAAAAGAATCAAGATTGTCTGTTCTAGATTAATACCTTATTGAGTGGTATAATGTGGACAGGCTGCTCTACATCGCCATCATCCTTCTCATCATCATAAATATTTACAACATTTTGGTGCCACGACAATTGACCAGAAGAAGCTCTTAAGCAGTGGTTCTCAACTTTTCTAATTCTGTGACCCCCTCAATACAGTTCCTCAGCTTGCAGTAACCCCAAACCATGTACAAGAATATCACTACTATAATACTGCCCCTTTGTACAAGAATATAACTACTATAATACTGTCCCATATGTACAAGAATATAACTACTATAATCCTGCCTCCTATAGGTGAGGTTGTCTGTGGTTAGAGCTCCTGAGTCTCCTGATGCCTGGAGATAGCCCTGGGTGAGGATATTCCCCAAGTAAGGATTCCAGACTTCCAGAAACGGGGAGAAAACTTTCAAGCAGCTTTAAAAGTCTATGCAAATCCCGGTTACCAGTCCGCAAATGAATCAACTGAATAGAAGTAACATTGAGTAGAAAGTTAATGTAAAAAATGTGAGTGCAGCAGAGAATGAAGTAACTTCCCATACAGCACAGATGAGCACAGGTGAAGCAGAGTGTCAGACAGGAAGCAGGTGCACAGCCCCCCACTCCTGCACCATGCCAGAGGAGAACATCGCTAGAGAGACAAACCTTGCAAAAAAAACCTGCAGCAGTCAGACGTGGTGACAAGCATGGCCTGTCCAGGCCATACCAGATCTGAAGTGAAGCCACAAAGTGTCCCTGCAAAAGTCAGTGCAAGTAGCAAGTCTGTTGATGGGAAGCAGAAGGAGACAGGTGGATGTACACAGCCAGATGTGAGGGAATAGAATCCATTTTCTATTGTGTTCACATACCATGTGTTTTACTATACTCAAGTACCATCCCCCCATGTACACAGATCATTTTACACTCGTACATCCTGTTGATGGCTTTTGGAATGTGGACATGCTCAGTAGGTTCCTTTGTCTCAAGAACTTATAAAAACTCTCTCTTGACTAAATAAAATGGGAATCCTCTCAAACATGTGAAGGTCTGAGTGATTCACTGAGCAGCTCGTACTATCACATCTGAGTAAGGAGATTTTTCTCCAACAAATTGGTTGCCTTAACCCGGGAGATGGGTTTGCATAACGCCTACCAGACAACTCAGGGATCATCCTTTCAGGACAGACAGACCATGCAGCTGCATAAAAAGGTAAGAAGCTCATTCTTACAATTTGCTCTGTCTCTCCTTGTTTGGATTGTCCCATGTCCGGTGAGTTACATGCCTATATTGCCCAGTCCAAAGAATCTTGTTATTGTTATTTGAAAACTCCATGTGATGTGTGGTAGTGTATATGGGTATTGTGTGAGTTTGAACATGTGTGTTTGATAGCGCTTTGTTATGATACTGTACTGAACTTGTTTTAAGAAAGTAACATCCTAGAATAGCCCCTAGCCTAGAAGAGCAGTTGGTGGATCGTAATTCGCTTGAGACAAAGGAGACTGAGTTTGGACAGTTTTTGTGTGGTAGGATCCAAATCTGCTTGAAGGAAGGGGACTACGGTCATTTCTAGATGGGCAAACGGTTTAGGAAAAAAATAAGAATAAAATAAAAGTGGTTAAAACTGCCCTAAGGAAGAGTTACTGCGAGTGTGTGCCGGCACTAGAGATATATAGAAAATTATGGAAAAATTGCTAGGTAGGTGAGAGGCAATTCGGAGGGAAACCAGTACTACAGATCGTGAATGAGAGAGAGGGAAAAGAGGCTGTAAAAGGATGTCAGAGAGTGTTGGAAAAGGACAAATATATCAAAAGATGGTTGTTTGTATGTTAGTAAAGGGAAAGGTTCTTAAAAGAACAAAGGCCAAATTGCAAGTGGATAGAAGAAAGTTACAGAGGAAGTGACAAGAGGAGGTTATAAAGAAACAGCCATAGGAAACCGTGTGTTGTATGAGTGTTATGATGATGACAGACAAAAACGTTGGACAGACAAAAGACAAAGACATCATTCAGGAAAAGTTCTACCTCCACCCTAAAATGGTAGATGAATTGATGTATGGAAACAAAGAAACAGACTGGCGGGAGACATGTGCAGTGTGGCACCTAGACCCAACCCCCACACTGGAATATATCCGGTAAAGACTACATTAGAAAAAGTGAGGGCTCTAACAAAGAACAGAGACATAGTCTTCAAAAGTTTCTTCTGTAGGGGGCATCTTACTTTGATATACTTTAGTAGACCAGTGGTATGGAGAATGATGCATTGCCTAAAGATCTTTGGATTTGCACCCATAGTCCGCTCAGCTGTATTTAGCTGTATTAGGCTATTGTTGTAACTTTAGAAGACAACTAAGATATAGTACCCAGGGAATAAATGTGTGAGGCTGTGTCTGCTTATCTAAGAGTCACCTCTCAGAACTTCAAACTCCAAAAACCCGGGTAGTAACATATTTGTTACGGATTTTGGTCTTCTGTGGGGAGAACTCCTGGACGGTTGTGCAGTCCCAATTGGATTCCCTGAGCTGACCCTTGCCAGATACTGTAGATCTATGAGTTTATTCCATTATACAGTCCTTCAGATTATGGCAAAGATATAAATATGTGTTTTGTCTATATCATGTATAGTGCTTATTAGAGATGAGCGAACATGCTCGTCCGAGCTTGATGCTCGTTCGAGCATTAAGGTACTCGAGACGGCTCGTTGCTCGGACGAGTATTTCCCCTGCTCGAGATCGAGCATTTAATTAAAAAAACACAGTGAAGAACAATGAAGAATAGAATAAAAACAGTGAACACAGTGAACACAGGATCATTTAAGTGAAAAACACAGTGAAGAACACAGTGAAGAATAGATTACAGATGTTCGGCACATCTGCTTACTTGTCGGAAGATACGCGCGGAACGGTGCGAACAAAATAGCATGTGAAGAACAATATATATGTGTGAAGAAGACATTGCAGAACACGGTGAGCAGGACGGAGACACAAGGGAGCAGCACAGAGACACCGGGGAGCAGCACGGAGACATGGGGCAGCGGCAGCACGGAGACATGGGGCAGCGGCAGCACGGAGACATGGGGCACGGAGACATGGGGCACGGAGACATGGGCACGGAGAGCAGCGGGGCACGGAGACATGGGGCACGGAGAGCAGCGGGGCACGGAGAGCAGCGGGGCACGGAGACATGGGGCACGGAGACATGGGCACGGAGAGCAGCGGGGCACGGAGACATGGGGCACGGAGACATGGGCACGGAGAGCAGCGGGGCACGGAGAGCAGCGGGGCACGGAGACATGGGGCAGCGGCAGCACAGAGACATCGGGCAGCGGCACGGAGACATCAGGGAGCGGCACGGAGACATCGGGGCACGGAGACATCGGGGCACGGAGACATCGAGGGGCACGGAGACATCGAGGGGCACGGAGACATCGGGGCACGGAGACATCGGGCAGCGGCACGGAGACATCAGGGAGCGGCACGGAGACATCGGGGCACGGAGACATCGGGGCACGGAGACATCGAGGGGCACGGAGACATCGAGGGGCACGGAGACATCGGGGCACGGAGACATCGGGGCACGGAGACATCGAGGGGCACGGAGACATCGAGGGGCACGGAGACATCGAGGGGCACGGAGACATCGAGGGGCACGGAGACATCGAGGGGCACGGAGACATCGAGGGGCACGGAGACATCGGGGAGACTTCAGTGGAAGAAGAGCAGCGGATCCCGGGACAGCGTATCTCCCGACAAGTAAGCAGATGTGCAGAACATCTGTAATCTATTCTTCACTGTGTTTTTCACTTAAATGATCCTGTGTTCACTGTTTTTATTCTATTCTTCACTGTTCTTCACATCTGTTAACTTGTCGGGAGATAATATACGCGCGGAACAGTGAAGAATAGATTGCAGATGTTTGCATACATCTGCTAACTTATCAGAAGACATTCTTTTTCAATTAATTAACACATTTTATTCCCGAACCATGGTCCCTTTGAAAAATGCTCGAGTCTCCCATTGACTTCAATGGGGCTCGTTATTCGAGACGAGCACTCGAGCATCTGGAAAAGTTCGTCTCGAATAACGAGCACTCGAGCATTTTAGTGCTCGCTCATCTCTAGTGCTTATGGTATTTTATCAGAGTTACCAGATGTGAGGAAAGTCCAGCACACAATTGTGGACATTGTTCATTGCAGGCTTGGACCTGAGATACCTTGTGATGTATGTTTAATATTTACATCAGAAATGTAGTGTAAAACTTTATAAATACACCTAAAGTTTGAAGGGTGTGGTCAAAAGTTTTAGCAATTTGTGTAGGATGATACAGTGAACTTAGATGTTACAATGGTGTGTTAGATTCCTTCTTTGTTCTCCTGTTATGCTGGGACACATAGTACTACAGACACCACAGGGAGAAGGAGGGGGCTGCCTCCCCCCCTTGTCTCAGTGAACACAGGGGGGGGGACAAGTGATGGAATGTTAAGATACATGAAAGGAACAATGAGAATGTGTGTTTATTACTGAGGACTGATAACCCTGATGGCCCTAAGCAGACTCCCTATGATCCCTATGATGCCACACTATTACTCCTATTCAGCAGTTATGACGGAGATTATTATTATTAGGAGCTTTTTAGGCAGAAGTTATAACACTTATAACACACGGGAGGACTACCGAGACTAGCACAGCAGGTGAAGGAGACCATGAGAGCACCTGAGCTGCAGTTGTCAGAGAAGATCCTGGGCCTGGTAGCTGAGAGGGAATTGAGTCACCACAAATGTTGCAAATTGATTGTCTGTACTCACTAAAAACTGTGCACCCTGAAAGTATTCATCTATATGACTCAAAGCTGCAAGCAAAGAGATGGTGGTGGGGGAGATAGACTGTGTCCTGGAGAAGATGGGGCCAGTGCCTATAGGAGTTCTGTAGGAACAAGGAACACTGTGCAAAACAAGCACAGAGACCAGACCCTCTGACACTTTGTCCAATGTCCCCTGATGAGAGAGGAACATGTCCCATACTACAAGCTTCAAGTTTTGTGTTTCAAGAGGGCAATAAGGTAAAACAGCAGCTGCGAAGGACTGCAGCCGTCCCTTAGCAGCAGCATGCTTCTAAGACAGCAGCACAGGCGCCATAAGTCCCAGAAGGCACTACACCACAGCAGGACAGTGGGCATTTACCTATGTGTCATGGAAATGTGGTGACCCAGGACAATTCTAGTGCTGGAATTGAGACTGGGGACACTGGTGGACATCATGATGTTCCTGAGTGGTCGGGGGATAGCGGGGACCCTCACTCTGTCTCAGATGTGCAGACACCTGAGGACAACATAGAGGTGAATGGGGGGCAGGGGTTTTTGCAGAATAATGGGTGCAACTTCCCCCCACTGACATCAAGCCCCCCAGATGAGTCAGGTCCCGCTAGATCAGACCCTTCCCCCAATACCCAGATTGGGCCCTGTCAGGAACCTCCTAAAAATGCCTGGAGCCGCAGTGCTCCCTTCTTTACCTCCAGTGCACAATACACCAAGCAGGCGTTTAAGAGGAGGAATGTTGTGTGCTTTAGAAACTGAGGCGCCATGGAAGTTCTCCCAGTTAGGAGGTTTGTGGTGTGGGATCTACTGTGCCGCCAAATAGGGTTCACGCCAGATGACATTTTGGAAGTTATCAACCTTCCAGGCAGACAGTGCTATGATGTCAGCTTTAAGTTTATGTCTAGTCTAGATAGGTTCTGGGATGAATTCCCCTGGTTTAGGGACACTGACTACTGGGATAAGTTCATGTTAGTCCTCATATCCAAGCCAGATACCATGGTGGTCAAATGTGATATTCTGGAGACAGTTCTTCCTCAGGATATTGTGGTGTGGCTCAGGTGCCACTGTGACCTTGTGTATGACCTCACCAAAATTAGGGACACAGATGGTATTTGGACTGGTGGCTGGAAGGTGCTGGTGAAACTGAGGCAGTATAACAACATCACCCTACACCTCCCAAACAGCTTCTTGGTAGGGAGAGAGAAAGGTGTCTGTTTCTATCGTGGGCAACCACAGAGTTAATCAGGTGCGGTAAGATCGTTCACATAGCCAAAATACTCAGTAATAAAATGTAACCTGTGCGGGGAGGTCGGAGGTCGGCCATCTCTGCGCCAACTGTGAGACAGTCAACTATAATCTGTGCAGAAAAATGGGCCACCCACACAAGGATTGCCTGGAGGTTTGGCAAAACATCGCCTCTCAGATGATGGTACAGGAAGCATACGCCTAAGAGGAGGAGGCCGTGGAGTCAGGGCAAAAGCGGTCAGGGGTCAGGTCAGGTGATACAGTACCAGCACCTCAGCGATCATATAGAACTCAGAGGAGTATGGACATTGTCATCCAAGACCAACCTCTGGCAGCAACCTCCATAGCACCATGTAAACATGAGGAGGCAAAAAAAAAAACAAAAGTAAGAAAAAAGATAAATCCTCCCACAGGAAGAGTGCAACTTGGGACCCAGTCAGATGGGGATTATGAGCGAAAGTTACAGCGCAATGAAAATGAGTGCGGTGGACACAGGGGACCACCCAACTAAAAAGAAGCCCCCTTCTGTAGAGCCTGCAGTAGAGTCGGGCATAGAAACAGGGGGTAGACATGGGGAGGATGACTCTGACTCATGATGATAGGGATCACTGCTCTGCTTTTTCTCATTGTAATGTCTGGGTTGTCTCTAAAAATAGCTTCTAGCAAAGTTAACAGCATTAAAGTTAGAAGTATTAGACACACTGGGGCAGATTTACTTACCCGGTCCGTTCGCGATCCAGCGGCGCGTTCTCTGCACTGGATTCGGGTCCGGCCGGGATTCATCAAAGCAGTTCCTCCGCCGTCCACCAGGTGGCGCTGCTGCGCTGAAGTCCGCTGGAATGCCTCGAAATACACCGGCCTATCCAGGATGAAGGTGAGTGAAATTTTCGCCACAATTTTTTTTTTAAATGCGGCGTTTTTTCCGAATACGTCGGGTTTTCGTTCGGCCACGCCCCCCGATTTCTGTCGCGCGCATGCCGGCGCCGATGCGCCACAATTCGATCGCGTGCGCCAAAAACCCGGGGCAATTCAGGTACAATCGGCGCAAATCGGAAATATTCGGGTAACACGTCGGGAAAACGCGAATCGGGCCCTTAGTAAATGACCCCCACTGTGTATGACCCAATGAGATATCTGTACCCTGATGAGGTGCGTGGTCTAGTAGGGATCTATCAATATTGAATGTATCGTGAACATGTGTTATATCTCTGTGAAAAGAAAGTATAGTCTTTTTCGGTGGTGTGTTGTAGTCTCCATATGTCGTGGAGGTCATTATTCCATAAGAATGAGTGGAGTTCGCATGGTTTCTGTTTTAGGGAGGAAGTAGAGTTCAGGTCTTGCTGCACTGAAATCTCTACAGAATACTAGTGATCCTTGTTGTAACTGTCTGACTTTGTTTATGAGTTTTGTCATAAAATGATTTTGTGTTTTGTTTGGAGGGTAAAGGTTAATTAAAGTATACATTGTATTGTTTATATCACATATTATAATGATGAGTCTACTTTTGGGGTTGATTATCTGTAGTTCTATTTTGATAGATAGATGCAATTTGAATGCAATTAATACTCTTCTTTTTTTGATATGTTGAGAAAACGATGGTTGGGTACATACTATAGTTGATTTTGGATGTATTCATAGTTGATATGTGTGTTTCTTGTAGAAAGCAGATATCTATGTTATTGCGTTTGGCCTCACGCCATACTGACGCTCTTTTGAATGGGCTGTTCAGTCCTTTTACGATAAGGGACATTATTTTAATTCCCATCTAAAGGAATGCTTTGACTATAACTGGCATGTATGTGATGATAACGCTCTTTTTCATTTTCTTTAATATTTCATAGCTCATCATGGGGATGAGGTGGGGTTGGGATAGATGGGTATGGGACAACGTGAACAGTGTAACAAAAACACATTTATTGTTTGCCTTTTGGAATACCAAATTAACTTGGTATTCAGAGATTGCGGTGTTCTCACTTACGTGACTATGGGGGGTGTTCCAGTCTGCTAGGTGTTGTGGCGGTTTCATTGGTGGTGGATTCGGATGTAGACCAGTTGTGATGTTCCATGAATCCAAGATATCTGCTCCCTCTTCTGCGGAGTTGATCGGGATAATAGAGCTGTATCTTCTGACGATAAGTTTGTGGGGAAGGCCCATCTGTAGGGGATTCCATGCTTCCTCAGGAGTGTTGTGATCGGCATGAACTCTCTTCTTTCCTACAAGGTTGCTGCTGAGAGGTCTCTTTATAGTTTGATGTTTTAATATAATTGTGGCAGGATCAGTAGTTTCCTCGGTTGTGAGAGCAGGGCTTCTTTCACATGAAAAAGGGTAAATCTTGCCAGGGTGACCCTTGGCACTGTGTCTGAGAGGTTGGCCATTTTCAGCACTCTATGCACTCTATCCAAGTATAATACATATTCTGCTAAATCTGGCAGAAGGGTATTTGTTACCTTTTTTACGTCTTGCTTGAGGTCTTGCCCTAGCACAATTTATGGAATACCTCTAAGTTTGACGTTATTCCATCTGCTTAGAGCTTCATAATCTGTTAGCTTTGCTTGCACTGGGGTGATTTTCTCTTCCATTTCCAGGCGTTGTGTACTGTGTGAAAGGTTGTCATTCTACTCTCTGTCTGAGAGATTCTGTCACCCAGGTTATTAACTGTGGTCTGAAGTGCGTTAAATAACTAGGACAAGTCCTTATGCATAGGATTGCACATGGTTATTAACACTTCATTAAGGAAAGCTTCAGATATTGTTTTGTTAGATGCTTGGAATCTAGCAAATGCATCCTGTGGTTCAGAGGTAATACTAGACATTCTTTCTCCTCTTCTTGTATATCATTATTACTTGGCAGGGATTATTGAGGGGGAAATGCAAGAGTCCTTTTTAGCGGGGCTCCTCTCTCTTGAACCAGCCAAGCATGCTAGTGCAAGAGTGAGTGCTCCTGCCGTTTGCTTGTATCGGCACCATTTTGGGATCTGGCTGGATGTTCCCTGTGGACCAGTGTAGCGGCGTTAAGGTAGGGGGTGAATTATGCCGCCTCGCAACCACTAAGATAGATAAATCACCTGGGCCAGATGGCATACACCCCCGGGTTCTGCATGAATTATGTACGGTGATAGACAGACCGTTATTTTTAATATTTGAAGATTCACTGAGGACTGGTTATGTTCCACAGGAATGGCGCATAGCAAATGTGGTACCAATATACAAAAAAGGATCAAATAGCGATCCTGGAAACTACAGACCCGTAAGTCTAACTGCTGTGGTGGGGAAAATATTTGAGGGGTTTATTAGAGATGCTATCCTGGAGTATCTCACTGTGCACAACCTTATAACCCAGCGTCAGCATGGGTTTATGAGAGATCGGTCCTGTCAGACTAATCTGATTGGTTTCTACGAGGAGGTAAGTTCAAGACTGGATCTGGGGGACGCTGTGGATGTTGTATATCTGGACTTTTCAAAGGCATTTGACACCGTGCCACATAAAAGGTTGGTATATAAAATGAGACTGCTGGGAATAGGAGAAAATCTGTGTATCTGGGTAAGTAATTGGCTTAGTGATAGAAAACAGAGGGTGGTCATTAATGGCACATTCTCAGATTGGGTTGATGTTACCAGTGGAGTGCCACAGGGGTTAGTATTGGGGCCACTTCTTTTTAATATTTTTATTAATGACCTTGTAGTGGGTTTACACAGTCAAGTTTCAATATTTGCAGATGATACTAAGCTGTGTAAAGTAATAAATACTGAGGTCGATAGTTTAGCATTACAGAGGGATTTGTGGAAGCTTGAGGGATGGGCAGAGAAATGGTTGATGAGGTTTAATGTAGATAAATGTAAAGTTATGCACTTGGGCCATGGAAACAAAAAGTATAATTATGTTCTAAACGGTCAATTACTTAGTAAAACTGAAGCTGAAAAGGACTTGGGCGTATTGGTGGATGGTAAACTTAATTTTAGTGACCAGAGCCAGGCGGCTGCTGCTAAAGCAAATAAAATAATGGGATGTATCAAGAGAGGAATAGATTCTCATGATAAAGACATAGTTCTGCCCTTATACAAATCCCTGGTCAGACCACACATGGAATATTGTGTACAGTTTTGGGCACCAGTATATAAAAAGGATATAGTAGAGCTGGAACGGGTGCAGAGGAGAGCAACCAGGATTATTAGGGGAATGGGGGCACTAGAATACAATGACAGATTACAAAATTTGGGATTATTCAGTTTAGAAAAAAGACGACTGAGGGGAGACCTCATTACAATGTACAAATACCTGAACGGACAGTACAAGGATCTCTCCAAAGATCTTTTTATACCTCGGCCTGTGACCAGGACAAGGGGGCATCCTCTACGCCTAGAGGAGAGGCGATTCTACCATCACCATAGACAAAGGTTCTTTACTGTAAGAGCAGTGAGACTATGGAACTCTCTGCCGCAGGAGGTTGTTATGGCCGACTCTATGTACATGTTCAAGAGAGGCCTGGATGACTTTCTGGAGAGAAAAAATATCACGGGTTATGGGGATAAAACATTTATTTAATTCTTGAAGGTTGGACTTGATGGACTTGCGTCTCCTTCCAGCCTTATATACTATGATACTATGATACTAGGACCTGTGCCTTTTTCTTTGTACCCTGTCGTTACGGATTCTGGCTGATGGACTTTCATGGAGGCTCCTGTTTCTTTGCTACCTGTGCTATGGAAGTAGGAGCTGCGAGTGCTGTGGAGCGTCGGCGTCATTTATAGATCTCCTGCTTTGTTGTCCCGTTGGCTTCTCTAGCTTATATTTTCCTGCCTGGTTGCTGAATACCGTTCCTTTGCATCGGGGAAGCTGTTTACTGTCACTAGCAGGTGACTTCTCATGCATGGGGGCTCTGTCTCTAAGCCATGGGTATTGAGCTACTCTCTCATGCGGCCATGCAGCTCGGCGGCTTAACCACGCCCTTTGCACTGCACTTTATATTCATGAATTGTATGATATGTATAACATGGAATATACTTGTTGCACTTTATTTAAGGTAGTTATGTTATATTTTTTAGCTTATTTTGCTGATTATTATATGATGTCATTATGCACCACATGTGATGATTACCATAATTGTATAAATGACTTGTATTGTCACTTGATAATGCCTTCATAGAGAGGGCAAAATGTCATTTTTTTCATAGTGGAATAAAAGAAAATACTTTTATATGGAGTGCTGCTTTGATGGATTCATTTCAACTTGGTTGGCTGCTAGTAATCTAAAAACAAAAATGTAAAAAACCCCCCATAAAAAATAAATAAAAATTTCAAATAAAATGTATTAAAATGTTCCAATATCTCCGAACACATAAACATCAATATATAATTTATAAAAGTAAAAAAAAGTAACACAACATACACCACGTCCACAAATTCATAATCTATAAAAATATTAAAAAAACAGTTATTTATGGCGCTCATCGTTTCCAGAATCCTTTATAAGCCAGTTTCTCCCTGCATGACCCGCTGGATCTTTGTGTCTTCTGACTTTGAGAAAGCTTTGTTCTGGATGCCCGCTTCCGTTCCTGACTATGCTTCTTTACTGCCTGCCCTGACCTTCCATGACTCTGATCATGTGCTGCTCAACATCTCTGTACCTTGCTTTGGCCGCCACTGCGGACAAAATTGTGCCTGTGGAACAACCTGGTGGTACCACACCGCAACAAGTCCAACCTGCTTTGCAGGCTATGCTGAAAACTGGGTACCACTTAGACTCCACTCCTAGGTGTCCGATTACAATATCGTCAATGGTGGTCCAGTTGGTCCACTACCCATAGTGTCTGACAGAGGTCCACCATCCACTTGCTTGTTCACCAGCTTGATACTGGTATTGTATGGTACAGTTTCATTCCTTACATGTTGACTGGATAGCTTTTCAGTTCATTTATCTCCATATCATTATTGCATGTTGCATTCGCAGGATTTAGGGGAGCATAGGGAGAAAGGTCTTTACCCTTTCATGCAATTTTACACTGCATCCTTTACGTTTCTTTATGCTTGGTGTGTTTTGTCATTGTTATATTAAATAAAGTTTTGTATTGATTGGGTTATATATTTTTTTTGGTCATCACTCTTTTTCTTGTATATATTGATCAAGTCCTTGAAAAAAATTAATAAACTGATCAAAAGGTTGCACAGTCCCCAAAATGGTAGCAATGAAAATTAACACCTAATAAAACCTACATAAATTTGGTTTCCCTGTGAAAGTACCAAACCAAAGAATAAATTAGATTTTCTGTTTGGAACGCATAGTGAAAGACGTAAAAACAGAGCCCACGTGAAAATGGCGCAAATCCAGTTTCTTGTCAACTTTACTACATTTTGCATTTTATTTTCATTTTATGTACATGGAAAAATAAAAAAAAGTTATTTTTGAAAGTGGGGAGCGATAGACATAAAGTAAAATTGAAAAAGCCCATCAGTGGCAAGGTGTTAAAATGCCCTCTATACCACATAATACCACATAAAAGTTTACAAATTCTCTTGGTTAAAGGGTTTGTGGTACCTCAGGCCAGGTTTACACATAGCATTTTGGTTACGTCTTGAAATGCAATCCAAAAGCTTGACTTGTGATCAGATGTTTTGGTAACATTGGGTTTCCAACACATTAACTAAATACAAAGGAAATGCCATCTTACCTTAAAATGCAAGCAAAGGTTGAGCCTTTGGATTGTGTTTCCAAATGCAACCAAAATTCCACTTGCAAACATGTCATGGCCCCTGGAAACTATTCTATCAAAATCTGCCCTGCAAAAGCTCAATGGCGCCCCTTCCCTTCCATGCCCGCAATGTGTCCAGATAGCAGTTTACATTCACATATAACCTTTTACTCTGCACAATATATTCCTAGATTAATTTTTTACTTTTATTCAGTTTATGGGGGTACATTTTAGGTCTAAATTAATTAATTTATTATAAATATTAGTGAATTGCATATCAAAACTTCATTGTTTTTGAAGTTCTGTAAAATACTTGAAACAGTAACATGCTACCTACGTTCTGTTTTGAATAGTGAAGTTAATAAAGCAGAGTGATATGAGAATAATTGATTCTAAACTTTTCAAGAAAATTTGAAAGACTGCTGTTCGATTTGTGTTTTTTTCACATAAGAGCAGTGGAAGGCTTAATTCTGTTACATAATCCCGTGGACAATTTATATTCAACTTTTGCATATTGTATTTAGTTACCAAATTATGTTAACACAATATTTAAATGTTTGTGAACATGTTTTACTTATGTATTCAATAAATCATATTTGATTTATTCTTGTATAAAGCTGTTCAAACATGCAGTCTTATTGTGCTTAGCTAATCACAAACATATCCTATATATATATATATATATATATATATATATATATATATATATACACAAGCACTTTTCTTGTAGTCCAACAGACATAAAGCTTGACTCCAAAAATAAACTCTGTTAAAGCTTATCCAACATGGGGAGAGAAAAAGAACTGGACCGCACATCCACACATCACACAATGATCTAATGCCGCTAGGCTACATTATATAACGAACTCGAGGTTCTTAGTTACATTTTGATCAAATTGTATAAGCCCACCAACCACTTCACGGTGACCTCTTTATGGTGGGTCCCTACGCTATTTTGTGCAGCATCACATGGCGTCCACCCCCGCTGCAGCACAGCGCCGGCAGGGACCAAGACCCGGTTGCCCCCCAGTACCCATACTGGCGGGCATAGCCCCCATGGCTCCGGGCCCAGGCCCCCACCAGCACCGCGCCACAGAAGCGGCGGACACCATGCAACACCGCACCATGTGAACAGGAAAAAAGGCTCACCATGTGTGAACAGGTGTTAACTACTCACCGTTCCATGTGGTCTCAGACACTGGCTGAGAGGAGGTAGGCGGCCCCTAAATGCAGTCTCCTGCTAATTTAAAAACACCTGGGTCGAATGGGGCGGAGTGCTGGTACCAGGAAAAACAAAATAAATGAAGGGATAGAATGTACTAAACCAACATGGGGAGAGAAAAAGAACTGGACCGCACATCCACACATCACACAATGATGCTGCACAAAATAGCGTAGGGACCCACCATAAAGAGGTCACCGTGAAGTGGTTGGTGGGCTTATACAATTTGATCAAAATGTAACTAAGAACCTCGAGTTCGTTATATAATGTAGCCTAGCGGCATTAGATCATTGTGTGATGTGTGGATGTGCGGTCCAGTTCTTTTTCTCTCCCCATGTTGGTTTAGTACACTCTATCCCTTCATTTATTTTGTTTTTCCTGGTACCAGCACTCCGCCCCATTCGACCCAGGTGTTTTTAAATTAGCAGGAGACTGCATTTAGGGGCCGCCTACTTCCTCTCAGCCAGTGTCTGAGACCACATGGAACGGTGAGTAGTTAACACCTGTTCACACATGGTGAGCCTTTTTTCCTGTTCACATGGTACGGTGTTGCATGGCGTCCGCCGCTTCTGTGGTGCGGTGCTGGTGGGGGCCTGGGCCCGGAGCCATGGGGGCTATGCCCGCCAGTATGGGTACTGGGGGGCAACTGGGTCTTGGTCCCTGCCGGCGCTGTGCTGCAGCGGGGGTGGACGCCATGTGATGCTGCACAAAATAGCGTAGGGACCCACCATAAAGAGGTCACCGTGAAGTGGTTGGTGGGCTTATACAATTTGATCAAAATGTAACTAAGAACCTCGAGTTCGTTATATAATGTAGCCTAGCGGCATTAGATCATTGTGTGATGTGTGGATGTGCGGTCCAGTTCTTTTTCTCTCCCCATGTTGGTTCTGTTAAAGCTTATTCATAGCCAATCCTTTAAAAGACTTTATGTATTTTCTTTTGCAATGTTGAAAGAACATAATTTAATAAATCAAGGGAAAAGATTAAATTATACCTTTATTTGCCTTGTTATAACAAAGTGTACCATATGTTCTGTTTAATTAAAGCATCATTCATTTCCCATGGATGGATTTCTTTCATCCTTTCATCCAGGTTATTATCATTTAGATCAGATTTTGGACTCACACGATGAGAATGTTGAAAATAGTTTGAAGATATGGTGTATACTTTTTAAAGATGCCAAAAAAAACTTAAATAACACCATTAAAGAGAATTGTTCTGCCTCAGGTAATGGATCAGCTAGAAACTTGAAAAAGAGCCCACTCAATTGCCAAAAGGAATTTGGAAAAGAAACAAAAGATTTAGTAAGATAAAGTAAGGGCTTTATGTTGCTTAATAGAGTACACTCTGCAACTCATCTTGACAGAAATAAATAGAAATGTAGATATTTTTGCAAATTTATTAAACAATATAAACCGCAAACTACCTTTCCACAACTCTGTCTTTATACTTCTGTGCTCCTTGGGTAGTTCCTTAGACCTTATGATGTCATGTGCTCTGACATGAACTGTGAGATATGAGGTCTTATATAAGACAGGTGTGAGCCTTTCCTAATGAAGTCCAATAAGTTTAATTATACAACGCTGGACTCCATTGAAGGAGTAGAACCATCTCATGGAGGACCAGGAGGAAATGGACAGCATTTGTCACTTCTGCACTCATCTATACGGGCTAGTATTTTTAGGAGACATTGGGGCAGATTTATCAAGCTGTCTGAAAGTCAGAATATTTCTAGTTGCGCATGGCAACCAATCACAGCTCAGCTTTCATTTTACCAGTGCTCATGAATATTTCAAAGTGGAGCTGTGATTGGTTGCCATGGGCAACTAGAAATATTCTGACTTTCAGACAGCTTGATAAATCTGCCCCATTGAGTTTTGTTTTATCCATCGATCTGAACTGGGCTCTAGTGGCTGACTGTTCTGATATCTATCATACCCATTTCTCAGCACTCTGCATTTGTCTTGAAAGAGTTAACTTTGTGTGCCTGTGAACACTTGCTCTTCATACCTGTGGCAAGGTCTAGACTCTGTATGAGTATTCAGCTCAGGCTAAACTTCTTGCTGGTCAAACTTCTGTCAAGTCAGTTCACATTGCTCTGTCCTTGTTTTTGCTATCCTACTGGTATCTGATCTCGGCCTGTGTAACTTACTTCGCTTTTTGCATTACGATTCTCTCTTAGTTTTTCCCGTGCACCTTATTGCGTATTTATCTGTCTTGTTGCTTGTTCACACTTGGCAAAAAAAGGGAATGTCGCCCAGTTATTGACCACCGTTTAGGGTGGACCCAATAAGTAGGTCAGTGAAAGATTGGAGGCTCAGCATTAGGGCTCAGTCTTTGTTTGTCCCCTGCCTTTAAAGCATGTGATTTAAAAAAGTGTCACAGTATCGGGTCTGAATGCCTATGGCCATATGATATTTCAGTTTTTCTTGTTTAGTAAATTAGAAAAAATTTCTACATTTCAGTTTTTTCTGTCAAGATGCAGTTTAGAGAGTACATTAATGAGGAAAAGAACGTTTTTCGTTTTAACAATTGGTTACAGTGAAACAGCGGAAAACATTTAAAGGGGTCTGTAATATTTACACATACATTACCAAAACATTAGGTAAAACGGACAATCCTTTACCATGCAAGAAAAGGCAATAGGGGCATTGCCTCTCAGTAGGATTTCATAAAAGTTAATCATTTAAATATTTGTTGAAATACTGCAACTGGACAGACATTAACAAAATCTTATCCAATTACATTAATAAAGAACAAGAATTTAAAAAAAACCCTGAAAACAGGCTGCTTATCAGGGAATTTAAAATCGCATATACTCAAGTATCAGAACACCTAAAATGTGCTGGAAAAACCTAACTTTGCTTAACTCTGTACTCACCTTTCTGAGGCCTCACAGGTCCTCTTCTTGCTTCAGGTGCTACAGCTCCATCTTTGGGTCTCTGCACGATGCAGGCGTACATTATGAAGTCAGACGCTTGCTGAAATAAGTGGCACCACCGGTGCTCAGGGAGCAGGAGTAGGAGCCAGAGCACTGGAAGAAAGAAGTGGACCTGCAGGGGCCATCGGAAAGGTGAGTACAGAGCTCATTTTTCTTATAGGCTTGACATACTCGGGGAAGAGGCTTCTGGTTATATACTAGTGGGAATGGGCTGGCTATATACTAGGGAGCATAGTCTGGCTGGCTATATACTGATGGCATGGGCTGGCAGGCTGTATACTAGATTGCATTGACTGGCTGGCTATATATTGGGGCAGGGTCTGGTGGCTATATACTACAGGCAGGGGCGAGCTGGCTATATAATGGGTGTATGGCTGGATAGCTGTACACTAAGGGCATTGGCTGAGGGGGTGGTAGGCTATATGTTAAGGGGCATGGGCTCGCATGCGGCATGAGCTGGCAGGCTATATACTGAGGGGTATGGTCTGACTGGCTATATGCTAGGAGACATTGGCTGGAAGGCTATATACTAAGGCGCATGGGCTGGCTGGTTATGTAGTAGGATGTATGCACTGGCTTGCTATTTGCTGGGGGGCATGGGTTGGCTGGATATATACTGGGGGCATGTGCTGGCAGGCTATATGCCTGGGGGCAAGTGTTAGCTGGCTATATGCTAGGGAGCAGTGGGTTGGCTATCTACTGGGGGGCATGGGCTGGATAGCTATATACTAGAGGGCAAGGGGCTGGCTAGCTTTATACTGGGGGCAAGGGTTGACTAGCTACATATTGGGTGGAGGCTGTAACCAATGCCATTTGCCACCCTTATGCTTATAATCCAATCAATAGTTTTTCCCAGTTTTTCGTGTTAAAATTAGGTGCCTCGGCTTATAAGCAGTTTGGCTAATACTCAAATATATATGGTAATTGTCATCTATAGGTTGGAAGATAGCGGACAGGGATCACAACAGCGCTCATAGGGTGATAACGTTTGGTTCAGGGTGTCTGACGTGGTTAGACAGTCGCTTACCTGGATCAGTTGTGCTTCAACATAAGGCACAACTCTCGTACTGGCATATAGGGTTTTGGTCGAGGTGCAGCCGGCGTCTTAGGGTTTTCCAGGCATGAGATGCTAAGTTGGCTGGAGTCAGAGTATAGGTACAGTGAAGTCAAGAACGGATGGCGCACAGCAAGACCGGGTATTGGTTTCCAAAAGGTCTTTCTTTTTATTTAGATATTAGAAGATACACGGAAAAGACACAACGCGTTTCGAAGATCTGTGGTCCCCTTTTTCAAGTGGATGAGTGATCTGTTAATTGACGAAGGACAAAGGTATACATACAAAAAATTGATCAAAAGGGAAAACAGGGGGATCTGTGCAAAGATCGTGGTGATGGAATGAGTGCCAGATGGGTCCATTAACACATCTGGCAGGAGGAGATGACGTGCTGACGCAATGTAGGCACGCAAGCGAGGCTGGACGAGGTGGAGTGAGACGCTGTGTGAAACGTGGGGAGTAACCGGGAGCAGCCAGAAGGGACGCAATAAGGGTCAAAACTTTACACCAGTCCGGCCGAACGGCAAGAGCAGGGGCACTGGGTGGCAGACACCGGATGAAAGTAAGCACCAGACAGCGGTACGCTGCAGGCGGCGGCATTAAAATCACCGCAAGAAACATTAGAGATAGCCGCCGGCCATGACCGCTGCAAGGCTCAGAACAGAGTCTCATATGCCAGCGCTGCATTAAGGAGAAAGAAGAAGCGGAGTGGAGCGGGACCAGGAAAACTTGCGACCAGGTTTGCCGACTGGAGACTCTGCGGGAAAAGTACGTGGGTATCCGCGGTATACAGAGCCTACTGAAAGGAGCAGCAGGAGATCAATTATACCCAAAAAAACAGACAAGACCTATTGGAATTACGATCGTCCAGGAGAGGTGTGAGATCGGAGGGTTCCTAGAAGCCGGTAAGAGCTGTGATCAGCTAAATCGCAATTATAACAAATGCTAACCTACTGATTATGTGAGTTGATCTAAAGTTTCTATTACTAACCAACTACTAACTGGCTAACTTTCATCTTACTGGCATAATTGTTATTGAAGCCTTAGCTATCGAGTCTGGCAACAGGGCACAAAGTGCACTGATTGTGTGGAAGCTAGTAAGAGTTGTGTTTAGCTAAATTGTTATCTAAGCTTCAGCCACCTGGTTTGAAAAAAGCGCTCATAGCGCATTGGTTATTGTGAAGGTGGAAGGAGCTGTGATCAGCTAAATTCCAATTATATCATATACCAACCGACTGACTATAGGAGTTGTTCCAAAGTTTATATAACATCTACTGACTGGTTAACCTTTCACCCATGTGATGCCAGAAATGGTATTGTAATTGTTACAAAGCTTCAGGTATCTGGCAGCCAACAGCGCATAAAGCATACTGGTTATTGTGAATATATACTAAACTAGATCGTGTGAAACTAACCCTTGTGGGGAAGTACACCTTCTATATGGGTGATGGGTCCAAACGCAAGCCTGAAAAATCAAAAGCAGGCACCTTATTTTTCTCACCAAGGAACGATAAGCAACAATTGGAAATGAACACGAGTAAAAAAATGAGAAACACTGACTACCAGACCCGAAGAGAGTCCCTGGATGAGCCTAAAGATCAGCTCAGCGACGAAAGCACAACGTTAAATGCCTCAAACATAGTACAGCCAACACCATCTCACACTGAATGGATGACTGAAGAAGTTATGGAAAAAATGTTAAATAAACATCACTTAAAAATCCAATCGGAATTTAGATCTCTATCACAGGAAATAAAACAGGAGATCTCTTCACTCGGGGACCGCACAGCCAATCTGGAAGATACGGTAACCGAAATAACAGAGACATGCAACACATTAATAGGCGCAGTGGCAGCTTGCAGAGAAACTATACAACTACAAGAAAAAAAAATTATGGAGCTAGAAGACCGCTCAAGGCGGAACAACATAAGAATTCGAGGTACAGTAAGAAACAGTAACAGATGCAGAATTACTGAACTTTATATGGGACTTTATGTCGTCTCTACTTCCGGAAGCCGCCGACTCAGACCTTAAAATCGATAGAGCTCATAGATTACGGAAACCCGCAACCGCTCCGTCAGCAGCCCCAAGAGACGTAATTGTGAGGATTCATTATTTTCACATAAAAGAAGAAATAATGAAGATAAGTAGGCAAAGAGATCAACGTACGGAGAGATTTAAGGAGCTAATAGTCTTTAATGATATTTCGCCAGCAAGATTAAATAAAAGAAGATAATTCGGAAGAGCTACCACCATCCTCCAAGAAAAAAATATACGTTATACTTGGGGTTTCCCCCTATCACTTATCTTCACAAAAGAAGATCAGAAGTACATTTGTAATACTGTAAAAAAAGCGGAAGACCTAATGATAAGTTGGGGCTGGATGCAGGAACCGGACCGGACTCAAAAAAAGGATTTCGATATTCCAGAAATTAAAGTGGACTGGAGACCGGTCTCAAAGACCACAAAATGATCGACACTAAAGCCACATGAATGATGTACCTGAATTGCAAGGACTATTATGTGATAAAAGATAATTAACCTGTATTTGTTTATAGAAGGTGTTGATACAAAATTATATAGCAGAGTTTAATTTGGCGCAGAATCACATTATGGTAATGGCACCAAGGCGTGACCTCCCACATGCAGGAAATAAGGGGTCTGGTGGTGGACATATGTTTATCTGGTTAAACAGGGAAGGGGAGGAAGGATAGCGGGAGAGAGAAGAAAAAAAAATAAATAAAAAAAAAGTAAAAAAATAGGAAATAACGATAAACCCCTTAGAAATCATTTACTAGGCTGCATAGCAAAAAAAGACAAATTCACTCATGCCCCCTCCACCAAAACCGCCAAGCGAACATTAGCTGGCGCTCGATGAAAACCCGAAGAAATCTTCTTTGGACTCTCATCTCCTTTTTTAGCCCCACTTTTATTGGCCGAAACAACATCTGGCCAAAACAATATTAGTATAACCCTAGATATATTCTGCAGTTAATACCTATAAGGAACATCAAATCTAAGGTTCCCCTAAATAGCCTGATTTTTCTGACCCTGTGCCCACTAAAGATTTATAAAGATAGCCCTTCCCGTACAATTTTTACAGCAAAGAGATGTTCCAGGCAACTCGGGAAGGCGTAGAAATATGTCTCGTGTCCCCCCCTCTCCGGTTTCATGATGGGAAAATATCTCTTTTGAAATGGTATATGTGGAAATACTAAGCTTAAATGTGCGGGGCTTAAATTCTCCAGTAAAAAGATTCATGGTTTGGAGAAATATAAAGGTATATTCTCCTGATATAATTATGTTACAGGAAACACATCAGTTGGGAAAAGACTACCATAGATTTAGTGATAAGTCCTATACACGTTTATATTTTGCTTCAGACGGACAAAAGAAAAAAGCGGGTGTAGCAATTGCAATTAAAAATGCGCTTCCAGTTACGCAAATCGAGGTTGAACAAGACATCCATGGCAGATATGTTTTGCTCCGCTGTCTTATATATAATCAGGCTTTTAGTATCATAAACATATACGCACTTAATCAAGGCCAAGTAAAATTCATTAAAAACGTCCTCAGTAAGTTTATTAGCAGCCATAATAGAAATATCATCATCGGAGGCGACTTTAATGCAGTTATTAACCGTCATCTAGACACTACAACCGTAACATTAAGCCTTAAGTATTGGAGAAGTCATAAGAGAATATGACTTACACGACGTATGGCGATATGAGCACGGTGAGAAAAAAGACTATACGTTTTTCTCTAAACCACACTCAAGTTACTCGAGGATAGATTTCTTCCTAGTAAGCAGAAGCCTGGTTAATAGGACAGTGGAGGTAAACATCCTTCCAATGACCCTTTCTGACCATGCACCTGTAAAAATCAAAATTTCAGTAGAAGAGACTTCAGTACTAGGTATGACCTGGAGGGTAAATTTTTTAGTCCTAAAACAGTTTAAAAATAAACTAACAGAAGAACTGGAAGATTTTTTTAAATAAAATTCAGTGGACTGTCAATCTCTGACCAAACTGTGGTGTGCTCATAAAGCATATTTTAGAGGTTACCTAAAAATGCTGAACACCCACATGAGGAAGGAAGAAAATAAAAAGCGTAACGAGATACTAAATCGTATCAACTTACTAGAGGAATGTCATAAACTAAAACCAGATAAAGACATAGAAGACATAATCGTTAATCTAAGGGAACAAATAAAAATCTTGTCGTTAAAAGAATATAGGGAGGCACTAAGGAAAGAAAAACTTAATAAATTTGAATTAAGTTGTAATAGAACAAAAGCCCTTTCAAATAAGCTTAAAAAGGGAATAATAACCAACAAAACAGAAAAGATCTTAGACTACGATGGTAAAAATACTTATGACCCACAAAGAATAATAGCAACTTTCCGTACCTTCTATTTCAGGTTATATAACTTAGAAGAACAAGGTGAGGTGACAAAACCAGATACCCAGCTCATTAATTCTTTTTTAAACTCACTAACTCTCCCAAGGTTAAGCCCAGAACAATCGGAGACTCTGGGAGGAGATTTTACGTTAAATGAGGATAGGACAGTGATAAATAAACTAAAAAAATGTAAAGCTCCGGGCCCAGATGGGTTAATAAAGAATATTATATAGAATTTAGTAATGTCCTGGCCAAATATCTGGTTGATATGTTCAATGAGATTAAACGGGGAATTACCATACCGGAAGAAATGCTAACAGCAAAAATCATAACTATTCCCAAACCAGACAAGGATGATACAAGAGTACAGAATTACAGACCGATATCACTTCTTAATGGTGACATTAAAATATACTCTGCAATCTTAGCTATGAGATTAGCAAAAGTTGTATCGAGTATAGTCTCAAAAGACCAGGTAGGATTCATGCCAAGAGGTCAGACCCAAGACGCTACTCACAGAGTAATTGATCTAATCCAAGTGATAGAAACCAAGGAGGCCCCATGTGCACTGCTGTCCATTGACGCCGAAAAAGCGTTCGACAGAGTGCACTGGGGCTTCCTGGAAATAACATTGGCAAAATTTGGTTTCAACACAATTTTCATTGGTATGATAATGTCCATGTATAGGCGTCCGGTGGCCTTCATAAGTGGTCTGGGGTTTTTTTCGGAGAAATTTAAGATTACTAATGGCGTCCATCAAGGATGCCCGCTATCTTCCTTGTTATTTAATATTTTTATAGAACCCCTGGCACTGGCAGTGAAAACAAATAAAGATATTAGGGGGGTAAATATCAAGGGAGACAAACACTCGATAGGCTTATATGCCGACGACATAATTATTTCATTCGAAGAACCAGCCGCCTCCCTGGCCGCCTTTAAAAAGGTAGTTAATTTATATTCTGCTGTATCATATTATAAAATTAACGAAAGCAAAAGCAAACTGTTATTAATAAAAAAAGATTAAAGAAAACTTCCCATATTTATGGTCCCCAGAAGGCTTTCAGTACCTGGGGATACAGCTGGCGGGCTCCCTTAAAGAAATTATTAGGAAAAACTTGACAGAATTAAGTAATAAGATAACCAATATAATTAAATATCTGACAAAATGCCGCCTAACCTGGTTAAATAAAATCGCTGCTGTAAAAAGGAATATCTTGCCAACAATATTATATTATATGAGATGTATCCCCTTACGATTCCCAAAAGAAGAGATAAACAAGATTCAAAAATATATCGATAGATACATTTGGAAGGGCAAACCTCCACGGTTGCCTAAAAAAACTCTAAACGCCCCGAAAAACTTAGGTGGGGTAGGACACCCAAATATATTAAGATTCCAAGAGGCCACCTTAATGGAACCAATAAAAAGCCTATGGCAAAACGTAGAGAGGGATAAATGGACGACCATAGAGGAAGCAATTGCAAAACAGACAACACTGAAAAACTTAATTGTAGCCGACTGGCTTGGTTATAATATGGCTGGGATGATGCTCGATAGCACTAAAGCAATGATAACAGCTTGGCGCGATTATCATTCTAGTAGGTCAGATACATATCTGGCTAGGCATGAAGTTGATATTGACGCTCTCAGCCTGTGCCTTACAGACTTCCCAGCAGAAAAATTGAAAGTTGCAGGCATTTATTCCTTGGCTGATCTTTTCCGAGGAGATATAATTATGTCTTTTGAGGATGTCTGTAACACACATAGCATTTCTAAGGGTGAGTTTCTTAACTATAAGAAAGTGACATCGTTTTTGCAACGAATACAAAGGAAACTGTACAGTAATAACGCACGTAGGACACCCTTCATAAAACTTCTGGAGGGTAAAAACAATTGGAAAGGTGGCATCCCAATCACTTATAGGGAATTGAACTCCCTCAGTCCCGCAAGCACGAAACTAACATATATGCAAAAATGGGAAATAGAAATGGGGAAGACGTTTCTATTGAGTGACTGGCTCTCATCTTTTAAAAGCGTCCAAAATAGTTTGGTGTGCTTAAATCACAACGAATGCTATCACAAAAATTTCTTAAGATGGCATTTAGCACCTAATAGATTAGCAAATATATACAATAGCACACCAAACGAATGCTGGAGAGGGTGTGGGGAGCAAGCAAATCTTCTCCATCTTTGGTGGCACTGTCCAATTGTTACAGATTTCTGGGCACAGGTAATTGGACTGTTTCAGAGATGGTGTAGGATTAAACTTCTTAACATAATAGAGAAAAATGTGTCCTTAGCTAGTGACTTTAAAGGTATTTTCTTTAGGCTATGTTCTATAGTCAGGCTAGAGATTCAAAATAACTGGAAAACAAACCGTCCACCAGAGATAGAAAGAGTTATTTTGGGGATGAACAAGCTAAAAAATTATGAATTATTTGTGCATGACGGTGGAGTCACAAGCAAAAAACATTTTTTTTTCGGGTTGGGATATATGGATATGAATAGAGATGAGCGAGTATACTCGTCCGAGCTTGATGCTCGTTCGAGTATTAAGGTGCTCGAAACGGCTCGTTGCTCGGACGAGTATTTCCCCTGCTCGAGATCGAGCATTTAATTAAAAAAACACAGTGAAGAACAATGAAGAATAGAATAAAAACAGTGAACACAGTGAACACAGGATCATTTAAGTGAAAAACACAGTGAAAAACACAGTGAAGAATAGATTACAGATGTTCGGCACATCTGCTTACTTGTCGGGAGATACGCGCGGAACGGTGCGAACAAAATAGTATGTGAAGAACAATATATATGTGTGAAGAACACATTGCAGAACACGGTGAGCAGCACAGAGACAACGAGGAGCAGCACAGAGACACCGGGGAGCAGCACAGAGACACCGGGGAGCAGCACAAAGACACCGGGGAGCAGCACGGAGACATGGGGCAGCGGCAGCACGGAGACATGGGGCAGCGGCAGCATGGAGACATCAGGCAGCGGCACGGAGACATCGGGGCACAGAGACATCGGGGCACGGAGACATCGGGGAGCGGCGGGGAGCCGCACGGAGACATCGTTGCACGGAGACATCGGGGAGCGGCACGGAGACATCGGGGCACGGAGACATCGGGGCACGGAGACATCAGGGCACGGAGACAGCGGGGCACGGAGACAGCGGGGCACGGAGACAGCGGGGCACGGAGACATCGGGGCACGGAGACAGCGGGGCACGGAGACATCGGGGCACGGAGAGAGCGGGGCACGGAGACAGCGGGGCACGGAGACAGCGGGGCACGGAGACAGCGGGGCACGGAGACATCGGGGAGCGGCGGGGAGCCGCACGGAGACATCGTTGCACGGAGACATCGGGGAGCGGCACGGAGCGGCACGGAGACATCGGGGCACGGAGACATCGGGGCACGGAGACAGCGGGGCACGGAGACAGCGGGGCACGGAGACAGCGGGGCACGGAGACATCGGGGCACGGAGACATCGGGGCACGGAGACAGCGGGGCACGGAGACAGCGGGGCACGGAGACAGCGGGGCACGGAGACAGCGGGGCACGGAGACAGCGGGGCACGGAGACAGCGTATCTCCCGACAAGTAAGCAGATGTGCCGAACATCTGCAATCTATTCTTCACTGTGTTTTTCACTTAAATGATCCTATTCTTCACTGTTCTTCACATCTGCTAACTTGTCGGGAGATAATATACGCGCGGAACAGTGAAGAATAGATTGCAGATGTTTGCATACAACTGCTAACTTATCAGAAGACATTCTTTTTCAATTAATTAACACATTTTATTCCCGAACCATGGTCCCTTTGAAAAATGCTCGAGTCTCCCATTGACTTCAATGGGGCTCGTTATTCGAGACGAGCACTCGAGCATCTGGAAAAGTTCGTCTCGAATAACGAGCACTCGAGCATTTTAGTGCTCGCTCATCTCTAGATATGAACATAGAGAGTCAAGTCAAAATTGATACCGCACCTATAAAGAAATAGGATTTAAAACCAAAATGAGAGGGGGAACTTAGGACAGGAGGGATAAGGGCACAATATAAACAAAGGAACACTATAGCATCTGCATAGATAGCAACTGTAATTTGTTTTCTTTTATATAAATTGATTGTTGTCTCATACAAAGGATTGTAAAATTGTTATTCATATTTACTGTTCTTCATGGTAATCTAATAAAATCTTAAAAAAAAAAAAAATAAAAAAAAAAATAAATGGCCACATTAACTTGAATTGCAAATTTGTTGTTAATTATTGAAAGGAGATTAGTTATTAATGCATAATAAGAGAGAATCCACTACCAGTTGGACCTTTGAGATGTATTATTTAAAACCCCTTCCCGACATTTGACGTTATTACGTCATAATATATAGCCGACACCCGCAGCTTGACGTAATAGTACTGCATTTTGCGGGAACGCACCTCCCGCGATGCAGTACTATTGGACTGCATCGCGGGAGGTGCGTTCCCGCAAAATGCAGTACTATTACGTCAAGCTGCGGGTGTCGGCTATATATTATAGCTGACATCCGCCTCTAACACCCGCGATCAGAGATTTCTCCGTTCGCGGGTGTTAACCCCTAACACGCCGCGGTCGCGCTGACCGCGGTGTGTTAGAGGCATTTAAAGTTATTTAAAGCTGAATCGGACCCCAATCCCCCCCTCCCCCCGCGGCGCTTACCGGGGGGGGGGGTCCGCTGCTCCGATCGCAGCCCCGGGACTGCCGGTGCCGGGGCCGCGCGGTCTTCCTCCCGGTGCCGGGTCCGTTCCTTCTGGCAGGACCCGGCTGTAAGACACTGGGCATGCGCAGCATGCTCAGTGTCTTACATTACACAGTGCAATATTGCACTGTGTAACCTGTAAAAAAGCTTGAACAAGTGATCAGAAGATCACTTGTTCAAGCTTAGATGTCAGTAACTGTAAAAAAAGTAAAAATAAATAAATAAAGGTTTTTTACAATAAAAATAAATAATAAAAGAAAGTGAAAGTCCCCCCAAACACCACATTTCCCTTTACACAAGTAATAAAGTATAAAAAACACTAAATCACGAAAAAAACCCCACTTATTTGGTATCGCCGCATCCGTAACAATCTGTACAATAAATCCTAATCATAATTGGACACACTCGGTGAACGTGGTAAAAAAAAAAAAAAAAGACTTGCCAAAAATTAAAACTTTTTATCAAATTGCTTTACAAAAAATGTTCTAAAAAGTGTTACAAGCACCAAAATGATACCAATAAAAAGAGCAACTTGTCATGCAAAAAATAAGCTTACAACCAGCTCCGTAAACCAAAAAATACTATAATTATGCCACTATAAAAATGGCAATACTAAAACAAATGCAATTTTTTCTATTCTAGTTTTCCTTCAATAAAATTGGACAAATAAAAATAAAACTATATAAATGAGGTATCACCGTCATCGTAGTGATCCGTAGAATAAAGATAATATATTATTGTTATGCTACAGTAATGATGATTTTATTTTCCTCCACACGTAAAAAGTTAATAAAATTGCTTTGATAAGCTAAAAACCCACTAAAATTACAGTGCATCTCGTCTTGCAAAAAATAAGCCCTTATTTGTCTAAATTGCTTAAAAAATAAATAAAGATTGTATAGCCCAGTGGTGGCGAACCTATGGCACGGGTGCCAGAGGTGGCACTCGGAGCCTTTTCTGTGGGCACCCCGGCCTTCACCCCAACACAGAGTTTGCCAGCTAGGACTCCTTTGATCAAATCCTGGCAGTCAAGGATGTCACTTTAAAATGGCACGGATCTTGGCATGTCCCAGGCTTTCTCCTGTGATCCAATATAGCCCAAGACGTGCCATGATGAGCACTATTTTAAAGCAACATCCTTGGCTGCCAGGATTACAGGAGGAGCGAGAATGTGTGGATAGAGATGGATTGTCATTGGAGCTGCTGGTCTGAAGAGGAAGAATCAGGGGACCCTGGAGGGAAGCTACAGTCAAAATTTCTCCATCTTTCTATTGTATTGGTATCCTCAGTATGCCAATACGATTAAAACCTGTGATACAGATGGGATCAATAGGTTACTGCCGAAATTGTCATGTTGGCACTTTGCGACATATAAGTGGCTTTTGGTTGTAGCTTGGGCACTCTGTCTCCAAAAGGTTCGCCATCACTGGTATAGCCTATTCCCAACGAGCGTTGTTATAGAACGGTGCGGCGGGTAGTGACTTTCCAACCCCGGTCAGGGTAAGACGGCGGCTGTTCACTGATCAGAGTAAGATGGCGGCTGTTCCTCACAGCCATCCATCCTGCCCCATGGACCAGAAAGGTTACGTCCCCCCCACACACCCCCAGTTTATTATCGCTGCTATTGGCTCATCAATTTAGACGAGCAAATAGCAGCGAATTTACTTATGACGTCAGTAATACCGGTCACCGTGTCTGTAGACACGGTGATCGGGGCAGGGTGGCGGCTGTTCCTGACAGCCACCAATTTTGCCTTGCGGTCCAGAGGGGTTTTGTTGCCCCCCTCTGTCCATGTTTGCCGCTATTGGCTGGTCGATTTGGTCCAGCCAAAAGCAGCAATATTCGTCACAATGGGCATCGCTAGGGTGAATAAGAGCAACACTTGGCGATAATTTCCCTACTAAAACGAAGATATGGTACAAAAGTGCTGGCTGTGCACATTGTTCAGATGATGCTGTATCACTCTTACGAGCTGTTCCAATGTGCATGTCCTGCCGTATCATTTCTCCGTTTTCAAGAGGAAGATATTAGGAAACTAATATTGGTACAAGAAGGACAGGGCCCCAGTACCTCTGGTTTAGATGTTCCTGTGTTTAGCCAGGACAGCATTTTCCCGGTGAATTCTGCTCCTTCTAATGGTAGGACTCAATAAAGAGTCTGTTCCAAAAGAGAAGTTAGGATGGACACTACATACTACTAAGATACCTGCGACAACTCCAGAGTGACAAAAGTTTAGTTGGTCCCTTGATATATACTACATTCTTATACACTAGACATTCACAATTCACGCCCAACCTATTGTGAATTAATTTCGGTAAAATGAATAATTGTAACAACTGTTTTGTCCCGTTGCTCCCTATACCCCTCCATTATTTCATAAGGGGCGCCACATAACGGGCACTGAACTTTCCAGAAATAATTGCAATTTCCATCTTGGACTCCATTGCACATCATATTTGGAAACCACCTGTATGTTCAAATGCTCATTTCACCATGTGTATTACACTACACCACATATTACACCTTGCTATATTCCCCAAGGGGTGTACATTCAACAATTAGGGTCACTTTTTGGGTTTTCCTCTGTTTTGGTACCACTAAGGCTCTCCAAATGTATCCTGACACATGTGAAGGATTTCTTACAAATTTGACCTCTAAAAGACAAACATCCCTCTTTTCCTCTACTGTGCGCCCATAAAGCATTTTATATGCAGAGGTGGGGTACTTCTAAACTCGGGAGAAATAGTTTTACTCCTTTTTTGGGGTTATTTAATATATTATCCCTTGTGGCTTACATAAATTAGGGGTAAAGTGACATTTATAGGAAAATTTTCACCTTTTTAATGATTAGGGCCTAATTGGATCATTCACCTGTAGGGGCAAATACATATATTACACATTGCAAAAGGGGTGTGCATTCAAAGATTAGGGTCACTTTTCGGATTCTTATCTGTTTTATACCACTAGGGTTCTCCAAATGCATGTCAAACATTTCTGTCAAATTTGGCTTCTAAAAGGCAAACATTCCCCTTTCCTTTTACTGTGCGCCCATACAACATTTTATCTTAAATTTTTTATTAAATTTTCAAATATTAAAACATTACATCATGTAAGGAGCAATACACCCAAGCATGGGATATTACCCCAATCATAGAAGCCGGATTACATAAAAACATATTAAACAGTGATTAAAACAACAAGTCAACTCACATCAGGTTATCAGTGCGTCATTTATTGAAAATTGTAGGCTTGCTGGTTGAGGCGTTACCAATCTTTCCCTTGTTTGACCCTCTCACAACCTTAGACCTAGTTTGTTGATATGGATATATAATGTGCTTAGTATGCAATGGTTTTCATTATTGCTGCGGATTACGCCCCAGGTAATCATCCCATTTAGCCCAAATTTTTACAAATTGGGTCTGGTTGTTTAATCTGTTACTAATCAGCCGTTCCATTTCTTGGTTAACCTGAACTTCTTTAATAATAGCTGGGAGATTAGGGACATCCTTTGATTTCCATCTCCTAGCAATGCTAAATCTTGCTACTGTAATGATGTGGAATGCTATATATCTATCCTCCTTTGACAGTGAGTCAAGTTCCAAATTAAGTAGTGCAACCTGAGGTCCCCACGGTGGGGGAAACATCAGAACTTTACTTAACAAATCATGTATCGATCTCCACAAGGGGGTTAATGCTGTACATGTCCACCAGATATGTAACAATGATCCAACTTGTGAGCCACAACGCCAACACGTTTGCGAAGATCCTGGGTACATTTTGGCTAGGCGAAACGGGGTCAAGTACCACCTATAGAGCAGTTTGCGAGATATTTCTAAATGGTTTATACACTTAGATGCCTTAACACCGAATTCATAGGCTCTGGACCATTGTTCCTCAGTAAAGTGTTGGTTTAACTCTTTTTCCCACTTTTCCCTAGGGGCGAATATTGTGTGCAGGGCAGGCATTATGATATTACTATACGCTTTGGATATACCCTTAGACCTCTTAAGAACTGAGAAAAAATATAGTTGATAAGTCGTTGGTCCTGTCCACTTTTTAGGGTTGTAGCTATTTATTAAGTGCCTGATTTGTAGAAACTTGTAGAGATCTGAGTTAGGTACTTGGAATTTATTGACAATTCCTTCAAAGGATAAAAGTGTGTCGTTTACATATAGGTCGTTCAGCGTACTGACCCCATTACTAATCCAGATATCGAAATTGGAGTTAGGGATCACCCATTTTATGCACGATAGAGGCAAATCTCTCATTTTTAAGGGTAACATATCTGGACGGGCTAAAACTGAGCTGAACACTTTCAGGGCCGCAGCCATGGGGGGGGTCACCATCCTGGGTGGAGCTACCGAGAGACGAGAAGCCCATAAAATTGCTCGAAGTGAGGGAGAACCTGATACTTGTCTTTCAATGTCTACCCATAATTTATCCTCATCCTCCAACCACCATGCCTTAAGCTGGTCTGCAATAGTTGCCTGATAGTATGCTTCAACTGATGGGCATCCTAGCCCCCCTTCTGATATTGGTAGCAGTAGTGTCGACATAGAGGTCCTCGCCCTTTGTCCTTTCCATAAAAAATCCGATAACACGCATTGCAACTGTGTCAAGTATGAATTAGGCCATACAATTGGGAGGTTACGAAAATAATATAAAATCTTCGGCATCACTATCATTTTTAGGGTAGATATTCTACCTATCCAAGAGATGGGCAAGTTTTTATATGATTGTGTATCCTTAGTTATGGCTTGTTTTAGATTATGAAAGTTAGTTGCTGCTAGGTTACTGATAGGGGAAGTAAGGGAGTTCCCGAGGTACGGGATAGAGTCAGATTCCCACTTAAATGGGTATTTAGCAGATATCTTATTTTTTGTACTTTGGGGGATATTCATTCCCAATATTAAAGACTTAGATGCATTTAATTTATAGTAGCTAAGCGACCCAAAGTGGTCCAGAATTGAGACTACTGCTTTAAGGGAAGGTTCGGGGTTTGTTAGGCACAGTACTACATCGTCGGCAAAGAGACCTATCCGATGCTCCTTTTTTCCTATACTGATGCCATTCACTTCGGGGTCCGACCTAATTGCATGGGCTAGGGGTTCCATGACCAAAGCGAAGATCACAGGTGATAGTGGGCACCCCTGCCGGGTACCGTTATTAATGTTAAAAGGCCGGGACAAAACACCCGAGTTATAAACTTGGGCTGATGGTTTTGTATATAGAGCCAATATTGCCTTTAGGATAGGTCCTTCTATTCCAAAGGACCCCAATGCGCACCTGAGATAGCCCCAGTGTACTTGGTCGAACGCCTTCTCCGCGTCCAAAGTTAGGAGCAGAGAAGGCGTCCGCCGCGACTCCAATATGGATATTATGTTAATGAAACGACGGGTACCATCCGTGGTTTGCCATCCTTTAACAAACCCCACTTGATCCGGTTCTACAATCGTCGGAAGGACACCAGCGAGTCGCTCCGCTAATATTTTTGCGTACAGTTTTAAATCCGCATTTAGTAAGGAAATGGGCCTAAAATTAGGAGGGACGGTACTAGGTTTCCCAGGCTTAGGGAGCGTTATTATTAACGCTTGCATCATCTCTGTCGGAATAAAACCCGTTCCCATGAATCCATTAAATACTCTAGTTAGGTATGGGGCGAGAGTTTCTTTGTGTAACTTGAGATATTCGTTCGAATACCCATCCGGCCCTGGGGCCTTGTTCTTTTTTAGGGATGAAATGGCCTTCTTTACTTCATCGTTAGAAAAGGGGGAGGAGATATCATCCAATGTTTTAGCGTTCAGTTTTGGGAGATTTAGCGAATCCAGAAACTGTTTGATATTCGACTCGCAGGGTTGGGAGACCGTTTTGTCCTCTCTCAAGTTATATAAGGACCCATAGTATTCTGCGAAAGAGTCAACTATCCCTTGCGGATCCATTATTTTAACCTGTTGCTCGTTTAATATGAAGGGGATACGTGCTTTAACTAATTTTGCCTTAAGGCATTTTGCCAGGAGCGCATTAGATTTATTCCCCATCCAATAATATGACATCTTTAATTTCTGGATTGCAAAGTCATGCTTATGGGCATTAAGTACTTGTAATTGGGCTGTGATGGAGGATATTTCTTTTGCCCTGTTGACTGCTTATTAAGTCTATGAAGTGACGCCAGAGATTCTAATAGTGCACATTCTTTAGCGGTATGGACCTTTTTCTCGTGGGCCGATTGTTTTATGAAGTGGCCCCTAAGGGTAGCTTTATGTGCGCACCATAGGGTGGAATCGGGGACCTCGCCATTATCATTTATACGGAAATATTCTTCTAATGCTATGGATGTTGCAGGGTGATAATTCCGGTGTTGCAAAACATATGTATTAATTCGCCATACTCGAGTAGGGGGAGCACTTAATTCTTCCTCAACTGACATTGTTATGGGCGCGTGGTCTGTCCACGTAATAGTCCCTATTGATGTCTCCGACACCATATCTAATAAGTTCTTATCAACTAGGAAGTAGTCAATTCTGGTGTAAATCTTATGAGGGTTGGAAAAGAAAGTAAAATCCCTCTCTGTGGGGTGGCGAATACGCCAAATGTCGTACAACCCATTCTTGAACAAAGTGTTGGCATACGGGGTGGGTTCCTGAGGGGAGACAGATGAGGTCGAATCCATTGATGGCCATATCACATGATTAAAATCCCCTGATAGGATTAGGTGTCCTTCTTTAACTTTACCTATCTTTGCCAGTACTTTTTTAATAAAACTGTGTTGCCTGGTGTTAGGGCTGTAAACTGATGCAATTGTGTACTGGGTATTGTTGATGTAGCATAGTGCAATAATATACCTCCCCTTTGGATCAGTGATGATCTCTTTGGGTTCAAAAGATATTGTATCACGAATCGCGATCGAGACCCCACATCTCTTGTCAACCGCTGGTGCATGATATATATAAGGGAATTGTTTATGTTTTAATCTGAAGCTGTCAGATTGATTCAATCTGGTTTCCTGCAGACATATGATGTCGGCATGTGATTTAATAGATTCTCTCCATACAGAGGATCTCTTGAAGGGAGAATTTAGCCCTTTCGTATTGACTGATAAAATTTTAAATACCATTGAGTGATTCTACAAGCTTATACGTAGCTGCACTGTTACAGACAAGAGATGTGAGATCCCCCCGGACTAGAACCCCACATCTATGTATGCATAGACGCCTCAAACCATAATGGAAAGGTTTTGTTATAGATATACCTAATATAACATAAAAACAACCATTAATACCATTAACTACCCCTATAAGGGGAACATTAAGAAAACAAAGAACAGTAAAGCATGTAGTGACTGTTACCATTGGGGATTAGGTCACACATTGACCGCATCGGCATCCCGACAGTGGAACTGAAAACTTGTGCACAGCTTAATGGCTATGCGTAATACCTGAACAACCCAGGTGGGTAAAAAGAAAGGATATCAACTTAAGTCTCCATGACCTCAGACGGTACGTTTCTTATTGTTGCGATGCACCGTGGTCCATTCTTCTGTGACTGCACTTGCGGGATGTCGTCTTTTAGATGGTGTTGGGACTTCCATCACTTTAAGATCCCATTCTTTGCACAATCGTAGGCCTTCCTCTGGAGAGATGGCTATGGCTTTGTTTCCATTCTTGGATATGACCAATTTCACTGGGAAACCCCAGCGGTAGGGGATATTGTTTGCTCTTAAAATGTTAGTGCAATTGGAGAACTCTCACCTCCTCGCTAGTGTAGCCGCTGATAGGTCAGCAAATACAGTAATGTCCTTAAAACGCGTTGGAAGAACAGGAGGTGATCTGGCCGCCGAGGCAATCTTCTCTTTGGTATGATAGAAATGTATGCGGGCGATAACATCCCTTGGTGTAGACGCTGGCAAATGTTTTGGCTTGGGAAGCCTGTGCGCCCTGTCGATGATAAGGTCTCTTTGATTTGCTTCAGGCAGGAGGCATGTGAAGTAATCAATTAGTAGTTCGGAAAGTTCCTCTTGCTTCACTGCCTCAGGTATACCACGGAAACGCAGGTTATTCCTGCGGGAACGATCCTCCATGTCTGCCAGTTTGGCCCTTAGAGCTGCAAGTTCCTCTTCCATACTAGTAGTGACATCTACTACATCGTTATGAGCAGCAGTTAGCTCCTCCATCTTTGTTTCAATATGTGAGGTACGGTCCCCTATAGAAGACACTTCTGTTTTAAGTGCTTGTATGGAGAGATGCAACTCTTTAGTAATGTTAGCCTGCAGTTCAGCTAATAACGACTTCATAGAGTCCATGGTTATGGATGTTTGCGCATTATCGCACACTGAAGCTGTTGAGAGAGGTGTGCTGGCAATGGATGGGGTAACCCACATACCTGGTGCCTGCCGTGTGTGGCCTGGTTGGAACTTCTGTGCAGAGACAATGATCGGTGGGGTCGGAGTAGCTGGGACTTCCATGTCTAGCACCGTCTCTTGTCCCATCAGCGATGCTGGACTGCTGACTGAGGACTCCATGGTAAGTAGAGGTTCCGAGAGGAGTAAATCCTCCGCTTCTGGAGATGGAGAAGGTGGCGGTTCACTGCCTTGTTCTGAGGCCGCAGCAGACACCACGCGGTCGGCGCCATCTTGGATAGTTTCGGCCGCCGGGAAAAACTTTGTGAGCTTCAGCGGGCTCTTCTTTTTGCGACCTTTTGCCATTGCCGCCTTGGTCCTCGGTCTCTTGGGGATATGCTGGTGTAATTCCCACCGGAGGGTTGATCTCTATGAGCCGCTAATGACCACTGAGCAGCGGAGCCAGCGCTCTACACGTCTGCCTCCATGCGCAGCAGGACACGCCCCCCCCATACAACATTTTATATACACATGTGGGGTACTTCTACACTTGAGAAAAATAGGTTTACACATTTTGGGGGTTATTACATTTTTTTTATCCCTTGTGGCTATATAAAATTAGGAGTAAAATGACCTTTATAAGAAAATGTTCACCTTTTATCTATTTAAGTCCTAATTAAATCAAACACCTTTACGGACAAATACACATATTACACCTTGCTAAATTCTCTAAGGGGTGTACTTTCCAAAATGGTGATACTTGTTGGGGTCCCGCTCTGTTTTGGTACCACTACAGCTCTCTAAATGCATCCTGACATATGTAAAGGATGTCTGTCAAATTTGGCTTCTAAAAGGCCAACGCCCCTCTTTCCCTTCTGAGCTTCACTGCGTACCCATACAACATTTTATTTGCATGTGAGGGGCAATTTTATACTCGGGAGAAGTGCTAGTACACATTTTTTGGGGTTGTTTCATCTTTAATGCCTTATGGGATACAAAAATTAGCCGTAAAAGTGACTTTTTTGGGAAAATGTTCACCTTTTTCCTTTTAGGGACCTAATTGAAGCAAACACCTGTAGGGGAAAATACACATATTACACCTTGATGAATTTTCCAAAGGGTGCACTTTCCAAAATGGTGACACTTGTTGGGGTTCCCCTCTGTTTTGGTACCACTAGGGCTCTCCAAATGCATCCTGACACATGTAAAGGATGATTGTCAAATCTGGCTTCTAAAAGGCCAAAGCCCCTCTTTCCCTTCTGAGCCCTACTGTGTACCCATACAACACTTTATATGCAAAGGTGGTGCAGTCCTGTGCTTAGGAGAAATAGTTTTACACATTTATGGGGTTGTTCCATCTTTTATCCCTTGTGGCTTACAAAAATTTGGGGTAAAAGTGACTTTTTTGAGAAAATTTTCACCTTTTTTCCCTTTTGGGGCCTAATTGAATAAAACACCTGTTGGGGAAAATACACAAATTACACGTTGCTAAACTCTCCAAGGGGTGTAATTTCCAAAATGGTGTCTCATGTTGGGGCTTTCCTCTGTTTTGGTACCATTATGCATCCTGACACATGAAAACTTTTTCAGCCATATTTGCCCTGCAAAAACAAAACAACGCTCTTTCCATTCCAAGTGCCTCCCTGTGACTGTACAACAGGGTACAGTGACAAAATGGATATTGGCATACTCAAAAGGAGTTGCCCTCTACATTGTAAAATGCATTTTCCTTTTTAACCCATTGTGTTGGTGCAAATTTTAGTGTTCAATGAATCTATAGTAAGATAAAATTACATTTCTCTAATTTCACTTTCATTTATCTTTCACGCTCATGAAACGCTCAAAGGGTTAACAAAATTCCCAAAGGTTGTTTTGAATATTTTGAGGGGTTTAGTTTCTAAAATGGTGTCATTTGTGGGGGTTTTCTGTCATGTGGGCCTTATAAAGTCACTTCTAACTAAATTGGCCCCTTTCAAAAGTAGGTTTTGATGATTTTCGTGAAAATCTGAAAAATTGCACCTAAAGTTATAAGCCTCCTAACATCCTAAATAAAGGAAAAGATGTTTGAAAAATGATGCCAAGTTAAAGCAGACATATGGAAAATGTTAGTTATCAAGTTATTTTAGTGATATGACCAACTTTCCAAAAAGTAGAAAATTTTGAATTTGGAAAACATTGTTTTTTTTCAACATTTTTGCCAAATTTCCATTTATTTCATAAATAAATACTAAATATATTGATTAAATTTCTCAACCAGCATGAAGTACAATGTGTCACGAAAAAACCATCTCAAAATCAACTGGATATGTTAAAGCATTCCAAAGTTATAACCACTTAAATAGACACATGTCAGATTTTAAAAAATGGGCCGTGTCAGGAAGGTGAAAAGTGGCTTCAGCGTTAAGGGGTTAAACTAAATCTAAGAAAAACTGTATCTATAAGTGTTGAGTTGGTTTGGGTCCTACTTAATCTCAACATACCTCTCCCTTTCCCGAGCCCCTAACATTCGTAATTTGTGCTAGCATAGATTGCAGGCCTTAACTCTTTAAATGCAAACAGCATCAATTAAATTGAATTGATGTGTGCCACAGCCAGCATGATCCTATTTTGGGGATAATCGAAAATCCCTGGGGTTATGGGGTCTCCAGCCATTTAAATGCTGCTAGCTAATTTGCAACCACTGCTGTCAGCACTGATCTTGGGTGTTACCGGTGAAGGTTCTACTCCAGGTCCAGTACCTGGACCTGAACAAATAAATACAAATTTGGGTTTAAATTAAATCTGGTCTACTCATCACTAGTAACTAGGCATAGCTATGATTTTAGCCATATGCAGATAGAAAAATAAAACCTCCAAATAAGGTAAAAGAAGATAAGTTGATCCATTGGAAAAAAAGTGTGCCTCATTTTATTATTTGTATTAATAAAGAGACATTGTTCCGGTTAAATATGAATCTGTAATTGTTCAATAAACACCTGAATTATTTCACCTTACCTTGGTTAGTCAGTTCTCCTGCCTGAAGTTATTGTGCGTGGCTTGATGATTAAGGGCTGCTTCATATTAGCCAAATGTACACATGTAGAAGAGTAAAGGAAATCTACCACCATGATCAAGAATGGTAAACCAAGTACACTTACATGCCGTTCTGTGCCCATTCTGGCAGAATCCTATCTTCTTTTAGTTTCTTAAGTATGGCTGTTAGTAATTTACTGTACATTAGCCATAGACTACAATGATCAGCTGTAACAGTTACCAAAGGTGTCTGCAATGAAACTTTACTGTTAATCCTGGTTCTTATGATATCCCAACATTTTTAAAATCCAGTTGTCACAGAGACCAAAAAAAATTTGAATGAGTTGACAATTATAAAATATACAGTTCCGACTTACATACAAATTCAACTTAAGCAAAAACCTGCAGAACCTATCTTGTACGTAAGCCAGGGACTGCCTGTATTATATATACACTGTCAACCTGTATTAGCTATATATACTGCACCCCTTCTATTAGCTATACATAATGTGCCCCCTCTATTAGCAATATATACTGTGCCCCTGCTATTAGCTATATACTGTGCTCCTTATATTATATACTATGCTCCCTTTATTAGATATATAAAATACCCCCCTCTATTAGATGTTTCTTGTGATCCCCAGTGTACACTGCCCACCCCCAGTATATATGTATATGTCCCCAGTATAAAGATCGGTAGCCCCAGGGCTGCATCTACCATGAGACGAGATGAAAATGCGGATCCCTGAAATTCACCGCTCTGAAGTGGGCGATTCGGGCGCCCGTTAACGCCCGAATCGGCCACCAGCTAAATAAATCGCGTCTGTCTCTTTAAGACACAGGCACGATTTATATGCGGCGTGACACAGCGCCTTTCCGGCTCCTGCGTTGCTCCGTTCTAAGCAGTGACACAGGCGTCATGACGTCACGCCGCCTGTGTCATTGTGAGGACCGAAGCCGCGCTTCGAGGGAGCAGCTGCCTACAGGTGAGTATGATTTTTATTATTTTTAATGCACTTTCATTAATTCTATGTGGCTAATAAGGGGGAGTGGGGAGGTGTCATGCTATCGTGGGAGGGGGGAAGTACTGTATATTTTATATGGGGCCATAATTGTTTTATACTGGGGGGGGTGTTGTATATTTTATATGGGGCCATAATTGTTTTATACTCTGGGGGGGGGGTTGTATATATTACATGTGGCCATAATTGTTCTATACTGGGGGGTGCTGTATACATTGTATGTGGCCATACTTGTTTTGTACTGTTGGGGGAGGTGTATATATTATTATATGTGGCCATACTTGTTTTATACTGTGGGTGGGGTGTATAAATTATATGGGGTCAGAATTGTTGTATACTGTGTGTATGGCGAGGGGGTGCTGTATATATTATGGGGCAAGAATTGTTTTATACTGGGGGGGTACTGTATATATTATATGGGGCTAGAATTGTTTTATACTGGGGGGGGGGATACTGTATATGTTATATGGGGTCAGAATTGTTTTATATTGGGGGGGATGCAGTATATATTAAATGGGCCCAGAGTCGTTTATACTGGGGCGGGGGTGCTCTATATATTATATGGGGCCAGAATAATTTTATACTGGGGGCTGTATATATTATATGAGGCCAGATTCTTCTTTTCATGGGGGGGGTTATATATTTATATGGGGTCAGATTTCAGCTGGGGGTACAGTATATTACTAAGCTGGGGAGCTGTATATAGGATACAGTATATTACTAAGCTGGGGGGCTGTGTATGGGGTACAGTATATTACTAAGCTGGGGGGCTGTATATGGGATACGGTATATTACTAAGCTGGGGGGGGCTGTATATTAGGGGGTGCCATATATTCACATTGGTCTGTATAGCACTGTATTTAAAATCATGTAACATAATAACAGGGTGGGATATATTAGTTATAGGATACAATAGATAACTTTGCATCATTTAAACCATATGTTAGGGGGTCAGTATTAATAAATTGGGGGTATTGATTGGTGCTTAGCATGCTATAATTCCAGTAGAAATATATATATAATGAAGGGATGTTTTGTATGTGTGAAGTGTGAGGTCAGTTGTGTTGTGAGGGGTATATATTATTTAGGAGCACAGTGTTGTTATCCAGGAGACTTTATACCATAAGTGACTATGGTATTTTTAGGGACGCCGGGTGGAGATGCTGCATGGAGCTGAAGATATCTGGCCGTGAATTCACCTGCGATACGTCATGGATTGGAGAACCTGGAATAAAGTCCTCCCGGGGGAAGAGATTGTCATCTATAAGGTACTAGATGCCACTAATGACTCTCAGAACCTGTAGTCAGTCACACAGTGTCAGTGATTCTGTCTGTGGGGATGTTAAATGTTAGTAACGTTTTCAGCATTTACTTAACAGGGAGCGGGGGGGGGGCAGCATTTTAATATTTGCCTCAGGCAGCAAAAATACTAGAATCCCCAGCACACATCCCCAGTATATAGCTAGGTAGCCCCAACACCTGTCCCCAGTATAATAATAATAATATAATAATAGGTTGGATTAGTAGTATCATAGTATATAAGGCTGGCAAAAGACACAAGTCCATCAAGTCCAACCTTTAAGAATTAAACAAGTGTTTTTTCCCCATAATTAGTGATATTTTTGCTCTCCAGAAAGGCATCCAGGCCTCTCTTGGACATGTACATAGAGTAAATAGAGAGCTGAAATTTCATGCAGTTAGTGAGTGTGATAGGCTTGCCTAAAGATATGGGCTTTAAGAGCATGTTTGAAACTTTTCATATTTGTCTGATAGTTCGGGGAAGGGCATGTTTGCTGGATAACCGACGGGAGAAGGACATAGGATGGATTAGTAAAGAAAGAGTTGACATTTAATGCAGTTAGTGAGTGTGACTTGCCTAAAGAGATGGGTTTGAAGCACGTTTGACATTTTAGAGGTTGGGTTTATCAGATAGTCATTCCATTCCAGATATTTACTGCAGCTCAGGAGAAATCCTGGAGACGTGCTTGAGTAGTTCAAATTAAGGTAAAGATTGAACTATATTCACTGTCCGAAGAGCTTGGGTGAGGCGACAGACTGAGATAAGAGAGGTGCAGCATTGTGCATTGCTTTGTGGATGAGGGTTATTATTTTAAACAGTATTTGTAAGGGGCTGGGTAACCAGTGCACTAACTGGAACAAATTGGAGGCAACCGTGTAGCATTTGGTCTGGCAAGACAAAGTCTGACTGCTCCATTAAGAATAGATTGTGAGAGGTTAGTAAGTGGAAGACAGATTAGTAGGGAGTTACAGCAGTCTAGTCGAGAGTGAATCAGAACAACAAATAGCATTTTAGATGTTCCAGTTTTAAGAAATGCGAAGATTCTGGAGACGTTTCTGAGATGCTCATAGCAAGAGCGAGCAAGAGATTGAATATGCGGTGGAAAGGAGAGTCTATACAGATAAGTAGTCCCAGTATATTCCACCCCAGTATATATGTGGCCTCAGCAGCCCCCTTCAGTATACAGGTAGCTCCAGCATATTACCCTTCCCCCACCCCCAACAGTATACAGGTATCCCCAGAACACTCTTCCTAGTATACAGGTAGCCCAAGCACATTGGCATAAAAAGATAAACACATTACTAAACTTCCAGGGGCTCCTCATGGCTCCTCTTCTTTTGCAGCAGAGCCAGCTCAGTGTGCTTGGCCTGCGCACACTATGATGTCATTAAGCAGCGACCGCAATGACGCAGTGTGGAGAGCTTGCAGAGCTGGCTTTGCCGGCACTGCTGCAAAAGAAGATGGAAGAAGAGTAGCCATGGGGAGCACCTGGAAGGTGAGGAATTTGTTTCTTTTTATTATATGCTGAGGGCAGAGGGCTGCCGCTATCCCTGCAGTCGCCCACCCCACCTGGTGGAAGAAACGGGCCTGACCTGTCACATGGTACTAGATAGGAATGTACTATCTCCTCCCTTCTCTTTGCTATCCTGGTGGAAGTTGTAGACAAATATTTTAAGTTTATTAGTTTTTTTAATAATATTCATGATTTCCTCTCTTTAAAAGGAACCTGTCATCAGGAAGGTAATTTTTAAATGTATTCTTAAACATTACCTGGCTCCATTCCATCAGTCTGAAGAAGAGGGCACAGTGCACATGGCTGGAATCATCTACTCCTCAATGCCTCCTCCGTCCTCTTCACTCATCACCCTCCCAATGTGATTGGGCTTAGCCTACTGAGTTACAAATACCTGTAGTCAGGCAGTTAAATTGTACATACTAGCAAAAATACTATGGCTGTATAGGGCATTCATGATTTAGGCACAATTTGCTGTTAATCACCTCTAATGAATCACTGGCCAGAAGTGCCAGTGAGGCAATGCGTCAGGTGTGTTTACTGTATATGCACTGAGAAGATTGGCTGCTGATGCAGTGCTGAAAACGTTGATCCTGGGCAGCACCAAACACCCAGGACATTGATTGCAATTCACTATGCAGGACTCCACATGTTTCAAAACTGAGACCAGGATATTAGCTGCCATTATCAGTTGAGTCTTAGGACACTGGTTAGTCCTGATGGAGAGTGGCGTAACTAGATGCCTCTGGGCCCCAGGGCAAAATTCCCAACAGGCCCCCCCCTCGCTATGCATAAAAACAATGAACACCATCCACCAGTAGCTATAATTAATGTTCCCCCGTCCACCAGTAGTCATAATAAATGCTTCCTGTCCACTAGTAGCCATAATTAATGTCCCCCCCATCCACTAGTAGCCTTAATTAATGTCCCCTCGTTCACCAGTAGCAATAATTAATGCCCCCCATCCACCAGTAGCTTTAATTAATGTCCCCCCATCCAAAAGTAGCCATAAGGAATGCCCCCGCATCCACCAGTAGCCATAATTAAAGACCCCCATAGGTAATATCCCCCCAAATAGCCATTTCCTAAGTTTCACCTATGCCCCCCCAAATAGAAACAGGGCCCATTATATTTAAACAAAATAAAAAATGAAATTCTTACGTTTTTCCGCTTCTCTTCGCGCCTTCTCTCATCCTGAGATCCAGGGCAGGCTACGGCTGATGAGGTCTGCAAGGTCAGGTGCCGGGTCATAGACTCGTCATTAAGCCTGAATCGGCGTAAATGATCGATGAGGTGGGTGGGGACGGTGGTTGAGGTGGGTGGGGATGGTGGATGAGGTGGGTGGGGATGGTGGATGAGGTGGGTGGGACAGTGGGCGGATCGGGGACCCGTTATTATTTTTAATTGGGACAGCTCGGGGCCTCCCTAATCCAGTGCCTGGACCAGATGCAGAACAGTCCGTGCGCTGTAACGGAAAGGCCTGCGACTGTCACAATTTAAAACATTTGCCTGCTGTGGGTCAGGGGTCAGGTGCCGGCCTCTGACTGGCTGTTACGGGTGGCCCCGCGACCTGTGCCGCCCTGCCCCCGCCAGCGCGCCGCCAGCGCATCTCACCCGTCCCGGCTCCTGGCTTGCTCCCCTCCACTGCGCGCGCGAACCCGACTGCTAGGGCGCGCGCTTGCGCCACCTTCTCCAAATTTAAAGGGCCAGCGCGCCATTAATTGGCGCTGGCCATATTGCCCAATTCTTCATAAGCCTGCCTCTTCCTGTAACCGTTGCCGGATCTTTGTGTCTCAAAGCCTTAGAGAAAGCTTCCAAGCGATTATTCCTGCGTTCCTGTGTATTCCTGCGTTCCTGTGTATTCCTGCGTTCCTGTGTAATCGCTATCCTCTGCCGCTGATCACGGAGCTGTTTGATCGTCTAGGGGGTGCGAGAGTCTTTACCAAGCTGGATCTTCGTGGGGCCTACAATCTTATCCGCATCAGGAGGGGCGACGAGTGGAAGACCGCCTTTAACACCCGTGATGGGCATTTTGAATATTTAGTTATGCCTTTCGGACTCTGTAATGTGCCAGCCGTTTTCCAAGAGTTTGTCAATGATATGTTCAGGGACTTATTGTACCGCTGTGTTTTGGTTTACCTGGATGACATCCTTGTGTATTCTGCTGACCTCGAGTCCCACCATTCCCATGTACGGCAAGTGCTCAGCCGCCTCAGGGCCAACCATCTCTACGCCAAACTGGAGAAGTGCCTGTTTCATCAAAAAAGCCTTCCATTCCTCAGCTACATTATTTCCGATAAAGGCTTGCAGATGGATCCTGACAAGTTATCTGCGGTTCTTCAGTGGCCACGCCCAGTGGGACTGCGGGCTATTCAAAGATTCCTGGGCTTCGCAAATTATTATAGACAATTCATTCCTCACTTCTCGACTCTGGTAGCTCTTATGGTGGTGCTAACGAAGAAAGTTGTCAATTCTCGTGCCTGGCCCCCAGCGGCTGACGAGGCCTTCACGAGACTAAAGTCTGCTTTTTTTTATGCATCTGTCCTTACCAGACCAGATACCGAGAAGCCATTTTTTGTGGAGGTTGATGCCTCCTCCATAGGAGCTGGAGTGGTCCTTACTCAGAAGGGGCCTAGGGGCCGAACTCTATCCTGCGGCTTCTTCTCCAAAATTTTCTCCCCCGCAGAGAGGAATCGTGAGCTTCTGGCCATCAAGCTTGCCTTGGAGGAGTGGCGTCATTTGTTGGAGGGAGCCAGATTTCCAGTCAGCATCTACACTGACCACAAGAACCTCCAATACCTACAGTCGGCTCAGCGGTTGAACCCGCGTCAAGCCCGGTGGTCTCTCTTCTTTTCCCGTTTTGACTTCCAAATCCATTTTCGTCCTGCCGAGAAAAACATCAAAGCTGACGCCTTGTCCCGTGCTTCGGATGTTATGGGGGAGGACTGTGCCCGAGATACATTGTTCCTCCTGAGAGACTTGTACTGGCAGCGCTGGTGGACCTCCGTCAATTACCTCCCGGCAAGACTTCTGTGCGACCAGGACTTCGAAAGAGGATCCTAACCTGGGGAAATTCTTCTCGTGTGGCTGGGCACCCTGGGGTGCAGCGCTCTGTGGCCCTAATTTCCTGATTCTATTGGTGGTCTGATTTGGTCAAGGATGTTCGGGATTTTGTGCGGTCCTGTACCTCTTGTGCTCGCAATAAGCCCTCACGACAAAAACCAGCTGGTCTTCTGTTGCCGTTACCCGTGCCTACCTGCCCGTGGTCTCACGTGGCTATGGACTTTATTATAGATCTGCCACCATCATCTGGCAATACCGTTATCTGGGTGGTAACCGACCGTTTTTCCAAAATGTCTCATTTTGTTCCTCAGCCAGGCCTGCCGTCTGCTCCACACCTTGCCAGCCAGTTCTTCACCCATATCTTTCGCCTACTTGGACTTCCGCTGCACATCGTCTCGGACCGAGGGGTCCAGTTTGTCTCCCGCTTCTGGCGAGCCCTGTGTAATCAACTGAAGATAAAACTGGACTTCTCTTCTGTGTACCATCCTCAGTCTAATGGACAGGTTGAAAGAGTTAACCAGACTTTGGGCTGTTACCTGCGTCACGTTGTCTCTGCCCGTCAGGACAACTGGTCCACTTTGCTACCTTGGGCAGAGTTTTCATATAACTCCCTGTATTCGGAGTCTGCTGGTGCATCACCCTTCTTTGTTCTATATGGAAGACATCCACTTCCACCCCTACCTCTCTCCGTGTCTGCTGATGTTCCTGCTGTGGCGCTGGCCATTTTGCCAAATTCTTCATAAGCCTGCCTCTTCCTGTAACCCTTGCCAGATCTTTGTGCCTCAAAGCCTTAGAGAAAGCTTCCAAGCGATTATTCCTGCGTTCCTGTGTATTCCTGCGTTCCTGTGTATTCCTGCATTCCTGCATTCCTGTGTATTCCTGCGTTCCTGTGTATTCCTGCATTCCTGTGTATTCCTGTGTGTTCCCGCTCCTGTGTCCTGTGTTACCCGAGTTCCTCCGTGTTGCTTTGTTCCGTGTGCCTGTGTTCCCGCTCCCACCTGCCTGGACCTCTCGTTGCTGACCTAGGACTTGGACTTGACATTGCATCTCTGCCGCCTGCCCTGACCCTGCCTGGACCTGACTACGAGACTGTCATCCGCTAAGGTACCTCGACCTCGGCTGCCACCGCGGGCTGGTCGCACCTGTGGAACGACCTAGTGGTATCCTGACGTAGCAAGTCCAACCCGCTTTGCGGCGGGCTCTGGTGAAAACCAGGTGCCGCTTGGGCTCTGGTCCCAGGTGTTGGCTAGTTCCATCTCCCGCGGTGGTTCAGAGGATCCACTGATCCTGACACTGGCATTGGGCCTGCTCTCAGTCGCAACCCCTGTGACCGCGATTGGTACGCCCCTGCTGATGGATTTGTAAGCCCACACACCATTTGAAATAAGTTGGGGCTTACTGACCACAGGCGAGACTCTTAAGTCATTGTTCTCTTTGTGGTATCCATCCAAGTATTTGAACTGACCATTTGATGCTTTGACATTTTTTTAGGTTTTTTGCACAACTTTAAAAAAGTAACACTATAACAGAGTAATTTGTTATCTTTGCTTTTTTTGCATTTCCAGCATCATAAAGCAATACTTTAAAGGACCAGTGTTTGTTCTATTTGCAGTTCCAACATCACACAGCAATTGCTGTCTATTACGAGCACTTAAAAAAAAATAAACTTATATACTCACCCTCCGGTGGCCTGATGCTCCAAGCTGCTCCCAAATGTTGGCGCGCCCCGTCTTCTTTCTTCCCCACGGCTCTTCTTCTTTCTTCTGTCATGGACGCGGCCATGTTTTCTTCCAGCAGACGCATACTATGATGTCAGCAGCGGGCTGCATAAGATGCGCCTGCTAGAAGAAAACATGGCCGCATCCATGACAAAAGAAAGAAGAAGAGCGCGGGGAAGAAAGAAGACAGGACGCGGTGACATTGCAGGGTGAGTATATAAGTTTATTATTTTTTTAAGCGCTGGGGGGGGGGCAGGATGTATACTACTGGGGGCAGGCTGGCTGGCTGTCTGGCTGTATATTACTAGGGGCTGGCAGGCTGTATACTGCTGGGGGCTGGCTTGCTGTATACTACATGGGGACTGGCTGTATACTACTGGGGGCTGGCGGGCTGTATACTACTGGAGGCTGGCTGGCTGTATACTACTGGGGGCAAGCTGGTTGTATACTACTGGAGGCTGGTTGGCTGTATACTACATAGGGGCTGGTGGCTGTATACTACTAGGGGCTGGCTGTATACTGCTAGGGGTTGGCTGGCTGTATACTACTAGGGGATGGCTGTATACTACTGGGGGCTGGTTGGCTGTATACTACTGGGGGCTGGCTGGCTGTATAGTACTGGGGGCTTGCTGGCTGTATACTACATGGGACTGGCTAGCTGTATACTACTTGAGGGTGGCTGTATACTACTGGGGGCTTGATGGCTTAATACTACATGGGGCTGGCTGGCTGTATACTACAGGGGTTGGCTGTATACTACTGGGAGCTGGCTGACTATATACTACTGGGGGCTTGCTGGCTATATACTGGGGGGGGGGTCTGTGAGCAATGCATGTTCCCACCCTCGGCTTATGCTCGAGCCAATAGTTTTTCCCAGTTTTGGTGGTAAAATTAGGGGTCTTGGCTTATACTTGGGTCGCCTCATAGTAGAGTATGTACGGTACTTAAAGGACCAGTATTCATTCTTTATGTTCCAGCATCATATAGCAATATCTTATCGTAGTATATAATAGTATATAAGGCTGTAAAAGGACGCAAGTCATAAGTATTAAACAAATGTGTTTTTCCCCATATCACATAATATTTTTACTCCACAGAAAGGCATCAAAAACTCTCTTGAACATGTGCATGGAGTTTGCCATAACATCCTGTAGTATAGAGTTCCATAGTCTCACTGCTCATGCAGTAAAGAATCCCTGTCTTAGGTGATGGTAGAACCGCCTCTGCTTTATGCGTAGAGGATGCCCCCTCATCTTGGTCACAGGCATAGGTATAAAAAGATATTTGGAGAGATCCTTGTACTGCCCAGGTAGGTAATTGTACATTATAATGAGGTCAACCCTCAGGCATCTTTTTTCTAAACTGAATAACCAGAATTTTGTCAAGTGTCAATTATGTCAAATGTATTCTAGTTCCCCCATTTGATTTGTATAAGGGCAAAACTATGTCCTTACTATGAGAATCTATTCCTCTCTTGATACATCCCATAATTTTATTTGCTTTAGTAGCAGCTTCCTCAGTATTAATTACCATATATACTTGAGTATAAGCCAAGTTTTTGAGCACAACAAATGTGCTGAAAAACCTTACCTCGGCTTATACTCGAGTCAAGAAAAAAAGCAAACAGTGTACTCACCTTCCAACAACCCCCCTACAGGTCCTCTTCTATACAGTGATGTCCGTCGCAGGGATTGTGATGTCAGCGTGCCTGCGGCGGACTGCCCAGGACATGGAGCTGATGCCGGAGCATCGCTGTATAGAAGAAGTCCTGCCGTGGGGGCCTCGGAAGGTGAGTACACTGTTTTTTTTTCCTACAGGCATTATATTGGGGGCAGGGGCTGCAGGACATATACTATGGGGCTGGCAGGCTATATACTACAGGGGGCTGGCTATATACTACAGCAGCTGGCAGACTATATACTACAGGGGCTGGCAGGCTATATACTACAGGGGGCTGGCTGTATACTACAGGGGGCTAGCAGGCTATATATTACAGTGAGCTGACAGGATATAATACCCCTAGTGGAGCATCCATGGCAATACGACTCCACATGCCTACACAGTGGTCTTAATTGGCAGTCTCCGTAAGGATAACTCTTACTTTCTGTCCCTAGTCACAAACCTCTCATTCACCCAAACCAGTTCCCTATGCTGTAGTGAGGAGACCCAATCAGGTCGAAACAGTGCTGTCTACAGTTGGGTGTTTGTTCCTTCTGGAATAGATATACTGGTTTGGTTTTAATCCTAATTAGAGATGAGCGAACACACTCGTCGTTCGAGCATTAGTGTACTCGTAACTGCTCGTTGCTCGGACGAATACTTTGCCAGATCGAGAAAATGGCATCTCCGGCCGTTTTGATTTTTGGCGGCCAGAAACAGAGCCAATCACAAGCCAGGAGACTCTGCACTCCACCCAGCATGACGTGGTACAGCAGTGGTTGGCTGGCCTGATCAGGTGACCCTGGAATAGACTAGCCCCTGCCCGCGCTGCTCGCATCATTCTCTGTCTGGATGCCGTTAGGGAGAGAACTGCTGCTGCTGCAGGGATAGCGTTAGGCTGTTATATTAGCTTACTGAGGCAGGACTGAGTCTACAAGAACCCAACAGCCCTTGTTAGGGCTAGAATAGCGTTATATTTTATTTTTTGTTTGTTTGCTTGTGGCTGGCCTTGCTGGCACTTGTAGTGCAGCTAGTACCATATTGTGATGAATTTGCAGGGAGACTTGCGAACGTTCTGTTTAACTCTTAGTGACACACATAGCCATCTCAAACACCTAAGTGGGACGATTTATTAGGGGTTTGATTGAATTAGACACAGTCTTCTTTTTCTTTTCTTTTTTTTTTTCAAAACTAAAAGTCATCAGGCACAGCAAAATCCTGTTGGGTGCTGTCAGTGTAGGTTAGAAACTATCCATAGCAAAAGGATAGCAGAGTTTTGTTAAAAAAACAAAAACACAAAAAAACACAAAAAAACAGGGTAGAGGATGAGGGCGTGGACGTCCAACTACTGCAGGGGTCAGAGGCCGTGGTCCTCGGAGGGGTGATGAGGGAGCAGGGGGACGCCGCAGAGCTACACTCCCTAGGTTCATGTCTCAAGTTACTAGGACTCGTGGTAGAGCACTGTTGAGGCCAGAACAGTGCGAACAGGTGATGTCGTGGATTGCGGACAATGCTTCTAGCCATTTGTCCACCAGTCAGTCTTCCAAGCAGTCCACCCATGTCACCGAAATCAGCACTCCTCCTGCTCCTCCACCTTAGCCTCCTTCCCCCCAGTCTGCCCCCTCCCAGGAAAATTTGGCATTTGAACCGGCATACTCTGAGGAACTGTTTTCTGGACCCTTCCCAGAGTCACAAACCTCTTGTCCGGTTGCTGCTGAGCTCTTTTCCGATGCCCAGGTTTTCCACCGGTCGCAGTCTGTGGGTGATGATGAAATTGTTGACTTAGTGGAAGAAGTGTGTAAAGAGGTGTCCGACGATGAGGAGACACGGTTGTCAGACAGTGGTGAAGTTGTTGTCAGGGCAGGAAGTCCGAGGGGGGAGCAGACTGAGGAATCGAAGGATGATGAGGTGACAGACCCAAGCTGGGTTGATAGGCCGGGTGAACACAGTGCTTCTGAGATGGAGGCGAGTCCTCGACGAGAACACGTTGGAAGAGGCAGTGGTGGTTCCAGACGGAGAGGCAGGGCCAGAGCTGGTGCATCAGCGCCAAATGTGTCACGTAGTGAAGCTCCCGTGGCGAGGGCTCCCGCGGCGAGGGCTAGATTTTCAGAAGTCTGGAGGTTCTTTAAGGAAACACCGGATGACCGACGGACTGTGGTTAACTACCACCAGTATGCGCAGGCATATGAATGCTAAACACCCCACTCAGTGGCACCAAGCCCATTCACCTCCGGCCGTGCACACCACTGCTCCTTCCCCTGTGTCAGCTGATAGTCAGCCCCCTGCCCAGGACCCTGGCACAAAAACCCCATCTTCGCCTCCACGATCCTCCACAGCATCCACCAGCGTTCAGCTCTCCATACCCCAGACGCTGGAGCAGAAACGGAAATATAGTGCAACCCACCCGCACGCCCAAGCCCTTAATGTCCACATCTCCAGATTGCTTAGCCTGGAGATGCTGCCCTATAGGCTAGTAGAGACCGAGGCCTTTCGCAACCTCATGGCGGCGGCCGCCCCTCGGTATTCGGTCCCCAGCCGCCACTACTTTTCCCAATGTGCCGTCCCAGCCCTGCACCAGCACGTGTCAGACAATATCATCCGTGCCCTGACCAACGCCGTTTCTGACAAGGTCCACCTGACCACGGACACGTGGACGAGTGCTGCCGGGCAGGGCCACTATATATCGCTGACGGCACATTGGGTTAACTTGGTGGAGGCTGGGACCGAGTCTGACCCTGCGGCTGGTCATATACTGCCGACGCCGAGGATTGCGGGGCCTACCTCGGTCCAGGTCTTTCAGGCCTACTATGCCTCCTCCTCCTCCCACCCCTCCTCCACCTCCTCCTCCGAACTACCATCCGTGGGCATGGCGCCATCAGTCGCTAGCTCTAGGCACAGCAGCAGTGCCGTCGCTAAGCGACAGCAGGCGATGCTCAAACTGCTGAGCCTAGGCGATAAAAGGCACACCGCCCAAGAACTATTACAGGGCATCACGGCGCAGACTGATCTGTGGCTGGCACCGCTGAACCTGAAGCCAGGCATGGTTGTGTGTGACAACGGCCGTAACCTGGTGGCGGCTCTGCAACTCGGCAGACTGACACATGTGCCATGCCTGGCCCATGTGTTAAATCTGATAGTTCAGCGTTTCCTCAAGACATACCCCAATCTGTCAGATTTGCTCACGAAGGTGCGCCGCATCTGTGCGCATTTCAGGAAGTCCAGCACAGATGCTGCCACTCTCAGGGCAGCGCAGCGCCGCCTCCAACTGCCCGCTCACCGACTGTTGTGCGACGTGCCCACGAGGTGGAATTCAACATTAACCATGTTATCCAGAGTTTACCAGCAGCGCAGAGCGATTGTAGACTGCCAGATGTCAACTTCCACCAGAACTGGTAGTCAGGTCAGTCAGCTTCCTCAAGTCTACAATGAGGAGTGGACGTGGATGTCTGATATCTGTCAGGTGCTGAGTAACTTTGAGGAGTCAACACAGATGGTCAGTGGCGATGCCGCCATCATCAGCCTCACCATCCCGCTGCTTGGCCTGTTGAAAAACTCTCTGATCAGCATGAAGTCGGAAGCTTTGCGCTCGTCACAAGAGACGGGGGAAGAAGATTCCCTTGTTGATAGCCAAAGCACCCTTAGGTCTGTTTCTCAGCGCATATCGAAGGAGGTGGAGGTGGAGGAGGATGAGGAGGAAGAGGAGGAGAATGTTGGCGAGACACAAGAGTTCAGTCCATTGTTCAGTCCTTCACTTTTCAGCGTGTATGGGCAGAAGAAGAGGAGTTGGAGGAGTTGGAGGAGGAGGAAATGGACAGTCAGGCCAGTGAGGGGAGTGAATTCTTACGCGTTGGTACTCTGGCGCATATGGCAGATTTCATGCTAGGCTGCCTATCCCGTGACCCTCGCGTTCAAAGAATTTATTCCAGCACCGATTACTGGGTATTCACTCTCCTGGACCCATGGTACAAGCAAAATCTTTCCACTCTCATCCCTGGAGAGGAAAGGAGTGTGAGAATGCATGAATACCAGCAGGCCCTGGTGCACAAGGTGAAACACTATTTCCCTTCTGACAGCGCTAGCGGCAGAGTGCGTAGTTCTGCGGGACAAGTAGCGAGGGAGAGTAGGCGAGCAGGCATCTTGTCCAGCACTGGCAAGGGTACGCTTTACAAGGCTTTTGCCAGCTTTATGTCACCCCAGCAAGACACTGTCACCTGTCCCCAGTCTCGGCAGAGTAGGGCTGATCTTTACAGAAAGATGGTGAGGGAGTACGTAGCTGACCATACCATCGTCCTAAATGATCACACAGCTCCCTACAACTACTGGGTTTCAAAGCTGGACATGTGGCACGAACTGGCGCTGTACGCCTTGGAGGTTCTTGTCTGCCCTGCCGCTAAGCGTGTTGTCCGAGCGGGTTTTCAGTGCAGCTGGTGGCATCATCACCGATAAGCGTACACGCCTGTCGACTGACAGCGCTGACGCTTATTAAGATGAATAAAGCCTGGATTTCTCATAATTTCCAATCTCCACCAGGTGAAGGAAGCTCAACCTGAATAATTTATGCACTCCTCCTCCTCATTTTCCTCCTTCTCCTCCTCTTTGTACACTAAAGCAGAGGAAACTGGCTATTTGTTGACAGGGCCAACAGGCTCTAGCTATAGTACTTTATGCATTTAATTTTTCTGGAGGGTCCTCTGTTTTAAACAATTTTTGGGAGTGCTACATACAGGCACTCAATCTATAAAATTTTTCTGGAGGGCCACCTACCTGCTCCTCTGGTTTGAAAACTTTTTTGGACTGCCACATACAGGCACTCAATCTATTTCATTTTTCTGGAGGGCCACCTACCTGCTCCTCTGGTTTGAAAACTTTTTTGGACTGCCACATACAGGCACTCAATCTATTTCATTTTTCTGGAGGGCCACCTACCTGCTCCTCTGGTTTGAAAACTTTTTTGGACTGCCACATACAGGCACTATCCAAATTAAATTGTCTGCAAAGCAGCCTCCACACGTTGTCTCCGATGCTACCTCCAAAAGTCGTCCATATAGCTGCCTCCATACATCGTCCCCTTATCAAACGAGGTGTGTCAGGCAGAAATTTGGGTTGTTTTCATGGATTCCACATCAAAGTTGTTAACTTTGTCGCCACCCTGCTGTGTTATCCACAAAATATACTGGCAAACTTTTACCATTTACGGATATTATTTCAGCGCTTCTTGCGCATCTGTTTACATTCCCCTCACCCGCCATATCCCAAACTTATAAGAACGCTACTACACTTAACTTGGTGCAGGCTGGGACCGAGTCTGACCCTGGGGCTGGTCATATACTGCCGACGCAGAGGATTGCGGGGCCTACCTCGGTCCAGGTCTCAAAGTCCTACTATACCTCCTCCTCCTCCCACCCCTCCTCCACCTCCTCCTCCGAATTACCATCCGTGGGCATGGCGCCATCAGTCGGTAGCTCTAGGCACAGCAGCAGTGCCGTCGCTAAGCGACAGCAGGCGGTGCTCGAACTGCTGAGCTTAGGCGATAAAAGGCACACCGCCCAAGAGCTATTACAGGGCATTCCACATCAAACTTGTTAACTTTGTCGCCACCCTGCTGTGTAATCCACAAAATATACTGGCAAACTTTTATCATTTACCAATATTATTTCAGCGCTTCTTGCGCATCTGTTTAAATTCCCCTCACCCGCCATATCCTAGACTTATAAGAACGCTACTACACTTGATCTTATACAAAAGGTTCTTAGAAGTGCTGTTTGGGGAGTAGCCTAGAGACAGGGGCTTGGATTGGCGAAAGCTCGCCTGGCAGCGGAGCGCCAGCTCCATGCCAAGATCCAACTAACATAGTTTTAACTGCAGCACCTTTAATCTACTACTAGTTCACTGCCTCCATACATGGTCCCCTTATCAAACGAGCTGTGTCAGGCAGAATTTTGGGTTGTTTTCATGGCTTCCACATCAAACTTGTTAACTTTGTCGCCACCCTGCTGTGTAATCCACAAAATATACTGGCAAACTTTTATCATGTACCGATATTATTTGAGCGCTTCTTGCTCACCTCCTTTGGTTCCTCTCTGCCACCGATTGGTTTGAAGCCTGAGTCCATTTAGGGTATGTCGCCATGCCACTCTCTAGTCTGCCGCTGCTGCCGCTGCCTCTGCATGCCGTCCCCTATAGTGTCAGGGTCAATTATTGGATGTTTTAGATGCTATCTAGCTTCATTCTGTCACTCTGTCATGGCCATGCTGTTGCCCATAATTTTGGCATAATGGTGTGTTTAAGCAGCCTCAGAGGCATCCATGCATGCTGCCCCTGCTGTTTCCTGTATATTTCCGTGGTGTTTCCATCCTTTTCTGAGGTTCCCAGGTGTTTGGCCAAGCTTCCCTGTGCAGAGCCTTGGTCCCCTTGAAAAATGCTCGAGTCTCCCATTGACTTCAATGGGGCTTGTTATTCGAGACGAGCACTCGAGCATCGGGAAAAGTTCGTCTCGAATAACGAGTACCCGAGCATTTTAGTACTCGCTCATCTCTATTTGTAATTCCTCCTTGTACAATTTTTTAACATTAAGAGTGGGTACTATTGCTGCCGCCATGTCCAGACCTAATTCTGCTATATTTATGTTGCATGTGGAGCCTATATCTTTCTGTATTTCCTGTTATATCTCAGCTGTCAGTATGGAAAACAGCGAGGCTTTTTTTGGGGACATCTAGACCTAAATATGAGACTTGTAAAAAAAAAGCGTAGGGACAAAGGTGTGAACAAATGCCTCTCAATTTGCATCCAAGGTAGTTCTACTGTGCTTTGGTACCATATAGATAGTTGTGATAGGTTAGTTGCAACATAGTAATGATGTACAGTATGTGGGAGTCCCAATCCCCCTACCAGTTTGTGTTTGTATAAAATATGTTTGGCCAATCGCAGGGGTTTACTTGCCCATATGTACTTTGATTGCATGGAGATAAAAAGTGTCTTGGGGACCCTGATTTGTAGGGTGTGAAACAGGTATAACAGTCTTGGCAATAATAGCATCTTAAGGGAAGCTACTTTGCCCAACCACAAGACTTCTACTTTGGACAGTCTCTTCATTGCATTCTGTAAGGATTGTAATAGTGGGATATAATATAATTGTGTTTGTATAGTGCGGAGAAAGGCATAGAAAGGGAAATTCCTAAATATGAGATTTTCTGGGATTGCCAGTCAAAAGGGTATTGTGATTTTAAGTAATGGAGGTAATTGGAGCTGAGATATATAGGGAAGGCTTGAGTTTTCTGCATGTTAAAATTGTATAAGTACACCTGACTGAAAGAGTGAATCACAGGCAACACTACTTCTAAGGACCTCACTGATTTGGTAAAAGTTAGTATAACATCATCCGCATGTAAAGAAAAAACATGTGTTTTCTCCCCCCTTAATTGCAGATATTGATCTCAAGACTTGTGCCAATGGTTCTATTAACAATATAAAAATCAAAGAGAACAGGGGGCACGCCTGCCTAGTGCCATTAGTAATACCAAAGGTGTCTGATAGTGTGTTGTTGACAAACACTTTGGCTGAGGGGCCTGAATATATAATGCTTTGATAGCTGTCAATATGTTTACACTAATCCCCATCTTTTCTAGTACCGAGAAGGTGAGCGACCAGTGAAAACGGTCGATGCGTCCTCAGCAGCCAGGGCCAACATATCTATCGGGATAGACCGTTTTTCCACAAAGTGTAGAATATTCAATACCCTTCTGGTGTTATCCTGGGCCTGTCGACCTTTAATTAGGGGAGGTTTTATTTTCCCTTTCCAATTTAGTTACATAATTTGTATAAATGAGTTTCCACCGATCGCCGACATTAACCCCTTACACACAGCGGTCATTCTAACCGGGGAGGGGGGAGTCCAGTGCCATGGAGCGGCAGGAGCTGGCTGTAACGCACTGAGAATGCACAGCATGATCAGTGTGTTACATAACACAGTGTAATACATCTGGATTACTCTGTGTTATAGGAATAAGTGCTTGAACAAGCGATCAGAGCATCGCTTGTTCAAGCCAACCTGTAAAAGTAAAAAACCAAAAAAACATTTTTTAATAAAAAGAATTAATTAAATAAAGTTAAAGTCCCCCAAACACCAACATTCCCTTTATGCACCTAATAAAGTACAAGAAACACAAAATCATGAAAACCCCCCACATATTTGGTATCGCCCTTGCTGTAACAATCTGTACAATAAATCAGTAAGATTATTGGACCGGCTCAGTGAACGCTGTCAAAACAAAACCCAAAAAACTTGCCAAAAATGAAAACTTTTCATAAAATCCATTCAAAAAAATGTTCCAAAAAGTAATCAAAAAAAGGTATGTTTGCCAAAATGGTACCAATGAAAATGATAACTCAATACATAAAAAATAAGTCCTAAATCAGTTCTGTTAACCAAAAAATCTAAAATTTATGTCTCTGAAAACTAACACAAAACTCACAAAACTAAAATAAATGAGATTTTCTCTATGATAGGTTTTCTTCAGTAAAACTGTAAAAATATATAAAAAATCTATATAAATGAGCTATCACCGTAATGGTAGTGATCCATAGAATAAAGATAATGTTATTTTTATGGTACAGTGTATGGCCCCCAAAAACTACAAGAAGAAAGGAAACCAGAATTTACAATTTTCTTTCCCTACATACATTTAAGAGTTAATAAAATCTCAACAATAAGATAATGACCAACAAAAATGAAGTATTTGTAAAGTGCATCTAATGTTGGTGAAAATAATCCCTTATATGTCCAAATTGCCAAAAAAAAAATAAACATTGTATAGAAGTTAAAAAGGGATAATGCATAATATGCTCAGAATGGAGCAGCTTCCCTTCAATGCCCTGGTGTGTGCCCATACAACAGGTTACCACAACATATGGGTTATTGGGGCACTAGGGAGAAATTGGGTATCATAGTTTGTGAAGCGTTCTGATATTTTATCCATTGAAAATTTGTACATTTTCTGAAAAACACATTCATTTATCCAAAATTCAAAATTGCAAATGATTTTGTTTTATCCCATGTAAAACAATTAAAGGGTTAACAAACTTCATGAAAGTTGTTTTACATATGTTAAGGGGTGTAGTTTCTATAATGGGGTATTTATGGGGTTTTACTTTTTTTTTAGACCTCTTAAAGTGTCTTGAAAACTAAAATGGTCCCTCAATAGCATGACTTTGTCTTTTATATGAAAATGTGAAAAATTGCAGCTAAAGTCCAAGGCCCCTATAACATCTTACATAAATAAGAGGATGCAAAAAAAACCATGTTCACATAACGTGGACATTCGGTTACTGTTAGTTATCAAGTTTTTTTTGCTGTTATGACTATGTATGGAAAAAGTAGAACATTTTGCATTTCAAAAATGCAAAACATACCACCAAAAAAAAAATTTCAACTAACCTTATGTTAAAGAGTTCTGATCGCAATCTTTGTAAAACCGAACCACATTGTCCTGTCTAACTTAACAACAGCATAACCAACATAAATAACATTGATTTGAAAAGGTATTTCAAAAAGGATATAAGTAGCACTGTTCTGTGCTATACTGGAGTAACCGTTCCGTAGGTTCCAGATTTGTAACAGAGAAATTGTCCCCTACAAATGGATGAACATCTTCATCAGCCATCTCTCTTCTTTTGTCTGTGCCAGTCCTGAGTAACTGGGACTAGTGTTGTCAGTTTCTGCAGTGCAAGAGGCGATGGTTGCAAGTTACATTTCTCTAACAGTGAAGCTCCTTCTTCCACCATATGGATAACATGCGTATTGTTGTCCTTCATGATAATTAAGCGGCTGGGAAAAACCCACATGTGACTAGGTTGCCCCTCAGTGTTTTGGTGATGGGTGTAAGTTGCCCTCTTTGTTGTAGCTGATGATAAATCTGCATACATTGATAGGTGTTGGAATGGTGCTGGCAGTTCTGCCTTTTTTCTTTCCGCCATCAATAAACGATCTTTAACTTGGTAAAAATTTATCCTAGCCAGCACATCCCTGGGTACTGTGTCCTCTAGGTGTTTTGGGCGTGGGGCACAGTGTGCTAGGTCTGTTGCTAGCTCCTGCAGGGATATATCTAGAAGGAGTGCTTTTATGAGCTGTTGCACATATCTAATGAGATCTTTGGGTTGCACAGATTCTGGAATACCACGCAGTTTCACATTATTGCGCTGGTCTTTGTCGGCTAGCTCATACTGAGCATCAATAAGCTCATTGTGTGATGCTACCACGTTTCCCATCCTACTTTCAATGTCATCCACCCGGTTTTCTACTTCGCTTAGGGCAGTTGCCCTAATTGGGGCGACATCATCTTTGAAGGTGCACCGTAGCACAGATAGCATGTATTTCATAGGCATTTCCATAAAATCAGATTCAGATGCTGGCATAGTATCAAATAAATCAGTCCCCTTATTATTTCCCCTCTGGGACTTAGGGGTATAATTGGCCCATTTGCTTCACTTACCAGCTCTTGCAACCTTGGGCGTTGTTTTGCTGGGCTGCCATGATGTGTTGAGGCAGTCGATGTTATTGCCTTCCTAGATCCCGCTGATTGGGGCCTGCTCTCCTCCTTATCCGACCCCGAGGTCTGGACCTCTTATATGTCGCCATGGCGTGCCTTTCCTCAGCCTCACCGTTTAGGAGCTGCCGAATGGATGGCACTGAGATGGTCCTCAGAAATCCCGGCGGGGTTCCTGTGGAATGATCTAGTTGTTATAGGAAGGATTGACATCCAAAGCTGCCTGCTGCACAAGGCGATCTGCCATTTTGGATCTCTTCTCGGTATGCTGCTCGATAAAAGTCTGTAAATTTACAGGGTCCTGGCCCTTGTTTCTTCCTCCTCAACACCATTTCTATGTTCTGTCCCGTTTAGGAGAGGTTTCACCTTGTTGTAGCTGTATGAATCGTTTGTTCAGCCTGTGTGGGTCCCGGAGCTCAGCTAATATGCGTCTGTGCACTCCGGCTGCCTAGCCACTCCCCCCATATTGTATAATTTATTAGAGCTGCAGTATAAGTTATGCAGAGACTATAGTATATTTTGTAGTATATTAATCGGTTGCAGTCTAGAGCAGGGGCAGATCTTTAAAATGTGAGTGCCTATGGCAATCACTGTGTCCCTTTGAGAAATGCTAGGTTATTTATAGCACTTGTGATTATTTTCAGCCACCATGTTTTGGGGGCATAGAGGGGCATGAAGTGGAGTGCGGCTGGCTGGAGGGAGGGTACAGCCAACGGGGAGTGGACTGTTGTGGGCATTTCTGGCCCCGCTCCTGGGTACTTGCTGCAGCAGCTGCCTTTATTTGGCATAGAAATAAAGGCTGCACTACTTTGATACCGGCCTCTTTCCATGTGTGTAGATTCATGTCTGTAAGCGTGTGTGGTACACTTTCTAATGTCAGATCAGGTAAGGGTGGTGGGTTTGTAGTTCTCTAACTTACAGTATGCGCATATATATCCACATATTCAGAAGGTTGTGTGTTAGCGGGAGCTAACACACAACCAGTTGCAGATTACAGCTTGTAAAATGGCTGCTAGATCATCTGAATCTGCTACCGTCATTTCAATCTGTATTCATGGCATTGGAGTGGTAACTTTAAGCCACTGTGATGCTTATTGATCACAGTGATCAATTATAGTGATTATAGTGATTATAGCCTCTGATATCTTTGACACTTAGGCCTCCGGCTATCTTATGTTTAGAAAGGATTTTATGTGCTAGACATGGTTTATTCCCCTTCCACACATAGGAAGACAGCATTTTTTGAGCTCTGGCAAAGAACCTTTCTGGCAGGGTGATAGGAAGAGTGTGAAACAAATACAATAATCTAGGGAGCAGCATTTTTTATGCCACAATCTTGCCAAGCCAAGATAACTCCATTTTAAGCATGGATTTTCTGAACACAGCTGCTTACATCTCCAGCAATAAAGAAAAATGCTTTCAAAGCTGGAAAACGCAAAGTAACAAGAAAACACATGCGTCAATGAACCTTTAAAAAAATATATGTATATTTGTACACACACGTTTATACAATCATAAAGTTATACACTCATACACACACTTTTATATACTCTTACACATGTACATACAGCATACAGGTATAAACTCACATGCACACATATATCTACTCAGATATACAATTATACACAAATACATACAGTATATACAGTGCATATACAGCATATACACACCATATGCACATACAGCATATACATAAACACATGAAATGATAGATACATGATTCATATCTAAACATGTATATCTATAGTTATCTAAAGATAGTTGCCGTATATACTCGAGTATAAGCCGACCCGAGTATAAGCCGAGGTACCAAGTTTTACCACCAAAAACTGGAAAAACCTATTGACTCGAGTATAAGCCGAGGGTGGGAAATGCATTGGTCACAGCCTCACAGTATATAGCTGCCAGCCCCCTTCAGTATATAGCCTGCCAGCCCCTTTATGTATACAGGCTGCCAGCCCCTTTATCTATAATGCCTGCCAGCCACCTGTTTCCGGTAAAAAAAATAATAAACTTACAACTCACCATTCCGACGGCCTGGACAGCTCCTGTTCATCTTCATGCCGCAGGTCCGCGGCAGCTCCGTGGCTGCGCCTCCTCTGTCTTCATGCCGCCTCGGGGCTGCGACAGCTCCATGTGCACGGCCCGCCCGGCGCACTCTGTGACGTCAACAGCGGCTGACATCACAGGCGCGGCATGAAGATGAAGAGGAGCTGTCCGTGCCGTTGGAATGGTGAGTTGTAAGTTTATTATTTTGTATACCCGAGTATGAGCCGAGTGTTGAATTTTTAGCACAAAAGTTGTGCTAAAAAACTCAGCTTATACTCGAGTATATACGGTACATGCATTTTGGAAGGCCCAAGATGAGTTGCTTGTTGGGGGTTTTGGTAGCTTGAAGATGAGGTGTGCCTGCCGGTAGGCCAGGAGCCTGGAAATGAAGTGGGGTGGCGGCCTGAAGACAAGCTGCTCTGCCCAGCGGGTTGGAGGGCCGAGGATGAGATGCACTGGTGGATGGGCTAAGGGCCCGGCAGCCTGAGGAGGTGGTAGAGGTGCACTGGTGGGTGGGCCGGCGCCCCGGGAATGAGGTGCGCTAACGGCAGGAAGGTGCACACTAAGCAAATGGAGATGGGATGGGCGGGGGTAGGGTTAAGCGGTCCAGGCCAGTAAGAATGGCCTTAACAAATTTTGGTACTGCCGTCCGTCCTGGGCCCCTACACAGTGCGGGCCCCGTAGCAGCCGCTACTGTTGTTACACCATTGGTTTTGACAAAGTATATGTCACACGTATACCTAGTTACTGCAGGCTATGTGATCTCCAGTCAAAGGGGCATTTACATTTCAAACTGAAGAGCAAGTCTGGATTTACAAAGAGAGTAATTGTATTTTAAATATAGCTGAGGTCAGGAAATTCTCCGGTGGGTCAATGAAGAAGATAACTCTGGGAAGGAGAAAGGAACACCCTCGTTGACATCTGCAGACCTTTAAGCAAATCAGCCACCGGCAGCCTTATGTGATGTCACAGCTCTATAAAAACTGTCAGCCATTTGCAATCTCGGCATTTCACACTGCATGCACTGTAGCGTCCAGCTTATTCTACTGTACTGTGCTGTAGCAATTTCTGCTCCAATCCCAGGGTGTGCATTTAGAGGGATCTGTATACCCCAAATAGCAGTTCTTTTGGGTTACTGAAGCCACTAGCAAGAAATCTGTTTCATATCCACACAGCTGCTGTAGTGATTTCTGCCCCTGTCCCAGGGTGTGTGTTTAGGGGTATCTGCATACCCCAAATAGCAGTTCTTTTTTCTTACTGAAGCCACGGTGTTATATCGGCAAAGGTGCTGTAGTGATTTCTGCTCCTATCCCACGGTGTCCGTTGTGGGGTATCTGTATAACGCAAATTCCCATACTTTTTGTGTTGCTAAAGTTGAGAGCAAGACATATGTGTCAAATCCACTTAGTTTATAGAGTGATTTTCACTCCAATGACAGGGTGTCTGTTGTGGGGTTTCTGTATTATGCAAATTCCCATACTTTTGTTTTGCTAAAATTGATTGAAAGAAATATGTATCCAATCCATATAGCCCTCACCTGTCCTCAACCAGCCTCTGTCCTGTTCTTTTCCCTCAGCCAGAGAGCTACTAGGTAGTCTGGCTCAGCACCACTATACAGCAAGGACGAAGTGTTTGAGGACAGTCAGCAGCTGCTTGGCAGTGAAGAGGTGGGGCAGACATCCGCTGCTTCGTGCAGGAGGCAGGTTGTGCATACAGACACCGTTGAGAAGAATATCAGTGAGAGGGAAACGCAAATTGATAATGATGAAGCCAATTGCACTTGGGAGCCAGGTGTAGCAAGGGATTCATCATTATCGGACGAAGAGAGTGTCAGCTTGCATGCCAGGCAGCGGAGCAGGCAGTAAGTCTCTACTGTGGCCGTCAGTCAGCAGGGTGTCAGCAGTGCTAGGACAGGAGCCAAGTGGCCTTGGGGTACAAACCCTGCTTCAGAGGCCCAAATAAGCAGTGGTAGAGGGGTTCAGCGAGGCAGCTGCGTTAGTTGTCACTCAGTGCAAAGTGTTGGCAGAAAAATCACCACCTCAGCGGTGTGGGAGTTTTTTGTTAAAATAACAGAGGAGCCGACAGTGTGTATATGTAGAATCTGACAGCAGAAAATGAAGCTTGGCCAGGAAGCTAACGTTGGAACAATGGCCCTGCGTCAAAACATGCAGCATCACCATTCAATGGCCTGGGAGAAACGTGAAACAGATGTGGAGGTCCATCCTGCCGCCGCAGCAACAGCAGCCGCACCTAGTGGTACACATGCCATTTCAGCCAGTCAAGGTTCCAGCACCTCTGCCGATGGGAGCTGTTTGTCTTTGGCATCATCTTCGGGTCCAGATGCTCCTGCTCCTCACTACGCATGGCACCAGCAGGCTTTAAAAGAGGAGATTACAAAGAGACAACTGTATGCGTCCAGCCATCCTAAGGTGCAGAAGCTGACCGTCCTCTTGTACTGCAGTCCCTCCCTTTCCAAGTCGTGGACTCTGCACCCTTCAGAGAACTTATAGCTTGTGCCATAAGCCGCAATTTTTTTCCGAAAATCAAAAATTTTTTCCAGTGCCAGCCCTTCACATATATGTTGAACAGAAGGTGGGCCAATCCTTGAGCTTATCGGATTCTTCAAAGGTGCACAGCAGCGCGGACATGTGGAGCTGTAACTACGGTCAGGGCCAGTACCTTTACGGCCCACTGGGTGAATGTGCTTCCCGCCCAGCTACACTAACAACTTGAACAAGAGACGCCGCTTCCTCCTCCATGTTGTCAAAATGCTGCTCCTGCACTAGTGTCCGCCTCCTTCTCCTTCTCCACCACCACCTCCACAAGTCTAAGTGTTGCTCCATCATACCACATGTGCCGGGTACAGCAGCGTCACACAGTTCTACATCTGGTTTGCCTGGATACACAGGGGAGGAACAGGGGAGGAACTGCTTCACGTCATGGAATAAGAAATCAATCTGTGGCTTTCTCCGCAACAACTGAAAATTGTAACCATGGTAATAGACAATATGAGAGGAACATAGACAATGAGAGGAACATGGTATCCGTGCTGCACCGAGAAGGGATGTTCCATGCGCCCTGCATGGCGCACTTGTTCAATATGGTTGTCAACAGGATCCTCAAGTCTTCCACCCATCTGCAAGACATTCTAACAATATCCAGGAAACTGTGCATGCACTTCAGCCATTCTTACAAAGCCAAGCACACCCTCCTCAATTTGCAGCGCCAGAACGGCCTCCCCCAACATAGTCTGATATAGTCTGATATGCAATATTTCCACCTATTGGAATTCCAGCCTCCATATGTTAGACCGCCTGTATGAACAGTGAAAAGCTGTTAAAGGGAACCTACCACCACAAATCTACCTATAAAGGTAGATCGGGTGGTAGGTGGATCAATGGGACGTGAGGATAGCCCTTTTTTTAGTAACTTTTATTAGACTTTTATGTAAATTTTATTATGCGGCTACTGCGGCGTGGAGTAGCCGCATCTGAGGTTACATGGCGCAGCTACTCCACTCCCCGGTAGGCTCTTTTCTCCTCCTACTCACCTTCTTCGGCGCGCAGCTGCTCATAGCTGCACGCCCTCGTCCGCCGATCCTGCAGTCTGCACATGCGCAGAACAGCAGGCCCACGCCTGCGCGGTCACTGCTCCGAAGCCGGGGCTGCACAGGCGCGGGCCAGTAGCGGCATGATAAAATTTGCATAAAAGTCTAATAAAAGTTGCTAAAAAAGTGCAAAGACTGGAGGATGAGCCCTTAAAAGGGCTATCCTCATGTCCCATTGATCCACCTACCACCTGATCTACCTTTATAGGTAGATTTGTGGTGGTAGGTTCCCCATGAATTTTTGATGATGCAAGCGCAACAAAGTACTTCCCTGTGTAACTTTGGTATCAGCCACTGGCAGCTCATGCGTGACACCTGCCGTTTGCTCAGGCCCTTTGAAAAGGCCACGTTATTTGTCAGATGCCAGGACTGCAGGATGAATAACGTAATTAAACTGCTTCGTGTCCTGGAACTCTTGCTGCAAAATATGTCTGTTCAGGGCACTGAAGAAGTGGAGAATACATGGCCACATGAGTCGGGTGGGGGCTGAACTGGAGAAGGAGGACATTGGACCACAAGCAGAGTCTGGTGAAATCAGTGGTTTTTCCACTCAGGTGACAAAAGAGGAGGAGCATCCGGAGGAGGTAGAAGACAAAGAAGATGACCCAGAAGCATCGTGGCAGTATACAGTGGAGATGGAGGCTGGGTGTCCCTCAGAGTCACTTGCGCAGATGGCCCACAGCATGCTGCTTTGCCTAACTAGTGACCACCCTCTTGGACCCTCGCTACCAGTAAAAAATGGGTGACTTTTTCCCAGCTGCCAAGAGGGAGGAACAACTGGCGTACTATAGAGAAATACTGAAAAGACAGTTTGCCGCTGCCTTTGTGCGCCATTGTCCATCCTCTGTCAGGTCTGACTGAGGGATTACTGGCAGTGATCGCTCACGTAATACTGCCACGGCTGCTGTGGGGAGTTGGGGGGTAGGAGCAGTAGCAGCTCCATCAGCAGCAGCTTAATTCGGGAGTCCTTAATGAGCAACTTCTTTCACCCTCTTAGTCAGGAGGGTAGCCACTACCAGCAGCAGCAGAACATGGTCAGGACATTCCTGCCCGGCTAGTGGTGTGGCATGAGAACTGTTGTTCAGTGCGGCGAGGGCCATCGTTTCTCCAGGATAACCCGCTTGTCCGCCCATAATTTGGAGAGACTGACCTTTGTCAAGAGGAATCAGGCTTGGATGTTGAGAAATGAATCTGGATTCCATCTACATGCCTCAGCCACTATTTTGATGCTGCCAGCTGCTCCATCTGCCTCCTACCATCTTTACCAGGGACTGGAATTGTCCGCCAACTCAAAACTGTATCATTGTGCCAATCTGTGGCTTATCAGGTTTCCGCCACCTCCATATTGTATCATTGTCACCCTCTGTAGGCTCCTGCTGCCGCTGACGCCACCACGCACTCTATCATTGTGCCGCTCTGTGGGCTCCTGCTGTTGCTGACTCAAACTCCACTCTTTATCATTGTGCCCCTCTGTGGCTTACCAGGTTGCCGCCACCTCCACACTGTATCATTTTGCCACTCCATGGTACCCTGCTGCTGCTGACACCACCTTCGCACTGTATCGTTGTGCCACTCTGTGGCTTACCAGGTTGACGCCGCCTCCACACTGTATTATTGTGCCACTCTGTGGGCTCCTGCTGCTGCTGACGCCAGCTCCACATGGTATCTTTGTGCCACTCTGTCGCTTACCAGGTTACCGCTACCTCCACACTGCATCATTGTGCCAATTTGTGGGCTCCTGCTGCTGCTGACACCACCTCCCCACTCTATCATTGTGCCACTCTGTGGGCTCCTGCTACTGACGCCACCTCCACACTCTATCATTGTGCTACTCTGTGGGCTCCTGCTGCTGGAGCTACCTCCATACTGTATCATTGTGCCACTCTTTGGGGTCCTGCTGCTAACGCCACCTCCACACTATATCATTGTGCCACTCTGTGGGCTCCTGCTGCTGCTGATGCCACCTCCACACTGTATAATTGTGCCACTCTGTGGCTTACCAGGTTGCCGCCACCTTCACAATCTATAATTGTGCCACTTTGTGGCTTACTAGGTTGTTGCCACCTCCACACTCTATCATTGTGCCACTCTGTGGCTTACCAGGTTGCCGCCACCTCCACACTATATCATTTTGCCACTCCGTGGTACCCTGCTGCTGCTGACACTGCCTTCGCACTGCATCATTGTGCCGCTCTGTGGCTTACCAGGTTGCTGCCACCTCCACACTGTATCATTCGGCCACTCTGTGGACTCCTGCTGCTGCTGCTGACGCCACCTCGACACTGTATCATTGTGCAAATTTTGGGCTCCTGCTGCTGCTAACGCCACCGTCAAATTGTATCATTGTGCCACTCTGTGGCTTACCAGGTTGCCTCCACCTCCAAACTGTATCATTGTGCTACTCTTTGGCTTACCAGGTTGCCGCCACCTCCACACTGTATCATTGGGCCACTCTGTGGACTCCTGCTGCTGCTGCTGCTGACGCCACCTCCACACTGAATCATTGTACCACTCTGTGGGCTCCTGCTGCTTCTGACGCCAGCTCCACATTTTAATCTTTGTGCCACTCTGTGGCTTACCAGGTTGCCGCCACCTCCACACTGGATCATTGTGCCACTCTGTGGGCTCCTTCTGCTGCTGATGCCACCTCCACACTCTATCATTGTGTCACTCTGTGGGCTCCTGCTGCTGTAGCCACCTCCATACTGTATCATTGTGCCACTCTTTGGGGTCCTGCTGCTGACGCCACCTCCACACTATATCATTGTGCCACTCTGTGGGCTCCTGCTGCTGATAACACCTCCACACTTATCATTGTGCCATTCTGTGGGCTCCTGCTGCTGCTGATGCCATCTCCACACTGTATAATTGTGCCACTCTGTGGCTTACCAGGTTGCCGCCACCTCCACACTGTATCATTGTACTACTGTGTGGCTTACCAGGTTGCCGCCACCTTCACAATCTATAATTGTGCCACTTTGTGGCTTACTAGGTTGCTGCCACCTCCTTACTCCATCATTGTGCAAATCCATGGGCTCCTGCTGCTGCTGACGCCACCTCCACATTGTATCATTGTGCCACTCTGTGGCTTACCAGGTTGCCTCCACCTCCACACTGTATCATTGTGCCACTCTTTGGCTTACCAGGTTGCTGCCACCTCCACACTGTATCATTGTGAAACTCTGTGGCTTACCAGGTTGCCGCCACCTCCACACTGTATCATTGTGCCACTCTACGGCATACTCTAGCTGCTGCCAACTGACCGCTGTCTCCCTGGAACACATTGTGATTTCCATAATGCTGTTTTCACCCTCCACTGCTCTATGATGTTGCCCCTATGTTTAGTTTTCTCCTTAGTTTAATCTGTCAGAAGGAATGAAAAGCCTGAAGATTGATAGGTAAAATCAGGAGAGGATACAGAACACACAGGAAATGCAAATATCCCATTTACTGTCCTCTGTTTTGGATCCACCCCTGTTTGTTTTTGTCTTTAGCAATACTGCTGATGGATTATTGACAAATTGAAAGCGGACACTGATGGATGAAATGAAGGGCAAAATGATCAGTGTATCAATGCAGAATTACTGCTGACACCCTGCACATGTATCCGTGTTTAACAGAACAAGTTGTGTCGTAATCTACAGAATCATCTGATGTCACTGTAAAAAGAGCGCACTCTTTGATGTTATAGTGGGATCATGGCCCTCAGCTCAGTCTTGAAGTTGGCTTCTCTAAGTGCACATGGAATTGAAGAGTGAAATGATTCTAAGAGCGGCGGCTGTCATATGCGTGTCATAGTAAAACACAGCATTGTTTGAAGACCAAACCATGCTCCCTATGCATATTTAAGCATCTCTTGTGCACCTCTTGTGTCACCCCACTCCTCCTCATAAACTGTAAGCTCTTGCGAGCAGGGACCTCACTCCTCTTGTTCCATACGAATGTTTGTGCTCTGTCATGTTTTATTATATTTGTATTTCTCCCCTATGATTTGGAAAGCGCTACGGTATATGATGGCGCTATATAAATAAAGATTTTTTATTATTATTATTATTATTATTATTAAGCATGGCACATTTTACAATACCCTAAAGGCTACCTCCAGCCAGGAAATAGCTGTTTTTTTTTTAAACATATTTTATTTGAGTCAGCATATACATCATATACATAGATTATCTTATATACACTCACCAGCCACTTTATTAGGTACACCTGTCCAACTGCTCGTTAACACTTAATTTCTAATCAGCCAATCGCATGGCGCCAACTCAGTGCGTTTAGGCATGTAGACATGGTCAAGACAATCTCCTGCAGTTCAAACAGAGAATCAGTATGGGGAAGAAAGGGGATTTGAGTGCCTTTGAACGTGGCATGGTTGTTGGTGCCAGAAGGGCTGGTCTGAGTATTTCAGAAACTGCTGATCTACTGGGATTGTCACGCAAAGCCATTTCGAGGGTTTACAGAGAATGGTCCGAAAAAGAAAAAACATCCAGTGAGCAGCAGTTCTGTGGGCGGAAATGCCTTGTTGATGCCAGAGGTCAGAGGAGAATGGGCAGACTGGTTCGAGCTGATAGAAAGGCAACAGTGACTCAAAGTCACCAGATCTCAATCCAATAGAGCATCTTTGGGATGTGGTGGAACGGGAGATTTGCATCATGGATGTGCAGCCAACAAATCTGCGGCAACTGTGTGATGCCATCATGTCAATATGGACCAAAATCTCTGAGGAATGCTTCCAGCACCTTGTTGAATCTATGCCACGAAGAACAGTTCTGAAGGCAAAAGGGGGTCCAACCCGTTACTAGCATGGTGTACCTAATAAAGTGGCCGGTGAGTGTATGTTCACAATATTATACATCCATATTGTACATTTCGTATTTGACTCATTTTTTTCAAATTTAAACCTCAATAACCGATCCTCGGTATTCGGCTCATCTCTCAACTCTTAGTCGTTATTTTACTGAGTCTTCAATAACATTAACCTCATAAGGTAAACAGGTAGAAACTAAGGGCCCTCTTGTATATTCCATAATGTGTCCACTTTCCACTATCTAACTTTTACCTTGCTTATATCTGTACCATTCAATTAGATTTTACCTTTAAGTGTGCATACTGTGAAGCTTTAAAATAGGAGGTATCCAACCATTTTTCCCATCTTTCTTGGATTTTTAAGTCGGATGTGTGGCTTCCTTCTAAATGCGTCATTGTTCTTTCTAGTGTATAATTGTTATTTATCCTATCTGTTAGTTCTGCAAAGGAGGGAATCTTTGTTGATTTCCATAAACTAGCAATTAAGGAGATTGCCGTGGTTGTCACATGAAACACTATTGTCCTATCTGCCGGGACTAACTCGTGTAATCCTAGGCCTAACAATGCTAATTCCGGTGTTATGTTATGCCTGAAACCTAATGTGTTTCTCAGTAAAATTTGCACTTGATCCCAAAATCCTCCAATTATATCACATGTCCAAAACATGTGGGTTATAGTTCCTTTGTCTTTTCTGCATCTCCAGCATACATTGGAGGTGGATGGGTAAATTTTGGATAATTTCTCTAGTGTGTAGTACCACCTATACAACAACTTTCTCCTTGTTTCTATGTGTGTGGCACATCTGGATAAAGTTGATGTGTATAAAAAGTTATTTTCCCAAGTCTCCTTATTTGCTATTATGTTCAAGTCAGTCTCCCATTTTTGCAGACTAGGTATTTCCTGTTGTAACAGCTCCGGAATGATTTGTCTATATACCAAAGCCATGCCTTTTGTTAACCGTTGAGTATTAAAGAATGAAGCTTCAAATGCTGTTTTTGCATTTTTTGCTCCTTCTGGGATTTTGGTGATAAGATGCCGTATTTGTAAGTATTTGTAAAAGTCTTGTTTAGGTATATTGTATTTAGAACAAATATCAGCAAATGCCATCAAATGACCTTTGCTGGATATGTCTCCAATTTGGCATATTCCTAGTTTTATCCAGTTGGACATATCTATGTCCGGTATCATTTTTGCAAGCCGTTGTAAAGGCATATCCCAGACTTTCAGTGAAAACAGTGGCTTGTTGTTTGTGAACTTTTGCCATGGTTTTATCCCCGTTGCAACTGTTTCCACTGAGGGGATCTTTACTGTGTGTCCCAGTGCCATTTCCCATAAATATTGAGAAGGTGACACATCTGGGAGCATCTCCTTTTCTATCTTTATCCACTGTTTCTCAGACTGCTGTACTAACCACTGTCTAGTTTGGTCTAATATTGCAGCATGGTAATAATGCTCTAAGCATGGCAATCCTAATCTACCTTTGTGTGTTGGGAGATATAGATTATTGGCCGCCACTCTATGTACCTTGTACGACCAAACATAATGGTTAATAATCTGTTGCAATTTCAGTAGTATAACTATACTCCCTTATTGACTCAAATAGAGAGTGAAATGAAGACATATTCCAAACAATATATATATTGGGTGGGTTGCAGCGGTGAAGATGATGGTGCTACCTAAGATAAAGTACCTCTTTAGAAATGTCCCGATCTCACTATCAAACAAATACCTACGGAAATTGCAACAGATTATTAACCATTATGTTTGGTCGTACAAGGTACATAGAGTGGCGGCCAATATTCTATATCTCCCAACACACAAAGGTGGATCAGTTTAGATGATGGGAACGCTAATTGTACCCCTAAATATGTAAGCGATGATTCAGCCCATACAAAGGGATATGCTTGCTGCAAGTAATTTCTAACATCATCCCTAATATACATCTTCAATATAATAGATTTTGTAGCATTTAGCTTATAATACAATATTTTACTAAACTGCTGGAGTAATAAAAAAACTGCTGCTAATGATTTAGCTGGTTTTGTAATAGAAATAATCACATCATCAGCGAAAAGTCCTATCTTATTCTCCATTTTCCCTGCTCGTATTCCCGATATAGCCTTTGAATTTCTTATTGTTTCCACTAAAGGTTCCATTATAAGAGTAAATATGAGGGGTGAAAGTGGGCACCCCTGCCTAGTGCCTGCCTTTATTAAGTTTAAGACCTTTTATAGCTTGCCTAACTTCTAATAGTGTTATTGGTTCTACCAAGCTTTGGATCTGTTTTTGTGTCATAGTTGGGAGTCGTACTGAATTTAAGAAATTGTCTATTTCTTCTACTGATGGTTGGTGTGTGTGCTTATCCTCTTTAAGATTATACAGCTTATAATAATATTCTGTCATGGTGTCCGCAATATCCTGAGGGTCAAATACTTTATCTAAATTATCTTTTATAAGGTAATGTACCCTAGATTGTGCAGCTCTTTGTTTTAACTGCTTCGCCAATATTTTGCTAGCTTTATTTCCTAATCAATATTGTCTTGCTTTAATTTTTCGTAAAGCTTGCTCATGCTTATATGAATCTAATTGGTTTAGTTGCTGCTGTAGATTAACTATCATACTGTGTCTGTGTGAACAAAATGTTATTTTATTTACTGCATCTAAGTGCTTCAAACACTCTACCACATGTAACCTTTGCTCTTCTCTTTGTTTTTTCTCTACTTTCCATACCTATGTAGTGATCTCTCATATGCATTTTGTGTGTGCACTAAACACTAGTTAGGGATGCATCTGATTCCTTATTATTGTCCCGAAATTCTAATAACACCTTTTTCGTTTTGTTCTGATAATGGGGAACCTGAAGAAAAAAAGTTGTTAAGTCGCCACAAGTGTGGGAACGTGGTTTCTCGTATTGTTCTGTTAGCACCATATGCACAGGGGCATGATCAGACCAACTGATGATGTCTAACCTTGTTGACTTTACTTTCCTATATAATGTATGATCTACCAGGAACATATCTATTCTGGAATATGTCCTGTGTGGCTAAGAATAGAATGAATAGTCCCTGTCCATAGGGTGCTGCAGACACCACGCATCTCATAGTGCCTCTCTCTGCGACAAAGTGAATAACATTGAGGGAGTTTGAGAATTGGTTACCGCTGTGGTGTCTATTGAGGGCCACATGGCCATATTCCAATCCCCTGCCATTAGAACCATTCCCTGTTTACAAGAAGCCACAGTAGCAAACAGAGACTTAAAGAACCTGTGTTGGAGTGTGTTTGGTGCATATGCGTTTAACAGAGTGTAAATTTCATTGTTCAATTTACATATTAAAATTACATATCGACCTTGGGGGTCAGTTTTTCCTCAATAAGATCAAATGCTACTGCATTTCCTACCGCTATGAACACCCCTCTTTTCTTCTTAACCGCTGGTGCAGCAAAAATATGGGGGAACCTTTTGTCATGTAGGCGAAATAGGTCTTCCCTATTCAAATGGGATTCTTGTACAAAGTAGCCTCCTTCCACATCCTAGCCCTTTTGTATGGGCTATTTAACCCTTCAGCATTTACAGATGTAACGTTTAACACCATGTTAGCCTTACATTATTAAGCTTATAAACTGCACATTGCTGGTACATCCTATCAGGATTAGTGGTACACATTGACTTATTACCTGCTCGGATCATTCTCTGTCTGGATGCCGCTAGGGAGAGAGCTGCTGCTGGTCAGGGAAAGCGTTAGGGTGTTCTATTATAGTAGTGTTAGGCAGGAGTGATTCTACAAGAACCCAACAGCCCTTCTTAGGGCTACAATAACGTTTTATTTAACTTTTTTTTGGTTTGCTTGTGGCTGGGCTTGCTGCCATTAGTAGTGCAGCTAGTACCATATTGTGAATAATTTGCAGGGAGACTTGCTACCGTTGTGTTTAGCTCTTAGTGACACGCATATCCACCTCAAACACCGAGGTGCGACAATTTATTAGTGGTTTGATTAGAATTAGGCAGAGTGTGCTGATTTATTTTTTTTTACCTTTATTTCTTTTTATAACTCAAAGTAATCTAGCAAAGCAGTGTGCTTTCAGTGTAGGCTAGAAAATAGCCATAGGAGAACCCCAACGGCTTATTTAGGCCTACAATAGCCTTATATTTTCCTTTTTTTTGGTTTGCTTGTGGCTGGGCTTGCTGCCATTAGTAGTGCAGCTAGTACCATATTGTAAGTAATTTGCAGGGAGACTTGCGACCGTTGTGTTTAGCTCTTAGTGACACACATATCCACCTCAAACACCGAAGTGGGACAATTTATTAGGGGTTTGATTTGAATTAGGCAGAGTCTGCTGATTTATTTTTTTTTACGTTTACTTCTTTTTATAACTCAAAGTAATCTGGCAAAGCAGTGTGCTTTCAGTATAGGCTAGAAAATAGCCATAGGAGAACCCCAATGGCTTATTTAGGCCTACAATAGCGTTATATTTTCCTTTTTTTTGGTTTGCTTGTGGCTGGGCTTGCTGCCATTTACTAATGGCAATAAATAACTTTTTATAACTCAAAGTCATCAGGCACAGCACAAAATCCAGTTGTTTGCTGTCAGTGTAGGTTAGAAACTAGCCATAGCAATAGGATAGCATTGTTTTGTTTAAAAAAAAATAAAAAAATTAAAGTTTACACTTTAATTTTGAAAATGTTTAACCCGAGGGCTAGGGGTAGAGGACGAGGGCGTGGACGTGGGCGTCCAACTACTGCAGGGGTCAGAGGCCGTGGTCCTGGGCGGGGTGAGACACCACCTGCTGATGAGGGAGCAGGGGAACGCCGCAGAGCTACACTCCCTAGGTTCATCATGTCTGAAGTTACTGGGACTCGTGGTAGAGCACTGTTGAGGCCAGAACAGTGCGAAGAGGTGATGTCGTGGATTGCGGACAATGCTTCTAGCCATTTGTCCACCAGTCAGTCTTCCACGCAGTCCACCCATGTCACCGAAATCAGCACTCCTCCAGCTCCTCCACCTCAGCCTCCTTTCCCCCAGTCTGCCCCCTCCCAGCAAAATTTGGCATTTGAACCGGCATACTCTGAGGAACTGTTTTCTGGACCCTTCCCACAGTCACAAACCACTTGTCCGGTTGCTGCCGAGTTATTTTCCGATGCCCAGGTTTTCCACCGGTCGCAGTCTGTGGGTGATGATGACATTATTGACGTAGTGGAAGAAGTGTGTAAAGAGGTGTCGGACGATGAGGAGACACGGTTTTCAGACAGTGGTGAAGTTGTTGTCAGGGCAGGAAGTCCGAGGGGGGAGCAGACTGAGGGATCGGAGGATGATGAGGTGACAGACCCAAGCTGGGTTGATAGGCCGGGTGAACACAGTGCTTCTGAGACCGAGGCGAGTCCTATAGCAGAACAGGTTGGAAGAGGCAGTGGTGGGGCCAGAGCTGGTGCATCAGCGCCAAATGTTTCCCGTAGTCAAGCTCCCGTGGTGAGGGCTAGATTTTCAGAAGTCTGGAGGTTCTTTAAAGAAACACCGGTTGACCGACGGACTGAGGTGTGCAACCTGTGCCAAACAAGGATCAGCAGGGGTTCCACCACTACTAGCTTAACTACCCCCAGTATGCGCAGGCATATGAATGCTAAACACCCCCTCAATGGCACCAAGCCCGTTCACCTCCGGCAGGGCACACCACTGCTCCTTCCCCTGTGTCATCTGCTAGTCAGCCCCCTGCCCAGGACCCCGGCTCAAACACCTCCCGTGCGAAAACCCCATCTTCGCCTCCACGATCCTCCACAGCATCCACCAGCGTTCAGCTCTCCATACCCCAGACGCTAGAGCGCAAAAGGAAGTATAGTGCAACCCATCCACACGCCCAAGCCCTCAACGTCCACATCTCCAAACTGCTTAGCCTGGAGATGCTGCCTTATAGGCTGGTAGAGGCCGAGGCCTTTCAAAACCTCATGGCGGCGGCCGCCCCTGGGTATTCGATCCCCAGCCGCCACTAATTTTCCCAATGTTTTGTCCCAGCCCTGCACATGCACGTGTCAGACAACATCATGCTTGCCCTGACCAACGCCGTTTCTGACAAGGTCCACCTGACCACGGACACGTGGACGAGTGCTGCCGGGCAGGGCCACTATATATTGCTGACGGCACATTGGGTTAACTTGGTGGAGGCTGGGACAGAGTCTGACCCTGGAACTGGTCATATACTGCCGACGCCGAGGATTGCAGGGCCTACCTCGGTCCAGGTCTCAAAGGCCTACTATGCCTCCTCCTCCTCCCACCCCTCCTCCTCCGAATTACCATCCATGGGCATGGCGCCATCAGTCGGTAGCTCTAGGCACAGCAGCAGTGCCATCGCTAAGCGACAGCAGGCAGTGCTCAAACTGCTGAGCCTAGGCGATAAAAGGCACACCGCCCAAGAGCTATTACAGGGCATCACGGCGCAGACTGATCTGTGGCTGGCACCGCTGAACCTGAAGCCAGGCATGGTTGTGTGTGACAACGGCCGTAACCTGGTGGCGGCTCTGCAACTCGGCAGACTGACACATGTGCCATGCCTGGCCCATGTGTTAAATCTGATAGTTCAGCGTTTCCTCAAGACATACCCCAATCTGTCTGATTTGCTCACGAAGGTGCGCCGCATCTGTGCGCATTTCAGGAATGTTGAGAAAATTGTTGACGTACCGTGTTAGCCAGGAAAAATAAAAAATCTGATGTAAATACTTTTGTGTAAAAAATACAAAAGTTCTTAAGAAATGATACCTTTATTGGCTAACCAGAAAAATTATATTTGGTGCAAGCTTTCAGGGCACACAGGCCCCTTCTTCAGGCATGGATACAAATGAAGCACTGAGAGAAAAACACAATATTTGAGGGATGTTACAACAAAATAATTAGTACATATGGTGAGACTCAATTAAGATAAGCTGGGGGTGATGGGCAGGGGGTGGGGGGCTAGGATGGCAGGGGTCTGGAGTTAGACTCTTGTGGGGATTGAAGCAATTCCATAAGTCCAGCACAGATGCTGCCACTCTCAGGGCAGCGCAGCGCCGCCTCCAACTGCCCGCTCACCGACTGTTGTGCGACGTGCCCACAAGGTGGAATTCAACATTAACCATGTTATCCAGAGTTTACCAGCAGCGCAGAGCGACTGTAGACTGCCAGATGTCAACTTCCACCAGAACTGGTAGTCAGGTCAGTCAGCTTCCTTAAGTCTACAATGAGGAGTGGACGTGGATGTCTGATATCTATCAGGTGCTGAGTAACTTTGAGGAGTCAACACAGATGGTCAGTGTCGATGTCGCCATCATCATCCTCCCATCCCGCTGCTTTGCCTGTTGAAAAACTCTCTGGTCAGCATGAAGTCGGAAGCTTTGCGCTCGTCACAAGAGACGGGGGAAGAAGATTCCCTTGTTGATAGCCAAAGCACCCTTAGGTCTGTTTCTCAGCGCATATTGGAGGAGGTGGAGGAGGATGAGCAGGAAGAGGAGGAGAATGTTGGCGAGACAGAAGAAGGGACCATTGTTCAGTCCTTCACTGTTCAGTGTGTATGGGCAGAAGAAGGCTGCCTATCCCGTGACCCTCGCGTTCAAAGAATATATTCCAGCTTCGATCACTGGGTATTCACTCTCCTGGACCCATGGTACAAGCAAAATCTTTCCACTCTCATCCCTGGAGAGGAAAGGAGTGTGAGAATGCATGAATACCAGCAGCCCCTGGTGCACAAGCTGAAACAGTATATCCCTTCTGCCAGCGCTAGCGGCAGAGGGCGTACTTCTGCGGGACAAGTAGCGAGGGAGAGTAGGTGAGCAGGCAGCTTGTCCAGCACTGGCAGGGGTACACTTTACAAGGCCTTTGCCAGTTTTATGTCACTCCAGCAAGACACTGTCACCTGTCCCCAGTCTCGGCAGAGTAGGGCTGATCTTTACAGAAAGATGGTGAGGGAGTACGTAGCTGACCATACCATCGTCCTAAATGATCACACAGCTCCCTACAACTACTGGGTTTCAAAGCTGGACATGTGGCACGAACTGGCGCTGTACGCCTTGGAGGTGCTTGCCTGCCCTACCGCTAGCGTGTTGTCCGAGCGGGTTTTCAGTGCAGCTGGTGGCATCATCACCGATAAGCGTACACGCCTGTCGACTGACAGCGCTGACAGGCTGACGCTTATCAAGATGAATAAAGCCTGGATTTCTCAGGATTTCCATTCTCCACCAGGTGAAAGAAGCTCAACCTGAATAATGTATGCACTCCTCCTCCTCATTGTCCTCCTTCTTCTCCTCTTTGTACACTAAAGCAGAGGAAACTGGCTATTTTTTTCCAGGGCCAACTGGCTCTAGCTATAGTACTCTATGTATTTAATTTTTCTGGAGGGCCACCTACCCTGTCCTCTGTTTTAAACAATTTTTGTGAGTGCCACATACAGGCACTCAATCTATTTAATTTTTCTAGAGGACCACCTACCTGTTACTCTGGTTTTGAAAACTTTTTTGGACTGCCACATACAGGCACTCAATTTATTTAATTTTTCTGGAGGACCACCTACCTGCTCCTCTGGTTTGGAAACTTTTTTGGACTGCCACATACAGGCACTATCCAAATTAAATTGTCTCCATAGCAGCCTCCACACGTCGTATTTTTAGCTGCTTCCACACGTTGTCTCCATTGCTACCTCCACACGTCATCGCCATAGCTGCCTCCAAAAGTCGTCCATATAGCTGCCTCCATACATGGTCCCCTTATCAAACAAGCGTTGTCAGGCAGAATTTTGGGTTGTTTTCATGGCTTCCACATCAAACTTGTTAACTTTGTCGCCACCCTGCTGTGTAATCCACAAAATATACTGGCAAACTTTTATCATTTACCGATATTATTTCAGTGCTTCTTGCGCATCTGTTTACATTCCCCTCACCCGCTATAACCCAAACTTATGAGAACACTACTACACTTGATTAGAGATGAGCGAACATGCTCGTCCGAGCTTGATGCTCGTTCGAGCATTAGCGTACTCGAAACTGCTCGTTGCTCGGACGAATACTTCGCCCGCTCGAGAAAATGGCAGCTCCCGCCGTTTTGCTTTTTGGCGGCCAGAAACAGAGCCAATCACAAGCCAGGAGACTCTGCACTCCACCCAGCATGACGTGGTACCCTTACACGTCGATAGCAGTGGTTGGCTGGCCAGATCAGGTGACCCTGGGATAGACTAGCCGCTGCCCGCGCTGCTCGGATCATTCTGTGTCTGGATGCCGCTAGGGAGAGAGCTGCTGCTGGTCAGGGAAAGCGTTAGGGTGTTCTATTAGCTTACTGTTAGGCAGGAGTGATTCTCCAAGAACCCAACAGCCCTTCTTAGGGCTACAATAACGTTCTACTTTTTTTTTTTTTTTTTTGCATCTAGTACCATTTTGTGAGGAATTAGCAGGGGGACTTGCTACCGTTGTGTTTAGCTCTTAGTGACACACATATCCACCTCAAACACCAAAGTGGGAAAATTTAGTAGGGGTTGGATTTCAATTAGGCACAGTCTGCCATTTTTCCTTTTTTATTTTACGTTTATTTTGTTTAATAACTCAGTGTCATCTCATCTGGCATAGTAGTGTGCTTTCATACTTGGCTAGAAAATAGCCATAGGAGAATCCAAACGGCTTACGCCTACAGTAGCGTTATATATTTGATTTCTGGTTGATCTGCTGGTGGCTGTACTTGCTGCAGTGCATCTACTAGCCAATTGTGAGCAATTTGTAGTGAGACTTGCGACCGCTGTGTTTTGCGCTTAGTGACGCACATATCCATTGCAAAGACCGAAGTGGGAAAATTTAGTAGGGGTTGGATTTCAATTAGGCACAGTCTGCCATTTGTCCTTTTTTATTTTACGTTTATTTTGTTTAATAACTCAGCGTCATCTCATCTGGCATAGTAGTGTGCTTTCATACTTGGCTAGAAAATAGCCATAGGAGAATCCAAACGGCTTACGCCTACAGTAGCGTTATATATTTGATTTCTGGTTGATCTGCTGGTGGCTGTACTTGCTGCAGTGCATCTACTAGCCAATTGTGAGCAATTTGTAGTGAGACTTGCGACCGCTGTGTTTTGCGCTTAGTGACGCACATATCCATTGCAAAGACCGAAGTGGGAAAATTTAGTAGGGGTTGGATTTCAATTAGGCACAGTCTGCCATTTGTCCTTTTTTATTTTACGTTTATTTTGTTTAATAACTCAGCGTCATCTCATCTGGCATAGTAGTGTGCTTTCATACTTGGCTAGAAAATAGCCATAGGAGAATCCAAACGGCTTACGCCTACAGTAGCGTTATATATTTGATTTCTGGTTGATCTGCTGGTGGCTGTACTTGCTGCAGTGCATCTACTAGCCAATTGTGAGCAATTTGTAGTGAGACTTGCGACCGCTGTGTTTTGCGCTTAGTGACGCACATATCCATTGCAAAGACCGAAGTGGGAAAATTTAGTAGGGGTTGGATTTCAATTAGGCACAGTCTGCCATTTGTCCTTTTTTATTTTACGTTTATTTTGTTTAATAACTCAGCGTCATCTCATCTGGCATAGTAGTGTGCTTTCATACTTGGCTAGAAAATAGCCATAGGAGAATCCAAACGGCTTACGCCTACAGTAGCGTTATATATTTGATTTCTGGTTGATCTGCTGGTGGCTGTACTTGCTGCAGTGCATCTACTAGCCAATTGTGAGCAATTTGTAGTGAGACTTGCGACCGCTGTGTTTTGCGCTTAGTGACGCACATATCCATTGCAAAGACCGAAGTGGGAAAATTTAGTAGGGGTTGGATTTCAATTAGGCACAGTCTGCCATTTGTCCTTTTTTATTTTACGTTTATTTTGTTTAATAACTCAGCGTCATCTCATCTGGCATAGTAGTGTGCTTTCATACTTGGCTAGAAAATAGCCATAGGAGAATCCAAACGGCTTACGCCTACAGTAGCGTTATATATTTGATTTCTGGTTGATCTGCTGGTGGCTGTACTTGCTGCAGTGCATCTACTAGCCAATTGTCAGCAATTTGTAGTGAGACTTGCGACCGCTGTGTTTTGCGCTTAGTGACGCACATATCCATTGCAAAGACCGAAGTGGGAAAATTTAGTAGGGGTTGGATTTCAATTAGGCACAGTCTGCCATTTGTCCTTTTTTATTTTACGTTTATTTTGTTTAATAACTCGGTGTCATCTCATCTGGCATAGTAGTGTGCTTTCATACTTGGCTAGAAAATAGCCATAGCAATAGGATAGCATTGTTTGGTTTTAAAAACTCAAAAACACAAAAAAAAAAAAAAAACACAAAAAAAAGTTAAAAAAAAATTAAAGCTATAACTCTCATTTTAAAAATGTTTAACCCGAGGGCTAGGGGTAGAGGACGAGGGCGGGGACGTGGGCGTCCAACTACTGCAGGGGTCAGAGGCCGTGGTCCTGGCCGGGGTGAGACACCACCTGCTTATGAAGGAGCAGGGGAACGCCGCAGAGCTACACTCCCTAGGTTCATGTCTGAAGTTACTGGGACTCGTGGTAGAGCACTGTTGAGGCCAGAACAGTGCGAACAGGTGATGTCGTGGATTGCTGACAATGCTTCGAGCAATTTGTCTACCAGTCAGTCTTCCACGCAGTCCACCCATGTCACCGAAATCGCCACTCCTCCAGCTCCTGCACCTCAGCCTCCTCCCCCCCAGTCTGCCCCCTCCCAGGAAAATTTGGCATTTGAACCGGCATACTCTGAGGAACTGTTTTCTGGACCCTTCCCACAGTCACAAACCACTTGTCCGGTTGCTGCTGAGCAATTTTCCGATGCCCAGGTTTTCCACCAGTCACAGTCTGTGGGTGATGATGACCTTCTTGACGTAGTGGAAGTGTGTAAAGAGGTGTCCGACGATGAGGAGACACGGTTGTCAGACAGTGGGGAAGTTGTTGTCAGGGCAGGAAGTCCGAGGGGGGAGCAGACTGAGGGATCGGAGGATGATGAGGTGACAGACCCAAGCTGGGTTGATAGGCCGGGTGAACACAGTGCTTCTGAGACGGAGGAGAGTCCTCGACCAGAACAGGTTGGAAGAGGCAGTGGTGGGGCCAGATGGAGAGGCAGGGCCAGAGCTGGTGCATCAGCGCCAAATGTGTCAACTAGTGAAGCTCCCGTGGCGAGGGCTCTTGCGGCGAGGGCTAGATCTTCAGAAGTCTGGAGGTTCTTTAAGGAAACACCGGATGACCGACGGACTGTGGTGTGCAACATTTGCCAAACCAGGCTCAGCAGGGGTTCCACCACTACTAGCTTAACTACCACCAGTATGCGCAGGCATATGAATGCTAAACACCCCACTCAGTGGCAACAAGCCCGTTCACCTCCGGCCGTGCACACCACTGCTCCTTCCCCTGTGTCAGCTGATAGTCAGCCCCCTGCCCAGGACCCTGCCACAAAAACCCCATCGTCGCCTCCACGATCCTCCACAGCATCCACCAGCGTTCAGCTCTCCATACCCCAGACGCTGGAGCGGAAACGCAAATATAGTGCAACCCACCCGCACGCCCAAGCCCTTAATGTGCACATCTCCAGATTGCTTAGCCTGGAGATGCTGCCTTATAGGCTAGTAGAGACCGAGGCCTTTCGCAACCTCATGGCGGCGGCCGCCCCTCGGTATTCGGTCCCCAGCCGCCACTACTTTTCCCGATGTGCCGTCCCAGCCCTGCACCAGCACGTGTCAGACAACATCACCCGTGCCCTGACCAACGCCGTTTCTGACAAGGTCCACCTGACCACGGACACGTGGACGAGTGCTGCCGGGCAGGGCCACTATATATCGCTGACGGCACATTGGGTTAACTTGGTGGAGGCTGGGACCGAGTCTGACCCTGGGGCTGGTCATATACTGCCGACGCCGAGGATTGCGGGGCCTACCTCGGTCCAGGTGTTTCAGGCCTACTATGCCTCCTCCTCCTCCCACCCCTCCTCCACCTCCTCCTCCGAACTACCATCCGTGGGAGCGGCGCCATCAGTCGGTAGCTCTAGGCACAGCAGCAGTGCCGTTGCTAAGCGACAGCAGGCGGTGCTCAAACTGCTGAGCCTAGGCGATAAAAGGCACACCGCCCAAGAGCTATTACAGGGCATCACGGCGCAGACTGATCTGTGGCTGGCACCGCTGAACCTGAATTCAGGCATGGTTGTGTGTGACAACGGCCGTAACCTGGTGGCGGCTCTGCAACTCGGCAGACTGACACATGTGCCATGCCTGGCCCATGTGTTAAATCTGATAGTTCAGCGTTTCCTCAAGACATACCCCAATCTGTCAGATTTGCTCACGAAGGTGCGCCGCATCTGTGCGCATTTCAGGAAGTCCAGCACAGATGCTGCCACTCTCAGGGCAGCGCAGCGCCGCCTCCAACTGCCCGCTCACCGACTGTTGTGCGACGTGCCCACGAGGTGGAATTCAACACTGACCATGTTATCCAGAGTTTACCAGCAGCGCCGAGCCATTGTAGACTGCCAGATGTCAACTTCCACCAGAACTGGTAGTCAGGTCAGTCAGCTTCCTCAAGTCTACAATGAGGAGTGGACGTGGATGTCTGATATCTGTCAGGTGCTGAGTAACTTTGAGGAGTCAACACAGATGGTCAGTGGCGATGCCGCCATCATCAGCCTCACCATCCCGCTGCTTGGCCTGTTGAAAAACTCTCTGATCAGCATGAAGTCGGAAGCTTTGCGCTTGTCACAAGAGACGGGGGAAGAAGATTCCCTTGTTGATAGCCAAAGCACCCTTAGGTCTGTTTCTCAGCGCATATCGGAGGAGGTGGAGGTGGAGGAGGATGAGGAGGAAGAGGAGGAGAATGTTGGCGAGACACAAGAGGGGACCATTGTTGAGTCCTTTACTGTTCAGCGTGTATGGTCAGAAGAAGAGGAGTTGGAGGAGTTGGAGGAGGAGGAAATGGACAGTCAGGCCAGTGAGGGGAGTGAATTCTTACGCGTTGGTACTCTGGCGCATATGGCAGATTTCATGCTAGGCTGCCTATCCCGTGACCCTCGCGTTCAAAGAATTTATTCCAGCACCGATTACTGGGTGTTCACTCTCCTGGACCCACGGTACAAGCAAAATCTTTCCACTCTCATCCCTGCAGAGGAAAGGAGTGTGAGAATGCATGAATACCAGCAGGCCCTGGTGCACAAGCTGAAACAGTATTTCCCTTCTGACAGCGCTAGCGGCAGAGTGCGTAGTTCTGCGGGACAAGTAGCGAGGGAGAGTAGGCGAGCAGGCAGCTTGTCCAGCACTGGCAAGGGTACGCTTTACAAGGCTTTTGCCAGCTTTATGTCACCCCAGCAAGACACTGTCACCTGTCCCCAGTCTCGGCAGAGTAGGGCTGATCTTTACAGAAAGATGGTGAGGGAGTACGTAGCTGACCATACCATCGTCCTAAATGATCACACAGCTCCCTACAACTACTGGGTTTCAAAGCTGGACATGTGGCACGAACTGGCGCTGTACGCCTTGGAGGTTCTTGCCTGCCCTGCCGCTAGCGTCTTGTCCGAGCGGGTTTTCAGTGCAGCTGGTGGCATCATCACCGATAAGCGTACACGCCTGTCGACTGACAGCGCTGACAGGCTGACGCTTATTAAGATGAATAAAGCCTGGATTTCTCATAATTTCCAATCTCCACCAGGTGAAGGAAGCTCAACCTGAATAATTGATCCATTCTCTTCCTCCTCATTTTCCTCCTTCTCCTCCTCTTTGTACAGTAAAGCAGAGGAAACTGGCTATTTTTTGACAGGGCCCACTGGCTCTTGCTATAGTACTTTATGCATTTAATTTTTCTGGAGGGCCACCGACCCGGTCCTCTGTTTTAAACAATTTTTGGGAGTGCCACATACAGGCACTCAATCTATTCAATTTTTCTGGAGGGCCACCGACCCGTTCCTCTGTTTTAAACAATTTTTGGGACTGCCACATACAGGCACTCAATCTATTCTATTTTTCTGGAGGGCCACCTACCTGCTCCTCTGGTTTGAAAACTTTTTGGGACTGCCACATACAGGCACTCAATCGATTCCATTTTTCTGGAGGGCCACCTACCTGCTCCTCTGGTTTGAAAACTTTTTGGGACTGCCACATACAGGCACTCAATCTATTCTATTTTTCTGGAGGGCCACCTACCTGCTCCTCTGGTTTGAAAACTTTTTGGGACTGCCACATACAGGCACTCAATCTATTCAATTTTTCTGGAGGGCCACCTACCTGCTCCTCTGGTTTGAAAACTTTTTGGGACTGCCAGATACAGGCACTCAATCTATTCAATTTTTCTGGAGGGCCACCTACCTGCTCCTCTGGTTTTAAAACTTTTTGGGACTGCCACATACAGGCACTCAATCTATTCAATTTTTCTGGAGGGCCACCTACCTGCTCCTCTGGTTTGAAAACTTTTTGGGACTGCCACATACAGGCACTCAATCTATTCAATTTTTCTGGAGGGCCACCTACCTGCTCCTCTGGTTTGAAAACTTTTTGGGACTGCCACATACAGGCACTATCCAAATTAAATTGTCTCCATAGCAGCCTCCACACGTTGTCTCCATTGCTACCTCCAAAAGTCGTCCATATAGCTGCCTCCATACATCGTCCCTTTATCAAACGAGGTGTGTCAGGCAGAAATTTGGGTTGTTTTCATGGATTCAACATCAAAGTTGTTAACTTTGTCGCCACCCAGCTGTGTTATCCACAAAATATACTAATAAACTTTTATCATTTACCAATATTATTTCAGCGCTTCTTGCGCATCTGTTTACATTCCCCTCACCCGCCATATCCTAAACTTATAAGAACGCTACTACACTTGATCTTATACAAAAGGTTCTTAGAAGTGCTGTTTGGGGAGTAGCCTAGAGACAGGGGCTTGGATTGGCGAAAGCTCGCCTGGCAGCGGAGCGCCAACTCCATGCCAAGATCCAACTAACATAGTTTTAACTGCAGCACCTTTAATCTACTACTAGTTCACTGCCTCCATACATGGTCCCCTTATCAAACGAGCTGTGTCAGGCAGAATTTTGGGTTGTTTTCATGGCTTCCATGTTAACTTTGTCGCCACCCTGCTGTGTAATCCACAAAATATACTGGCAAACTTTTATCATGTACCGATATTATTTGAGCGCTTCTTGCTCACCTCCTTTGGTTCCTCTCTGCCACCCATTGGTTTGAAGCCTGAGTCCATTTAGGGTATGTCGCCATGCCACTCTCTAGCCTGCTGCCGCTGCCTCTGCATGCCGTCCCCTATAGTGTCAGGGTCAATTATTGCATGTTTTAGATGCTATCTAGCTTCATTCTGTCACTCTGTCATGGCCATGCTGTTGCCCATAATTTTGGCATAATGGTGCGATTAAGCAGCCTCAGAGGCATCCATGCATGCTGCCCCTGCTGTTTCCTGTCCATTTCCGTGGTGTTTCCATCCTTTTCTGAGGTTCCCAGGTGTTTAGCCAAGCTTCCCTGTGCAGAGCCTTGGTCCCCTTGAAAAATGCTCGAGTCTCCCATTGACTTCAATGGGGCTCGTTATTCAAGACGAGCACTCGAGCATCGGGAAAAGTTCATCTCGAATAACGAGTACCCGAGCATTTTAGTGCTCGCTCATCTCTAATTACAATGGATGTTTAATGGAAGGTATCCAATATAACAAGTCCGAGTTAACTAAACCTCCGCATAGCACTAGAGGGTATATCCACCATACAAGTGACATATGCCTAAGTTAGTGCCTCTAAGAACATCTCCACTATATGTGGATACTAAGCTAATGCGCACTGCTAGATAAATTGTATTCAGATGGTAAAATTAGAAATAAAAGACCTGGTACCCCCTGAGGAAGCGTGGGCGAAACGCGCATTGGGGTGTCCGAGTGCTTCCCCCACATACCACAAAATGGGTAAGACACTGGTCTTTTATTTCTAATTTTACCATCTGAATACAATTTAACTAGCAGTGTGCATTAGTTTAGTATCCACATATAGTGGAGATGTTCTTAGGGGCACTAACTTAGGCATATGTCACTTGTATGGTGGATATACCCTCTAGTGCTATGCGGAGGTTTAGTTAACTCGGACTTGTTATATTGGATACCTTCCATTAAACATCCATTGTAATTAATTTTAATATTGTCAAATAAAAATCTTTGTTCATTTTATATTTGAGAACTGAGTGGCTCCTTGTTTTCTTATGTGGTATAGATTATGTTTGGGAGTAGTTCCGCATTTTTGAAGGTGGAGGGCTTGATGCCCGGTCCTATTATGTAGCAAAATGAAGATGTGGTTTTTGATTAGGTCTGTAAACAGTTGGATTTCTTTGAATCTTTCTGGTAGTTCCATAGGTGATCTGGAAATCTGCATGAGTTTGTCTTTGAAATGATAAAAATGAATCCTAGCTATAACATCTCTAGGAATAGAAGATGGCAGGGATTTTGCTTTAGGGAGTCTATGCACCCTGTCAATCAGTAAATCTCTTGATGAAGCATCTGGAACCATTGCTACAAACATGAGCAGATATATAGAAGAAAATTGCGGCACTCACCAAGGAAGCTTCAGTGTTTATTGAAAACAACACAGGTGATACAGGACGCCGGCGTGCGGCAAGGCGACGGGCCGTTTCCCGCTGAACTGCGCTTCCTCTAGCCTCTGACATCATCCTTCCGGGGCATGCGTGTTTTAAGCGCCGGCCACGGAAGGTTGTCATGGATACACAGCAACAACAAAACATACAGGTGCGTAATCATTACAATGTGTGCTTAAACTGACAATATGTTAATAACAAAAGCAAATGGGGGAATGCAATGCACGGACAGTAGTACTATATAAGTGAGACCGTGATGGCTGAATTAGGTGTATGCAAGGATGCTAATTATGTGTCTGCGTAAACCGTAAGAATTTACAGGAAGACGCTCAAATCGTTCCGATCATTCAGTCCTAAAGTACCCATAGCATTACATCTAAGGATCCATTTGGCTTCACGGCGTAATAAGGCTTTTTGGCGATCCCCGCCTCTTGGATTATTATCCACCCTCTCTATGCCAGCAAAGCGAAGTGGGTTTGGTTCATTGGGGTGATAAAGCCTCATATGCTCGATCAACCTCTGACAGCCATTCCCGGTCCCAATGGAATTGAGGTGTTCTCTAACTCTTATGAACATGTTTCTGATTGTTTTACCAATGTAAAATTTATTGCAAGGACAGAGGAGGACGTATACTACAAACGTCGTTCTACAGGTAATGAGAGAGATTTAGCCTGCATATTACACCTGCAAAAATTACAGTGCCCACATTTAAAGTTTCCCTTAGGAGCACCCTTACTGAGCCAATTTTGTCTTGGGACAAAGTATCTACTCTGGACTAGCTCAGTTCCCAATGTGGGGCTACGTCTAAAGGTAACAAGTGGTCTGTGGGCCGTAAGTTCAGCCAATTTTGATTCCTGGCAACAAAATATTCCAATGCTTATTAATGGCCTTGCGAATAGCGCCGTCATTAGGGCTAAAATCGAAGGAGAAAGCAAATCTCCTATCACTAGAGATGAGCAAACATACTCGTCCGAGCTTGATGCTCGCATTAGCGTACTCGAAACTGCTCGTTGCTCGGACGAATACTTCGCCCGCTCGAGAAAATGGCAGCTCCCGCCGTTTTGCTTTTTGGCGGCCAGAAACAGAGCCAATCACAAGCCAGGAGACTCTGCACTCCACCCAGCATGACGTGGTACCCTTACACGTCGATAGCAGTGGTTGGCTGGCCTGATCAGGTGACCCTGGAATAGACTAGCCCCTGCCTGCGCTGCTCGGATCATTCTGTGTCTGGATGCCGCTAGGGAGAGAGCTGCTGCTGGTCAGGGAAAGCGTTAGGCTGTTCAATTAGAATAGTGTTAGGCAGGAGTGATTCTACAAGAACCCAACAGCCCTTCTTAGGGCTACAATAACGTTATACTTTTTTTTTTTTTTTTTGCAGCTAGTACCATATTGTGAGGAATTTGCAGGGGGACTTGCTACCGTTGTGTTTAGCTCTTAGTGACACACATATCCACCTCAAACACCAAAGTGGGAAAATTTATTAGGGGTTTGATTTCAATTAGGCACAGTCTGCCATTTACTTTTTATTTTACGTTTATTTTTTCATAACTCAGCGTCATCTCATCTGGCATAGCAGTGTGCTTTCATACTTGGCTAGAAAATAGCCATAGGAGAATCCAAACGGCTTACTTAGGCCTACAATAGCGTTATATATATTTTATTTCTGGTTGATCTGCTGGTGGCTGTCCTTGCTGCAGTGCATCTACTACCATATTGTAAGGAATTTGCAGTGAGACTTGCGACCGTTGTGTTTAGCGCTTAGTGACGCACATATCCATCGCAAAGACCGAAGTGGGAAAATTTATGAGGGGTTTGATTTCAATTAGGCACAGTCTGCCATTTACTTTTTATTTTACGTTTATTTTTTCATAACTCAGCGTCATCTCATCTGGCATAGCAGTGTGCTTTCATACTTGGCTAGAAAATAGCCATAGGAGAATCCAAACGGCTTACTTAGGCCTACAATAGCGTTATATATTTTATTTCTGGTTGATCTGCTGGTGGCTGTCCTTGCTGCAGTGCATCTACTACCATATTGTGAGGAATTTGTAGTGAGACTTGCGACCGTTGTGTTTAGCGCTTAGTGACGCACATATCCATCGCAAAGACCGAAGTGGGAAAATTTATTAGGGGTTTGATTTCAATTAGGCACAGTCTGCCATTTACTTTTTATTTTACGTTTATTTTTTCATAACTCAGCGTCATCTCATTTGGCATAGCAGTGTGCTTTCATACTTGGCTAGAAAATAGCCATAGGAGAATCCAAACGGCTTACTTAGGCCTACAATAGCGTTATATATATTTTATTTCTGGTTGATCTGCTGGTGGCTGTCCTTGCTGCAGTGCATCTACTACCATATTGTGAGGAATTTATAGTGAGACTTGCGACCGTTGTGTTTAGCGCTTAGTGACGCACATATCCATCGCAAAGACCGAAGTGGGAAAATTTATTAGGGGTTTGATTTCAATTAGGCACAGTCTGCCATTTACTTTTTATTTTACGTTTATTTTTTCATAACTCAGCGTCATCTCATCTGGCATAGCAGTGTGCTTTCATACTTGGCTAGAAAATATCCATAGGAGAATCCAAACGGCTTACTTTGGCCCCACAATAGCGTTATATCTATTTTATTTCTGGTTGATCTGCTGGTGGCTGTCCTTGCTGCAGTGCATCTACTACCATATTGTGAGGAATTTGTAGTGAGACTTGCGACCGTTGTGTTTAGCGCTTAGTGACGCATATATCCATCGCAAAGACCAAAGTGGGAAAATTTATTAGGGGTTTGATTTCAATTAGGCACAGTCTGCCATTTACTTTTTATTTTACGTTTATTTTTTCATAACTCAGCGTCATCTCATCTGGCATAGCAGTGTGCTTTCATACTTGGCTAGAAAATAGCCATAGGAGAATCCAAACGGCTTACTTAGGCCTACAATAGCGTAATATATTTTATTTCTGGTTGATCTGCTGGTGGCTGTCCTTGCTGCAGTGCATCTACTACCATATTGTGAGGAATTTGTAGTGAGACTTGCGACCGTTGTGTTTAGCGCTTAGTGACGCACATATCCATCGCAAAGACCGAAGTGGGAAAATTTATTAGGGGTTTGATTTCAATTAGGCACAGTCTGCCATTTACTTTTTTTTTACGTTTATTTTTTCATAACTCAGCGTCATCTCATCTGGCATAGCAGTGTGCTTTCATACTTGGCTAGAAAATAGCCATAGGAGAATCCAAACGGCTTACTTAGGCCTACAATAGCGTTATATATATTTTATTTCTGGTTGATCTGCTGGTGGCTGTCCTTGCTGCAGTGCATCTACTACCATATTGTGAGGAATTTGTAGTGAGACTTGCGATCGTTGTGTTTAGCGCTTAGTGACGCACATATCCATCGCAAAGACCGAAGTGGGAAAATTTATTAGGGGTTTGATTTCAATTAGGCACAGTCTGCCATTTACTTTTTTTTTTACGTTTATTTTTTCATAACTCAGCGTCATCTCATCTGGCATAGCAGTGTGCTTTCATACTTGGCTAGAAAATAGCCATAGGAGAATCCAAACGGCTTACTTAGGCCTACAATAGCGTTATATATATTTTATTTCTGGTTGATCTGCTGGTGGCTGTCCTTGCTGCAGTGCATCTACTACCATATTGTGAGGAATTTGTAGTGAGATTTGCGACCGTTGTGTTTAGCGCTTAGTGACGCACATATCCATCGCAAGGACCGAAGTGGGAAAATTTATTAGGGGTTTGATTTCAATTAGGCACAGTCTGCCAGTTTCTTTTTATTTTACGTTTATTTTTTTAATAACTCAGCGTCATCTCATCTGGCATAGCAGTGTGCTTTCATACTTGGCTAGAAAATAGCCATAGGAGAATCCAAGCGGCTTACTTAGGCCTACAATAGCGTTATATGTATTTTATTTCTGGTTGATCTGCTGGTGGCTCTCCTTGCTGTAGTGTATCTACTACCATATTGTGAGGAATTTGTAGTGAGACTTGCGACCGTTGTGTTTAGCGCTTAGTGACGCACATATCCATCGCAAAGTCCGAAGTGGGAAAATTTATTAGGGGTTTGATTTCAATTAGGCACAGTCTGCCATTTACTTTTTATTTTACGTTTATTTTTTCGTAACTCAGCGTCATCTCATCTGGCATAGCAGTGTGCTTTCATACTTGGCTAGAAAATAGCCATAGCAATAGGATAGCATCGTTTGGTTTTAAAAACTAAAAAACACAAAAAAACACAAAAAAAAGTTAAAAAAAAATTAAAGTTATAACTTTAAACTCATTTTCAAAATGTTTAACCCGAGGGCTAGGGGTGGAGGACGAGGGCGGGGACGTGGGCGTCCAACTACTGCAGGGGTCAGAGGCCGTGGTCCTGGGCGGGGTGAGACACCACCTGCTGATGAGGGAGCAGGGGAACGCCGCAGAGCTACACTCCCTAGGTTCATGTCTGAAGTTACTGGGACTCGTGGTAGAGCACTGTTGAGGCCAGAACAGTGCGAACAGGTGATGTCGTGGATTGCCGACAATGCTTCGAGCAATTTGTCCACCAGTCAGTCTTCCACGCAGTCCACCCATGTCACCGAAATCGGCACTCCTCCAGCTCCTGCACCTCAGCCTCCTCCCCCCCAGTCTGCCCCCTCCCAGGAAAATTTGGCATTTGAACCGGCATACTCTGAGGAACTGTTTTCTGGACCCTTCCCACAGTCACAAACCACTTGTCCGGTTGCTGCTGAGCAATTTTCCGATGCCCAGGTTTTCCACCAGTCGCAGTCTGTGGGTGATGATGACCTTCTTGATGTAGTGGAAGAAGTGTGTAAAGAGGTGTCCGACGATGAGGAGACACGGTTGTCAGACAGTGGTGAAGTTGTTATCAGGGCAGGAAGTCCGAGGGGGGAGCAGACTGAGGGATCGGAGGATGATGAGGTGACAGACCCAAGCTGGGTTGAGAGGCCGGGTGAACACAGTGCTTCTGCGACGGAGGAGAGTCCTCGACCAGAACAGGTTGGAAGAGGCAGTGGTGGGGCCAGTCGGAGAGGCAGGGCCAGAGCAGGTGCATCAGCGCCAAATGTGTCACGTAGTGAAGCTCCCGTGGCGAGGGCTCCCGCGGCGAGGGCTAGATTTTCAGAAGTCTGGAGGTTATTTAAGGAAACACCGGATGACCGACGGACTGTGGTGTGCAACCTTTGCCAAACCAGGATCAGCAGGGGTTCCACCACTACTAGCTTAACTACCACCAGTATGCGCAGGCATATGAATGCTAAACACCCCACTCAGTGGCACCAAGCCCGTTCACCTCCGGCAGTGCACACCACTGCTCCTTCCCCTGTGGCAGCTGATAGTCAGCCCCCTGCCCAGGACCCTGGCACAAAAACCCCATCGTCGCCTCCACGATCCTCCACAGCATCCACCAGCGTTCAGCTCTCCATACCCCAGACGCTGGAGCGGAAAAGGAAATATAGTGCAACCCACCCGCACGCCCAAGCCCTTAATGTCCACATCTCCAGATTGCTTAGCCTGGAGATGCTGCCCTATAGGCTAGTAGAGACCGAGGCCTTTCGCAACCTCATGGCGGCGGCCGCCCCTCGGTATTCGGTCCCCAGCCGCCACTACTTTTCCCGATGTGCCGTCCCAGCCCTGCACCAGCACGTGTCAGACAACATCATCCGTGCCCTGACCAACGCCGTTTCTGACAAGGTCCACCTGACCACGGACACGTGGACGAGTGCTGCCGGGCAGGGCCACTATATATCGCTGACGGCACATTGGGTTAACTTGGTGGAGGCTGGGACCGAGTCTGACCCTGCGGCTGGTCATATACTGCCGACGCCGAGGATTGCGGGGCCTACCTCGGTCCAGGTCTTTCAGGCCTACTATGCCTCCTCCTCCTCCCACCCCTCCTCCACCTCCTCCTCCGAACTACCATCCGTGGGCATGGCGCCATCAGTCGCTAGCTCTAGGCACAGCAGCAGTGCCGTCGCTAAGCGACAGCAGGTGGTGCTCAAACTGCTGAGCCTAGGCGATAAAAGGCACACCGCCCAAGAACTATTACAGGGCATCACGGCGCAGACTGATCTGTGGCTGGCACTGCTGAACCTGAAGCCAGGCATGGTTGTGTGTGACAACGGCCGTAACCTGGTGGCGGCTCTGCAACTTGGCAGACTGACACATGTGCCATGCCTTGCCCATGTGTTAAATCTGATAGTTCAGCGTTTCCTCAAGACATACCCCAATCTGTCTGATTTGCTCACGAAGGTGCGCCGCATCTGTGCGCATTTCAGGAAGTCCAGCACAGATGCTGCCATTCTCAGGGCAGCGCAGCGCCGCCTCCAACTGCCCGCTCACCGACTGTTGTGCGACGTGCCCACGAGGTGGAATTCAACATTAACCATGTTATCCAGAGTTTACTAGCAGCGCAGAGCGATTGTAGACTGCCAGATGTCAACTTCCACCAGAACTGGTAGTCAGGTCAGTCAGCTTCCTCAAGTCTACAATGAGGAGTGGACGTGGATGTCTGATATCTGTCAGGTGCTGAGTAACTTCGAGGAGTCAACACAGATGGTCAGTGGCGATGCCGCCATCATCAGCCTCACCATCCCGGTGCTTGGCCTGTTGAAAAACTCTCTGATCAGCATGAAGTCGGAAGCTTTGCGCTCGTCACAAGAGACGGGGGAAGAAGATTCCCTTGTTGATAGCCAAAGCACCCTTAGGTCTGTTTCTCAGCGCATATCGGAGGAGGTGGAGGTGGAGGAGGATGAGGAGGAAGAGGAGGAGAATGTTGGCGAGACACAAGAGGGGACCATTGTTCAGTCCTTCACTGTTCAGCGTGTATGGGCAGAAGAAGAGGAGTTGGAGGAGGAGGAAATGGACAGTCAGGCCAGTGAGGGGAGTGAATTCTTACGCGTTGGTACTCTGGCGCATATGGCAGATTTCATGCTAGGCTGCCTATCCCGTGACCCTCGCGTTCAAAGAATTTATTCCAGCACCGATTACTGGGTATTCACTCTCCTGGACCCACGGTACAAGCAAAATCTTTCCACTCTCATCCCTGGAGAGGAAAGGAGTGTGAGAATGTATGAATACCAGCAGGCCCTGGTGCACAAGCTGAAACACTATTTCCCTTCTGACAGCGCTAGCGGCAGAGTGCATAGTTCTGCGGGACAAGTAGCGAGGGAGAGTAGGCGAGCAGGCAGCTTTTCCAGCACTGGCAAGGGTACGCTTTACAAGGCTTTTGCCAGCTTTATGTCACCCCAGCAAGACACTGTCACCTGTCCCCAGTCTCGGCAGAGTAGGGCTGATCTTTACAGAAAGATGGTGAGGGAGTACGTAGCTGACCATACCATCGTCCTAAATGATCACACAGCTCCCTACAACTACTGGGTTTAAAAGCTGGACATGTGGCACGAACTGGCGCTGTACGCCTTGGAGGTTCTTGCCTGCCCTGCCGCTAGCGTGTTGTCCGAGCGGGTTTTCAGTGCAGCTGGTGGCATCATCACCGATAAGCGTACACGCCTGTCGACTGACAGGCTGACGCTTATTAAGATGAATAAAGCCTGGATTTCTCATAATTTCCAATCTCCACCAGGTGAAGGAAGCTCAACCTGAATAATTTATGCACTCCTCCTCCTCATTTTCCTCCTTCTCCTCCTCTTTGTACACTAAAGCAGAGGAAACTGGCTATTTTTTGACAGGGCCCACTGGCTCTAGCTATAGTACTTTATGCATTTAATTTTTCTGGAGGGCCACCTACCCGGTCCTCTGTTTTAAACAATTTTTGGGAGTGCCACATACAGGCACTCAATCTATTCAATTTTTCTGGAGGGCCACCTACCTGCTCCTCTGGTTTGAAAACTTTTTTGGACTGCCACATACAGGCACTATCCAAATTAAATTGTCTCCATAGCAGCCTCCACACGTTGTCTCCATTGCTACCTCCAAAAGTCGTCCATATAGCTGCCTCCATGCATCGTCCCCTTATCAAACGAGGTGTGTCAGGCAGAAATTTGGGTTGTGTTCATGGATTCCACATCAAAGTTGTTAACTTTGTCGCCACCCTGCTGTGTTATCCACAAAATATACTGGCAAACTTTTACCATTTACGGATATTATTTCAGCGCTTCTTGCGCATCTGTTTACATTCCCCTCACCAGCCATATCCCAAACTTATAAGAACGCTACTACACTTAACTTGGTGCAGGCTGGGACCGAGTCTGACCCTGGGGCTGGTCATATACTGCCGACGCAGAGGATTGCGGGGCCTACCTCGGTCCAGGTCTCAAAGGCCTACTATACCTCCTCCTCCTCCCACCCCTCCTCCACCTCCTCCTCCTCCGAATTACCATCCGTGGGCATGGCGCCATCAGTCGGTAGCTCTAGGCACAGCAGCAGTGCCGTCGCTAAGCGATAGCAGGCGGTGCTCAAACTGCTGAGCCTAGGCGATAAAAGGCACACTGCCCAAGAGCTATTACAGGGCATTCCACATCAAACTTGTTAACTTTGTCGCCACCCTGCTGTGTAATCCACAAAATATACTGGCAAACTTTTATCATTTACCGATATTATTTCAGCGCTTCTTGCGCATCTATTTACATTCCCCTCACCCGCCATATCCCAAACTTATAAGAACGCTACTACACTTGATCTTATACAAAAGGTTCTTAGAAGTGCTGTTTGGGGAGTAGCCTAGAGACAGGGGCTTGGATTGGCAAAAGCTCGCCTGGAAGCGGAGCGCCAGCTCCATCCCAAGATCCAACTAACATAGTTTTAACTGCAGCACCTTTAATCTACTACTAGTTCACTGCCTCCATAATAATAATAATAATAATAATAATAATAATCTTTATTTATATAGCGCCATCATATTCCGTAGCGCTTTACAAATCATAGGAAACAAATACAAATGTAATGTAACAGAGCACAACATTTGTATGGAACAACAGGAGTGAGGTCCCTGCTCGCCAGAGCTTACGGTTTATGAAGATGATGGGGTAACACGAGGTAAAAGAATATTTAATGGTCAAGCCATTCTTCTTAGGGAATAGAACAAAATATAATAAATGGAATTGCTGTCGCTTGAACCACTCAGCCGTCATCTTATATACCAGGTCCAGGGTGAATGGGACTGCAGAGAAGTCTGGTGCCTGTTGGTTGCTGGATAACAGATGGGAGGACGACACAGGACGGGTTAGTAGAAGAGTTAAAACTTCATGCAGTTAATGAGTGTTATAGGCTTGCCTAAAGAAATGGGTTTTAAGAGCACGTTTGAAACTTTGGAGGTTAGGTATTAGTCTGATAGTCCGGGGCAGAGCATTCCATAGAATTGGTGCAGCTCTAGAGAAGTCTTGGAGACGCGAGTGGGAGGTCCGCACTAGGGTAGAGGTTAATCGAAGATCACTGGCGGATCTAAGAGCACGGGTTGGGCGATAGACTGAGATAAGAGAGGAGAGGTAGGGGGGTGCAGCATTATAAAACCTACTGTTCTTCCTCTCAAAAGAGTGGAAGGAAAAAATCCAACACTATGACACAATTAGAAACAAAAAATTAGTAATAGTGAGATATATTTTATTTAATTCAAAACACAGATATCAAATGACAAACACTGGTTAAAAATGATTCTACCCTAAGGGGGGACACAAGATGAGGTTGCGCTCCAAACAACAAAATCATCAGAAAAATTGAATGTGAGTTAAAGACTAGAGATGAGCGAACATGCTCGTCCGAGCTTGATGCTCGGTCGAGCATTAGGGTACTCGAAACTGCTCGTTACTCGGACGAATACTTCGCCCGCTCGAGAAAATGGCAGCTCACGCCGTTTTGCTTTTTGGCGGCCAGAAACAGAGCCAATCACAAGCCAGGAGACTCTGCACTCCACCCAGCATGACGTGGTACCCTTACACGTCGATAGCAGTGGTTGGCTGGCCAGATCAGGTGACCCTGGGATAGACTAGCCGCTGGCCGCGCTGCTCGGATCATTCTGTCTCTGGATGCCGCTAGGGAGAGAGCTGCTGCTGGTCAGGGAAAGCGTTAGGGTGTTCTATTAGCTTACTGTTAGGCAGGAGTGATTCTCAAAGAACCCAACAGCCCTTCTTAGGGCTACAATAACGTTCTACTTTTTTTATTTTAATTTGCATCTTTTACCATTTTGTGAGGAATTAGCAGGGGGACTTGCTACCGTTGTGTTTAGCTCTTAGTGGCACACATATCCATAGCAAAGACCGAAGTGGGAAAATTCAGTAGGGGTTGGATTTCTATTAGGCAATAACTCAGTGTCATCTCATCTGGCATAGTAGTGTGCTTCCTTTGATACTTGGCTAGAAAATAGCCATAGGAGAATACAAACAGCTTCTTGAAGCCTACAGTAGCGTTCTATATATTTGATTTCTGGTTGATCTGCTGGTGGCTGTAGTTTCTGCAGTGCATGTACTTGCCAATTCTGAGCAATTTGTAGTGAGACTTGCGACCGCTGTGTTCTGCGCTTAGTGGCGCACATATCCATAGCAAAGGCCGAAGTGGCAAAATTCAGTAGGGGTTGGATTTCTATTAGGCAATAACTCAGTGTCATCTCATCTGGCATAGTAGTGTGCTTCCTTTGATACTTGGCTAGAAAATAGCCATAGGAGAATACAAACAGCTTCTTGAAGCCTACAGTAGCGTTCTATATATTTGATTTCTGGTTGATCTGCTGGTGGCTGTAGTTTCTGCAGTGCATGTACTTGCCAATTCTGAGCAATTTGTAGTGAGACTTGCGACCGCTGTGTTCTGCGCTTAGTGGCGCACATATCCATAGCAAAGGCCGAAGTGGCAAAATTCAGTAGGGGTTGGATTTCTATTAGGCAATAACTCAGTGTCATCTCATCTGGCATAGTAGTGTGCTTCCTTTGATACTTGGCTAGAAAATAGCCATAGGAGAATACAAACAGCTTCTTGAAGCCTACAGTAGCGTTCTATATATTTGATTTCTGGTTGATCTGCTGGTGGCTGTAGTTTCTGCAGTGCATGTACTTGCCAATTCTGAGCAATTTGTAGTGAGACTTGCGACCGCTGTGTTCTGCGCTTAGTGGCGCACATATCCATAGCAAAGGCCGAAGTGGCAAAATTCAGTAGGGGTTGGATTTCTATTAGGCAATAACTCAGTGTCATCTCATCTGGCATAGTAGTGTGCTTCCTTTGATACTTGGCTAGAAAATAGCCATAGGAGAATACAAACAGCTTCTTGAAGCCTACAGTAGCGTTCTATATATTTGATTTCTGGTTGATCTGCTGGTGGCTGTAGTTTCTGCAGTGCATGTACTTGCCAATTCTGAGCAATTTGTAGTGAGACTTGCGACCGCTGTGTTCTGCGCTTAGTGGCGCACATATCCATAGCAAAGGCCGAAGTGGCAAAATTCAGTAGGGGTTGGATTTCTATTAGGCAATAACTCAGTGTCATCTCATCTGGCATAGTAGTGTGCTTCCTTTGATACTTGGCTAGAAAATAGCCATAGGAGAATACAAACAGCTTCTTGAAGCCTACAGTAGCGTTCTATATATTTGATTTCTGGTTGATCTGCTGGTGGCTGTAGTTTCTGCAGTGCATGTACTTGCCAATTCTGAGCAATTTGTAGTGAGACTTGCGACCGCTGTGTTCTGCGCTTAGTGGCGCACATATCCATAGCAAAGGCCGAAGTGGCAAAAATCAGTAGGGGTTGGATTTCTATTAGGCAATAACTCAGTGTCATCTCATCTGGCATAGTAGTGTGCTTCCTTTGATACTTGGCTAGAAAATAGCCATAGGAGAATACAAACAGCTTCTTGAAGCCTACAGTAGCGTTCTATATATTTGATTTCTGGTTGATCTGCTGGTGGCTGTAGTTTCTGCAGTGCATGTACTTGCCAATTCTGAGCAATTTGTAGTGAGACTTGCGACCGCTGTGTTCTGCGCTTAGTGGCGCACATATCCATAGCAAAGGCCGAAGTGGCAAAATTCAGTAGGGGTTGGATTTCTATTAGGCACTAACTCAGTGTCATCTCATCTGGCATAGTAGTGTGCTTCCTTTGATACTTGGCTAGAAAATAGCCATAGCAATAGGATAGGATTGTTTGGTTTTAAAAACTCAAAAAAAAACAAAAAACACAAAAAAAAAAAAAAACACAAAAAAACACAAAAAAAAACAAAAAGAAGTAAAAAAAAAAAAAAAGTTATAACTCTCATTTTAAAAATGTTTAACCCGAGGGCTAGGGGTAGAGGACGAGGGCGGGGACGTGGGCGTCCAACTACTGCAGGGGTCAGAGGCCGTGGTCCTGGGCGGGGTGAGACACCACCTGCTGATGAGGGAGCAGGGGAACGCCGCAGAGCTACACTCCCTAGGTTCATGTCTGAAGTTACTGGGACTCGTGGTAGAGCACTGTTGAGGCCAGAACAGTGCGAACAGGTGATGTCGTGGATTGCTGACAATGCTTCGAGCAATTTGTCCACCACCAGTCAGTCTTCCACGCAGTCCACCCATGTCACCGAAATCCCCACTCCTCCAGCTCCTGCACCTCAGCCTCCTCCCCCCCAGTCTGCCCCCTCCCAGGAAAATTTGGCATTTGAACCGGCATACTCTGAGGAACTGTTTTCTGGACCCTTCCCACAGTCACAAACCACTTGTCCGGTTGCTGCTGAGCAATTTTCCGATGCCCAGGTTTTCCACCAGTCACAGTCTGTGGGTGATGATGACCTTCTTGACGTACTGGAAGTGTGTAAAGAGGTGTCCGACGATGAGGAGACACGGTTGTCAGACAGTGGGGAAGTTGTTGTCAGGGCAGGAAGTCCGAGGGGGGAGCAGATTGAGGGATCGGAGGATGATGAGGTGACAGACCCAAGCTGGGTTGAGAGGCCGGGTGAACACAGTGCTTCTGAGACGGAGGAGAGTCCTCGACCTGAACAGGTTGGAAGAGGCAGTGGTGGGGCCAGACGGAGAGGCAGGGCCAGAGCTGGTGCATCAGCGCCACTGTCAACTAATGAAGCTCCCGTGGTGAGGGCTCTTGCGGCGAGGGCTAGATCTTCAGAAGTGTGGAGGTTCTTTAAGGAAACACCGGATGACCGACGGACTGTGGTGTGCAACATTTGCCAAACCAGGCTCAGCAGGGGTTCCACCACTACTAGCTTAACTACCACCAGTATGCGCAGGCATATGAATGCTAAGCACCCCACTCAGTGGCAACAAGCCCGTTCACCTCCGGCCGTGCACACCACTGCTCCTTCCCCTGTGTCAGCTGCTAGTCAGCCCCCTGCCCAGGACCCTGGCACAAAAACCCCATCGTCGCCTCCACGATCCTCCACAGCATCCACCAGCGTTCAGCTCTCCATACCCCAGACGCTGGAGCGGAAACGCAAATATAGTGCAACCCACCCGCACGCCCAAGCCCTTAATGTGCACATCTCCAGATTGCTTAGCCTGGAGATGCTGCCCTATAGGCTAGTAGAGACCGAGGCCTTTCGCAACCTCATGGCGGCGGCCGCCCCTCGGTATTCGGTCCCCAGCCGCCACTACTTTTCCCGATGTGCCGTCCCAGCCCTGCACCAGCACGTGTCAGACAACATCATCCGTGCCCTGACCAACGCCGTTTCTGACAAGGTCCACCTGACCACGGACACGTGGACGAGTGCTGCCGGGCAGGGCCACTATATATCGCTGACGGCACATTGGGTTAACTTGGTGGAGGCTGGGACCGAGTCTGACCCTGGGGCTGCTCATATACTGCCGACGCCGAGGATTGCGGGGCCTACCTCGGTCCAGGTGTTTCAGGCCTACTATGCCTCCTCCTCCTCCCACCCCTCCTCCACCTCCTCCTCCGAACTACCATCCGTGGGCACGGCGCCATCAGTCGGTAGCTCTAGGCACAGCAGCAGTGCCGTCGCTAAGCGACAGCAGGCGGTGCTCAAACTGCTGAGCCTAGGCGACAAAAGGCACACCGCCCAAGAGCTATTACAGGGCATCACGGCGCAGACTGATCTGTGGCTGGCACCGCTGAACCTCAAGCCGGGAATGGTTGTGTGTGACAACGGCCGTAACCTGGTGGCGGCTCTGCAACTCGGCAGACTGACACATGTGCCATGCCTGGCCCATGTGTTAAATCTGATAGTGCAGCGTTTCCTCAAGACATACCCCAATCTGTCTGATTTGCTCACGAAGGTGCGCCGCATCTGTGCGCATTTCAGGAAGTCCAGCCCAGATGCTGCCACTCTCAGGGCAGCGCAGCGCCGCCTCCAACTGCCCGCTCACCGACTGTTGTGCGACGTGCCCACGAGGTGGAATTCAACACTGACCATGTTATCCAGAGTTTACCAGCAGCGCAGAGCGATTGTAGACTGCCAGATGTCAACTTCCACCAGAACTGGTAGTCAGGTCAGTCAGCTTCCTCAAGTCTACAATGAGGAGTGGACGTGGATGTCTGATATCTGTCAGGTGCTGAGTAACTTTGAGGAGTCAACACAGATGGTCAGTGGCGATGCCGCCATCATCAGCCTCACCATCCCGCTGCTTGGCCTGTTGAAAAACTCTCTGGTCAGCATGAAGTCGGAAGCTTTGCGCTCGTCACAAGAGACGGGGGAAGAATATTCCCTTGTTGATAGCCAAAGCACCCTGAGGTCTGTTTCTCAGCGCATATCGGAGGAGGTGGAGGTGGAGGAGGATGAGGAGGAAGAGGAGGAGAATGTTGGCGAGACACAAGAGGGGACCATTGTTGAGTCCTTCACTGTTCAGCGTGTATGGGCAGAAGAAGAGGAGTTGGAGGAGTTGGAGGAGGAGGAAATGGACAGTCAGGCCAGTGAGGGGAGTGAATTCTTACGCGTTGGTACTCTGGCGCATATGGCAGATTTCATGCTAGGCTGCCTATCCCGTGACCCTCGCGTTCAAAGAATTTATTCCAGCACCGATTACTGGGTGTTCACTCTCCTGGACCCACGGTACAAGCAAAATCTTCCCACTCTCATCCCTGGAGAGGAAAGGAGTGTGAGAATGCATGAATACCAGCAGGCCCTGGTGCACAAGCTGAAACAGTATTTCCCTTCTGACAGCGCTAGCGGCAGAGTGCGTAGTTCTGCGGGACAAGTAGCGAGGGAGAGTAGGCGAGCAGGCAGCTTGTCCAGCACTGGCAAGGGTACGCTTTACAAGGCTTTTGCCAGCTTTATGTCACCCCAGCAAGACACTGTCACCTGTCCCCAGTCTCGGCAGAGTAGGGCTGATCTTTACAGAAAGATGGTGAGGGAGTACGTAGCTGACCATACCATCGTCCTAAATGATCACACAGCTCCCTACAACTACTGGGTTTCAAAGCTGGACATGTGGCACGAACTGGCGCTGTACGCCTTGGAGGTTCTTGCCTGCCCTGCCGCTAGCGTCTTGTCCGAGCGGGTTTTCAGTGCAGCTGGTGGCATCATCACCGATAAGCGTACACGCCTGTCGACTGACAGCGCTGACAGGCTGACGCTTATTAAAATGAATAAAGGCTGGATTTCTCAGAATTTCCAATCTCCACCAGGTGAAGGAAGCTCAACCTGAATAATTGATCCACTCCTCCTCCTCCTCCTCATTTTCCTCCTTCTCCTCCTCTTTGTACAGTAAAGCAGAGGAAAATGGCTATTTTTTGACAGGGCCCACTGGCTCTTGCTATAGTACTTCATGCATTTAATTTTTCTGGAGGGCCACCTACCCGGTCCTCTGTTTGAAACAATTTTTGTGAGTGCCACATACAGGCACTCAATCTATTCCATTTTTCTGGAGGGCCACCTACCCGGTCCTCTGTTTTAAAAAATTTTTGGGACTGCCACATACAGGCACTCAATCTATTCCATTTTACTGGAGGGCCACCTACCTGCTCCTCTGGTTTGAAACATTTTTGGGACTGCCACATACAGGCACTCAATCTATTCCATTTTACTGCAGGGCCACCTACCTGCTCCTCTGGTTTGAACAATTTTTGGGACTGCCACATACAGGCACTCAATCTATTCCATTTTACTGGAGGGCCACCTACCTGCTCCTCTGGTTTGAAACATTTTTGGGACTGCCACATACAGGCACTCAATCTATTCCATTTTACTGCAGGGCCACCTACCTGCTCCTCTGGTTTGAACAATTTTTGGGACTGCCACATACAGGCACTCAATCTATTCCATTTTACTGGAGGGCCACCTACCTGCTCCTCTGGTTTGAAACATTTTTGGGACTGCCACATACAGGCACTCAATCTATTCCATTTTACTGCAGGGCCACCTACCTGCTCCTCTGGTTTGAACAATTTTTGGGACTGCCACATACAGGCACTCAATCTATTCCATTTTACTGGAGGGCCACCTACCTGCTCCTCTGGTTTGAAACATTTTTGGGACTGCCACATACAGGCACTATCCAAATTAAATTGTCTCCATAGCAGCCTCCACACGTTGTCTCCATTGCTACCTCCAAAAGTCGTCCATATAGCTGCCTCCATACATCGTCCCTTTATCAAACGAGGTGTGTCAGGCAGAAATTTGGGTTGTTTTCATGGATTCCACATCAAAGTTGTTAACTTTGTCGCCACCCTGCTGTGTTATCCACAAAATATACTGGCAAACTTTTACCATTTAGGGATATTATTTCAGCGCTTCTTGCGCATCTGTTTACATTCCCCTCACCCGGCATATCCTAAACTTATAAGAACGCTACTACACTTGATCTTATACAAAAGGTTCTTAGAAGTGCTGTTTGGGGAGTAGCCTAGAGACAGGGGCTTGGATTGGCGAAAGCTCGCCTGGCAGCGGAACGCCAGCTCCATGCGCATCATGCGCTTCTTGCGCATCTGTTTACATTCCCCTCACCCGCCATATCCCAAACTTATAAGAACGCTACTACACTTAACTTGGTGCAGGCTGGGACCGAGTCTGACCCTGGGGCTGGTCATATACTGCCGACGCAGAGAATTGCGGGGCCTACCTCGGTCCAGGTCTCAAAGGCCTACTATACCTCCTCCCACCCCTCCTCCACCTCCTCCTCCTCCGAATTACCATCCGTGGGCATGGCGCCATCAGTCGGTAGCTCTAGGCACAGCAGCAGTGCCGTCGCTAAGCGACAGCAGGCGGTGCTGAAACTGCTGAGCCTAGGCGATAAAAGGCACACCGCCCAAGAGCTATTACAGGGCATTCCACATCAAAGTTGTTAACTTTGTCGCCACCCTGCTGTGTAATCCACAAAATATACTTGCAAACTTTTACCATTTAGGGATATTATTTCAGCGCTTCTTGCGCATCTGTTTACATTCCCCTCACCCGCCATATCCTAAACTTATAAGAACGCTACTACACTTGATCTTATACAAAAGGTTCTTAGAAGTGCTGTTTGGGGAGTAGCCTATAGACAGGGGCTTGGATTGGCGAAAGCTCGCCTGGCAGCGGAGCGCCAGCTCCATGCCAAGATCCAACTAACATAGTTTTAACTGCAGCACCTTTAATCTACTACTAGTTCACTGCCTCCATACATGGTCCCCTTATCAAACGAGCTGTGTCAGGCAGAATTTTGGGTTGTTTTCATGGCTTCCATGTTAACTTTGTCGCCACCCTGCTGTGTAATCCACAAAATATACTGGCAAACTTTTATCATGTACCGATATTATTTGAGCGCTTCTTGCTCACCTCCTTTGGTTCCTCTCTGCCACCCATTGGTTCGAAGCCTGAGTTCATTTAGGGTATGTCGCCATGACACTCTCTAGCCTGCTGCCGCTGCCTCTGCATGCCGTCCCCTATAGTGTCAGGGTCAATTATTGGATGTTTTAGATGCTATCTAGCTTCATTCTGTCACTCTGTCATGGCCATGCTGTTTCCCATAATTTTGGCATAATGGTGCGATTAGGCAGCCTCAGAGGCATCCATGCATGCTGCCCCTGCTGTTTCCTGTCCATTTCCGTGGTGTTTCCATCCTTTTCTGAGGTTCCCAGGTGTTTGGCCAAGCTTCCCTGTGCAGAGCCTTGGTCCCCTTGAAAAATGCTCGAGTCTCCCATTGACTTCAATGGGGTTCGTTATTCAAGACGAGCACTCGAGCATCGGGAAAAGTTCGTCTCGAATAACGAGTACCCGAGCATTTTAGTGTTCGCTCATCTCTATTAAAGACACTAGGGGCCTTAGTCTAGTATGAAATGGGAGGTATAGAACACTTGTCGATTAAATAAAGCTTAATAATGAGCAAAGATGCCTAAACATACGTAATCCATGAGTACAATGTATCTTACCCATATTAAGGATGATCGTTGTCCGGAGTGGCAACGCCCCGGGTGCAGCATTATACAGAGCTTTATGGATGAGGGTTATTATTTTAAACTGTATTCGAAAGGAGACTGGCAGCCAGTGCAGCGACTGGCATGAACTGTAGGCATACATGGTCCCCTTATCAAACGAGCTGTGTCAGGCAGAATTTTGGGTTGTTTTCATGGCTTCCATGTTAACTTTGTCGCCACCCTGCTGTGTAATCCACAAAATATACTGGCAAACTTTTATCATGTACCGATATTATTTGAGCGCTTCTTGCTCACCTCCTTTGGTTCCTCTCTTCCACCCATTGGTTTGAAGCCTGAGTCCATTTAGGGTATGTCGCCATGCCACTCTCTAGCCTGCCGCTGCTGCCGCTGCCTCTGCATGCCGTCCCCTATAGTGTCAGGGTCAATTATTGGATGTTTTAGATGCTATCTAGCTTCATTCTGTCACTCTGTCATGGCCATGCTGTTGCCCATAATTTTGGCATAATGGTGCATTTAAGCAGCCTCAGAGGCATCCATGCATGCTGCCCCTGCTGTTTCCTGTCCATTTCCGTGGTGTTTCCATCCTTTTCTGAGGTTCCCAGGTGTTTGGCCAAGCTTCCCTGTGCAGAGCCTTGGTCCCCTTGAAAAATGCTCGAGTATCCCATTGACTTCAATGGGGCTCGTTATTCGAGACGAGCACTCGAGCATCGGGAAAAGTTCGTCTCGAATAACGAGTACCCGAGCATTTTAGTGCTCGCTCATCTCTAATTATGATGCAAGATAAAATCCTATAACGTCAGAATGAACGTTATTGATCTCAAAAAATATTGTGCCGCACACAAACCCTGCTCATGACTATTGGGGGTATAAAGGGACTCAATGTCACATGTCAACAGATAGGGGCAGATTTATCAAGTGTCTGAAAGTCTGAATATTTCCAATTGCCCATGGCAACCAATCACAGCTCCCCTTTGAAATATTCATGAGCAATGTTGAAATGAAAGCTGAGCTGTGATTGGTTGCCATGGGCAACTGGAAATATTCTGACTTTCAGACTGCTTGATAAATCTGCCCCATAGTCTCTTCAAGTGATAGAATCTAACCGATCCAAAGCCTCAGTGGAATCCCTAAGTTAAGAGGGAAGTGTCTCCACTAGAGGCTTCAAGTAGAAATCAATGAAACTTGCACTTGGTTCACCATTTCCAGACACAATCAGGCGCCTGGGAGGATTTTCAATGTCCTTGTGGACTTTGGGCAACAAATATACAGTAGCTAGACTTGGATTATTAACAGTCAGGCCATCAAAGACTGATTTTGAAATAACATTGGATTCAAATGGACGCAAAAGAATATCATCCAATTCAATTTTATATCTATTCATTGGTGAACCATCCAGTTTACGATATCTATTAGCATCATTTTGCTGACGGAATGCCTCTTACTCATATTTATCATTTGGCCACACCACAATGTTTGTCCACATGTTTGAATACCACCTTTTTCATGGTCTTCAGTTGCTGCAAAGCTGTTCTTTGCTCTTTATTCAGATTGTCGTGAGTTCTATGTCTGGGTAGCTTGTATAGTTCCTCAACCACAGACTTGACATATCAACTGCAGGACATGCGGACAAAGGAGGAAACACCCTAGATTTTTTCTTTAATTCCGGTGGAAATTTTTCCACACTTGTAACTTCTTGTTCAACTAACAAATCCTCAAGGCATCACAGAGCCTCTTGCTCATCTTTATTTTGAAACCCTTGTAAAGTAGGGTCTGCAAAGTGTTTCCTCGACACTAATTTGTTGCTAAACAAATATGCATCCTTAACCCCTTAATGACTGCCGTATCGGCTTTCTACGGCGGTCATTAAGGGTACTTCTTCTGATGCAACGCCTTTCTACGGCGGCGCGTCAGAAAGGGACACCGGGTCTCGCTGGTGCCGGTGTATGGCTGTGATATCACAGCCCAGACCCGGCACTAACACCCGGGATCGGAAAAACTCCGATCCCGGGTGTTTAACCCCTTACACACCGCGGTCAAGCATGACCGCGGCGTGCAAGTGTGTCCCCCGTGGATCGTACCCCCCCGGTGTGCTTATCGGGGGATCCGATCACTCCTGCCGCTGCCCCGGGTCCCGACAAGTGACCCGAGGCTGTCGGCTCCTCTCTGTGCCGGGTTCCGCCTCCTGGCAGGACCCGGCTGTAAGTAACTGTAAGCCCGGTGGGACGGTTGGTCTCTGGCTGGACAGTGCCGATCTCGGGCCTGTCTGGGGCCGGTCTCCTCTTCCCTTTCATTCAACTTCCTACAACTGTAATCATAATACCCATATCCTATAATTGATGCGGGTAGTATTAACACGACGCAGAGCAGCACAGCAGCGCTGCCACTGAGCTGAGCGGTCGGGAGCGCACAGGGATGGTGTACAATGTGCAGGCCGGCACTGCTCAACTCACACTACATCCTACTGGAGCTGCTCTGGGTAGCAGTGATGTCACGGGAGGGGGAGGAGCCTCAGGGAAAGGGGCGTGGCTTCATACACAGTCTCCTCACAGGATGTGGAGCTGTAATGCCTGCCAGCAAGAAGAACTGGTAGGGGTACTGTGTACATACATGTGTATGGACGTGAGGGGGCTTCACAGGAGGGGATATGATGGTTGTAGTAAGGTCAGGGAAGACATGTATGTTACATGGGACTGTATGTCTAGCAGGTGCTGAGGTGCATGAGCTGTATGTTACATGGGACTGTATGTCTGGCAGGTGATGAGGTGTATGTTACATGGGACTGCATGTCTGGCAGGGGCTGTGGTGGCATTAGGTGTATGTTACATGGGACTGAATGTTTAGCAGGTGCTGAGGTGTACGTTACATGGGACTGCATGTCTAGCAGGACTACACGTGAGTGTGAATTCTTTATTGACAAGTGATGGCCTGGAGAATCTCAGTGCACTTTTATACTTGGTGGAGAAGTCTTGTGGAACGAAAGATATGGAGGCCTGCCACAGCATTCCTGCATATAATATGCTCAAAAGATATAGCATAACCAAAAATACAATAGAGCAGATGCATAAATATTTATAAACAATCTAGCTAAGAGACAAGATGCACCACAAGTTGCTCATAGGTAATGCGAATCAAATATTTATTTATATCCAAACAAGAACAAAATCAGACATACTTTTGCAAACTCCTGCCGCCACCTTTTGGCACTTTGCACGCTTTAGCACTCAGCACTTGCACTTTATAACAAATATAGGTATCTATCAGTTCATTTGGAGTTTTTGTATTGACTTTGCATGGCAGAGATTTTTTGTTGGCATATGCATATATATATTGGCTTACATTGTATAGTGAGTGGTAGGGACTATTGAGGACCACTGAGTACTCGTAGCAGGGGGTGTTTACTGTGAAGACCCATACCGGGGTCTCCGGTTTTCATTTCATGTACATTGTATGTTTTAAATGATTTTAAATGTATGTCTGATTTTGTTCTTGTTTGGATATAAATAAATATTTGATTCGCATTACCTATGAGCAACTTGCATATAATATGCTGCCATGGGGTGCAGCAGCCATGTGGATAAATTACACAGGTCTGCTGCACAACATAGGTCCATATTTTACATTGGCCTGCTGCAGCCTCACCACCTTTGTTTTCTTACACAGGACTGCTGCCATCCCCTCTATGTAAAGCGCTCATGTACATAGGAGGCAGTTTTTTTTGCAATTATATTCTTGTACCTACGGGGCAGTATTATAGTAGTTATATTCCTGTACATAGGGGGCAGTATTATAGTAGTTATATTCTTGTATATAGGGTGCAGGATTATAGAAGTTATATTCTTGTACATAGGGGGCAGAATTATAGATAGTTAACTTGTATATGAGGGAACATATTTTAGTAGTTTTATTTTGTATATAGAAGGCAGGATTAAATGTGTTATTCTATATGTACCAACATCTACCAACAATTTGTCGTTTATAACCCCACCCACATTGTCTGACCACACCCACTTGTCTTGACTCCTCCAATAAAATGGGGCCACTTTTACATTTTTTTCCAGGGCAATTTTAAATTCCCAGTCCACCCCTGAGTACAAGCATCCTCCGAGTGTTTTCTCAGGAGAGCATCCTAAACAGGAAATGATGGAAATACTTGGATTCTTAAACCAGAGATGATACCCTTCTGTAAATAGGTTTCCAGAGAGGTTTCAATCCATCATACATGGGTCAGTTTTTGTAATAATTACTTAATTCTAACCTGCATGGCATGGTGCTGGCATAGCACCAATCCAGGCACGCCACTTGCATCACTTTTAAAAACATCAGATAGAAAGGAGATCCAATTCTGATCCCTACTCTAACGATCCATAGTGGATCCTGTGTTGAACCAAACCACAAGATAAATCACCAAGAAACCTTCAAACACAGCAAAATATGGTAACCATATATATTATGCTCCTGTAGAGGACCCAAACATTAAATTATACTCCAATAACCTTATGAATGTCAAATTCATGAAAATCATAAAAATATTTTCCAATACATAATCAATTTTTATTTCATACAAGTTACATCATGTCAGGCTTCTGGGTTAGTGGATCTACTGGACCACCATGGACGATGACATAAGCTGACACTTGGGACCAAAATCTCAGTGGCACCTGGTTTTCACCAGAGCCCGCAGCAAACCGGGTTGGACTTGCTGTGGTGTGGTACCACCAGGTCGTTCCATAGATGCCAATTTGTCCGCGGTGGCAGCCAAAGAGAGGTACAAAGAGAGGATGCAAGATGTTAAGCAGAGTCAAAGTCGGGACAGGCAGGAGGTCAGGACAGGCAGCATGGGATCAGAGTCGGGGACGTAGCAATAGGTCAAGGCAGGCAGCCAAAGAGCATTGTCAGGAACGGAACCGGGGTCACAACGAGAAATCACAATATCAGCACAGGGCATGAGACAAAGCTTTTTTTAAGACACAAGGCACGAAAACCTGGCAGGGAGGCAGATATAGGACTCAGATATAGGACTCAGGGAAATTACCAGCGGCAATCGATGGTGCGCTGTCGCTTTAAATTTTGTGAAGCTGGCACGCGTGCACCCTAGGAGTCGGAGACGCGTGTGCACGACCCGGGCGTATGAATGAACCCTTATTTTTTTGGCTATATTTAGTGCAGGATATTATTACCGTATATACTCGAGTATAAGCCGACCCGAGTATAAGCCTAGGCCCCTAATTTTACCACCAAAAACTGGGAAAACCTATTGACTCGAGTATAAGCCAAGGGTGGGAAATGCATTGGTCACAGACCCCACCAGTATATAGCCAGCCAGCCTAGTATACAGCCTGCCCCCAGTAGTATACAGCCAGCTCAGCCTGCCCCCAGTAGTATACAGCCCAGCCCAGCTTGCCCCCAGTAGTATACAGCCAGCCCATCTTGCCCCCAGTAGTATACAGCCAGCCCATCTTGCCCTCAGTAGTATACAGCCAGCCCAACTTGCCCCCAGTAGTATACAGCCAGCCCAGCTTGCCCCCAGTAGTATACAGCCAGCCCAGCTTGCCCCCAGTAGTATACAGCCTGCCCCAGTAGTATACAGCCTGCCCCAGTAGTATACAGCCTGCTCCCAGTAGTATACAGCCTGCCCCCAGTAGTATACAGCCTGCCCCCAGTAGTATACAGCCTGCCCCCAAGTAGTATACAGCCAGCATGCCCCCATGTAGTATACAGCCAGACTCCATGTAGTATACAGCCAGACCCCAGTAGTATACAGCTTGCCCCCAGTAGTATACAGCTTGCCCCCAAGAGTATACAGCACCCCAGCCTGCCCCGTGTAGTATACAGCCCAGCCCAGCCTGCCCCCAGTAGTATACAGCTTGCCCCGTGTAGTATACAGCCACCCCAGCATAAAAAAAAAAAATAAACTTATATACTCACCCTCCGGTGGCCCCGATGCGCAGCGCTGCTCCCCCCATGTCTGCGCGGCTCGTCTTCAGGCTTCTGTGCCCGTCTTCCTTCTTCTGCCGGGCGCCACCATTGCTCTCTCCCGGGCCGGCGGCAAGTATGACGCGCCGCTGCTGACGTCATGCTAGGCGCCGCCCGGGAGAAAAACAATGGCGGCGCCGAGCAGAAGAAAGAAGATGGGCACAGATGCCTGAAGAGGAGCCGCGCTGCGCATCAGGGCCACCGGAGGGTGAGTATATAGGTTTATTTTTCTTTAAGTAATTTTTACTGACTGACTGCTGTATTGACTCGTGTATAAGCCGAGGGGACATTTTTCAGCACATTTTTTGTGCTGAAAAACCCGGCTTATACACAAGTATATACGGTATGTGCTGTTTATTCATTGCAGGTAAATATTTATGTGTGTGGCCTAGTCATTGGTATCTATATGTTTGGTAAATTCATTGCTGGAATATCTTTTTGGTATAAGCATAACAGGTATTTTCACTGGAGATACATTTATTTCTATTTTATGCTATATTTAAAGGGGTTTTCCCACAAAAGAAAATTCCCACATTTCAATCCCCTATGTTAACACAATAAAGATCATTCTACCCCTAACTTTACAATTTTACTCTGTGTTATCGCTGTTTTAGCTCCTATCACTCTCTATGGTGCTCAGTGCAAAATCCCAGGGTGTGGATGTTAATCCATAACAAGCAACGTTTCGGCTCTAATAGACACGAGCCTTTGAGATTAAATGGATTAAATCACCACTGTTTTTCAACTTTATTATTTGTAATATATATATATATATATATATATATATATATATATATATATATATATATATATATATATATATATATATATAAGAGTTGTAAGAGTAGTAGCAGTACCAAAATATGTAATATGTTTTCATTTGTTTTGACATGATGTTTTGTATGTCAGTTGATTACTATATCCTTTTAAAATTTTACCATCTAGGCATCTTTACTACTTATCAACAACATATTTTGTAAAGATCAGTATTTGGAATTACAACTGGATGCAATTAGTAACAAAATCCAACAGGTGGCACAAATGCATTTAAATTTCAATCAGGTTGCAAAAACTTCCCAATAAAAGAAAATAACTTATCACCTCAGACATTAGACAGACAACAATTTGCTTGTCTTTATTAGATTTCATCCAAATTTAATTCCAGCCCGCATTTTGAATACTAGGTAGATTTATCTACCTATCTATCTATTTATCTTTCTAGATATTCAAAAATGTAAAACAACACTGCAAGATTGGAACAATTAAAATAAAGTGGATCTTTAATTTATCAAAAACGTGGAGATATTGATCCAAATCGTACATTTTTATTTTTATATTTTACATTTATTTTTACATTTTATTGCATCCAGCGTCGAATGCTACCTTCTTTTACATGTATGTAATATATAATCCAAGAGACAGAGGCAGGTGTTTTTGCACTATATTGTTTAGGTGCACTGCTGCACTATCTACCTATCTATTTCTTGCTACTACACTTTACATAGAACTACAGTTTAAGAATTGATACCAAATAACTAGTGTTATAGAGATAGGGAAAAAAGGATCCAAATCAAACATAACTAAAGATGAGCGAGCACTAAAATGCTTGGGTACTCGTTATTCGAGACTAAAACATGCAATAATTGACCCTGACACTATAGGGGACGGCATGCAGAGGCAGCGGCAGCAGCGGCAGGCTAGAGAGTTTCATGGCGACATACCCTAAATGGACTCAGGCTTCAAACCAATGGGTGGCAGAGAGGAACCAAAGGAGGTGAGCAAGAAGCGCTGAAATGATTTCCTATGTGAACAAAAGGTTGACGGTATATTTGGTCGATAACACAGCATGGTGGCGACATAGTGACCAAGTTCCATAATGTATCTGGTGAAACACCCAAAAAATGAGCCTGACACAGCTCTTTTGATAAGGGGACGACATGTGAAGGCAGCCATGGAGAAGACTTCCATGATTAAGAGCGACAGTATGGGGCATTCATATTGCGCTGCTATGATTGCAACTTAAGGTCTCCAGCATGGCGGCGACAGATGGGCCGAGTTCCACTATGTATCTGGTGAAACACCTGAAAATTCTGCCTGACACAGCTCGGTTGATAAGGGGACGATGTATGGAGGCAGTGAACTAGTAGTAGATTAAAGGTGCTGCAGTTAAAACTATGTTAGTTGGATCTTGGGATGGAGCTGGCGCTCCGCTGCCAGGCGAGTTTTCGCCTATCCAAGCCCCTGTGACTCGGCTACTCCCCAAACAGCACTTCAAAGAACCTTTTGTATAAGGTTCAAGGAACCGTAACTGATTTAATGAGCCATTCGCAGTTTCACCGTAAAGAATAGTCAGTACTTAGACATGCATGGCTTAATCTTTAAAACAAGCGTTCTTATAAGTTTGGGATATGGCGGGTGAGGGGAATGTAAACAGAAGCGCAAGAAGCGCTGAAGTAATATCGGTAAAAGATAAAAGTTTGCCAGTATATTTTGTGGATTACACAGCAGGGTGGCAACAAAGTTAACAAGTTTGATGTGGAAGCCATGAAAACAACCCAAAATTCTGCCTGACAACGCTCGTTTGATAAGGGGACCATGTATGGAGGCAGTGAACTAGTAGTAGATTAAAGGTGCTGCAGTTAAAACTATGTTAGTTGGATCTTGAGATGGAGCTGGCGCTCCGCTGCCAGGCGAGCTTTCGCCAATCCAAGCCCCTGTCTCTAGGCTACTCCCCAAACAGCACTTCAAAGAACCTTTTGTATAAGATCAAGTGTAGTAGCGTTCTTATAAGTTTGGGATATGGCGGGTGAGGGGAATGTAAACAGATGCGCAAGAAGCGCTGAAACAATATCGGTAAATGATAAAAGTTTGCCAGTATATTTTGTGGATTACACAGCAGGGTGGCGACAAAGTTAACAAGTTTGATGTGGAATCCATGAAAACAACCCAAAATTCTGCCTGACACAGTTCATTTGATAAGGAGACCATGTATGGAGGCAGCTATATGGACGACTTTTGGAGGCAGCTATGGCGATGACGTGTGGAGGTAGCAATGGAGACAACGTGTGGAGCCAGCTAATAAGACGACATGTGGAGGCTGCTATGGAGACAATTTAATTTGGATAGTGCCTGTATGTGGCAGTCCAAAAAAGTTTTCAAATCAGAGGAGCAGGTTGGTGGCCCTCCAGAAAAATTAAATAGATTGAGTGCCTGTATGTGGAACTCCCAAAAATTGCTTAAAACAGAGGACCGGGTAGGTGGCCCTCCAGAAAAATTAAATACATAGAGTACTATAGCTAGAGCCAGTTGGCCCTGGAAAAAAATAGCCAGTTTCCTCTGCTTTAGTGGACAATGAGGAGGAGGAGTGCATACATTAATTAGGTTGAGCTTCTTTCACCTGGTGGAGAATGAAAATCCGGAGAAATCCAGGATTTATTCATCTTGATAAGCATCAGCCTGTCAGCGCTGTCAGTCGACAGGCATGTATGCTTATCAGTGATGATGCCACCAGCTGCACTGAAAACCCGCTCGGACAACACGCTAGCGGCAGGGCAGGCAAGAACCTCCAAAGTGTACAGCGCCAGTTCGTGCCACATGTCCAGCTTTGAAACCCAGTAGTTGTAGGGAGCTGTGTGATCATTTAGGACGATGGTATGGTCAGCTACATACTCCCTCACCATCTTTCTGTAAAGATCAGCCCTACTCTGCCGAGACTGGGGACAGGTGACAGTGTCTTGCTGGGGTGACATAAAACTGGCAAAGGCCTTGTAAAGCGTACGCCTGCCAGTGCTGGAAAAGCTGCCTGCTCGCCTACTCTCCCTCGCTACTTGTCCCGCAGAAGTACGCCCTCTGCCGATAGCGCTGTCAGAAGGGAAATACTGTTTCAGCTTGTGCACCAGGGCCTGCTGGTATTCATGCATTCTCACACTCCTTTCCTCTCCAGGGATGAGAGTGGGAAGATTTTGCTTGTACCGTGGGTCCAGGAGAGTGAATACCCAGTAATCGTTGCTGGAATAAATTCTTTGAATGCGAGGGTCACGGGATAGGCAGCCTAGCATGAAATCTGCCATATGCGCCAGAGTCCCAACGCGCAAGAATTCACTCCCCTCACTGGCCTGACTGCCCATTTCCTCCTCCTCCAACTCCTCTTCTTCTGCCCATACACACTAAACAGTGAAGGACTGAAAAATGGTCCCCTCTTCTGTCACGCCAACATTCTCCTCCTCTTCCTCCTCATCCTCCTCCACCTCCTCCGATATGCGCTGAGAAACAGACCTAAGGGTGCTTTGGCTATCAACAAGGGAATCTTCTTCCCCCGTCTTTTGTGACGAGCGCAAAGCTTCCGACTTCATGCTGACCAGAGAGTTTTTCAACAGGCCAAGCAGCGGGATGGTGAGACTGATGATGGCGGCATCGCCACTGACCATCTGTGTTGACTCCTCAAAGTTACTCAGCACCTGACAGATATCAGACATCCACGTCCACTCCTCATAGTAGACTTGAGGAAGCTGACTGACCTGACTACCAGTTCTGGTGGAAGTTGACATCTGGCAGTCTACAATCGCTCTGCGCTGCTGGTAAACTCTGGATAACATGGTTAATGTTGAATTCCATCTCGTGGGCACATCGCACAACAGTCGGTGAGCGGGCAGTTGGAGGCGGCGCTGCGCTGCCCTGAGAGTGGCAGCATCTGTGCTGGACTTCCTGAAATGCGCACAGATGCGGCGCACCTTCGTGAGCAAATCTGACAGATTGGGGTATGTCTTGAGGAAACGATGAACTATGAGATTTAACACATGGGCCAGGCATGGCACAGGTGTCAGTCTGCCGAGTTGCAGAGCCGCCACCAGGTTACGGCCGTTGTCACACACAACCATGCCTGGCTTCAGGTTTAGCGGTGCCAGCCACAGATCGGTCTGCGCCGTGATGCCTTGTAATAGCTCTTGGGCGGTGTGCCTTTTATCGCCTAGGCTCAGCAGTTTGAGCACCGCCTGCTGTTGCTTAGCGATGGCACTGCTGCTGAGCCTAGAGCTACCGACTGATGGCGCCATGCCCACGGATGGTAATTCGGAGGAGGAGGTGGAGGAGGGGTGGGAGGAGGAGGAGGCATAGTAGGCCTTTGAGACCTGGACCGAGGTAGGCCCCGCAATCCTCGGCGTCGGCAGTATATGACCAGCCCCAGGGTCAGACTCGGTCCCAGCCTCCACCAAGTTAACCCAATGTGCCGTCAGCGATATATAGTGGCCCTGCCCAGCAGCACTCGTCCACGTGTCCGTGGTCAGGTGGACCTTGTCAGAAATGGCGTTGGTCAGTGCACGGATGATGTTCTCTGACATGTGCTTGTGCAGGGCTGGGACGGCACATCGGGAAAAGCAGTGGCGGCTGGGGACCGAATACCGAGGGGTGGCCGCCGCCATGAGGTTTCGAAAGGCTTTGGTCTCTACCAGCCTATAGGGCAGCATCTCCAGGCTAAGCAACTTGCAGATGTGGACGTTGAGGGCTTGGGCGTGTGGGTGGGTTGCGCTATACTTCCTTTTGCGCTCCAGCGTCTGGGGTATGGAGAGCTAAATGCTGCTGGATGCTGTGGAGGATCGTGGAGGCGAGGATGGGGTTTTCGCACGGGAGGTGTTTGGGCCGGGGTCCTGGGCAGGGGGCTGACAAGCAGATGACACAGGGGAAGGAGCAGTGGTGTGCCCGGCCGGAGGTGAACGTGCTTGCTGCCATTGTGTGGGGAGTTTAGCATTCATATGCCTGCGCATACTGGTGGTAGTTAAGCTAGTAGTGGTGGAACCCCTGCTGATCCTGGTTTGGCACAGGTTGCACACTACAGTCCGTCGGTCATTCGGTGTTTCTTTAAAGAACCTCCAGACTTCTGAAAATCTAGCCCTCGCCACGGGAGCTTGACTACGGGAAACATTTGGCGCTGATGCACCACCTCTGGCCCTGCCTCTCCGTCTGGCCCCACCACTGCCTCTTCCAACCTGTTCTGCTATAGGACTCGCCTCGGTCTCAGAAGCACTGTGTTCACCCGGCCTATCAACCCAGCTTGGGTCTGTCACCTCATCATCCTCCGATCCCTCAGTCTGCTCCTCCCTCGGACTTCCTGCCCTGACAACAACTTCACCACTGTCTGACAACCGTGTCTCCTCATCGTCCGACACCTCTTTACACACTTCTTCCACTACGTCAATAATGTCATCATCACCCACAGACTGTGACCGGTGGAAATCCTGGGCATCGGAAAATAGCTCAGCAGCAACCGGACAAATGGTTTGTGACTGTGGGAAGGGTCCAGAAAACAGTTCCTCAGAGTATGCCGGTTCAAATGCCAAATTTTGCTGGGAGGGGGCAGACTGGGGGGAAGGAGGCTGAGGTGGAGGAGCTGGAGGAGTGCTGATTTCGGTGACATGGGTGGACTGCGTGGAAGACTGACTGGTGGACAAATGGCTAGAACCATTGTGGGCAATCCACGACATCACCTCTTCGCACTGTTCTGGCCTCAACAGTGCTCTACCACGAGTCCCAGTAACTTGAGACATGATGAACCTAGGGAGTGTAGCTCTGCGGCGTTCCCCTGCTCCCTTATCAGCAGGTGGTGTCTCACCCCGCCCAGGACCACGGCCTCTGACCCCTGCAGTAGTTGGATGCCCACGTCCACGCCCTCGTCCTCTACCCCTAGCCCTCGGGTTAAACATTTTCCAAATTAAAGTGTAAACTTTAATTTTTTTTTTTGGTGTTTATTTTTTTTTATTTATTTATTTTTTTAAACAAAACAATGCTATACTATTGCTATGGCTAGTTTCTAACCTACACTGACAGCACACAACTGGATTTTGTGCTGTGTCTGATGACTTTGAGCTATAAAAAGAAATAAAAAAAAATTGTCCCACTTCGGTGTTTGAGGTGGATATGCGTTTTACTAAGAGCTAAACACAACGGTAGCAAGTCTCCCTGCAAATTACTCACAATATGGTACTAGCTGCACTACTAATGCCAGCAAGCCCAGCCACAAGCAAACAAAAAAAAGGAAAATATAACGCTATTGTAGGCCTAAGTAAGCCGTTGGGGTTCTCCTATGGCTATTTTCTAGCCTACACTGAAAGCACACTGCTTTGCAAGATGACTTTGAGCTATAAAAAGATATAAAGGTAAAAAAAAATAAATCAGCACACTCTGCCTAATTCTTATCAAACCACTAATAAATTGTCCCACCTCGATGTTTGAGGTGGATATGCGTGTCACTAAGAGCTAAACACAACGGTAGCAAGTCTCCCTGCAAATTACTCACAATATGGTACTAGCTGCACTACTAATGGCAGCAAGCCCAGCCACAGGCAAACCAAAAAAAAGTAAAATAAAATGTTATTGTAGCCCTAAAAAGGGCTGTTGGGTTCTTGTAGAATCACTCCTGCCTAACACTATTCTAATAGAACAGCCTAACGCTTTCCCTGACCAGCAGCAGCTCTCTCCATAGAGGCATCCAGACAGAGAATGATACGAGCAGCGCGGGCAGGGACTAGTCTATTCCAGGGTCACCTGATCAGGCCAGCCAACCACTGCTATCGACGTGTAAGGGTACCACGTCATGCTGGGTGGAGTGCAGAGTCTCCTGGCTTGTGATTGGCTCTGTTTCTGGCCGCCAAAAATCACAACGGCGGGAGATGCCATTTTCTCGAGCGGGCAAAGTATTCGTCCGAGCAACGAGCAGTTTCGAGTACGCTAATGCTCGAACGAGCATCAAGCTCGGACGAGTATGTTCGCTCATCTCTAAACATAACACTTGCATACAAATAAATCAAAAAGACACTTTTAAAGTTTTAGACCCTGTTGTATGTCCTTTTTGTGAAAAACAGCTTTCTAAACTTTCTAAAATATATTTAGATAACTTGTTGTTTCTAGAACTTGTTGTTTCTGGAACAACAATGCAAATGCTACATTATAATTTAAAGGTCATATAGTTATTCAAAACGTTGCTTTTGGTTGTTTATAATATTAAGTAAGCATATATTGAATATATATATATATATATATATATATATATATATATAGGGATTTGGCCCAGTAGAGACCGTGGTAGCGGGGTGCTGTGATGCAGTTCAAGACAGTGACACCAAAGTACAGTCCAAAACAGGTCTCGCCTGCGTTTATTGTAGCAGCAAAATAAAACAGCCTTTACATTCAGGCATTAAATAAACAAAAATCCTACCCGTCAGGGTGCTAACTATACAAGTATTCCACTAACTCACCACTATACAAAATCACTTGGCTGCTCCAGGCACAGAGGTCAGGGCTGTGTGCTCTCCAGCCTCCTTCCAGAGAGAGACAACACTTCCAGCTCTGCTGAGCGGTTTAAAAAAAAAGACTGATTGGGCTGCTCCCATCACCTGTGTCCAAGGTGCTGGACACCCAACCTCAGCACTAAGGCCTTGCATAATAGCAAAACCTAGGGGAAACATACCGCCCATTCACAGTTAACCCCTTCAGTGTCTCACATACCCTCCCCCTCTGTTTGACCCTGTGGGGGCGAACACTTTTGGCCATCAGACAGTGGGTACGAGACAGGGCATCTGCATTCCCATGCAGCTTTCCTGCTCGATGTTCTACCGTGAATTTGAAATTCTGCAACATTAGGAACCACCTTGTGACCCTGGCGTTCCTCTCTTTGGCCTGACTCATCCAGGTGAGGGGAGAGTGATCGGTCACTAGTGTAAACTGTCGCCCTATCAAGTAATACCTCAGGGATTCCAGAGCCCATTTGATCGCCAAGCACTCCCTCTCAATTATACTATAGTTCTTCTCAGGGGGTGTGAGCTTGCGGCTCAGGAATGTCACAGGATGTTCCTCACCCTCCACTACTTGGGACAGGACAGCCCCTAAGCCTACGTCAGAAGCGTCAGTCTGCACAATAAAGGTCTTGGTGAAGTCAGGGGTGATCAGTACCGGTCCCTCGCACAAAACCGTCTTAAGTCGCTGAAACGCCCCCTCAGCCTCTTCACTCCACTTTACCATCACCGCCCTGCTACCCTTGGTCAGGTCAGTCAGGGGTGCCGCTATGGTAGCAAAATCGGGGATAAATCGGCGATAATAGCCCACTATGCCTAGGAAAGCCCTCACTTGCTTCTTGCTCATAGGTCGTGGCCACTGCTGGATCGCCTCCACTTTATTTACTTGGGGTTTGATGACACCTCGCCCAATACGGTACCCCAGGTAACGGGCCTCTTCCAGACCCAGAGCACATTTTTGGGGGTTCGCTGTCAACCCTGCTGCCCTCAGGGAGTCTACCACTGCTTGCACTTTGGCCAGGTGACTCTCCCAATCGTTACTATAAACTATGATGTCATCCAGATAGGCCGAGGCATATCTCCGGTGAGGTTTTAGCACGAGATCCATTAACCTCTGGAATGTGGCGGGAGCCCCATGTAGCCCAAAGGGGAGTACCACGTACTGAAAAAGCCCATCAGGAGTAACAAAAGCGGTCTTCTCTTTGGCCCTGTCAGTAAGGGGTACCTGCCAATACCCTTTCGTCAGGTCAAGGGTGGAGAAGATTCTAGCCTGTCCAAGTCGTTCTATCAACTCGTCAACCCTGGGCATGGGATAAGAATCAAATTTGGACACCTCGTTCAACTTCCTAAAGTCATTGCAGAACCGTAGGGAACCATCAGGTTTGGGAATCAACACAATAGGACTCGACCAGTCACTTTTAGACTCCTCGATAACCCCCAGGTCTAACATCTGCCTGACTTCTTCGGATATGGCAAGCCGGCGCGCTTCAGGGACCCGGTAGGGTTTTTGGTGTACCCGGATGTGGGGTTCGGTTATGATATCATGCTTGATGACTGAAGTACGTCCCGGTAACTTAGAGAACACATCCACATTTCGGAGCACAAACTCCTTCGCTTCCTGAATCTGGGCCCTGGAGAGGGACTCCGAGATCCGTACTTCAGGCACCTTGGCATCGGGTACACCTACCTCCGGTGTCCCCTTCTTGGGGACAGGCGCTTTTTCTACTCCCACGGCCATCAGGGACTCCCTTTCCCTCCATGGCTTTAGGATGTTCAAGTGGTATATCTGTTCGGGTTTCCTCCTCCCCGGCTGAGATACCTTGTAGTTAACCTCCCCCACTTTCTCCATGACCTCATATGGTCCTTGCCATTTTGCCAAGAACTTGCTCTCAACGGTGGGCACCAGAACTAGCACTCTGTCGCCTGGGTTAAAGGTCCTGAGTCTGGCTGACCTATTGTAGACCCTAGACTGGGCCTCTTGTGCCCTTGTCATGTGCTCCTTTACAAGGGGCATTACCGCCGCTATGCGGTCCTGCATAAGGGAGACGTGTTCTATCACACTACGGTGGGGGGTCCTCTCCTGTTCCCAGGTCTCCTTAGCTACATCCAAAAGCCCACGTGGGGAACGGCCATATAACAGCTCAAAGGGTGAGAAACCCGTGGAGGACTGGGGAACTTCACGTATGGCAAACATCAAATAGGGCAACAAACAATCCCAGTCCTTCCCATCCTTGCTGACCACCTTCTTTAGCATCCCCTTCAAGGTCTTGTTAAACCTCTCGACTAGGCCATCTGTCTGAGGATGATACACAGAAGTGCGGAGCTGTTTAACCTGCAGTAACTTACACATCTCCTTCATTACCCTAGACATGAATGGGGTACCCTGGTCAGTCAAGATTTCCTTGGGGAGGCCTGTGCGTGAGAATACCTGGAACAGCTCCCTAGCAATATTTTTGGAGGAGGTGTTCCTTAATGGAATCGCCTCGGGATACCGCGTAGCGTAGTCCAGGATAACCAGGATGTATTGGTGCCCCCTTGAGGATTTGACTATGGGGCCAACCAGATCCATTGCAATCCGTTCAAATGGCACCTCTATGATTGGTAGCGGGACCAAAGGACTCCTGAAGTGGGACACCGGGGCAGTAAGTTGACACTCAGGGCAGGAGCTACAATACCGGTTTACCTCCTCCCACACCCCGGGCCAGAAAAATCTCTGCAGGATCCTCTCCCGGGTCTTCTCAGCACCTAAGTGCCCTCCCAGCACATGTTTGTGTGCCAACTCTAGCACCAGCCTACGGTGAGATTGGGGTACTACAAGTTGCTCAACCTCCTCACCCCGTATCTGGTCGACCCTGTACAACAGCTCCCCAACAATCACCATTCGGGGGTATATTTTGTCAGTCCCTGGTATTTGGAGTACCCCATTTATCACCTTAACATTCTCCCGTGCTTTAAACAAGGTAGGGTCCTGTAGCTGTGCAGCCCCAAAATTCTCACGGGAAAACTCAAGGTCCGGCATGTCGGCCACCTCCTCGTGGCCCTCGACCTCACCAGCTAGGACCTCTAGGGGAGAGAATTCATCACATGGGGTCACCCCTACTGCTGGTGTGGGTACATCGGCCTCAAAGGGTTCAGGGGCCAAGGCCGGACATACCTGACGTCCATTATCTGCAACAGCACCTGAGTCTCCAGAGGTCCCAAAACACCGGTAAGTCTCTGCCGATAATAGCCTCATGAAACAGGGTCCCCACCACCCCCACTTCATGGGTAATAGTACCACAAGGTGTATGTAGGTTGATGACAGCAGTGGGATATTCGCGAGTGTCCCCATGTATACACAACACTCCCACTTTACGCCCACTGTACAGTCCAGGATCAACCAAAGTTCCCCGCACCAGGGTAACCAGACTCCCTGAGTCTAGCAAGGCTTCCACCGTGTGACCACCGATTGTGACCATACACACTTGGGGTTCTGCATCCGTGAGAGTATGCCCACTGGTGGACCCGGCTGGAACGAACTTGTATGGTGACCCCAAGACGAGCCAGAATCTCCGCCTTTAGCTGGGGGTACTCACGGGCCTCCGTTTCACTCAGGTCGTAGTAGGCCTTCTGCGATTCGCCTGTCAGGAACGGCACCAGGACATCTGCCCACTGCTCAGCTGGTAACTCCTCTCGCTCAGCTACTCGCTCGAACACAGTGAGATAAGCCTCCACGTCGTCGGTCGCCGTCATCTTTTGTAAAGCCTTCTGCACTGCAGCCCGTGCGGAATGCTGGACAACCGGGTACCCTTGCAAACCAGTATGGGACCCCTCAGTAGTCGTCGCTTGCGGTGCTGCCATAACGCCAGAAAACTTTTCCATCATCAGCTGGAACATGGCTCGGGACTCTTCCTGCTGTTGCTGTAGCATGGCTCGGGACTCTGCCTGCTGTTGCTGTAGCATGGCTCGGGACCTCTCCTCCTGCTGCTGGAGCATGGCTTGCTGCAGCTGTCGATTAGCCTGGGACTCTTCCTGCTGCTGCTGCCGATTAGCTCTGGCCTCCTCCTGCTGCTGGCGGGATCTCTCCTCCTGTTGCTGGAGCATGGCTTTAATAAAGTCCTCCATCTTGGCTTTATCCTGCAATTTGCCTGCTGCTTTCACCCAGGCCATGCAATGTTGCAGGATGTAGCGAGCCTTTCAGGTGTGTGTCTTTTTTAACTGCCCGCAATCCGAAGCACCATATGTGGGGATTTGGCCCAGTAGAGACCGTGGTAGCGGGGTGCTGTGATGCAGTTCAAGACAGTGACACCAAAGTACAGTCCAAAACAGGTCTCGCCTGCGTTTATTGTAGCAGCAAAATAAAACAGCCTTTACATTCAGGCATTAAATAAACAAAAATCCTACCCGTCAGGGTGCTAACTATACAAGTATTCCACTAACTCACCACTATACAAAATCACTTGGCTGCTCCAGGCACAGAGGTCAGGGCTGTGTGCTCTCCAGCCTCCTTCCAGAGAGAGACAACACTTCCAGCTCTGCTGAGCGGTTTAAAAAAAAGACTGATTGGGCTGCTCCCATCACCTGTGTCCAAGGTGCTGGACACCCAACCTCAGCACTAAGGCCTTGCATAATAGCAAAACCTAGGGGAAACATACCGCCCATCCACAGTTAACCCCTTCAGTGTCTCACAATATATATATAATTAAATATATTTTAATTGATAGTCTCATTTACTGGACAGTGTTAACTCTGCAATCTATCCCAACTGAAACTGAAATGCTATTCACTGTTATTTGTTTCATTTTCTTTTCCAGTTGTGCATACGCCCTCTGGTGTTAAAATGCCAGATTTCATATTTCTGATGCTGCTAGAAAAATATTTTTATAAGGGTTGAAAAAGTTGATATAGTTGTGAAATAAAATGTTGTGGCATACATCATAAATATTGTTGCACATGCTAGAAAAACAAGGTCTGTATGAAAAGCTACAGAAGTAGTGTCTCAGTAAAGTAGGTCTAAATGAAAGTAAATATCCAAACCTGTATAACCATGATTAGAGATGAGCGAACATACTCGTCCGAGCTTGATGCTCGTTCGAGCATTAGCGTAGTCGAAACTGCTCGTTGCTCGGACGAATACTTCGCCCGCTCGAGAAAATGGCATCTCCCGCCGTTTTGCTTTTTGGCGGCCAGAAACAGAGCCAATCACAAGCCAGGAGACTCTGCACTCCACCCAGCATGACGTGGTACCCTTACACGTCGATAGCAGTGGTTGGCTGGCCAGATCAGGTGACCCTGGAATAGACTAGCCGCTGCCCGCGCTGCTCGGATCATTCTGTGTCTGGATGTCGCTAGGGAGAGAGCTGCTGCTGGTCAGGGAAAGCGTTAGGGTGTTCTATTAGAATAGTGTTAGGCAGGAGTGATTCTCCAAGAACCCAACAGCCCTTCTTAGGGCTACAATAATGTTATACTTTTTTTTTTTTTATTTGCAGCTAGTACCATATTGTGAGGAATTTGCAGGGGGACTTGCTACCGTTGTGTTTAGCTCTTAGTGACACACATATCCACCTCAAACACCAAAGTGGGAAAATTTATTAGGGGTTTGATTTCAATTAGGCACAGTCTGCCATTTCCTTTTTATTTTACGTTTATTTTTTCATAACTCAGCGTCATCTCATCTGGCATAGCAGTGTGCTTTCATACTTGGCTAGAAAATAGCCATAGGAGAATCCAAACGGCTTACTTAGGCCTACAATAGCGTTATATATTTTATTTCTGGTTGATCTGCTGGTGGCTGTCCTTGCTGTAGTGCATCTACTACCATATTGTGAGGAATTTGTAGTGAGACTTGCGACCGTTGTGTTTAGCGCTTAGTGACACACATATCCATCGCAAAGACTGAAGTGGGAAAATTTATTAGGGGTTTGATTTCAATTAGGCACAGTCTGCCATTTACTTTTTATTTTACGTTTATTTTTTCATAACTCAGCGTCATCTCATCTGGCATAGCAGTGTGCTTTCATACTTGGCTAGAAAATAGCCATAGCAATAGGATAGCATCGTTTGGTTTTAAAAACTAAAAAACACAAAAAAAAAAAAACACAAGAAAACAAAAAAAAAGTAAAAAAAAAAATTAAAGTTATAACTTTCATTTTCAAAATGTTTAACCCGAGGGCTAGGGGTAGAGGACGAGGGCGGGGACGTGGGCGTCCAACTACTGCAGGGGTCAGAGGCCGTGGTCCTGGGCGGGGTGAGACACCACCTGCTGATGAGGGAGCAGGGGAACGCCGCAGAGCTACACTCCCTAGGTTCATGTCTGAAGTTACTGGGACTCGTGGTAGAGCACTGTTGAGGCCAGAACAGTGCGAACAGGTGATGTCGTGGATTGCCGACAATGCTTCGAGCAATTTGTCCACCAGTCAGTCTTCCACGCAGTCCAACCATGTCACCGAAATCGGCACTCCTCCAGCTCCTGCACCTCAGCCTCCTCCCCCCCAGTCTGCCCCCTCCCAGGAAAATTTGGCATTTGAACCGGCATACTCTGAGGAACTGTTTTCTGGACCCTTCCCACAGTCACAAACCACTTGTCCGGTTGCTGCTGAGCAATTTTCCGATGCCCAGGTTTTCCACCAGTCGCAGTCTTTGGGTGATGATGACCTTCTTGACGTAGTGGAAGAAGTGTGTAAAGAGGTGTCCGACGATGAGGAGACACGGTTGTCAGACAGTGGTGAAGTTGTTGTCAGGGCAGGAAGTCCGAGGGGGGAGCAGACTGAGGGATCGGAGGATGATGAGGTGACAGACCCAAGCTGGGTTGAGAGGCCGGGTGAACACAGTGCTTCTGAGACGGAGGAGAGTCCTCGACCAGAACAGGTTGGAAGAGGCAGTGGTGGGGCCAGACGGAGAGGCAGGGCCAGAGCAGGTGCATCAGCGCCAAATGTGTCACGTAGTGAAGCTCCCGTGGCGAGGGCTAGATTTTCAGAAGTCTGGAGGTTCTTTAAGGAAACACCGGATGACCGAGGGACCGTGGTGTGCAACCTTTACCAAACCAGGATCAGCAGGGGTTCCACCACTACTAGCTTAACTACCAACAGTATGCGCAGGCATATGAATGCTAAACACCCCACTCAGTGGCACCAAGCCCGTTCACCTCCGGCCGTGCACACCACTGCTCCTTCTCCTGTGTCAGCTGATAGTCAGCCCCCTTCCCAGGACCCTGGCAGAAAAACCCCATCGTCGCCTCCACGATCCTCCACAGCATCCACCAGCGTTCAGCTCTCCATACCCCAGACGCTGAAGCGGAAACGGAAATATAGTGCAACCCACCCGCACGCCCAAGCCCTTAATGTCCACATCTCCAGATTGCTTAGCCTGGAGATGCTGCCCTATAGGCTAGTAGAGACCGAGGCCTTTCGCAACCTCATGGCGGCGGCCGCCCCTCGGTATTCGTTCCCCAGCCGCCACTACTTTTCCCGATGTGCCGTCCCAGCCCTGCACCAGCACGTGTCAGACAACATCATCCGTGCCCTGACCAACGCCGTTTCTGACAAGGTCCACCTGACCACGGACACGTGGACGAGTGCTGCCGGGCAGGGCCACTATATATCGCTGACGGCACATTGGGTTAACTTGGTGGAGGCTGGGACCGAGTCTGACCCTGGTCATATACTGCCGACGCCGAGGATTGCGGGGCCTACCTCGGTCCAGGTCTTTCAGGCCTACTATGCCTCCTCCTCCTCCCACCCCTCCTCCACTTCCTCCTCCGAACTACCATCCGTGGGCATGGCGCCATCAGTCGCTAGCTCTAGGCACAGCAGCAGTGCCGTCGCTAAGCGACAGCAGGCGGTGCTCAAACTGCTGAGCCTAGGCGATAAAAGGCATACCGCCCAAGAACTATTACAGGGCATCACGGCGCAGACTGATCTGTGGCTGGCACCGCTGAACCTCAAGCCAGGCATGGTTGTGTGTGACAACGGCCGTAACCTGGTGGCGGCTCTGCAACTCGGCAGACTGACACATGTGCCATGCCTGGCCCATGTGTTAAATCTGATAGTTCAGCGTTTCCTCAAGACATACCCCAATCTGTCTGGTTTGCTCACGAAGGTGCGCCGCATTTGTGCGCATTTCAGGAAGTCCAGCACAGATGCTGCCACTCTCAGGGCAGCGCAGCGCCGCCTCCAACTGCCCGCTCACCGACTGTTGTGCGACGTGCCCACGAGGTGGAAATCAACATTAACCATGTTATCCAGAGTTTACCAGCAGCGCAGAGCGATTGTAGACTGCCAGATGTCAACTTCCACCAGAACTGGTAGTCAGGTCAGTCAGCTTCCTCAAGTCTACAATGAGGAGTGGACGTGGATGTCTGATATCTGTCAGGTGCTGAGTAACTTCGAGGAGTCAACACAGATGGTCAGTGGCGATGCCGCCATCATCAGCCTCACCATCCCGCTGCTTGGCCTGTTGAAAAACTCTCTGATCAGCATGAAGTCGGAAGTTTTGCGCTCGTCACAAGAGACGGGGGAAGAAGATTCCCTTGTTGATAGCCAAAGCACCCTTAGGTCTGTTTCTCAGCGCATATCGGAGGAGGTGGAGGAGGATGAGGAGGAAGAGGAGGAGAATGTTGGCGAGACACAAGAGGGGACCATTGTTCAGTCCTTCACTGTTCAGCGTGTATGGGCAGAAGAAGAGGAGTTGGAGGAGTTGGAGGAGGAGGAAATGGACAGTCAGGCCAGTGACGGGAGTGAATTCTTGCCCGTTGGTTCTCTGGCGCATATAGCAGATTTCATGCTAGGCTGCCTATCCCGTGACCCTCGCGTTCAAAGAATTTATTCCAGCACCGATTACTGGGTATTCACTCTCCTGGACCCACGGTACAAGCAAAATCTTTCCACTCTCATCCCTGGAGAGGAAAGGAGTGTGAGAATGCATGAATACCTGGTGCACAAGCTGAAACAGTATTTCCCTTCTGACAGCGCTAGCGGCAGAGTGCGTAGTTCTGCGGGACAAGTAGCGAGGGAGAGTAGGCGAGCAGGCAGCTTGTCCAGCACTGGCAAGGGTACGCTTTAAAAGGCTTTTGCCAGCTTTATGTCACCCCAGCAAGACACTGTCACCTGTCCCCAGTCTCGGCAGAGTAGGGCTGATCTTTACAGAAAGATGGTGAGGGAGTACGTAGCTGACCATACCATCGTCCTAAATGATCACACAGCTCCCTACAACTACTGGGTTTCAAAGCTGGACATGTGGCACGAACTGGCGCTGTACGCCTTGGAGGTTCTTGCCTGCCCTGCCGCTAGCGTGTTGTCCGAGCGGGTTTTCAGTGCAGCTGGTGGCATCATCACCGATAAGCGTACACGCCTGTCGACTGACAGCGCTGACAGGCTGACGCTTATTAAGATGAATAAAGCCTGGATTTCTCATAATTTCCAATCTCCACCAGGTGAAGGAAGCTCAACCTGAATAATTTATGCACTCCTCCTCCTCATTTTCCTCCTTCTCCTCCTCTTTGTACACTAAAGCAGAGGAAACTGGCTATTTTTTGACAAGGCCCACTGGCTCTAGCTACAGTACTTTTTGCATTTAATTTTTCTGGAGGGCCACCTACCCGGTCCTCTGTTTTAAACAATTTTTGGGACTGCCACATACAGGCACTCAATCTATTCAATTTTTCTGGAGGGCCACCTACCTGCTCCTCTGGTTTGAAAACTTTTTTGGACTGCCACAGACAGGCACTCCATCTATTTCATTTTTCTGGAGGGCCACCTACCTGCTCCTCTGGTTGGAAAACTTTTTTGGACTGCCACATACAGGCACTCGATCTATTCAATTTTTCTGGAGGGCCACCTACCTGCTCCTCTGGTTTGAAAACTTTTTTGGACTGCCACATACAGGCACTCAATCTATTTCATTTTTCTGGAGGGCCACCTACCTGCTCCTCTGGTTTGAAAACTTTTTTGGACTGCCCCATACAGGCACTCAATCTATTTCATTTTTCTGGAGGGCCACCTACCTGCTCCTCTGGTTTGAAAACTTTTTTGGACTGCCACATACAGGCACTATCCAAATTAAATTGTCTCCATAGCAGCCTCCACACGTTGTCTCCATTGCTACCTCCAAAAGTCGTCCATATAGCTGCCTCCATACATCATCCCCTTATCAAACGAGGTGTGTCAGGCAGAAATTTGGGTTGTTTTCATGGATTCCACATCAAAGTTGTTTACTTTGTCGCCACCCTGCTGTGTTATCCACAAAATATACTGCCAAACTTTTACCATTTACGGATATTATTTCAGCGCTTCTTGCGCATCTGTTTACATTCCCCTCACCCGCCATATCCCAAACTTATAAGAACGCTACTACACTTAATTTGGTGGAGGCTGGGACCGAGTCTGACCCTGGGGCTGGTCATATACTGCCGACGCCGAGGATTGCGGGGCCTACCTCGGTCCAGGTCTCAAAGGCCTACTATACCTCCTCCTCCTCCCCCCCCTCCTCCACCTCCTCCTCCGAATTACCATCCGTGGGCATGGCGCAATCAGTCGGTTGCTCTAGACACAGCAGCAGTGCCGTCGGTAAGCGACAGCAGGCGGTGCTCAAACTGCTGAGCCTAGGCGATAAAAGGCACACCGCCCAAGAGTTATTACAGGGCATTCCACATCAAACTTGTTAACTTTGTCGCCACCCTGCTGTGTAATCCACAAAATATACTGGCAAACTTTTATCATTTACCGATATTATTTCAGCGCTTCTTGCGCATCTGTTTACATTCCCCTCACCCGCCATATCCCAAACTTATAAGAACGCTACTACACTTGATCTTATACAAAAGGTTCTTAGAAGTGCTGTTTGGGGAGTAGCCTAGAGACAGGGGCTTGGATTGGCGAAAGCTCGCCTGGAAGCGGAGCACCAGCTCCATCCCAAGATCCAACTAACATTGTTTTAACTGCAGCACCTTTAATCTACTACTAGTTCACTGCCTCCATAATAATAATAATAATAATCTTTATTTATATAGCACCATCATATTCCGTAGCGCTTTACAAATCATAGGAAACAAATACAAATGTAATGTAACAGAGCACAACATTTGTATGGAACAACAGGAGTGAGGTCCCTGCTCGCCAGAGCTTACGGTTTATGAAGATGATGGGGTAACACGAGGTAAAAGAATATTTAATGGTCAAGCCATTCTTCTTAGGGAATAGAACAAAATATAATAAATGGAATTGCTGTCGCTTGAACCACTCAGCCGTCATCTTATATACCAGGTCCAGGGTGAATGGGACTGCAGAGAAGTCTGGTGCCTGTTGGTTGCTGGATAACAGATGGGAGGACAACACAGGACGGGTTAGTAGAAGAATTAAAACTTCATGCAGTTAATGAGTGTTATAGGCTTGCCTAAAGAAATGGGTTTTAAGAGCACGTTTGAAACTTTGGAGGTTAGGTATTAGTCTGATAGTCCGGGGCAGAGCATTCCATAGAATTGGTGCAGCTCTAGAGAAGTCTTGGAGACGCGAGTGGGAGGTCCGCACTAGGGTAGAGGTTAATCTAAGATCACTGGCGGATCTAAGAGCACGGGTTAGGCGATAGACTGAGATAAGAGAGGAGAGGTAGGGGGGTGCAGCATTATACAGAGCTTTATGGATGAGGGTTATTATTTTAAACTGTATTCGAAAGGAGACTGGCAGCCAGTGCAGCGACTGGCATGAACTGTAGGCATACATGGTCCCCTTATCAAACGAGCTGTGTCAGGCAGAATTTTGGGTTGTTTTCATGGCTTCCACAACAAATTGTTAACTTTGTCGCCACCCTGCTGTGTAATCCACAAAATATACTGGCAAACTTTTATCATTTACCAATATTATTTCAGCGCTTCTTGCGCATCTGTTTACATTCCCCTCACCCGCCATATCCTAAACTTATAAGAACGCTACTACACTTGATCTTATACAAAAGGTTCTTAGAAGTGCTGTTTGGGGAGTAGCCTAGAGACAGGGGCTTGGATTGGTGAAAGCTCGCCTGGCAGCGGAGCGCCAGCTCCATGCCAAGATCCAACTAACATAGTTTTAACTGCAGCACCTTTAATCTACTACTAGTTCACTGCCTCCATACATAGTCCCCTTATCAAACGAGCTGTGTCAGGCAGAATTTTGGACTGTTTTCATGGCTTCCATGTTAACTTTGTCGCCACCCTGCTGTGTAATCCACAAAATATACTGGCAAACTTTTATCATGTACCGATATTATTTGAGCGCTTCTTGCTCACCTCCTTTGGTTCCTCTCTGCCACCCATTGGTTTGAAGCCTGAGTCCATTTAGGATATGTCGCCATGCCACTCTCTAGCCTGCCGCTGCTGCCGCTGCCTCTGCATGCCGTCCCCTATAGTGTCAGGGTCAATTATTGGATGTTTTAGATGCTATCTAGCTTCATTCTGTCACTCTGTCATGGCCATGCTGTTGCCCATAATTTTGGCATAATGGTGCGTTTAAGCAGCCTCAGAGGCATCCATGCATGCTGCCCCTGCTGTTTCCTGTCCATTTCCGTGGTGTTTCCATCCTTTTCTGAGGTTTCCAGGTGTTTGGCCAAGCTTCCCTGTGCAGAGCCTTGGTCCCCTTGAAAAATGCTCGAGTCTCCCATTGACTTCAATGGGGCTCGTTATTCGAGACGAGCACTCGAGCATCGAGAAAAGTTCGTCTCGAATAACGAGTACCCGAGCATTTTAGTGCTCGCTCATCTCTAACCATGATCTAAGTAACCATCTCACTTGAATTGGTTGTGAGCAGCAACCCTGCCATTACATCCTAAAGATTTTTTAAAAAAAGGGGTTCGAAATATGGAACAGTTAGTTATTCCTAGTCTCTTTATATGGCACTTCGGATGTCTCTAAATCCACTGACCCACACTTATCAAAACTAGCGCAAACTGCACTATAAGTATTTTGCCTGTGGAGTCTGCAGAGTGCTTTTGAAGTGTGCAGCATTTTTTTCAATGTACTTTCTGTCTTGTCGCACACAGTCAGGGGCGCACCTGCCATGAGGCGAGTTGAGAATCTCGCCTCAGGCGGCACGCCTCATGCTGGACGAGGGGGCAGCGTCGGGCTCCCGTGCACTGCCCGGCACATGCTCCCAACAGCAGCACTTCCCCACCTACCGCCCGCTGGCACATGCACCTTTCTGCCGGCTAGCACGTCCACATGACCGCCAGCTGACACTTCCTCCCACTTCCCAGAAGAAGTACCTGCCTGTCGGCCAGCACGTCCCTGTGACCGACCGCCACCCGACACTTCCCGCCAACCGGCACATACACCCTCATGACGGCCGGCAGATGTACCTACCCATCTGGCTCCTGCACGTCTCCCGGCACATGCTCTTGCCTGCCGGCACTTCCACCCAACCGCCCACTAGCCGGCACATCTGCCCTCCCGCTGCCCAGCAGATGTACCGGCACGTCCATATGACCGCCCACCAGTATGTACATGTGTGTATGTATAGATGTGTGTGTGTATATATATATATAGATGTATATTCTGTATATGGTATGTGTGTGTGTATGTTTGTATAGATGTATATTCTGTATATAGTATATGTATGTGTGTGTATATTTGCTGTATGTATGTGCAGTGTGTGTATATGCTGTATATACTGTTTGTATATGTGAATTTGTTGAATGTATACTCAGTATATGTGTAGATGTTGTATATACTTTGTGTATGTGTATGTTTATGAAGTATCGGTGATATTTATCAGGGCTTCTGCGCTATGTCAGTGGCGTAGAAGCCCTGAAATAATTGCAAATTTTAGTTTTATACTATATGGCGGTACACAGTATGCATTTTATACTACATGGCAGCAGTCTATATTTATTTTATACTACATGGCAACACGTTGAATCTATCTTATACTACATGGCAGCATGCAGTTTCTATCGTAATCTACATGGCAACACTCTGTAGACATTTTATACTACTTGGCGGCTCACTGTATGCCTTTTATACTACATGGCGGCATGCTGTATGTATTTTGTACTACATGGTGGTATGCTGCATGCATTTTATACTACATGGCGGCACGCTATATCTATTTTATACCACGTGGCGGCACGCACACTGTATGCATTTTATACTACATGGCAGCATGCTGTAACTATTTTATACTACATCGCGGCACGCTGTATCTATTTTCTGCGCTGTATCTTATATATTACATATATGGGGGGGGGGGCGTCTCAACATGGCTCGCCTTGGGCAGCAGACAGGCTTGGTTCACCCCTGCACACAGTGCAGCTGCAACACAAATCTGTGGTTTGTAAGTACATGTGCAAGCAGTCAGCACATTCTTTTCAGTGCAAAGTCAGACAGAAATCTGTTGCAAACACTTTAATAAATGTGGGCCACTTACTTCAAAGGATTATGCAAAGATATATCTTCACTGTAAGTCTTATCTCAGCCATTTACGAGATTTTAGTGGATCCGTACTCCAAGGATCTTCCCCCTCATAAGTACTTGACCAAATGGGAGACTTTCCTAGGGAGAATACTAAGTCCATCAATTTGGTGAAAGATATGGGGGATGACTGCCAAAACTTCCCAATGCATACAATATTACTTGTATCATACTTCTGCTCTCCTCCATCAAATATATGTCTCTGCCAGGTGGAAGCAAATAAATCTGCCTTCCAGTACTGACCTCTGTACCAGGATGAGAATGCAATCACACATGGCACTAGCTTTGTGTTTACAAATGCATCGCTAGCTCCCGATGGTGGGCCTCAGCCTGATCACATATGGAATGTTTGATTTTGTGAGATGGCCCCTAGAGGGTCTTGCTATATTGGCTATTCTCCCACCCACAACTCCCTGTTGTCATTTTTGAAATTCAAATAAAAATACAGTTGAAAGAAAAATATGGAGCAGTTTATTTCTGCTACGTATGACCAATCCTATAGAAGACACCAGCACTCATGATGAAGAAATTTATCCATCTGAGGTACAGGGTGCATCATTTCGGCTAGCTCAATGTAGCCATTTTCAAGCAGTGCATTTAAGTGTTACAATTGGGATTTAAATCTCCCACAGGATGTAACATCATTGATCATCTTAGCATATGCAAAAATTAGAACATATCCACAAAAAGACAGAAAACCATAATGTTTACTCAACCAGATCATTATAAAAAATCCAAGTGCGGCTGCATAGTACCTGTTCATATAAGAAGTGTGAGCAAATGTAATGGAGCTCTGTGATCACTTGTTGTCCAGTCCAAACCACTCTCTCACTGAGAAGGTCACACCAACCACAAGACTAGAAACACTTGACAGGTGGTGGCCATCTTGGTAAAGGGAATATTCATATCTAAATAGTCTCAAGAGGAACCACCAAAAATTATCCAACTCATTGGACTCTAATGCCTCCATGGCATGTCACCACAGGGGGCATTGACCACATGGAAAATTACCCAAGTGGGTCGCCATGTAGACCATTAGGGAGACAAGTTGGCCTACGTGGGCTACTGGGACTGCAAATTCAAACCAAAGAAAACCACGGGACTAACATTTTAATACATTTCATATTCCAGAGTGAGTGATGATGAGCCTGGTCTGGGAATCCAAACACATTGCACTTTGTATACATATATCTACGTGTATTTTAGAAAATATTTATGTGTATTTTAAGTATTAATTTTATAAATAGAAAACTATAATTTTTCCTTTATTTGGAGCACCCAGTCTGAATTGTTTGGAGCAAAGATTCAGCCCCAAACCCTCTTTTGGATGCATTTTCTGGAAACAATATATGTCCACAACTATATAATTTATAAAATGGCAAAAAAAAATGAATGAAAAATTGCAGTATATAGCTCATATTCCGCATCATCTGTATCATGATGAAGGTCAGACTGCACATGGTAGTGAGTGTCCCCAAAAGAATGCCAGTATCATAATCTGTGTAAAAAAAAGAATATCATAATTAGATCCAAGACTTTTTTACAGATTCCCAGAATATTTACAATGTTCTTAATGTACAGGGTGGGTCATTTATATGGATAGACCTAAATAAAATGGTAATGGTTGGTGTAATCAACTTCCTGTGGAACATTAGTATGTGGGTGGGGGAAAACTTTAGAAGATGTGTGTTGACTAGAGATGAGCGAGCACTAAAATGCTCGGGTACTCGTTATTCGAGACAAACTTTTCCCAATGCTCGAGTGCTCGTCTCGAATAACGAGCCCCATTGAAGTCAATGGGAGACTCGAGCATTTTTCAAGGGGACCAAGGCTCTGCACAGGGAAGCTTGGCCAAACACCTGGGAACCTCCGAAAAGGATGAAAACAACACGGAAATGGACAGGAAACAGCAGGGGCAGCATGCATGGATGCCTCTGAGGCTGCTAAATCGCACCATTATGCCAAAATTATGGGCAACAGCATGGCCATGACAGAGTGACCGAATGAGGCTAGATAGCATCTAAAACATCCAATAATTGACCCTGACAATCTAGGGGACGGCATGCAGAGGCAGCAGCAGCAGTGGCATGCTAGATTGTGTCATGGCGACATACCCTAAATGGACTCAGGTTTCACCAAAGGAGGTGAAATGATTTCCTATGTGAACAAAAGGTTGACCGTATATTTAGTCGATAACACAGCATGGTGGCGACATAGTGACCAAGTTCCATAACGTATGTGGTGAAACACCCGAAAAATGAGCCTGACACAGCTCTTTTGATAAGGGGACAACATGTGGAGGCAGCCATGGAGACGACTTCCATGATTAAGAGCGACAGTATGGGGCATTCATATTGCGCTGCTATGATTGCAACTTCAGGTCTCCAGCATGGCGGCGACAGATGGGCCGAGTTCCACTATGTATCTGGTGAAACACCTGAAAATTCTGCCTGACACAGCTCGTTTGATAAGGGGACGATGTATGGAGGCAGTAAACTAGTAGTAGATTAAAAGTGCTGCAGTTAAAACTATGTTAGTTGGATCTTGAGATGGAGCTGGCGCTCCGCTGCCAGGTGAGCTTTCGCCAATCCAAGCCCCTGTCTCTAGGCTACTCCCCAAACAGCACTTCTAAGAACCTTTTGTATAAGATCAAGTGTAGTAGCGTTCTTATAAGTTTGGGATATGGCGGGTGAGGGGAATGTAAACAGATGCGCAAGAAGCGCTGAAATAATATCGGTAAATGATAAAAGTTTGCCAGTATATTTTGTGGATTACACAGCAGGGTGGCGACAAAGTTAACAAGTTTGATGTGGAATCCATGAAAACAACCCAAAATTCTGCCTGACACAGTTCGTTTGATAGGGAGACCATGTATGGAGGCAGCTATATGGATGACTTTTGGAGGCAGCTATGGCGATGACGTGTGGAGGTAGCAATGGAGACAACGTGTGGAGCCAGCTAATAAGATGACATGTGGAGGCTGCTATGGAGACAATTTAATTTGGATAGTGCCTGTATGTGGCAGTCCAAAAAAGTTTTCAAACCAGAGGAGCAGGTAGGTGGTCCTCCAGAAAAATTAAATAAATTGAGAACCCGTATGTGGCAGTCCAAAAAAAGTTTTCAAACCAGAGGAGCAGGTAGGTGGTCCTCCAGAAAAATTAAATAAATTGAGTGCCTGTATGTGGCAGTCCAAAAAAGTTTTCAAACCAGAGGAGCAGGTAGGTGGTCCTCCAGAAAAATTAAATAGATTGAGTGCCTGTATGTGGCACTCCCAAAAATTGCTTAAAACAAAGGACCGGGTAGGTGGCCCTCCAGAAAAATTAAATACATAGAGTACTATAGCTAGAGCCAGTTGTCCCTGGCAAAAAATAGCCAGTTTCCTATGCTTTAGTGTACAAAGAGGAGGAGAAGGAGGACAATGAGGAGGAGGAGTGCATACATTATTCAGGTTGATCTTCTTTCACCTGGTGGAGAATGAAAATGCGGAGAAATCCAGGCTTTATTTATCTTTATATGCGTCAGCCTGTCAGCGCTGTCAGTCGACAGGCGTGTACGCTTATCTGTGATGATGCCACCAGCTGCACTGAAAACCCGCTCGGACAACACGCTAGTGGCAGGGCAGGCAAGAAACTCCAAGGCGTACAGCGCCAGTTCGTGCCACATGTCCAGCTTTGAAACCCAGTAGTTCTAGGGAGCTGTGTGATCATTTAGGACGATGGTATGGTCAGCCTTGTAAAGCGTACCCCTGCCAGTGCTGAAAAAGCTGCCTGCTCGCCTACTCTCCCTCGCTACTTGTCCCGCAGAAGTACACCCTCTGCGCTAGCGCTGTCAGAAGGGAAATACTGTTTCAGCTTGTGCACCAGGGCCTGCTGGTATTCATGCATTCTCACACTCCTTTCCTCTCCAGGGATGAGAGTGGAAAGATTTTGCTTGTACCGTGGGTCCAGGAGAGTGAATACCCAGTAATCGGTGCTGGAATAAATTCTTTGAACGAGAGGGTCACGGGATAGGCAGCCTAGCATGAAATCTGCCATATGCGCCAGAGTCCTAAAGCGCAAGAATTCACTCCCCTCACTGGCCTGACTGCCCATTTCCTCCTCCTCCAACTCCTCCAACTTCTCTTCTTCTGCCCATACACGCTGAACAGTGAAGGACTGAACAATGGTCCCCTCTTCTGTCTGGCCAACATTCTCCTCCTCTTCCTTCTCATCCTCCTCCACCTCCTCCGATATGCGCTGAGAAACAGACCTAAGGGTGCTTTGGCTATCAACAAGGGAATCTTCTTCCCCCGTCTCTTGTGACGAGCGCAAAGCTTCCGACTTCATGCTGACCAGAGAGTTTTTCAACAGGCCAATCAGCGGGATGGTGAGGCTGATGATGGCGGCATCGCCACTGACCATCTGTGTTGACTCCTCAAAGTTACTCAGCACCTGACAGATATCAGACATCCACGTCCACTCCTCATAGTAGACTTGAGAAAGCTGACTGACCTGACTACCAGTTCTGGTGGAAGTTGACATCTGGCAGTCTACAATCGCTCTGCGCTGCTGGTAAACTCTGGATAACATGGTTAATGTTGAATTCCACCTCGTGGGCACGTTGCACAACAGTCGGTGAGCGGGCAGTTGGAGGCGGTGCTGCGCTGCCCTGAGAGTGGCAGCATCTGTGCTGGACTTCCTGAAATGCGCACAGATGCGGCGCACCTTCGTGAGCAAATCATACAGATTGGGGTATGTCTTGAGGAAACGCTGAACTATGAGATTTAACACATGGGCCAGGCATGGCACATGTGTCAGTCTGCCGAGTTGTAGAGCCGCCACCAGGTTACGGCCGTTGTCACACACAACCATGCCTGGCTTCAGGTTCAGCGGTGCCAGCCACAGATCAGTCTGCGCCATGATGCCCTGTAATAGCTCTTGGGCGGTGTGCCTTTTAGCGCCATGCCCACGGATGGTAATACTGAGGAGGAGGTATAGGAGGGGTGGGAGGAGGAGGAGGCATAGTAGGCCTTTGAGACCTGGACCGAGGTAGGCCCCGCAATCCACGGCGTCGGCAGTATATGAGCAGCCCCAGGGTCAGACTCGGTCCCAGCCTCCACCAAGTTAACCCAATGTGCCGTCAGCGATACTTAGTGGCCCTGCCCGGCAGCACTCGTCCACGTATCCGGGGTCAGGTGGACCTTGTCAGAAACGGCGTTGGTCAAGGCACGGATGATGTTCTCTGACACGTGCTTGTGCAGGGCTGGGACAGCACATCGGGAAAAGTAATGGCGGCTGGGGACTGAATACCGAGGGGCGGCCGCCGCCATTCGGTTTCGACAGGCTTTGGTCTCTACCAGCCTATAGGGCAGCATCTCCAGGCTTTAGCAACTTGGAGATGTGGATGTTGAGGGCTTGGGCGTGTGGGTGGGTTGCGCTATACTTCCTTTTGCGCTCCAGCGTCTGGGGTATGGAGAGCTAAACGCTGGTGGATGCTGAGGAGGATCGTGGAGGCGAAGATGGGGTTTTCGCACGGGAGGTGTTTGGGCCGTGGTCCTGGGCAGGGGGCTGACTAGCAGATGACACAGGGGAAGGAGCAGTGGTGTGCCCGGCCGGAGGTGAATGGGCTTGGTGCCATTGAGTGGGGTGTTTGGCATTCATATGCCTGCGCATACTGGTGGTAGTTAAGCTAGTAGAGGTGGAACCACTGCTGATCCTGGTTTGGCAAAGGTTGTACACCACAGTCCATCAGTCATCCGGTGTTTCTTTAAAGTACCTCCAGACTTCTGAAAATCTAGCCCTCGCCACGGGAGCTTGACTACGGGCAACATTTGGCGCTGATGCACCAGCTCGGACCTGCCTCTCCGTCTGGCCCCACCACTGCCTCTTCCAACCTGTTCTGCTATAGGACTCGCCTCGGTCTCAGAAGCACTGTGTTCACCCGGCCTATCAACCCAGCTTGGGTCTGTCACCTCATCATCCTCCGATCCCTCAGTCTGCACCCCCCTCGGACTTCCTGCCCTGACAACAACTTCCCCACTGTCTGACAACCGTGTCTCCTCATCGTCCAACACCTCTTTACACACTTCTTCCACTACGTCAATAATGTCATCATCACCCACAGACTGCGACCGGTGGAAAATCTGGGCATCGGAAAATTGCTCAGCAGCAACCGGACAAGTGGTTTGTGACTGTGGGAAGGGTCCAGAAAACAGTTCCTCAGAGTATGCCGGTTCAAATGCCAAATTTTGCTGGGAGGGGGCAGACTGGGGGGAAGGAGGCTGAGGTGGAGGAGCTGGAGGAGTGCTGATTTCGGTGACATGGGTGGACTGCGTGGAAGAATGACTGGTGGACAAATGGCTAGAAGCATTGTCCGCAATCCACGACATCACCTCTTCGCACTGTTCTGGCCTCAACAGTGCTCTACCACGAGTCCCAGTAACTTGAGACATGATGAACCTAGGGAGTGTAGCTCTGCGGCCCAGGACCAGGTCTCTGACCCCTGCAGTAGTTGGACGCCCACATCCACGCCCTCGTCCTCTACCCCTAGCCCTCGGGTTAAACATTTTCAAAATTAAAGTGTAAACTTAAATTTTTTTTTTTGTGTGTGTTTTTTGTTTATTTTTTTTAAACAAAACGATGCTATCCTATTGCTATGGCTAGTTTCTAACCTACACTGACAGCACACAACTAGATTTTGTGCTGTGCCTGATGACTTTGAGCTATAAAAAGAAACAAAGGGAAAAAAAAAAAAAATCAGCAGACTCTGCCTAATTCTAATCAAACCCCTAATAAATTGTCCCACTTCGGTGTTTGAGGTGGATATGCGTGTCACTAAGAGCTAAACACAACGGTCGCAAGTCTCCCAGCAAATTCCTCACAATATGGTACTAGCTGCACTACTAATGGCAGCAAGCCCAGCCACAAGCAACCAAAAAAAAAAGGAAAATATAACGCTATTGTAGGCCTAAGTAAGCCGTTGGGGTTCTCCTATGGCTATTTTCTAGCCTACAGTGAAAGCACACTGCTTTGCAAGATGACTTTGAGCTATAAAAAGAAATAAAGGGAAAAAAAAATAAATCAGCAGACTCTGCCTAATTCTAATCAAACCCCTAATAAATTGTCCCACTTCGATGTTTGAGGTGGATATGTGTGTCACTAAGAGCTAAACACAACGATCGCAAGTCTCTCAGCAAATTCCTCACAATATGGTACTAGCTGCACTACTAATGCCAGCAAGCCCAGCCACAAGCAAACAAAAAAAAGGAAAATATAACGCTATTGTAGGCCTAAGTAAGCCGTTGGGGTTCTCCTATGGCTATTTTCTAGCCTACAGTGAAAGCACACTGCTTTGCAAGATGACTTTGAGCTAAAAAAGAAATAAAGGTAAAAAAAAATAAATCAGCAGACTCTGCCTAATTCAAATGAAACCCCTAATAAATTGTCCCACTTCGGTGTTTGAGGTGGATATGTGTGTCACTAAGAGCTAAACACAACGATCGCAAGTCTCTCAGCAAATTCCTCACAATATGGTACTAGCTGCACTACTAATGCCAGCAAGCCCAGCCACAAGCAAACCAAAAAAAAGTAAAATAAAACGTTATTGTAGCCCTAAGAAGGGCTGTTGGGTTCTTGTAGAATCACTCCTGCCTAACACTATTCTAATAGAACACCCTAACGCTTTCCCTGACCAGCAGCAGCTCTCTCCCTAGCGGCATCCAGACAGAGAATGATCGGAGCAGCGCGGGCAGGGACTAGTCCATTCCAGGGTCACCTGATCAGGCCAGCCAACCACTGCTATCGACGTGTAAGGGTACCACGTCATGCTGGGTGGAGTGCAGAGTCTCCTGGCTTGTGATTGGCTCTGTTTCTGGCCGCCAAAAAAGCAAAACGGCGGGAGATGCCATTTTCTCGAGCGGGCAAAGTATTCGTCCGAGCAACGAGCAGTTTCGAGTACGCTAATGCTCGAACGAGCATCAAGCTCGGACGAGTATGTTCGCTCATCTCTAGTGTTGACCATGATGGCCATTTTGAAGTCGGTCGTTTTGGAAACAACTTTATTTTATTTAATTTTTTTCAAAAACTATTTTTGCTAGCATGAGTTAGTCACAAGTTTATCTTTGTTTGCAGCATTGACATGTTGCAGAGATTAATATGTGAGTAGTGGATAGAAATTGTGTTGATGAGCACAGTAACGGGCTCATTGCAGCAGATTTTAATTGATATTTCACTTCCTCTACTTTTAGTTTGAATTTAGATCTTTACAGATTTCTAGGCAGAAAATTAATGTTTTGAGAAAGCTTGATGACATCATAGTGTCACTAGGGACTTATCTAGCGAGTAGATGTAGAGGCTCTTCATTGTTCTATCACAAATGACAAGGTAATTATGACAATAAAACATTTCTTGTCTACAAGAGGGACACATTTGCATGGACATAACCAATTGATTGTGGATCATTTTTAGAGCATAACTTCTTTCTGTTTGACTTACGCCTTTTCCACTAACTCAGAGGCACTGCGATGGGGAGTCCAGCTGCCCCTACTTACGCAAACCTGTTTCTGGGCTGGTGGGAGCAGAATCTGGTATTTACAGAGAAGGCTGTCTGGCTTACATACATTGATGATGTATTGATCCCATGGACAGACACTGTAGAAGCCTTTAGGGAGTTTGTTAGTATTCTGAATGACAACACCATAGGCTTAACATTTACATCTGAAATCCATAGGGACAGAATAGCCTTCCTGGATCTGGAACTCATGATACAGGAAGACGACAATCTCAATACCTCAGTCTACCAGAAGACTTCTGCATCTAACAGCCTTTTGTCATGATAAAGACATCATCCTCCCTTGTTAAAACAGGGCATACTTAACGGACAGTCTTTTAGAAATAGAAGAAACTGTTCCTCTGAAAAGGATTTTGCTAAGAAATTAAAGATCTAGAAATAGGATTGATGAATGGGGGTTAAAACGGCTGCTAAAATGACCAACAGATCTGACTTGTTACTCTCCAAACAGAAACAGAGAGGTGTTACTATACAACTAACTGCAACTTTTGACCATTAGGAACATACTAGATAAATTCTGGTATGTATAAAGATATATATATATATATATATATATATATATATATATATATATATATATTTATATATATATAGTTATATTTATATTTATTTATATAAATATATATATATAGAAAGATAGAGATATTGAGGATAGACAGGGAATATGTCCCTAGATAACATGCAGGAGATTCTTAATGCTCTGTATATCTACTTTCCAATATCAATGAATGGAATATCTGCATCACTGAGATGGCGCTAAAATTCTTGGAATGCTTAATGGTAGTATAACCCTGTATTGAGGAGACCCAATTAGGTCGAAACAGTGCTGTCTACAGTTGAGAGCCTGTTCCTTCTGGAATAGATATACTAGTTTGGTTTTAATCCCTCATCATGTCATCATAAGGCCTCTTGTAGGTCATGCTTGATGTCAAGGGAGCTGCCTTACAAGATGGCTAAAAGAGGGGTGGTTATCCTTATTCCATCTTGGAAAACTGTGCATATTTTTCCAGAATCCCCCTAGTGGAGCATCCATGGTTATAAGACTCCACAGGCCTACATGGTAGCCTTAATTGGCGGTCTCTATAAGGAGAAATCTTACTTCCTGACCTTAGTTACAAGCCTCTCACTCAGCCAAACTAGTTCCCAATGCTGTACTGAGGAGACCCAATCAGGTCGAAACAGTGCTGTCTATAGTGAGGACTCTGTTCCTTCTGAAATAGATATACTGGTTTGGTTTTAATCCTACATCATGTCATAAGGCCTCTTGAAGGTCATGCTTGATGTCAAGGGAGCTGCCTTACAAGGTAGCTAAAATAGATGCGATTTTCCTTATTCCATCCTGGAAAACTTTGCATAATTTCCCAGAATCTCCCTAGTGGAGCATCCATGGCTATAAGACTCCGCATGCCTACATGGTGGCTTCAATTAGCAGACTCCGTAACGAGAACTCTTACTTCCCAACCCTAATGGTAGTATAAGTCTGCAATATTTAGAATGTTGTGTTTAACAGCAAGACTATGCCTTACCTACATGCTGTACATCCCTATACCTATTAAGTCTCAGGAATCTGCATGAAGACATTCCTGTACAATATGTCCTGTATGAGTGGGAGCATCCTTGTACCCTGTAGTACATAGAAAGACAATATCTGCATCACAGGATGGCACTGTAGTGCTTATAATACTGAAGTACTATACTCCGTGGAGTATGGAAATACCTACAACTTGATGGTGTAATATGGGACCTTGCATATAGGATTGTGTTACCAGTTCCATATTAGCTTTTGACATCTAATGAGATATTGCATATAGTTAGTAGTATGAGGACCATGTCTATCTGACCCCTATATATTGCATAACCTGTTTGCCCTGACATATTGATTTGCATCACCTTTTTGCCCTGACATTAAAGTAGTAACTGAATATGAGATGTCTGGCATTATTTCAATTTATTCTACTGCAATATATTAGTGGATGGCCCCAATACCATGTATGATGCATATATCAAGCATCTTTATTAAATCTGCCTTATGATCAAAGGGCGAGTTTCTTAAATGTACTTAGAATAACAAAATAACACATTCTGTAATTCAATGTTATTAACAAAAATACAGAATTTCACAGATATAATTCCAACCGGTCTCTACCAGTCTTGGTGTACACAATTTCGGTTGCTCCTAGACCCGACCCTAAATTTATGGTCGAGTAGACATCTTCTGTCTGACGCTTAGCTCAGTTACTCTCTCCCTTTAGCCCCCACCCTTGCATTCCAGGACCAGCTCAAACAGAAATGCAACTGAGTAAAATTGTAAAGTAAGAGGTTAAAAATTAGCTTTATTGTGTAAATATCACTAGGGAATTACAATTTGGGAATTTTCTTTCATGGGCAAACCCCTTTAATATTTACCTATGTGTCATCTGGTTCCTGTCAGATTCTGACAGCAATCTGTAGGAGTTAGGCTTCTTACTAAGCACCTCCCCCTCCGTTCACCCATTGATTCCAACTTGGACCAATGGGTGAACTGAGTGACGTCACAGGGTGATATGGAGTGGGTGGAGCCACATTCTTATATACTCGGCATCTTTTTGCCGCATTCAGCAGCTCATATCTGTCTGCCGACACCGTCCATCAGGAAGCCACATAATTTTATTATTTTCTCCGTAATCTTTATAAATTCAACTCTCCTGTTGACCCCAATATAATTAGGAGAAACAAGTTGAGAGATTTTAGAGCAGGAAAAAGCAGATGCATTCTACAAGACAACTGATGCATCTTGAGTTAGTGAGACTTTAAACTGTAGGGATGGCAGTCTGAATTGTTACCCAGCACTCCACCTACTGACCACTTCCATACATTACCTCATGTTCATTACTGGATTCATATTGGCTAATATGATTAAAGGGAACCTGTCGCCAGGAGACCCATTTTTAGCACTCCCCCAGTCCCCACAGAGCATAGTACATACACTGCCAGAAAAAAAGATATGTTATATTGTACCTTTCATTAGCATCTGCTGTGTGACTAGGCAGTTGCCCAATAGGAGGGGCAGGAAAGGAGCAGTTCCCCCTCACACTTGGGAAACATGTGACCTTTTAAAATATATGAATAACTCCCCACACTCAGGATTGGCTGTAGAGGAGCAGGGGGCGTCGCTAAGCCAAGTGATGGGTGTTTTCATATATTTGAAAAGGTCACATGGAGTAGCTGTTCCCCAAGGGTGGTGGGGGAACTGCCCCTTTCCAGCCCCTCCCATTTGGCAACTACCTAGTCACACAGCACATGCTAATGAAAGGTACAATATAACTTATCTTTTTTTTCTGTAAAACCAATTTTTAATACAAAAACACTTTGGCAGCGTATGTACTATGCTCTGTGGGGACTGGGGGAGTGCTAAAAATGGGTCTCCTGGTGACAGGTTCCCTTTAAATGCTGTTATATATTGTTACCTGATTCTATAAGGAGTGGTTTTCATGTCTCAGTGTGGGGATTCATGATCACTGACGATGACAGAAACTGATACAAGTTGTCCCTCAACCGTTTTTTATTCACACCTAAAAATGTTTTCAATTATTTTTTTTCTTCTACGGAAGCAATTAGGCAGTAAATTCAGTTGTATCCATAATCTGTTGTAATTGTAACTCTTGTTTCTGATCATCTCAATTTCTTTCCGTAGAAAATCTATAATCGGTGTCTTTAAGGAATCATCTTATTTCGGTTATATTCATCCAATAATGAAAGATGTAATGTGATTAATCTCTTGGATTCAGCTTCAAAACTTTTTTTAATATCACTTTTAGAAGGAACACTCAAAAAAGCAGTATCTCCCAAAGAGCCACATCATCTTCATCTTAAACATTATTAATTAGGTATGCCATGCTAGCCACCATGATGATGCTCTTTTTCACATTCTGTATTGTTAGGATGTTTTTGGTTTTTCCTTCCTTGTTGTGATACAGATGATGCTGAATTTAAGCCATGTACTGCGATCTCCATTAATTCATTTTTTTTCCATGTCATAATTCAAATAGTTTGGACGTAACTTGTTTCTGGGATATGAAATGTATTTAGAGTTTAGGTCCAGTGGTATTCTCTGGTTTGAATTTGTAGTCCAGCTAGTCCGCTTAGGAACATTTGTCTCTCTAATGGTCTCTATGGCAACTCACTTAGGTAGTTACCATGTGGTCAATGCCTAGTGGGTATCCTGTGGTCACATCCCCTGGAGGTCTTATAGTCCCACAGGTTGGAGGCTTTTTGGTGGTTCCTTTTTCTAAGACGGCCACCTCAGCTCAAGTGGTCATAGTCTCAGGAGATGTGTGACCTTCTCAGTGCGCAAGTGGTTCGTACTGGACAGTGAGTGATCATATTTCTTCCTTGCACAGGTACTATGCAACCACGTTTGGATTTTTTATAATGATCTGGTTGTGTAAACTTTATGGTTTTTCTGCCTTACATACGTTCCGCTACTTGGTTGCTTGAGAATCTTCCTTTACATGCATATTTGTTTTATTTACAAACAGAGCCGGACGTTGAGTCAGCCCCTGAAAGCTTGCACGAACTTGGGCTGGATCAAATATCGCTGGGCCACCTTTCCTACTATTCCCACTATTTCCAACTAGAATAAAGTACAACATGTAGCAGAAGAACAATTGCAAAATCACTTGGATATGTTAAAGCATTCAAAAGTTATTACCACATAAAATGATGCATGTCAGATTTGGATGCATGTCAGATATGTGGCTCTTTCCGCTGAAAAGGGGCTCTGTCCTTTAGGTGTTTTGCATATTGTTTATACTTGCTCTAGGGAAGAATGTAAACAACATGTGCTGATCGTGCACATTTCCTCCTTCTAATCCATTAGGACAGAGAAGGTGGCACTTTCCCAAGAACCTGAGACTAAAGAGGGAGACTGAACTAGCCAGATATCTTGTCTTAAATATGTGCCTTTTACTATAATAAATTGGGCTCATCTAGGAAGACAGAGGTTAGGCAGGTATCTTTTATCCATGCAGGCTTTGGAAAGAAAAAATGGCAGCAGTACTTTTCTTTAATTTAAAAAAATCTGACAATCTGACATAAAAATTAAATTTATGTCAATGGGATTTTAAATTGATATGTTAAACCTCAGTTAAACCTATGTTCTTTGCCTTTTTTTAATGAACGTAAGGAACGGTAATGTGAAATTAGCATAACTTAAACATGGCTGATTTGCTCACTTCTGACACTCTTGTAATTGTCTAAAATAGCAACCAACAAAGATGGACATACACAAGATGTGATTTTCTCACTGATTATTGCTCCTCCCTTTTAACCAATTTCTATACTCTTACTGATGAAAAGTTTCCTCCATGATGCCATGATCCCATCTCACAACTTTTGTCCATGATCCAGGGTATGTATTGTCAGGTGGGTCTAACCCACTTTCGCTAACAATTGATACTGTTTCCACTTCATTTAAACATTAAACTTTAACTGTATCACCCATCCTAAAGAAGCCATCTTCCATGGTTTGCTCCTTCTCATTAAATAATTAGTTTCAATAAGTCCATCTAGATATATTCTTCTACCTTTCCTCTAAATTGCTCTTGAACAAATTGCATTCTTCTTTCTGATGCCTTCACTCCAAATCAAGTCTCTAATGAGCCAATGTCTGCCAAGTTCAAACAACTCTACTCTGTCTTTGATACTGTTGACCATTCTCTCCTACTATAAATGCTACAACCCTTACTTTTCCTTCTCAATTCCGTCTATACCTCAGAATTTTATTTATTTCGGTGCACCTTTAAGGGTGCGGTCACATGTCGCGTTTACTGCATGCGTTTAAAAACGCATTGCTACAGCTGAAGGGTGATTTGCCTAATTAAAAAGCTGTTAATGCTTATGTTTAAAAAACGCAAGTGTTAACGCATTGTTAACACATGTGTTAACCTCACGGTTAACAAATGTATTTTGTAAACGCAAGTGTTAAGAGCTATTTAATTGGGCAAATCTCACTTCAGCTGTAGCAATGCGTTTTTAAACGCATGCAGTAAACGCGATGTGTGACCGCAGCCTAACATAGTGCGTGCAATACATTCCTGTCAAACTTTGCATTCTAAATCTGGTGCACAGTCCGACTGAGCAACGGAACGTGCCCTTCAGTGCTGAAATTTGTATGTAGCATAGTGCAGCCTCATCATAAAACTGTTGCGAGCAACGCAAATGGGGTGCAGGCACTTCTTGAATACCTGTGCAAGCAGATTGCACCTGAAAGAATGTGCAAAGTCTGACAGAAAACTGGTGCACAGCCCTTAGTAAATGTGCCCCAATGCTCTCAAAAAGTAACTCATAATAATTGCTCCAACTAACACATCACTCTATCCATACCTATCAATCACAATTAATAGTTCCATACTCACCCGATTCTGATAATTAGAGGACAGATTGCATTGCATAATGAACATTATGTCCTAGTGATCGCACAAGTATTGGCAGACAGTCACACTGTGAAGGACATGTATCTTTTTTTCTGCTAGTCAAATTGTCACTTTTGTCTTTTTTGTGACTTTTCAATGTGACTTTTGCTGTTGTTTTTTTTAAGTACGCCTTGGTCTGCACCTTGATGTTCCGTGCAACTTTTTACTTCTGTATCACTTTTTTTGCTTATTTTTTTAGGCGCAAATCTGCTCCTGGTCTAGGATATCACAAGTTAAACGACACAATCATACTTAAGGTGCAAAAAAAGAGCTCCCACTTGTCTCAAAAATTCACCAAAGAAAGAAAATACAACAGTTACCCCTGTGAGTTACACACAGTTCCAAACTACTTAAAATAAAATATTGAAATAATAAGTTCACCACCATTGTCCCTTTATTAGATAATTTATATAGATAACAATTTACCTGTACATGAAAGAGTATAAAAAATAAAATAACATTTCCACAAAAAACATTTTTGAGCATTGTGCCTCCTCCCAAAAAATGAAAATTAAAAGTAGTAAAGTTAGATTTTACTTTATCGTGCTTATTTGTTGAATAAAAAAATGATAACTCTCCAAATAAGGCAACAACTTGCCTAACAACAAATGAGCTATTCTTATAAAGGTGTTCTTGTACAAAATATTTGGTATCTCTGTAATCATAATGACCCATAGAAAATTGTTTGGAAGTAAATGGCATGGTATGGTAAATGGCAAAATATGTTTTATTTGTTTTATTTTGTTTCCAATAAAGTATTAATAAATGTTGTTTATTGTGATAATATTGCACCAACTGTACAGTTTAATGTTACATCAACTGTACATTTATTTGTGTTTTTATTTTATTTTCAGTGGGTCTTCTTAAATTTATGACTGACTAGAAGAGCAAATGTTAATTATGTATACAACCGGCAGGAAAACTAGCTAGAGCCAACACCGCAGGAAATTCCTTTCTGACCACAGAGCAAGATAGAGATATTCACAACTCTGCTAGCTCATCTCTGGAGACAATTTTTTTCTATAAACTGATTTTATCTATTGTATGTACCGTATATACTCGAGTATAAGCCGACCCGAGTATAAGCCGAGACCCCTAATTTTACCACAGAAAACTGGGAAAATCTATTGACTCGAGTATAAGCCGAGGGTGTAGTATACAGCCAGCCAGCCCTCATGTAGTATACAGCCTGCCCCATGTAGTATACAGCCTGCCCCCATGTAGCATACAGCCTGCCCCCATGTAGTATACAGCCAGCCCTCATATAGTACACACCCATCCCCCATGTAGCATACAGCCTGCCCCCATGTAGCATACAGCCTACCCCCATGTACTATACAGCCTGCCTGATCTAATATACAGATAAATAAATAAACTTAATACTCACCCCGATGTTCGCCGTGGCTCCTGGCGGCTCCCGATCCCCGTTGCGGCTCCCGGCGGCTTCTTCTCTCTTCTATCTTCTCTCTTCTTTAGCTGGCAGAGGCGCGTCCATGGGAACTGTAGTATACAGCCTGCCCCATGTAGTATACAGCCTGCCCATGTAGTATACAGCCTGCCCCACGTAAAATACAACATGCCCCCATGTAGTATACAGCCATCCAGCCCCGAATAGTATACAGCCTTCCCCCATGTAGTATATAGCCTGCGCCCATGTAGTATACAGTTTGCCCACATGTAGTATACAGCCTGCCCCATGTAGTATACAGCCTGCCCCATGTAGTATACAGCCGCCCCATGTAATATAAAGCCATCCCCCATGTAGTATACAGCCAGCCGCCATGTAGTATACAGCCAGCCCCACGTAGCATACAGCCTGTGCCCATGTAGTATACAGCCTGCCCCACGTAAAATACAACATGCCCCTATGTAGTACACAGCCTGCCCCATGTAGCATACAGCCTGCCCCATTTAGCATACAGCCTGCCCCATGTAGTATACAGCCTATCCCAATGTATTATACAGCCTGCCCCATGTAGTATACAGCCTGCCCATGTAGCATACAGCCTGCCCTATGTAATATACAGCCAGCCCCCATGTAGTAAACAGCCATCCAGCCCCAAATAGTATACAGCCTTCCCCCATGTAGTATATAGCCTACGCCCATGTAGGATACAGTTTGCCCTCATGTAGTATACAGCCTGCCCCATGTAGTATACAGCCTGCCCCCATGTAGTATACCGCCTGCCCCCATGTAGTATACAACCTGCCCCATGTAGTATACAGGCTGCCCCATGTTATATACAGCCTGCCCCATGTAGAATACTGCTTGCCCCTATGTAGTATACAGCCTTCCCAATGTAGCATACAGCCTGCCTCATCTAGTACACAGCCTGCCCCCATGTAATATGTAGCCTGCCCCATGTAGTATACAGCCTGCCCCATGTAATATACAGCCAGCTCCTATGTAGCATACAGCCAGCCCCCATGTAGCATACAGCCAGCCCCCATGTAGTATACAGCCAGCCCCCATGTAGTATACAGCCTACCCCCATGTAGCATACAGCCTGCCCCCATGTAGCATACAGCCTGCCCCCATGTAGTATACAGCCTGCTCCACGTAGCATACAGCCTGCCCCCATGTAGTATCCAGCCTTCCCCATGTAGCATACAGCTTGCCTCATGTAGTACACAGCCTGCCCCCATGTAATATAGAGCCTGGCCCATGTAGTATACAGCCTGCCCCATGTAGCATACAGCCTGCCCCATGTAATATACAGCCAGCTCCTATGTAGCATACAGCCAGCCCCCATGTAGTATACAGCCTGCCCCCATGTAGCATACAGCCTGCCCCCATGTAGCATACAGGCTGCCCCCATGTACTATGCAGCCTGCCCCCATGTACTATGCAGCCTGCCCCCATGTAATATACAGATAAAAAAATTAACTTAATACCCCGATGTTTGTCGCGGCTCCCAGCGGCTTCTTCCCTCTTCTATCTTCTCTCTTCTCTAGCCGGCAGAGTCGGGTCCATGCGATCTGCCAGCCGTCGCACACTACAATGCAGCGCTGTCGCCGCTGATGAGAGAAGATATGGGAGGAGACACTGGGATCCGCCAGGAGCCGTGACAGGGATCGGGAGCAGCTACGAACATCGGGGACACCAGAAGGTGAGTATTAAGTTGTTTTTTTTTTTTATCATCGACTCGTGTATAAGCCGAGGTGAGGTTTTTCAGAAAATTTTTTGTGTTGAAAAACTTGGCTTATACACGAGTATATATGGTATATTGTTTTTAACTTATTTTTTCTTTTATTTTAATCTGACAAGTTTGTTTGAGTGTATTGTATTTTTGTGTATATTAAAGTGATAAGTTTAATAAGCCTATGCTTGTAGCCTTAAAGAATCTTACCAGGTCATTTTAAGAAATTATATACAGTGCATGTTCTGTGAAAATCATCAGTGTGCACCGTTTGTGTGGTTGAGATACCTATGGCCTTCTTTGTATAAGTAACGCATGGTTTGTGGCAGTGGATTGGCTGAGTGCAGAATGCATGGGGTAAATTTAGCTGAGGGTCCCATTTTGTGGAAGTGGGCGGAGTTTAAGGGCTAAAGTCTGGGACTCTATAGAGTAGGTGCACCCCATGTTTGGACTCTGGTATGTGGGGTTTGTGACATTTATTATGATAAATTAACACGAACAATTGTTCTATAGCAAAAAACACTCAATCTGAAAAAAATGCTGTCATTTACCTATGCTGACCAAAGAATGAAAAATATATGCCTTCTTGAAGGAAGACATGTTAAAATTAAAATAAATGTTCGGTCATGAAAGAATTACAAATAACTTAATAAATAATAATATTATTTTCAAAAAGTAAGTAGGTTCTTACTTTACTCCAGATTCAACCACAGACTAGAAAAATATACTATAAGATGATAATATATTGTTGAATAAAAAACAGGCAATTCTAGTACTTATTACTGTTAAAACAGATAATAACATTTTTCTATCTTGTGTCCTTTTTGCATTGAATATAAATGGACAATACAGACGACATAATGATTGATGTCTCTTCAAAAGACTGACTAAAAAAATCATCCCTTCATATCCCATATGGAATGATGATTAGTTGGTCTCCTGCATGACCCCCATTCATTTCATTAATGTATGCAAATTAGACTCACTGCATTATGGAGAGTGATATTTGTAAGTCTTATTTGACATATACAGATGTTTTGGAAATATATTAAGGGAGTAATGTTTGAACAAGTAGGTTAGACCTAACAAAATTATTTATCAAAATGTTATAAGATCAAGCGATTTTACAGTGCATAAATATCATGTAGTTAGCTAAGATCAATCATTATACTCCACCGGAGCATAAAATCATCCAAAGCCAAAATCTAAAGAATATGAGATATATAAAAACTGTTTTAAACATTATTGTTTGTCAGACTTGAGCCAAATATTCATCTAAAATTTAACTGGAGCATACAGGCTAAATCACTAGAAAAAATATATCTGTAATCAGCTGCTCAAAAAGTTAAGGGTGAAATAAGGGATCACAACAGTTTCTATTTTGTCAAATTTAAAAAACATATCTGAGCGTTGTTTTTTGGGGAATTTTCATTCCTGCTGCATATGTTTCTGCTCTACGAATGTTGGTGGATCCATAGATTTGAGTCTATTAGGTATGAGACATATTGGAGCAGATTTACTTACCCGGTCCATTTGCGATCCAGCGGCGCGTTCTCTGCGGTGGATTCGGGTCTTCCGGCCACTCACTAAGGCAGTTCCTCCGACGTCCACCAGGTGTCGCTGCTGCGCTGAAGTCCGCCGAGGTCCGCCGGAGTGCATAATCCATTGCCGGGTGAAGGTAAGTGCGTGTCCAGTGACACATTTTTTTTTTAAAAATGGCGGTTTCTCCGAAACCGTCAGGTTTTTGTACAGCCACGCCCCCCGATTTCTGTTGCGTGCATGCTGGCGCCGATGCGCCACAATCCGATCGCATGCACCGAAATCCCTGGGCAATACAGGAAAAATCGTCGCAAAACGGAAAAATTTGGTTAACCCGTTGCAAAAACGCAAATCGGGCCCTTAGTAAATGACCCCCATTAGGTCAATATGCACTACATTATATGCACAAGAAAGGCATCAATGTCCCTTTATAACAAAATATCATTCTCACAGCTTTCACAGTAAAAAAGATTCCTGTGGCAATGGTAGAACTATCATTCCTCTTGGCATGGAGGTTTTTCCATTGTTTTGTCCACAGTTCTATGAAAATCCTTATTAGAGATAGTAGGAGCTGAAATGTTTATTTCTGTATTATGGGTGAATAAAATACATTACACAAAGTGCTTTTCTTTTCCCTGGCTGATAAAAAGCTGTATGCTGCCCATTTAAAAAATGTCTTTTTTTCAAATGAATAACCAGAAGATTGATAATCTGTCATTGTATACTAGAACTCCCATTTTTTAATGACCTTGGTTGCTCTCATCTTTACCTAATCCAATTAAACTGTGTATTTCTTATACATTAGTGCTTAAAATTGTAAACAATATTCCATGTGTGGTCTGGCTAGTAATTTATATAAAGGCATGAACTACATGGAACTCTGTGAATTCCAACTGAGACCTACTCTTGCATATCCACCGGGTCAGAGAAACCCTCTAAATCCTGCCTCTTCTGTTTAGCTCTGAAATTACTGCAGCACATAACCATCTGTTAGATGTAGCTAATATCTGGGAGGAGGAGGTGGATGCACTTAATGAGAAACTAGCAGACCTAGAGGATCTGCTTTAGAGGTATCCCTAGGCGGTCAAACCTGAGGGCTTGGTGGAATTCCTCACTGATTACTTTGCTGCGTAGCTACCTTCTTCCTAAGCCCAATTCACTACTGTTGTCCACACCAAGGGACACTATAGCCTGTATTAATTTCTTCCACATCAAGGAGAAGATTGCAGCTGCGGCCACATAAGAAAAGAGTTGCCTGACCATTTCAAACAAATCACAATTTTTGCAGATCTATCAGCAGCCAATCTGACCCATAGAAAAGCTTTCCAACAAAGCACAGCACTAAATTCACAGCCAAACACAGCAAGCCCTTCATTTGTGCAAGGATGAGAACCTCCCATACCAAGAGAATACTGGGTCCTCTCTTAAGACACACTACACCTCTTGTCAGTTGCTGGGGTGTGTATAATTTTAGGGAAGTATGACAACCTACAAACAGTAGCTGTTAGAATTTATGATCATCTTATTGACATCAATGGCCATTTTATAATACGTGTGTGTAATGTCAACAACATTGACTACACTTTGGTTGCAGTATACAGTAAAAACACTAAACAACACACCTTTCTTAAACATGACCTGTCAGGACATTCATGCACTTTAGCTGCCCATAGTAATGCAGCTCCCTAGGCTCCCGGTTATAGCTATGTTAAATATCTAGCTTTATCAGGACATACCAATTAGCTAGGAAACATTCCACTACATAGCAGTCCGATTGTCGGACCTAGCTTACAGCGGTCTGGAGTATTCATGGGGGGGAGGCAGTCCAACGAGGTATATGGTTTGGGAGTGAAAGTCTGGGGGAGAAGCTGAGGAGAGGGGAGCACTTTGGACCACACCTTCATGAATACCCCGAACCGTTGTAAGCTATGTCTGACGATCGGACTGCTACATGGTGGATTGTTTCCTAGCTTATTGGTATGTTCCGATAAAGCTAAATATTTAACAATGCTATAACTGGGGGAGGGCTAGGGAGCTGCTTACTTTAGTATGAGCAGCTAAAGTATTTTAATGACCTGACAGGTCCTCTTTAAGAAACTCTTTGTGAAGTTACATATAGTTATAATGGGATCTTTTCTAATTGGGGAGATTTTAACCATGTGTTATGGCCCTCCATAGACTCTCCAAAGAGCACTCTCTATTGTAATCCCTTATATACACTATCTTTTATAAACACCATAGATCATACACACAAATTTCTTCCTTGTAGAGAGAGAGACAATGACCAGAATGTTGGATGCCAGCATTGGTGTAATTGCGTGGACCATGCTCCTATAACTGTGGCTATCAAGGAGCAATACGACTCCCCTCCCAACTCCACCTGGTGTTTGAATAATTATATCCTTAAAAACCCTGACTTTGCTTCTGCCACCGTCACTATTAAAAGAATGTTTTAATTTTAAAGATAGTAAAGAAGTAATGACACCACCCTATACTGCGCTCACAAAGCCACTACCTGAGGTCATTTTATTAAACAGGCTGTTCACGCAAAACTTATCCACCTGTTCAAGGTAACCCAAATGCTTGAGCAATAAGCTAATTTGCATAGGCTTAATAAACAAAATTTTGACCCTGATAGGAATACACATGTTAAAGGTGCACCAAAAAAAGTTGGTGCGCTCTGTTGGGGCAGTGCACAGAGCGCCGGATTCAGGAAGACAGGTGCCACAATTCATGGATCTGGTGCACTCTGCACATAGTGCAGTCTAGACTGTTTTAGTAAATGTGCCCCAATAGGTCTGTGTTCTCAGACCATTTTTACAAGTAAATGTACAAAGCACAAAGGAACCACAACCTTGAAAACACACAAGCAACTTCCTGATTTAGATGTTCCTATATGTATTTAGAGCACAGTTAGAACTGTTTACTTTTTTCTACCTTACTAACCAAAAGAGAATAAAGCTGCAGGTATGGGCACAAATTTAAAAATATAATACCCACAGTAGACCATAATCTAACCCAAAACTTGTGCTTATAAGGAAAATTACAAAATTTTTTTTTTAGTTTAAAAAATAAACTTTATTGAATACTCAGTACATATAACATTTAATGGTAGCAAAACTCAGCAACAACACATTAAAAAGTGTGTGTCCTTAATATGTATAAGAACAATATACACTGGTAACATACATCCTATAGGCAATGGATAGTATAGTATAAATGCATATATGGAGAAACCTATAGCTTAGAATAGAATTACCATACCAAAATTGATGGACACACACTGAGAGACCCTGACACATGTTTCACAGATGGCTTTTTTCTCCTTACTGTAATAGATCAGATAAATTCAAAGATATGAAACAAATCCATTGTTGTGTCAGACCATATATTTCCTCTTTGAAAAGACAACTTGATCTAGATCTGAATGGACGTGTAACTGTCAAGAAGTTGATTATAAGACAAGAAAATAATACAGAAGAAAATTTGCATTAGAAACTCAACATCTGTGCCATAAGGGTTTCAAGACTGATTAAATGTTTGGAAGTAGCAGAATATATAATGTATGCCATAAACACAATGAGAGGTTCATCAAACCATATCTAAACCATCTGCCAAGAGTGGTAGAAAGCATATTTTTTAACTACTGTTTGTAACTTGTATATAATGGTCATGATTAGAGATGAGCGAACATTCTCGTCCGAGCTTTATGCTCGTTCGAGCATTAGCGTACTCGTAACTGCTCGTTGCTCGGACGAATACTTCACCATCTTGAGAAAATGGCATCTCCCGCCGTTTTGATTTTTGGCGGCCAGAAACAGAGCCAATCACAAGCCAGGAGACTCTGCACTCCACCCAGCATGACGTGGTACCCTTACACGTCGATAGCAGTGGTTGGCTGGCCTGATCAGGTGACCCTGGAATAGACTAGCCCCTGCCCGCACTGCTCGCATCATTCTCTGTCTGGATGCGATTAGGGAGAGGGTCGCTGCTGCTGCAGGGATAGCGTTAGGGTGTTATATTAGCTTACTGTTAGGCAGGAGTAAGTCTACAAGAACCGAACAGCCCTTCTTAGGGCTAGAATGGCTTTATATATATATTTTTTTTTGTGTGCTTGTGGCTGGGCTTGCTGGCAATAGTAGTGCAGCTAGTACCATATTGTGAGGAATTTGCAGGGAGACTTGCGAACGTTATATTCAGCTCTTAGTGACACACACATCTCAAACACGTAAGTGGGACAATTTATTAGGGGTTTGATTGAATTAGGCACAGTCTGACGTTTTTTTTTGTTTTTTTTTCACTTTTTTTTACACTTTAATTTTGAAAATGTTGAACCCAAGGGCTAGGGGTAGAGGACGAGGGCGTGGACTTGGGCGTCCAACTACTGCAGGGGTTAGAGGCCGTGGTCCTGGGCGGAGTGAGACACCGCCTGCTGATGAGGGAGCAGGGGAACGCCGCAGAGCTACACTCCCTAGGTTCATGTCTCAAGTTACTGAGACTCGTGGTAGAGCACTGTTGAGGCCAGAACAGTGCGAAGAGGTGATGTCGTGGATTGCGGGCAATGCTTCTAGCCATTTGTCCACCAGTCAGTCTTCCACGCAGTCCACCCATGTCACTGAAGTCATCACTCCTCCAGCTCCTCCACCTCAGCCTCCTTCCCCCCAGTCTGCCCCCTCCCAGGAAAATTTGGCATTTGAACCGGCATACTCTGAGGAACTGTTTTCTGGACCCTTCCCACAGTCACAAACCACTTGTCCGGTTGCTGCTGAGCTCTTTTCCGATGCCCAGGTTTTCCACCGGTCGCAGTCTGTGGGTGATGATGACATTGTTGACGTAGTGGAAGAAGTGTGTAAAGAGGTGTCGGACGATGAGGAGACCTGGTTGTCAAACAGTGGTGAAGTTGTTGTCAGGGCAGGAAGTCCGAGGGGGGAGCAGACTGAGGGATCGGAGGATGATGAGGTGACAGACCCAAGCTGGGTTGATAGGCCAGGTGAACACAGTGCTTCTGAGACGGAGGCGAGTCCTACAGCAGAACAGGTTGGAAGAGGTAGTGGTGGGGCCAGACCGAGAGGCAGGGCAAGAGCTGGTGCATCAGCGCCAAATGTTGCCCGTAGTCAAGCTCCCGTGGCGAGGGCTAGATTTTCAGAAGTCTGGAGGTTCTTCAAAGAAACACCGGATGACCGACGGACTGTGGTGTGCAACCTGTGCCACACCAGGATCAGCAGGGGTTCCACCACTACCAGCTTAACCACCACCAGTATGCGCAGGCATATGAATGCTAAACATCCCACTCAATGGAACCAAGGCCGTTCACCTCCACCTGGGCACACCGCTGCTCCTTCCCCTGTGTCACCTGCTGCCTCTGCTAGTCAGCCCCCTGCCCAGGACCACGGCCCAAACACCTCCCGTGCGAAAACCACACCTTCGCCTCCACAATCCTCCACAGCATCCACCAATGTCTCCATGCGCAGCATTCAGCTCTCCATACCCCAGACGCTGGAGCGCAAGAGGAAGTACAGTGCAACCCAACCACACGTCCAAGCCCTCAACGTCCGCATCTCCAAACTGCTTAGCCTGGAGATGCTGCCCTATAGGCTGGTAGAGATGGAGGCCTTTCGTAACCTCATGGCGGCGGCCGCCCCTCGGTATTCGGTTCCCAGCTGCCACTACTTTTCCCGATGTGCCGTCCCAGCCCTGCACCAGCACGTGTCAGACAACATCATCCGCGCCCTGACCAACGCCGTTTCTGACAAGGTCCACCTGACCGCGGACACGTGGACGAGTGCTGCCGGGTAGGGCCACTATATATCGCTGATGGCACATTGGGTTAACTTGGTGGAGGCTGGAACCGAGTCTGACCCTGGGGCTACTGCCGACGCCGAGGATTGTGGGGCCTACCTCGGTCCAGGTCTCTCAGGCCTACTATGGCTCCTCCTCCTCCCACCCCTCCTCCACCTTCTCCTCCAAATTACCATCCGTGGGCATGGCGCCATCAGTCGTTAGCTCTAGGCACAGCAGCAGTGCCGTCGCTAAGCGACAGCAGGCGGTGCTCAAACCGCTGAGCCAAGGTGATAAAAGGCACACCGCCCAAGAGCTATTACAGGGCATCACGGCGCAGACTGATCTTTGGCTGGCACCACTAAACCTGAAGCCAGGCATGGTTGTGTGTGACAACGGCCGTAACCTGGTGGCATGCCTGGCCCATGTGTTAAATCTCATATGTCAGCGTTTCCTCAAGACATACCCCAATCTGTCTGATTTGCTCACGAAGGTGCGCCGCATCTGTGCGCATTTCAGGAAGTCCAGCACAGATGCTGCCACTCTCAGGGCAGCGCAGCGCCGCCTCCAACTGCTTGCTCACCGACTGTTGTGCGACGTGCCCACGAGGGGGAATTCAACATTAACCATGTTATCCAGAGTTTACCAGCAGCGCAGAGCGATTGTAGACTGCCAGATGTCAACTTCCACCAGAACTGGTAGTCAGGTCAGTCAGCTTCCTCAAGTCTACATTGAGGAGTGGACGTGGATGTCTGATATCTGTCAGGTGCTGAGTAACTTTGAGGAGTCAACACAGATGGTCAGCGGCGATGCCACCATCATCAGCCTCACCATCCCGATGCTTGGCCTGTTGAAAAACTCTCTGGTCAGCATGAAGTCGGAAGTTTTGCACTCGTCACAAGAGATGGGGGAAGAAGATTCCCTTGTTGATAGCCAAACCACCCCCATATCGGAGGAGGTGGAGGAGGATGAGGAGGAAGAGGAGGAGAATGTTGGCGAGACAGAATAGGGGAGCATTGCTCAGTCCTTCACTGTTCAGCGTGTATGGGCAGAGGAAGAGGAGTTGGAGGGGTTGGAGGAGGAGGAAATGGAAAGTCAGGCAAGTGAGGGGAGTGAATTCTTGCGCGTTGGTACTCTGGCACATATGGCAGATTTCATGCTAGGCTGCCTATCCCGTGACCCTCTCGTTCAAAGAATTTATTCCAGCACCGATTACTGGGTATTCACTCTCCTGGACCCTAGGTACAAGCAAAATCTTTCCACTCTCATCCCTGGAGAGGAAAGGAGTGTGAGAATGCATGAATACCAGCAGGCCCTGGTGCACAAGCTGAAACAGTATTTCCCTTCTGACAGCGCTAGCGGCAGAGGGCGTACTTCTGCGGGACAAGTAGCGAGGGAGAGCAGGCGAGCAGGCAGCTTGTCCAGCACTGGCAGGGGTACGCTTTACAAGGCCTTTGCCAGTTTTATGTCACCCCAGCAAGACACTGTCACCTGTCCCCAGTCTCGGCAGAATAGGGCTGATAAACAGTAAGATGGTGAGGGAGTACGTAGCTGACCATACCATCGTCCTAAATGATCACACAGCTACAACTACTGGGTTTCAAAGCTGGACATGTGGCACGAACTGGCGCTATACGCCTTGGAGGTTCTTGCCTGCCCTGTCGCTAGCGTGTTGTCTGAGCGGGTTTTCAGTGCAACTGGTGGCATCATCACCGATAAGCGTACACGCCTGTCGACTGACAGCGCTGACAGGCTGACGCTTATCAAGATGAATAAAGCCTGGATTTCTCAGGATTTCCATTCTCCATCAGGTGAAGGAAGCTCAACCTGAATAATTTATGTACTCCTCCTCCTCATTTTCCTCCTTCTCCTCCTCTTTGTACACTAAAGCAGAGGAAACTGGCTATTTTTTGCCAGGGCAAACTGGCTCTAGCTATAGTACTCTATGTATTTAATTTTTCTGGAGGGCCACCTACCCGGTCCTCTGTTTTAAACAATTTTTGGGAGTGCCACATACAGGCACTGAATCTATTTAATTTGTCTGGAGGGCCACCTACCTGCTCCTCTGGTTTGAAAACTTTTTTGGACTGCCACATACAGGCACTCAATCTATTAAATTTTTCTGGAGGACCACCTACCTGCTCCTCTGGTTTGAAAACTTTTTAGGACTGCCACATACAGGCACTATCCAAATTAAATTGTCTCCATAGCAGCCTCCACACGTCGTCTTTTTAGCTGCCTCCACACGTTGTCTCCATTGCTACCTCCACACGTCATCTCCATAGCTGCCTCCAAAAGTCGTCCATATAGCTGCCTCCATACATCGTCCCCTTATCAAACGAGCTGTGTCAGGCAGAATTTTGGGTTGTTTTTATGGCTTCCACATCAAACTTGTTAATTTTGTCGCCACCCTGCTGTGTTATCCACAAAATATACTGGCAAACTTTTATGATTTACCAATAATATTTCAGCGCTTCTTGCGCATCTGTTTACATTCCCCTCACCCACCATAACCCAAACTTATAAGAACACTACTACACTTGATCTTATACAAAAGGTTCTTAGAAGTGCTGTTTGGGGAGGAGCTGAGAGACAGGGGCTTGGACAGGCGAAAGCTTGCCTGGCAGCGGACCGCCAGCTCCATCTCAAGATCCAACTAACATAGTTTAAACTGCAGCACCTTTAATCTACTACTACAACCTTACTGCCTCCATACATCGTCCCCTTATCAAACCAGCTGTGTCAGGCAGAATTTTCGGGTGTTTCACCAGATACATAATGGAACTCGGCGCATCTGTCGCCGCCAAGCTGGAGACTTGAAGTTGCAATCATAGCAATCACATACTGTCGCTCTTAATCGTGGAACCATTTACGAAAAAACTATTAAAAATAGAACCGCTATGGTATTCCATTATTCCTAGGTGAAATATTCAAACGACCCCGCCTGCTTTGAAAATTATAATTTTTTCAAAGAAAACGCTTCTGGCCCCCAGGCGCATTTTGGGTGGGGAGGAGCTAAGAGACAAGGGCTTGGCCAGGCGAAAGCTCGCCTGGCAGCGGACCGCCAGCTCCATCCCAAGATTATTCAGCCTCAGAGGCATCCATGCATGGTGCCCCTGCTGTTTCCTGTCCATTTTGCCTCCACGATCCTCCACAGCGTCCACCAATGTCTCCAAGCGCAACTTTCAACTCTCTATACCCCAAACACTGGAGTGCGAGAGGATATATAACATATTAACCCCCTTATCAAACGAGCTGTGTCATGCAGAATTTTCAGATGTTTCACCAGATACATAATGGAACTCGGCGCATCTGTCGCCGCCATGCTGGAGACCTGAAGTTTCAATCATAGAAGCAATATGGATGCCCCATACTGTCACTCTTAATCAAGGAAGTCGTCTCCATGGCTGCATCCACATGTCGTCCCCTTATCAAACGAGCTGTGTCAGGCTCATTTTTCGGGTGTTTCATCAGATACGTTATGGAACTTGGTCACTATGTCGCAACCATGCTATGTTATCGACTAAATATACCGTCAACCTTTTGTTCACATAAGAAATCATTTCAGTGCTTCTTGCTCACCTCCTTTGGTTCCTCTCTGCCACCCATTTAGGGTATGTTGCCATGACACTCTCTAGCCTGCCGCTGCCTCTGCATGCCGTCTACTATAGTGTCAGGGTCAATTATTGGATGTTTTAGATGCTATCTAGCCTCATTCGGTCACTCTGTCATGGCCATGCTGTTGCCCATAATTTTTGCATAATGGTGCGATTAAGCAGCCTTAGAGGCATCCATGCATGCTGCCCCTGCTATTTCCTGTCCAATTCCAGGGTGTTTACATCATTTTCTGAGGTTTCCAGGTGTTTGGCCAAGCTTCCCTGTGCAGACCCTTGGTCCCCTTGAAAAATGCTCGAGTCTCCCATTGACTTCAATGGGGTTCGTTATTCAAGTCGAGCACTCGAACATTGGGAAAAGTTCATCTCGAATAACGAGCACCCGAGCATTTTAGTGCTCGCTCATCTCTAGTCATGATCAGTGGTTTTTAAATAAACAAAAATGAGGTTTTTAAGAATTGCATCGTACTATTTGCTCAGTACTGATAAACTCCTACGATTTGTTCAGAAAAAAAAATCCCATTAATTATTTTATTAAAGGGGCTGGCAACTTAAACCAAACTTAAATAGGGTAGGTATATGACTAGAGATGAGCGAGTATACTCGTCCGAGCTTGATGCTCGTTCGAGTATTAAGGTACTCGAAACGGCTCGTTGCTCGGACGAGTATTTCCCCTGCTCGAGCATTTAATTAAAAAAACACAGTGAAGAACAATGAAGAATAGAATAAAAACAGTGAACACAGAGAACACAGGATCATATAAGTGAAAAACACAGTGAAGAATAGATTACAGATGTTCGACACATCTGCTTTCTTGTTGGAAGATACGCTCGAAATGGTGCGAACAAAATAGTATGTGAAGAACATTATATATGTGTGAAGAACACATTGAAGAACACAGTGAGCAGGACAGAGACATCGGGGAACCGGACAGAGACATCAGGGAGCAGGACAGAGACACCGGGGAGCAGGACAGAGACACCGGGGAGCAGGACAGAGACATCGGGGAGTAGCAGGACAGAGACATCGGGGAGCAGCACAGAGACATCGGGGAGCAGCACAGAAACATCGGGGAGCAGCACAGAGACATCAGGGAGCAGCGCAGAGGCATCATGGAGCAGCTCAGAGGCATCGGGGAGCAGCGCAAAGGAATCGGGGAGCAGCGCAGAGGCATCGGGGAGCAGCGCAGAGGCATCGGGGAGCAGCACAGAGGCATCGGGGAGCAGCGCAGAGGCAATGGGGAGCAACGCAGAGGCATCGGGGAGCAGCGCAAAGGAATCGGGGAGCAGCGCAGAGGCATCGGGGAGCAGCGCAGAGGCAATGATGAGTGGACCCATCAGTATTCAGGTCCAGCAGGTTGAGCAGTGCCTGAACCAAAAATTTGGGTTTATGGACCCAGACCAGAACCAAAACATGCAACCATTGGTTGCATTAACCGTTTAAATTGTTCCACTCATTAAATGTTAACAAGCAAAAGCCTGTGATATCACCGGGAGCAACGCTCGGGTGGCTTTGCAAGCACCAATTGCAGGTGTTACCAGTGGGGGTGAACCAAATATTAGGATTTAAAAGGCAATTACAACATAAAGCATACCCCTTTTTCCTGGCTAGTCAGAATCAGTATAATAAGGCCTCATACACAAACATGTGAAAATGTGCAGCATAGGACCCCACTCATTACATTAGGAAATACGGCCATCCATTTTAATGGCCATATTATGCAACCTACTGTACCATAAGCGAGACATAAAAAATATACAGCATGTTCTACTTTCTTTAGTATTTCCATTCCCTATGCCGCATCAAAGTTTATGGGAACATATAAAATACGGGTTGTATGCATGCTGCATACAGTTGTGCACCGTATGCTGCCGTATATATATGCAATATCAAAGCAGCTATCATTTGCCATATAAAACTGTATTTTATATAGTTACAATATGGATACAAATGTATGGCCAAAATACTGCTGTATATACAGAACAGAAACATACTTACAGTCGTGTGCATGAGGCCTAACTGCAATGGAGTGGAATCAAGAGCACCACCATAAGATAATAAAAAGATTAAGGAATAGAGATGAGCGAGCACTAAAATGCTCGAGTGCTCGTTATTCGAGACGAACTTTTCCAGATGCTCGAGTGCTCGTCTCGAATAACTAGCCCCATTGAAGTCAATGGGAGACTCGAGCATTTTTCAAAGGGACCATGGTTCGGGAATAAAATGTGTTAATTAATTGAAAAAGAATGTCTTCTGATAAGTTAGCAGATGTATGCAAACATCTGCAATCTATTCTTCACTGTTCCGCGCGTATATTATCTCCCGACAAGTTAGCAGATGTGAAGAACAGTGAAGAATAGGATCATTTAAGTGAAAAACACAGTGAAGAATAGATTGCAGATGTTCGGCACATCTGCTTACTTGTCGGGAGATACGCTGTCTCCGTGCCCCGCTGTCTCCGTGCCCCGCTGTCTCCGTGCCCCGCTGTCTCCGTGCCCCGCTGTCTCCGTGCCCCGATGTCTCCGTGCCCCGATGTCTCCGTGCCCCGCTGTCTCCGTGCCCCGCTGTCTCCGTGCCCCGCTGTCTCCGTGCCCCGATGTCTCCGTGCCCCGATGTCTCCGTGCCTCTCCGTGCCGCTCCCCGATGTCTCCGTGCAACGATGTCTCCGTGCGGCTCCCCGCCGCTCCCCGATGTCTCCGTGCCCCGCTGCCTCCGTGCCCCGCTGTCTCCGTGCCCCGCTGTCTCTGTGCCCCGCTGTCTCTGTGCCCCGCTGTCTCCGTGCCCCGCTGTCTCCGTGCCCCGCTGTCTCCGTGCCCCGCTCTCTCCGTGCCCCGATGTCTCCGTGCCCCGCTGTCTCCGTGCCCCGATGTCTCCGTGCCCCGCTGTCTCCGTGCCCCGCTGTCTCCGTGCCCCGCTGTCTCCGTGCCCTGATGTCTCCGTGCCCCGATGTCTCCGTGCCCCGATGTCTCCGTGCCGCTCCCCGATGTCTCCGTGCAACGATGTCTCCGTGCGGCTCCCCGCCGCTCCCCGATGTCTCCGTGCCCCGATGTCTCTGTGCCCCGATGTCTCCGTGCCGCTCCGTGCCGCTGCCTGATGTCTCCATGCTGCCGCTGCCCCATGTCTCCGTGCTGCCGCTGCCCCATGTCTCCGTGCTGCTCCCCGGTGTCTTTGTGCTGCTCCCCGGTGTCTCTGTGCTGCTCCCCGGTGTCTCTGTGCTGCTCCTCGTTGTCTCTGTGCTGCTCACCGTGTTCTGCAATGTGTTCTTCACACATATATATTGTTCTTCACATACTATTTTGTTCGCACCGTTCCGCGCGTATCTCCCGACAAGTAAGCAGATGTGCCGAACATCTGTAATCTATTCTTCACTGTGTTTTTCACTGTGTTTTTCACTTAAATGATCCTGTGTTCACTGTGTTCACTGTTTTTATTCTATTCTTCATTGTTCTTCACTGTGTTTTTTTAATTAAATGCTCCATCTCGAGCAGGGGAAATACTCGTCCGAGCAACGAGCCGTTTCGAGCACCTTAATACTCGAACGAGCATCAAGCTCGGACGAGTATACTCGCTCATCTCTATTAAGGAACTTAATAGATTATATGCAGCCCCCTTTGCCCCCATGGATTATATGCAAACCCCCCTTTCCATACATCGATTATATTCTGCCCCCTCACCCCTATGGATTATATGCAGTCCCCTTCCCCATATGGATTAATTATTTGCAGTCTGTGCCGCTTAACTCCCCCCTTATGGCTTATATACAGAACCATCTCACCCCCCCATGAACTGGAACTAAACAGCTTAATCACTGAGTCTGGGGGTGGATGATTAATCAGATGCGGTATAAGACTGGCGAGTCATAGTTTGCACCCAGGGCCGGATCATAGGCGGGGCTCCCGGGGCTCGAGCCCTGGGGCCCCCACCACCTTGCCCCCCCAGGGGGCCCCCACCAGCTGACTATGTCTGCCGGCACAGACATTAAGTATCGGTTCCTGTAGTTTAATATGCTTCTGCGCCGCACACTGGCGCCGATGCTTCCTGTCAGCCAAGCTGTGAGACATGAGTGACAGCTCTGCATCGCTCCCACTCATGTGAAAAACAGCTCAGTGACATGGCGCCGGCTCGCAACTGAGGATACCCGGTCCAGTCCTTGAACAGTTAACTGTGAGTGACTGTCCTCTGACTACAGAGCATCGCTCCCTCCTAGCAAGGGAGTGACGTCACTGCGCAGCCTGTGTAGCGTGGAGGAGTGTCGGCACTTACGATGTGTGCTGCGCTCCGAAGGGCGGGCCCGGCCGCCCCCCGGCTGCAGAGTGAATGATAGAACCAAGGACCCCAGGAACATTAACAGCGTGGAGAAGGCCAGAGGTGACAGCAGCTTTAAAGGCAGGAGGGTAATGTATTAAATAACATAAACAATTGGGCAGCAGAGGTTATCTATCCCTGTGAAACTTTAAGTGTAGGTGGGGGAGGGGGCACTGCTGGGGCAGGTGAGGGACTCACTATTTGTAAGTAAAACTACATTAGATTATTATTAGGAGGGCTGAGCACTAATTATTCAAATACTAATTAAAGTGAGCACTTTATTGTTGTTGTGTAGTATTAGGTTGTCACTAGATCTATTGTTATTAACTCCTTAACGCCGCAGCCCTTTTCATTTTTTTGAATTCCATTTTTCACTCCCAAACTTAAAAATCTGTAACTTTTTTATTTTTTCATATACAGAGCTGTGTGACTACTTGTTTTCTGCGTAACAAATTGCACTTCATAGTGACGGTATTTAATATTCCCTGCTGTGTACTGGGAAGCAGGAAAAAAAATCCCAAATGCAGTGAAATTGGTGAAAAAACACATTTGTGTTAGAATTTGCATTTTCTACTTAGCTTGGTTTTCAAGGCAATTTCCTTTATTCTTCGTCTTAGTGCGATCAGTGGGATACCAAATTAATTGGTATTTGTATTAGTTTATTGTGTTTTAATACATTTGAAAAAATTAAAACACAAAAATTGTACAAGAAGAAAATTCTCTATTTCGCTATGTTTTGGCGCAAATACATTTTTCATACTTTGGTATATGGAGATATGTGAGAGGTGAAATATTGTAAGATGAGCCGATGTTTTCTTTGAAACCATTTTGGGAACTGTATGACCTGCTGATCACTTGTTATTAAATTTTTTATGTTTCAAATTGGCAAAAAAGTGGCTTTCGAACATTTGGCCGCCATTTTGCGTTACTGGGTTCAATGCCGAGAATAACCATTATTATATTTTGATAGATCAGACATTTTATGATTCAGGGATGCCTAATATGTTTATGATTTTTACTGTTTTTTATTTTTATATCAGTTCTACAGGATTTGTGATTAAAAATTTTTTGTTGTTTTTTTAATAACATTTTTTTTTTACTATTTTTCACACCCCTGGGTTGTCTGATTGATCCTACAATACACTGCAATACTACAGTATGGCAGTATATGTGGATTTAACAGATAATCTATTACAATGTGCCACTGGAAACATTACAGAATATAATTCTGTATTCACAGTACTGTATATATCATTATTCATGTAGATTGTAGTTATTTTAATGTAGTTGGGAGCTGAATGTATTATAGCAAATTAAAAGGGGCAATGTAAATATCATTATTAATTTAGTACACACATCCTAGGGCACAGTGTGGTCAGTTGTGGTGTGAGGGGTATATACTATATAATTTAGGAGCACGGTGTTATTCAGGTGACCCTATAGTGTAAGTGACTGTAGTATCTTTAGGATCACAGAGGTGATGCAAGGAGCCAACTACAGCCGAGTGTGAATTCTTCATCGACAAGTGATGGCCTGGAGAATCTTTATGCACTTCTATTCCTGATGGAGCAGATCATCACCTGTGAGTTGCTAAATGTCACTTTCTGCTTCACACAAGGTAGCAGCATAATTCCTGTGGAAGGTCTGCTACACCCCATAGGTCCATATTTTACAATGGTCTCCTGCAGCCTGACCTCCTATGTTATGACAGGACTGCTGCCATTCCCTTTATGTGAAGCGCACAGGTGTAACATTGTTGTATTCTAGTACACATCGCAGAACTTTGTAATGTACAGGGCTACAGGTTGCAGCAGTCCTTTGTGTAATGCCATATCTTACACACCACTCCTGCAGTGGTGGTGCAGATATTTGTGTTATGCATATTGTATTATAGTTATATTCTTGTACATAGGGGGCAGTATTATAGTAGTTATATTCTTGTACATAGGGGGCAGCATTATAGTAGTTATATTCTTGTACATAGGGGGGCAGCATTATAGTAGTTATATTCTTGTACATAGGGGGCAGTATTATAGTAGTTATATTCTTGTATCTAGGGGGCAGTATTATAGTAGTTATATTCTTGTACATAGGGGGCAGTATTATAGTAGTTATATTCTTGTACATAGGGGGCAGTATTATAGTAGTTATATTCTTGTACATAGGGGGCAGTATTATAGTAGTTATATTCTTGTATCTAGGGGGCAGTATTATAGTAGTTATATTCCTGTACATAGGGGTAGTATTATAGTAGTTATATTCTTGTACATAGGGGCAGTATTATAGTAGTTATATTCTTGTACATAGGGGGTAGTATTATAGTAGTTATATTCTTGTACATAGGGGGCAGTATTATAGTAGTTATAATTCCTGTACATAGGGGGCAGTATTATAGTAGTTATATTCCTGTACATAGGGGGCAGTATTATAGTAGTTATATTCTTGTACATAGGGGGCAGTATTATAGTAGTTATATTCTTGTACATAGGGGGCAGTATTATAGTAGTTATATTCTTGTACATAGGGGGCAGTATTATAGTAGTTATATCCCTGTAAATAGGGGGCAGTATTATAGTGGTTATATCCCTGGACATAGGGGCAGTATTATAGTGGTTATAACCCTGTACATAGGGGGCAGTATTATAGTAGTTATATTCGTGTACACAGAGGGCAGTATTATAGTTATATTCTTGTACATAGGGGGCAGTATTATAGTAGTTATATTCTTGTACATAGGGGGCAGTATTAAAGTAGTTATATTCTTGTACATAGGGGGCAGTATTATAGTAGTTATATTCTTGTACATAGGGGGCAGTATTAAAGTAGTTATATTCTTGTACATAGGGGGCAATATTATAGCACAGTAGTTATATTCTTGTACATAGGGGGCAATATTATAGTAGTTATATTCCTGTACACAGTATTTATTCTTGTACAGTTATATTCTTGTACATAGGGGGCAGTATTAAAGTAGTTATATTCTTGTACATAGGGGGCAGTATTATAGTAGTTATATTCTTGTACATAGGGGGCAGTATTATAGTAGTTATATTCTTGTACATAGGGGGCAGTATTAAAGTAGTTATATTCTTGTACATAGGGGGCAATAATATAGCACAGTAGTTATATTCTTGTACATAGGGGGCAATATTATAGTAGTTATATTCCTGTACACAGTATTTATTCTTGTACAGTTATATTCTTGTACATAGGGGGCAGTATTAAAGTAGTTATATTCTTGTACATAGGGGGCAGTATTATAGTAGTTATATTCTTGTACATAGGGGGCAGTATTATAGTAGTTATATTCTTGTACATAGGGGGCAGTATTAAAGTAGTTATATTCTTGTACATAGGGGGCAATATTATAGCACAGTAGTTATATTCTTGTACATAGGGGGCAATATTATAGTAGTTATATTCCTGTACACAGTATTATAGTATTATATTCTCAAAACGCAAACATGTGACAGCATCCTTGGGCCTCTTTTACACGGACGTTATGGGGATGTGTATCTGCCCGTACAATATCTGTCCCCATAGACACCTATGGTATGGTGAACACAACATGTGTCATTGTACCATGCTGTTCACGGGAAAAAGAGCTTTCTCTATATTTTTCTGCAAGTATGGGGCGCAAACACATTCTACGAAGCCTTGCATTTTTGGATGCGTTTGTAAACGAATCCCAGAAACGCACATCAATGCCTTAAAGAAATTAAAATGATAAGTCGGGGGCCTCCACCAGATTTTGCGCCCAGGGGCCCCCACCAACCTTAATCCGGCCCTGTTTGCACCTCCTATGAGTTGGTCTAGTTTGCTGCACCTTAATATTGAATTTTTTTGTGCACGGACTGAATTTTCTGGCACACAGGTTATTTTCTGTCTTTTTTTTATCAAGCCACACCCCCTTTTCGTGCAAGTAGGAAAACTGTCTAAAATGGTCTAAAACCCTCAATAAATATGTTGCAAATTACTACAGTATACTGACATAGACAGATTGATACATCTCCCTTTTGTGTCTGGGAAAGTAGTCAGACATGTAGAAATGACTGTGGTAATCTTCTAATATTTCTTATCCATTGCCTCTTTCTATTTAACATCAACTTTTAAAATTATGTTAATGGACCTGAGGTCCTACCCTATTCTCTTTGAGGTCCTACCCTATTCTTTACAGGCTGTTACACTGTCCCCCCCTGCTTCCTTCGGCACTTGCACATTAAAGCAACATCACAGAGGGGCTAGGGTAGCCCCTCAAACTCATAAGCATAATTTTAAAACTTGATTTTAGAAGGAAGGAGGTCATGGGTAGAAGAAGATTACCACAGTTACAGTGCCTGAATATATAAGTCCCCCTGGTTTATCATTCTTGATAAATGGTCAAAGAGCAACATGGGGGAGGTAAAATATGAAAATGATTATGTTAAAATATTGTGTAATGGAATATGGGAAGTTTCATCTTACATTATATTAATGTGATGTAAATCTTTTCTTACCATTTATATTATTTGCTATATTTATGTTATTTTATTTTCTACTGGTTGGATGGCATTTACAGGAGACTTGTAATAAAAAAAAATCTAGGGGCACTAAGTAGAAAGTCTTGTGCTACTAGAAGTGGCTTGAAAGACTCATGTGGGTGATCACAGAATAATCAGAGTGTTGAGGGTGGTGGCCCCATGTACAATAACAGTAATGGTCACAGTGGTGATGGGAGAATTAAAGGCACCAGCAGCAGCAACATGAGAAATTGGAAGCAGTCTTGCAAATGAAAGTAGGACAGAAGGGGTATGGCATCAGGTGTCAGCAAGGCTGCAAGACTGCAGGCTCAAGTTACTGCTGAAGATGGATGCTTCTGCCAAACCCTGCCCCCCAAACCCTACTCCAGCAATCGTGACAGTGTAAATTGATAGAAGTTCCCCCATTTAGATTTGCGTGTGAATGGATGAAGATAAAGTGGAAAAAAGGAATACATTTTTTGTGGTAGCGATGGTCTGGCCATCTGGACCAGATAATCAGAATAGCCCCCATTCTTTATCTCCACAGCACACAGCCAGGATGTGTCAGGGTTATCTGCCTGATATTCACCATTGCCCTAGATCTGCCCCAGTTACTCCCTAGATGCTTGGGTTGTTAAAACAAAAATTTCTTTCATAAATTACTGGAAATTAAAATACACATTGTCCTTATTCTCCTGTGCCAGTTCAAGCTATGCTGTATCCACCGACCAGCCCGGTTTATCTAGGATGTGTAGAGCAAAATAACATCATTCATTCCATAGACCTGTTGACGCACAAATAAAGTGGCTCCCACAAAAGTGACACCGCAAACCGCCGGTGTCACTTATTAGCTGCCAATGGTTGGCATTAAAGTTTACACGGTGGAGTATCCCTTTCTGACTATCATCAAGAAACCTCATGTAGGGTGGAGTTCCACTGTGTAGAAGCATTGAGTATGAGTATTTGCGACACAAATCCTTCTTTAAATTCCACGGTTTCTCCGAATCCATCGGGTTGTCCGACGGCCACGCCAGCCGATTTTCTGCAGCGTGCAAGCCGGGGCTGATGCGCCAAAATCCGATCGCGTGCGCCAAAATCCCGGGGCAATTCGGCGCAAAGCGGAAATATTTGGGAAACCCGACGAAAGTGCGGTGTTCGGACCCGTAGTAAATGGGCCCCAATATGTGTGACTGAAGTTTCTTTGACATTTCTTAGACATGTCCTGAAGTTGGGTAAAGGACATGGGGTAGTATTTTACAACTAGATTTAACTTGTGTGCCTTGCAGAGGACAATTTCTCTGTTTTTGTGACTTTTCTGCTGGTCAGATGTATCTTAGAGTTTTTCCTAATTTCTACTCCTTGTCAGGGGCAACATTAAATTTTAAATTTGCCACTTTTTTGCAACTTTTTTTTTTTTTTTAAAGTTTCAACTTTCCCATCTGGATTTAGGTGATAACTAGATAATGGTGAACTTTGAAGGGGGCCTGTCTTAGATGTCAATAAAAGTCACAAATGAGCACACATGCCATGACAAGCCACAATAAATAAAGAAAATGCCAAACAGTTTGATTTATATGCTCTGGTCATGGCTTGTCTGGGACAAGGAAAGGCATTTGGGAGACCTGCTCCATCTCTATTGACTCAAAACATGTTTAATCCGCCATCCTAAAGGCTTCAATAAACACTGAAAACAGGGGGGCCTCTTGTAAAGAGCTTGATTTCTTATTTTTGGAGCTGGGTTTGACATACAACAGCCGTAAATTGGGACCTACAGTACAGACAGCTTGCCATCTAAGCACTTCTGGATGCACATGGCTGAAGTACAAGGCCCCATCTCTTCCCCCTGTACACTGGAGCTCCTCAATGAGATCAGACACTAACTTGTGTCCAGTGGAGGCTATGCAGACCCACCCATCCCAACTGGTGTAGCACACTCTCCCCATCTGCCATCCAATATACATAAGGAGCCAAATCCTTCCCTCATCTAACCAGGGTGAGGAAATATAAGACCCGACAGCTTCATGATTAGCAATGACTCCCTGCTCCTTAGAGGCTCCTATTCCTTAGTGTGCTTCCTTAATTCTGGCCACTGCCGCTAGCATAGCCACTACCCATCCTAGTCCTTGTGATCTCTGGTAATGGACTGTTCGGGCAGCTAAGAGACCCACAAGCCCATTGAAGATTCCCCTGGGATTATACTGCACAAGAGAACATGGCTGGTTCCCCGTAGCCCACTATTATACTAACATCTTGATAGTGGGCTCTCCTCCAAACAGCCTTTCTCTTATACTAACAAGACTAGAGATGAGCAAGCACTAAAATGCTCGACTGCTCGTTATTCGAGTCGAACTTTTTCCAATGCACGAGTGCTTAGTTTTTTTTATTCAATGGAATATTCATGGAACTTCAAAAAAGGAGAATGACCCGTGTTAAACATCTGCAATGTGTTCTTCACACATCTTGTTCTTCACATACTATTGTGAAGAACACCTTTCTGCACTAATGTCTTCTGATAAGTTAGCAGAAGAACACATTGCAGATGTTTCCATACATCTGCTAACAATATGTGTGAAGATTCTTCACACATATTGTTCTTCACATACTATTGTGAAGAACACCTTTCTGCACTAATGTCTTCTGATAAGTTAGCAGATGTATAGAAACATCTGCAATGTGTTCTTCACTGTGTTCTTCACTTAAATGATTCTTAAGTGAAAGCTCGTTCTCGAGCAGGCAAAATACTTGTCCGAGCTACGGACGAGTATGCTCGCTCATCTCTAAACAAGATCCTTCACCCCCATCGATCCACTGAAACATGTCCATCAGGTTGTAATTCTTCCCCCATCTTTCACCCAACAATCTGAGATCGGTCTCCAAGAAGACAATCTTTAACACCTATTTGGACACTGAGACGGTTTTCTCCAAATTGACACATAACAGTCAATATGGTGGGCAGCACCAGTTTTAGACAAAATAAAGGCCTGGACAAAACTAAAAGTGTGCCCCAAAATAAAACCATTTAATGAACAGTCACAGTCAGTAAATCAGCAGGGAGGGGATCTGGGGACCGGAGAGAGGCCTGGGTGTGCCTGCAACCGTGGACGGAGGAACCTTTGCAGGAAGCCACGGTCCAAGATATTTTCCTTGGGCTCCCAAGATCTCTCTTCAGACTCAAACCCTTCCTGTCAACAAGGGTGAACCTCTTTCCTCTAACTGTCTTTATGTCTTGCACATCCTTTACCATGAATACATCAGTGAATTCAGCCTCAGGAGCAGGGGCAGGAGATCAGGATGTGCATAGTGGGAGGAAGACAGAGTTTATAGGCCAAAGGATTTATGCGCTTTACCACCTCGAATGGCCCCATAAAACGTGGACAAAGCTTGTAGTTGGGAATGTTCAGCCAGACGTATCTGGCCGATAGCCACACCTAGTCACCCAGATAGAAGACTGGAGGAGACCTGCGCTTCTTATCATCTTGAGTCTTGATGCGGGCTGACGTCTGAAGCAGTGACTGATGTGTCTGCTCCCAAATCGATTTTAGGTCCTGATTAAAATGTTCCACTGCAGGAACATCCCAGGTAACAGGCAGAGGAAGAGGTGGGCATGGAATTCGGCCATAGTCAATTAAGAAAAAGACAGCGCCAGCAGACTCAGAATCCAGGGTTTTGTAGGAGAACTTTGCCCACGGTAACAGACTGGACGGGCAGAGATAAAATTAGGAAGGTAACAGCCCAGAGTTTGGTTAACTCTCTCTACCTGTCCAAATTCACTCGAAGTTGATTACATAGAGATTGCCAGTAGCGGGAGACAAACTGGATTCCTCAGTCTGTGACGATGTGCAGTAGAAGTCCATGAAGCCGAAAGATTTGGGTAAAGGGCAGACCTGGCAGCGGGACAAAATGGGACATCTTGGAGAACTGGTCAGTTACCACCAAGATGATGGTATTCTAAAGGAAGATTAAAGATCCGTGATAAAGTCTGTAGCCACGTTACCCCACGGGTAGCTGGGCATCAGCAGTAGCAATACCAAACCAGCAGGTTTGAGGCGAGATGGCTTATTATGAGCACAGGAGGTGAGGAACCCACAAAATCCTGTACATCTTTGACCAGGTCTCGCCACCATAGAAACGGGAAATGAGGGCTAATGACCGCTGCACTCCAGGGTGCCCAACCACATGCGAGCAATTTCCCCAAGTCAATATCTTTTTCCAAAGGACAGGTCGGACAGAAGTCTTGCTAGTAGGAAGCTGTCGCAGATCCACGGGAGCCGGGAGACCCAGTCCTTCAGGAGAAATGATATGCCGCAGAGCCGGTTCTTTCCCAATAACATTGTAGGCATGAGAGAATGCATCATCCTAGGCATCCTTTTCAGCAGGATGGAATCAGGAAAATTGAAACGTGAAAAGAAGAGGGACCAGCGAGCCTGTCGTGGGTTGAGGCGCTGAGCAGTTTTGAGTTGAAGGAGGTTCTTGTGGTCCGTATATGTTCACGATCTCCTGTGGAGTAATTCCTTTGAGCAGCAGAGGTTTTAGAGAAAAACCCACAAGTAAGAGTTTGGCCTTTGGTCCGTTCTGGGTGAGAACAGCTCCGGAACCTACCTAGGAGGCATCGACCGCCAAGTGCAATTGCTTCTCCATATCAGGCTGAGAGGTCAGAAGTGGAGGCAAAGGCAGACTTTCTCTTGGAGAAGGTTTCTCCAGCTGCTGGAGGCCAAAGCTTTGGATTAGCATCTTTTTTAGTCGAAAGTAATTAGCGAAACCCAAGAATCTCTGTATCGCACCAGTAGAGTCCTGCTGGGCAAGGCTGGCTACTGAAGTACTGCAGACAACTTGGCTGAATCCATCTGTAAGCCCCTGTCGGAGATGATATATCTGAGAAACGGAAGGCCCTTCTGATGGACCTGACATTTCTCGAGTTTGGCGTAGAGAGGGTGGGCCCTTAGGCATATGAGGACTTGGCGTACGTGGACCTGATGAGACTCCAGGTGAGTAGAAAACACCAGGATATCGTCTTTGTTTACAACATAAGTGTAGAGTAAGTCTATGAAAATATAGTTGACAAATTCCTGGAACACTGCTGAAGCTGTGCAGAGTCCAAAGGCATGATAAGATACTCAAAATGTCTGTCACGAGTCTAAAGGGCGTCTTCCATTCGTCAACTTCATGGATACGGAAGAGATAATAGGCTCTTCGGAGATGCAGCATGGTGAAAACCTTGGCACCCCACAGGCGGTCAAAAAGTTCTGTGATCAGAGACAGAGGGTAGCGTTTTTTCAATGTGACTTTATTGAGGTTGCAAAATCAATGCCACAAAGAAGAATCCAGCACCAGCTGGAGAAGAAGATTTGCGGATGATCCCCTTCTGTAGATTTTCCAGTCGAAGGGTCGGTGCGGTGGCAGTGTCTTTGCTTGTTGCTCTGAGAAGACATCAGCAAAGTCCATATAGACAGCTGGAAAACCCACTAGTGGCTTGGGATTCAGGACACCAGCAAAGAACTTCTCCAGTCTGCCAGTCGAGTACAGGTGTGTGTTGCAGTAACCACAGAAGTCCCAATAGAATGGAAGGTGTGGAACAGGGAAGTACATAGAGAGACAGTCTCTCTTTATTCAAGGCACCAACTTGCAGCCATAGTGGTTTTGTGCAGTACTTAAATGGATCATATCTGCCCACTGACAGATGAGATAACCAGAAGCTTCTCTAGAGGAACCACAGGTAACAATGCTGGTTCCAAAACTGAGCAGAATATGAACATGCAGACGTGAAGATGCTCGTTCTCACCTAGGGACTTCTGCGAAGAACCCTAGGTTCATGTGTTTCTCTGCATGCTGAAGACAGACAGGAAACGTCTGCAGAAAGTGTTCTGAACTGTCGTAATAGAGGCAGTGTCAGGGCTCGGTGTCAGTAAACCCCCAGGACCACCGCAGACGAAGACACAAGCCGATACCTGGCAGCGGAATCTAAGTGGCACCCAGTCTTCACCAGAGTCCGCCACAAAGCAACTTGTCCGCATTGGCAGCCAAGGTCGAGGTACAAAGCCGGCAGGAGATCTCGTGGTTAGGGACAGGCAATCGGTCGATGCAGGTGGCAGAGGTTCAAGGTCAGAGACGAAGCAAGAGGTCAGGGCAGGCAGTGGAGGAACGTAGTCAGGAACGGAACCGGGGTCACAACGGGAAATCACAGCGCAGGGCATCAGACAAAGCTTTCTCTAAGGCGCAGGGCATGAAGATCCGACAAGTTGAGAGGCAGATTTATATAGAATTCAGGGAAATGACCAGCGCCAATTAATGGTGTGCTGGCCCTTTAAATTTTCTGAAGCAGGCGCGTGCATGTGCGCCCTAGGAAGCCAGGACGTGCGCGCACAGCCAAGAACCCAGCAGCAGGAATAAGGGCAGGTGAGTAGTGGCTGCACGGAGCAGCATTATCTCTTCTGCATCCATCTGCACGGGGACCACCCTTGACAGGCAGAGATTCCCCAAACGTCATTTTGTCAGCTCTTGTGGGGTCAGCCATGTTCTTTCCACCTTCACAAGTTCCTCAGAAGCAGACACAGAGGAAGATAGAGGTGGATTTTGAAAAACCGGAGCTATGCGAGGAAGGCGTCGGTCCTGACTGACACTCAATCAAGACGTTGCTCTTCGAGGTGCTCAGAGATCCAGATGTCTATCTGAGTAGCAAGGGAGATAACCCCAATTAGGGAAAATGAAAGGTCCCTTGCAGACAAGCTGTCTTTGATCTGCCCGGAAAGTCCTTTTTTAAATGTAGCTAATGTGGGCTAAACGGTCAGACTCAGAGGTTGTGGATCCTCTGAACCACTGCGGACGATGACACAAGCCACTATCTGGGACCGGAGACTAAGTGGCAACCGGTTTCCACCAGAGCCCGCCGCAAAGCGGGTTGGACTTGCTGCGGCGTCGTACCACCAGGTCGTTCCACAGGCGTGACTTATCCATAGTGGCAGCCAAGGTCGAGGTACAGAAACGGCAAGCAATCTCAGAGTCGGGGACAGACAGGAGGTCAGGATGGGCAGCATAAAATCGGAGTCAGAGTCGTAGCAACAGGCCAGGGCAGGCAGCAAAGGAGCAAAGTCAGAAATGGAACCAGGGTTTCAACAGAAATTCTCAGAAACAGCGCAAGGCATCAAAACAGCTTTCTTCAAGGCTCAAGGCACAAAAATCAGGCAAAGCAAGAAGGGAGGTGCTGGATTTTTAAAGGTGGAGGTGTTCAGCAAGTGCACCATTCAGCGGTGCGCTGGCCCTTTAAACAGCTTAAATTGCTGAAGCCTTCAGGGTCTTTTATCAGGACTTATATAATATAACTAACAGGGATAAAAATACAACCTCAGATATACAGAGACATACGGCAGAGTTCCTACACAAACTAGCCTTATCCACTTTAGCCGAACAAGCTCAAGCTAAACTCACAGCCCCTATAAACCCAGAAGAAGTTGCAGTCATCTTAAAAGCATTACCTATGGGCAAAAGTCCAGGACCTGATGGACTACCAGCAGGCTACTACAAAAAATTTTCTAAAGAATTAATCCCACACCTAACAGATTGGGGCAACTCACTACTAACAGGAGGAACACTACCACCACAAGCATTAATGGCGACGGTCACGGTACTACCCAAATTGGGTAAAAATCCGGAACTTTGCAGCAGTTATAGACCGATTTCGCTATTAAACGTAGACATAAAAATTTGGGCCAAGCTCCTAGCAAAGCGACTAGGCCCTCACCTACCCACCATAATAAACCCAGAACACTGCTAAAAAGTGCTGCTTGGAACGGACGCTGAAAAAGCATTCAATCGAGTAGACTGGGCGTACTTAGAGGCCACGCTGAACACCTTTGGCATCCACAACAATTCATAGCCGCCATTATGTCCTTATACAATAACCCCAGTGCCACGATCAAAGTAAATGGAATCCTTTCTGCACCATTTAAAATTTCCAATGGCACGCGACAGGGCTGCCCTCTCTCCCCCACCCTGTTTATCATGGTGATGGAAACTCTCCTTCAAGCTATAAGAATGCATCCACAAATAATAGGGTTGATGATTGGGAAACAGACACACCTAATGCTGCATTTATTACTGCTTCTATCAGACCCCAAAACAGCTTTCCCCCATATAATTGAACTATTCTCCCATTTTGGTTCATTCTCTAATTTCAAAGTGAATCTCTCTAAATCGGAGACACTCAATATTTCTTGCCCACAACAAATACAAGACAATTTGAGGAGAAACTTCCCATATACATGGCAGCCAACTAAATTGAAATACTTAGGGATTTATTTAACCAAGTGCCTGGCTATTTAAAGAGAATTATCTACCTTTACTAAACCAAATCACCACCTCACTTAACTCCCTAGCTTTGCTGTATGTCTCCTGGATGGGGAGGAAAAATCTTCTAAAGACCTTTATAATGCCGAAATTGTTATATCTATTGCAAACACTGCCAATCAGAGTACCAGGATACTTTTTCACAAGAATAAGATCCTTGTTTATCTCCTTTTTGTGGAAAGGTAAGAAGGCGAGAGTACCTGACAAATTGAAGCTTAAAAAACTGTATGGTGGATTTGGACTACCTGACTCACTCACCTATTATAGAGCAATCCATCTGAAGATTTGGATTCTGCTACATAACAAACACCAGAGAGCACCATATTTAGACCTAGAAAGATAATTAGTGAGTCTAGGCCAGAAGGCGCAACTATGGAATATTGACACACCATCCGATTGCGAAAAGAGATAGGGCACATATACACACTTAATTTTTTACAAATGGAAGAGCTTAAGCGCAACCAAGCTGACCTACTCAAGAAGCACCCACTTCTACATGACCCCACGTGACTGGAGAAATGGCTACTACAAGATACCTTACCTAGAGGTTTCTTATCTATACTCTATGATTACATACTAAGCCAAGGGCAGGCAACCACCCCGGCCTATATAAGAGAATGGGAGAAAGACTTAAATACAAATTTCAACCACACACAAATCAAAATGATTCACTCCAGATCCCATGGCTTCTCTTGCTGTGTAAAAATACAGGAGAACTCATTTAAGCTTATGACACGCTGGTACAACACACCAGCAGTATTAGTCCAAAAAAGACTGTTAAAAGCAGATAATTGTTGGAGATGCGGCAATCAAGGAGGCACACTAGGCCATATGTATTGGAGATGTGCTAAACTGCATCGTTTCTGGCAGGATGTAGAACAACTCATCACCAATATAACAGGGAAGGCTATTAAATTAAGCCCAGAATCGGTACTGCTTTGGCTACCTAACAATACCTGGAAACCCAGTGGCAGGGATCTGGCAACCCACCTAGTTCAGGCTGCAAAACTGACCATACCGCCTAAATGGTTACAAATAGAGCCACCAACCATTGGAGAGTGGTTAGACCGTTTAGATAGTATATACCGATTGGAAGAGCTAGCTAGCTGGGAATCGAGAACCCATGATAAATTCGACAAACTATGGCAACCATGGTGGATTTTTAGAAAACCTGAACCGCCATTAGGGACCACATAAGAGACACAGGTCACCATCAAACATAAGAAACCTGGGTAGGCGAACAAGGAAATAAGAGAATGTACTAGCAGGACGTAGTTAATAATTATCAAATATTTATGTGACATGCAGGTGCGAGACTATTCGGATGGACTAGCGAGCAAGAGCGATTGTATGATTAGATTGTGACAAAGGAAATTATATGTGCTTAGTTCCAGTTTTTGTTTATATGTTCTTATAATTCTTAGCATCTTACTTGACTGATCAAGCTGTACTTTCTCGCAAAACTAAACTCGGTATAACCTCTGGTCTCGGGAACACTGTATACTGAGATAACAGCTTGTACATATATGTGAAGTTAAACTGTTACAAAACAATAAAAAGATTTACATTAAAAAAATTTCCTGAAGATGCGGCACGCATGCCCTAGGCGATGGGGACACATGCGCACGGAGCTCGGTCTTGGATCCAAAACGGGGGGGAGGTGAGTTGCACTGGCGCCGCGTCAGCGAGCCCCCATATAATAAAAAAACAATTCCCCGCTACACTACAAAAAGCACCGCCATGGTCGCCCCATTTGCCCGAGACTATACATATTACATATTAATGAATGCCCTATTTTTAGTAACAGCCACTTACGAAAATTTGCTAAAATTCCTGGTCACTAGAGCCTTTTCAGGCCGCGTCACTAAAGGGTTAAGACAGTGAAAAACTGCAAAATACAGAAATAAAACAGATTAAAAAGTAAAGGAACCCCTAAAACCTATATATTTTTGAAAGCATACAACCAGGCGATTGCATTTGCCTTGATTAACCCCTTAACGCTGAAGCCACTTTTCACCTTCCTGACACGGACCATTTTTTAAAATCTGACATGTGTCTATTTAAGTGGTTATAACTTTGGAACGCTTTAACATATCCAGTTGATTTTGAGATTGTTTTTTCGTGACACATTGTACTTCATGCTGGTTGAGAAATTTAATAAATATATTTAGTATTTATTTATGAAATAAATGGAAATTTGGCAAAAATTTTGAAAAAAACAATGTTTTCCAAATTCAAAATTTTCTACTTTTTGGAAAGTTGGTCATATCACTAAAATAACTTGATAACTAACATTTTCCATATGTCTGCTTTAACTTGGCATCATTTTTCAAACATCTTTTCCTTTATTTTGGATGTTAGGAGGCTTATAACTTTAGGTGCAATTTTTCAGATTTTCACGAAAATCATCAAAACCTACTTTTGGAGGGTCAATTTAGTTAGAAGTGACTTTATAAGGCCCACATGACAGAAACCCCCCACAAATGACACCATTTTAGAAACTACACCCCTCAAAATATTCAAAACAACCTTTGGGAATTTTGTTAACCCTTTGAGCGTTTCATGAGCGTGAAAGATAAATGAAAGTGAAATTAGAGAAATGTAATTTTATCTTACTATAGATTCATTGAACACTAAAATTTGCACCTTCACAATGGGTTAAAAAGGAAAATGCATTTTACAATGTTGAGGGCAATTCCTCTTGAGTATGCCAATACCCATTTTGTCACTGTACCCTGCTGTACGGGCACAGGGGGGCACTTGGAATGGAAAGAGCGTTGTTTCGTTTTTGCAGGGTAAATATGGCTGAAAAAGTTTACATGTGTCAGGATGCATTTGGAGAGCCATAGTGGTACCAAAACAGAGGAAAGCCCCAACATGAGACACCATTTTGGAAAGTACACCCCTTGGAGAGTTTAGCAACGTGTAATTTGTGTATTTTCCCCAACAGGTGTTTGATTCAATTAGGCCCCAAAAGGGAAAAAAGGTGAAAATTTTCTCAAAAAAGTCACTTTTACCCCAAATTTTTGTAAGCCACAAGGGATAAAAGATGAAACAACCCCATAAATGTGTAAAACAATTTCTCCTAAGCACAGAACTGCACCACTTTTGCATATAAAGTGTTGTATGGGTGCAAAGTAGGGCTCAGAAGGGAAAGAGGGGCTTTGGCCTTTTAGAAGCCAGATTTGACAATCATCCTTTACATGTGTCAGGATGCATTTGGAGAGCCCTAGTGGTACCAAAACAGAGGGGAACCCCAACAAGTGTCACCATTTTGGAAAGTTCACCCTTTGGAGAATTCAGAAAGGTGTAATATGTGTATTTACCCCTACAGGTGTTTGCTTCAATTAGGTCCCTAAAAGGAAAAAGGTGAACATTTTCCCAAAAAAGTCACTTTTGCGGCTAATTTTTGTATCCCATAAGGCATTAAAGATGAAACAACCCCAAAAAATGTGTACTAGCATTTCTCCCGAGTATAAAATTGCCCCACACATGCAAATAAAATGTTGTATGGGTATGCAGTGAAGCTCAGAAGGGAAAGAGGGGCGTTGGCCTTTTAGAAGCCAAATTTGACAGACATCCTTTACATATGTCAGGATGCATTTAGAGAGCCGTAGTGGTACCAAAACAGAGGGGAACCCCAACAAGTATCACCATTTTGGAAAGCACACCCCTTAGAGAATTTAGCAAGGTGTAATATGTGTATTTGTCCGTAAAGGTGTTTGATTTAATTAGGACTTAAATAGATAAAAGGTGAACATTTTCTTATAAAGGTCATTTTACTCCTAATTTTATATAGCCACAAGGGATAAAAAAATGTAATAACCCCTCAAAATGTGTGAACCTATTTCTCTCGAGTGTAGAAGTACCCCACACGTGTATATAAAATGTTGTATGGGCGCACAGTAAAAGGAAAGGGGAATGTTTGCCTTTTAGAAGCCAAATTTGACAGAAATGTTTGACATGCATTTGGAGAACCCTAGTGGTATAAAACAGATAAGAATCCGAAAAGTGACCCTAATCTTTGAATGCACACCCCTTAGAGAATTTTGCAATGTGTAATATATGTATTTGCCCCTACAGTTGAATGATCCAATTAGGCCCGAATCATTAAAAAGGTGAAAATTTTCCTATAAATGTCACTTTACCCCTAATTTATGTAAGTCACAAGGGATAATATATTAAATAACCCCAAAAAAGGTGTAAAACTATTTCTCCCGAGTGTAGAAGTACCCCACATGTGCATATAAAATGCTTTATGGGTGCACAGTAGAGGAAAAGAGGGATGTTTGTCTTTTCGAGGCCAAATTTGTAAGAAATCCTTCACATGTGTCAGGATACATTTGGAGAGCCGTAGTGGTACCAAAACAGAGGAAAACCCGAAAAGTGACCCTAATTGTTGAATGTACACCCCTTGGGGAATATAGCAAGGTGTAATATGTGGTGTAGTGTAATACACGTGGTGAAATGAGCATTTTGAACATATAGGTGGTTTCCAAATATGATGTGCAATGAAGTCCGAGATGGAAATTGCAATTATTTCTGGAAAGTTCAGTGCCCGTTATGTGGCGTCCCTTATGAAATAATGGAGGGGTATAGGGATCAACATGACCTAACAGTTGTTACAATTATTCATTTTACCGAAATTAATTCACAATAGGTTGGGCGTGAATTGTGAATGTCTAGTGTATAAGGAGGTAGAATATACCAGGGGACCAACTAAACTTTTGTCACTCTGGAGTTGTCGCAGGTCTCTTAGTAGTATGTAGTGTCCATCCTAACTCCTCTTTTGGAACAGACTCTTTATTGAGTCCTACCATTAGAAGCAGCAGAATTCACCAGGAAAATGCTGTCCTGGCAAAACACAGGAACATCTAAACCAGAGGTACTGGGGCCCCGTCCTTCTTGTCCCAATATTAGTTTCCTAATATCTTCCTCTTTAAAACAGAGAAATGATACGGCAGGACATGCACATTGGAACAGCTCGTAAGAGTTGTACAGCATAATCTGTACAATGTACACGGCCCGCACTTTTGTACCATATCTTGGTTTTTCGTAGGGAAATTATCGCCAAGTGTTGCTCTTATTCATCCTAGCGATGCCCATTGTGACGAATATTGCTGCTTTTGGCTGGACCATATCGACCAGCAAATAGCGGCAAACATGGACAGAGGGGGGCAACAAAACCCCTCTGGACCGCAAGGCAAAATTGGTGGCTGTCAGGAACAGCCGCCACCTTGCCCCGATCACCGTGTCTACAGACATGGTGACCGGTATTACTGACGTCATAAGTAAATTTGCTGCTATCGGCTCGTCTGAATTGATGAGCCAGTAGCAGCGATAATAAACTGGGGGTGTGTGGGGGGGACGTAACCCTTCTGGTCCATGGGGTTATTGAAGCTTATTGAAGAAATTTTATTAACTTTTTACTTGTGGAGGAAAATAAAATCATCAATTCTTGTTTTGGATTTTTAGCATTTTTTTGGGGGGTTGTTCACTGTAGCATTACAATAATATATTATCTTTATTCTACGGATCACTACGATTACGGTGATACCTCATTTATATAGTTTTATTTATATTTGTCCAATTTTATTGAAGGAAAACTAGAATAGAAAAAATTGCATTTGTTTTAGTATTGCCATTTTTATAGTGGCATAATTATAGTATTTTTTGGTTTACGGAGCTGGTTGTAAGCTTATTTTTTGCGTGACAAGTTGCTCTTTTTATCGGTATCATTTTGGTGCTTGTAACTTTTTCGGATCACTTTTTAGAACATTTTTTGTAAAGCAATTTGATAAAAAGTTTTAATTTTTGGCAAGTTTTTGGGTTTTTTTTTTACCACATTCACCGAGCGGGTCCAATTATGATTAGGATTTATTGTACAGATTGTTACGGACGCGGCGATACCAAATAAGTGGGGTTTTTTCGTGATTTAGTGTTTTTTATACTTTATTACTTGTGTAAAGGGAAATGTGGTGTTTGGGGGGACTTTCACTTTCTTTTATTATTTATTTTTACTGTAAAAAACCTTTATTTATTTATTTTTCCTTTTTTTACAGTTAATGACATCTAAGCTTGAACAAGTGATCTTCTGATCACTTGTTCAAGCTTTTTTACAGGTTACACAGTGCAATACAGATGTATTGCACTGTGTAATGTAAGACACTGAGCATGCTGCGCATGCCCAGTGTCTTACAGCCGGGTCCTGCCAGGAGGCACAGACCCGGCACCGAGAGGAGGATCGCGCAGCCCCGGGCACCGGCAGTCCCGGGGCTGCGATCGGAGGAGCGGACCCCCCTGGTAAGCGCCGCGGGGGGGGGTCCGATTCGCATTTAAATATCTTTAAATGCCTCTGACACGCCGCGGTCAGCGCGACCGCGGCGTGTTAGGGGTTAACACCCGCGATCGGAGAAATCTCCGATCGCGGGTGTTAGAGGCGGGTGTCAGCTATAACATATAAACGACACCCGCAGCTTCTGGCCCCGGCTCCGTTCAGGAGCCGGGGCCAGAAGCTTGACGTAATAGTACTGCATTTTGCGGGAACGCACCTCCCGCGATGCAGTACTATTACGTCAAATGTCGGGAAGGGGTTAACAGTTGACAGCCAGCATCACCCTTGTGTAACTTTGAGACAAACACAAATTATTAAACAAAAAGTGCATTGAAAATGCCATGAAAACATACATTTTTACATAAAACTGGAGTTTTAAAAGTGGAGTTTTACATAGAAAAAGAGATTTAAAAATAATAACACAAAGTAAGCAGATTTATACTATACTGTATATACCACTAAACACAACATCAAGAATTTACACTCCCAAAAATGCTAAAACAAAAACCATGCTATATTTGGTTGCAACGCACAATTGTGTTTAAAAATATATAATGCACAAAATAAAAAGCTCCTATTGTGTCAAAATCCATTTTTACACAGCTTTTTAAGTCATACACGCTACTACCTTCATGAAACTTTGCAGCAAACAGTAATAAAATGCAGAAATTACATGAAAATTCTAAATTTCTTTCTAAAAAATTTAAAGATCCAGAATACAAAATATAAATATATAAAACAGTAAAATGGGTGAGCTTGAAGCTCTGGTATTTGAGAAACAGTTAGATGTTGTTGGTGTAGACATGGCTCAATACAGCACATGATTGGGGTGTTGATATTTAAGGTTTTACACTCATTCAGAAAGACAGGACAAATAGGAAGGCAGGTAAGCTGTATGTCTATATTTCAGAAGAGAATTAAAAATGATTGTGCATGAGACAGTTGTCTCAGAACAGTGTGAGGAGGCAGAAACTTTGTGGGTTGAAATTCTAAGCCAAGAGAGTTTTGAGAAAATTATTTTTGGTGTAATTTATAGACCCCCTAACATCTCAGAGGAAATAGAATGTCACCTATATAAACAGTTGGAAAGGGCTGCACAGGAGGGGGTAGTAGTGATATTGGGAGACTATAACTTTCCAAAAATAAATTGGGGTCAGGGTTCTTCTTCATCTATGAAGGGGAGACATTTTTTCAACTTTCTGCAGGATAATTTTATGGTGCAGCTTGTAGAAGATCCCACAAGTGATGATGCATTGTTGGACCTTGTGATTTCTAACAATGCAGAGCTTGTCCAAAATATCAGTGTACAGGAATAATGTTATTATAGGGCAGTGATGGGCAACCTTTTGAGCTTGCTGTTTCAAAATTTGCCAAAAAACTGAGCATAACTCGGATGGTGTGTCACCTTGAGAAAAAAAACCTAATTTTGTGATATTTATAGTTTCAATAACAAATATGTATAATTATTTAACTTACCTGCTTAGTGACTTCTTTGTTAATCTGTCAGTTGGTTGTTGGTCTTGCTGTTATTTAACTTGTGTGGGGTGCCATGAACTAAGATAAGTGAGGGGGAGGGGGAATTCTTCCAGCAACAGCTGGACTGCCACAGGTTCGCCAACACTAGTCTACTTGCAGCTCCTCCTAGTGATTCCCAGGCCTAGACGCTCTGTGCTGGAGCTCTGCTGTTCTGGCCTACAGACCTCCGGCACACTACAGCAATTTATTTATCTTTGGCTACTGCACCTGGCCGTGTAGGAGCCGAGGATGAAATGCAACTCTCCAGCGGCCGCATCTCACTGAAAATGGCTATGCGTGTCAGTGCTGACATGCCTGTTAATTTTGTTATTATAGGGGGACTGTATATAGTTATTATAGGAAGTCTGTAGATTGTTATTATAGGGGGTGTATATTGTTATTATAGGGGGACTGTGTGTAGTTAATTATTATAGGGGGTGTGTATAGTTAATATAGGGGGTGTATATAGTTATTATAGGGGGACTGTATATAGTTATTATAGAGGGACTGTATGTAGTTATAGGGGGCTGTATATAGTTATTATAGGGGCTGTATGCAGTTATTATCGGAAGCTGTCTACAGTTATTATAGGAAGCTGTATACAGTTAGTTATTATAGGGGGCTGTATATAGTTAATGTTGGGGAGCTGTATATAGGTAATGTTTGGGGTGCTGAATCCAGTGGTTACTGGGGGAGCTGTGTATAGTGATTAATGGGAGCTGTATATAGTGATGGCTGGGGGATCTGTATATACTGATTAAATCAAGGTTATGGTGGCACTTATCAATCTCTGTTGTGCCGAGTCTGAGTGCATCCACAGTAGGTCTCAACACCGAATGAGACCAGGAATACATGCCATACAGACACAAACCACAGTGAACCTGGGACAACACACAAGAAAAAGAGAATTAGAAGAGGACGTCGAAACAGACACAACTCCGAAGACAAAAATAGGGAAGATATAAATAACATGGAATTAGAAACATCAGGTATTTTCAATCTAAGTAAAACAACACTCACCAAAAACCATATCAGTCTGTTAAACAAGGGTTTGAAATTTGCACCTAGTCATTCTTTAGATAAGTTCGAAGTATATGTAGGCATAGAGAAGTACATGAGAAGCCTATGCCTAAAAAAATATTTTTTGAAAAATCCATTAGAAAAGACTACTACAGGTTTAGGACCTTATAAACATACTAGTTTAAAACCGAAATCAAAATTCTTTCCTCGGCAGGAAATGAGCAAGGAGATGACATCCTTTAAATTATCTTGTGAGAAGGATGTAAAGAAACTAAAACAAATAAGCAAACAATCAAATCTAACTAGATCAGAACAGTGTTCACTAAAAAACCTACAAAAAAACAATAATATAACCATACGCCCGGCAGATAAAGGGGGGGGAATCGTGATACAGGATACATCAGAATACAATAATGAATGCCTACGACAACTTAAAGATACCAACACTTACCACAGACTCCCACACGATCCTATTGATCTTTACACAAAACAACTAAATACTCTTGTAGAGGAAGCTTTCACAATGCAAATCATAACAGAAAAAGAATACAACCACATTTTACAGAGACATTACAGGATACCCGTTTTTTATTGTTTGCCGAAAATCCATAAGGACAAGTCAAAGCCCCCCGGAAGACCTATAGTCTCAGGGATAGGATCCCTAACAGCCAACCTCTCCCAATATATAGACCATTTCCTTCAGGACTATGTAAAGAAAACAAGAAGTTATTTCAAAGACACTACCCAAATTATAAGAATATTGGAAAACCTAGATTGGAAACATAATTGGATTATGGCGACATTAGATGTAAGCTCCCTGTATACATGTATACAACATGAGGCAGGGATTAAAGCGGTTGAACACTACCTGAGAGGAACGGGAGACATAAGACACGAACAGATTAACTTTTTGCTAGATTGTATCCGTTTTATTTTAGAACACAATTATTTTTATTTTGAAGGGGAGTTCTACTTGCAAATATCCGGTACTGCCATGGGCACCAGGTTCGCGCCAAGCTATGCCAATCTATTTATGGCTTACTGGGAAGAACTGACCATAGATGGCAGGCTTGGCGACGGCCTGGTGCTCTGGCACCGGTATATCGACGACGTCATCTTAATCTGGGACAAAAGTGAATTGGAATTAAAGAATTTCATTTCACTAATTAATAATAATACATTTAATTTACAATTTTCCCCGAACATAAGCAGAACACGGGTCGAATTTTTAGATCTACAGATAGACATAATAGACAATAAATTGGAATGCAGCACATACACAAAACCAACATCCAAAAACAGTTACATATCCAAATATAGCTGCCATCTTCCTAGATGGCTGGAAAATGTACCTTTTGGCCAGTACAGACGCCTGAGGAGGAACTGTACAACAATCGAAAAGTTTGAAGAGGAGGCTAACCGACTAACGATACAGTTTCAAGAAAAAAGCTATACCACCACAACTCTAGCATCAGCCTTACAGAAAGCCAGACATTTAAATAGAGACGATCTGATAAAAGAAAAAATCACATCTTCAGAAAAAATTACATCTTCAGAAGGAACTACATCCTTAGAAAATTCACAAGTTACCAATGCCATACAAGCAAACCAGAGTAAAATAGTTCTACCGTATAATACACAACACAAAAAACTACAAAACATAATCACCAAACATTGGGACATTCTAAAGAATGACAAAACTCTCTATTCAATCCTACCTAACAAACCACCCATAATCTATACTAAGGCCCCCAACCTAGGTTCACAAATAGCTCCATCCGTGAAAACCAAACCAAAAACATTGAATGAAACTTGGTTAAATTTAAAAGGTTTCTTCAGATGTGGTGATTGCATCTGCTGTAAAAAAACTTCTTTTCAAAAACGCACTCAACAAATTACATCATGCAGCAACAAATTGGTACACAACATAAATGAATTACTTACCTGTAATAGTAGCGGGGTAATCTATATTATAACCTGCCCTTGCAAAAAACAGTACATAGGGAGAACAATCAGGCCCCTAAGGGAAAGAATTTCAGAACATTTAAGAAATATCAGAAAAGGATTAGAGACACATTCTTTATCGAAACACTTTAAAATAGCCCATAACATGGATATAACAGGGGTAAAGTTTTGTGCCATACAGTCTATCAAAAAGGACTGGAGAGGTGGAAATTTTATTGCCAAAATGTCCAGGATAGAATCAAGATATATCTTCACATTCGAAACAATGTTACCTAAGGGCCTTAATGCAGAATTGGAAATTTTTGGTTTTCTATAAAGCTGAACATACAAGCATTGGAAGGAGGCAGCCGTAACTTTAGCCACGTTAGTCCGGCTGTATACCAGCACATGTGGCCATCTTCCGGCCTCCCCCATCCCTAATCCTGAATAAGACATGACATAGACACTATTGAATCCACCTTTGAACAAAATGAGACACATATTCCATAGTCACTCAACCTTACTTACAAGGATTTTTTATAAAAAACATATATTCAAAAACTCATAGTCAAGAACAAAGATATAAATAGGATCAGAAAATCTATCTCCATTTCTATGTTTTCTGATTAATTTTTCCATTATGAGGGTTTATGTATATTTTTACTATGATCAGAATTTGTCCGTATGTTGCTAAGACTCGCTCTGACACATACATCACGAGCAGATGCTGCTTTAAGAGAGTATAAATAAATTGGTCCAGGTCTGGTTTTCTATAGTCCGATCCATTCCATATGGATCCAGACCAGTCAATGTCTAACCCAAAATGGATATTTAACCACACACAACAATGAGGAGGTTTCACAACTACAAGGCTACTGAGGAAGAAGCATTGCGCTTTGAAACACGTCTAGCCATTATCCACAAATTACTGGACTCTTACAGAACCTAAACATCCTCACAATTTGATCCATTACACCACCCTCGATACAAATACAAGAAAACTTTCACCTACGAGTCGTGGGTGGGCTCGAGCCTATTGTTTGGAACGTTGCATGTTCTCGGGTGTGACATCCCCCGCGGCATCTGGCAGGCACGGAGTCCACACCGTGAAGGGAGGAGAGTGAGGAGTGTGAAACGTACGAACTTGTTTCCCGTGGAAGCGCTCCCGGAGGATATACACAGATGCCACTGCATGTGGAGGACGCCATCACATATTAAAAACGATCACCAAAACCTCCACAATAGTGAACGTTTCCAGTTCGAACAGAGAGAAAGACGCATATGATCAACCAACTGTGAGTGATTAGATTTTAAACATCCTATATATTTTGGCAAATAGCTGTAAGAGTCTACACAAGTGTAGGGCCCTACACTTTGTGCAACATAAAAACCTCCTGGATACCAATTTACTCCTAAACAAATTTGTTTTTAACTATCCATTTTTTATTTTTATTTTTAATGCATGCAATTTTCTTTTTTATGTACTTTTTCATCCCCATGAATTTTTCAGCTCTACGAATTTTTTCATCTTTATGAATCTTTCTATTGGGACATAGGACTCCCCACTGTGTACGAGACTACTAATATTACTATATCTAGATAATCAACCGCTATATTGTCTCTGAGTATCAGAAGGAATAAAAATTGTTTACGAAGTTGTTTACCAAATTGTTTACCAAATTGTTTACAAAATTGTTTACAAAATTGTTTACAAAGCTCTAAAGGAATCCTGTTAACAAGATACACATATAATTAAGGTTGAACTAAGTTCCTATATCTATATTAAGATCTTTACATGATTTGTACGCAGATGTGTTTACATTATTCATTTTAATTATTACTCAATGTCTGATATATTTTAGAAACTATTATAAATTAAAAAAACGTGTTACTTCTGTACATCTGAAACCGTTTTTGATTGTGCCCACACCCATAAAAAGATCTGTATATACTGGTTGCTGCGGGAGCTGAATATAGTGGTTGCTGGGGGGCTTTATATAGCAGTGGCTGTGAAAGCTGTATATAGTGATGTCTGGGGGAGCTGTATATAGTGATGTCTGGGGGAGCTGTATCTAGTGATGTCTGGGGGAGCTGTATATAGTGATGTCTGGGTATGCTGTATATAGTTATTGCTAGGGAGCAGTATATAGGGATTGCTTCGGGAGCTGAATATAGTGGTTGCTGGGGGGCTTTATATAGTGGTTGCTGTGAACTGTATTTAGTATTTATGTCTGGGGGCTGAATATAGTGAATACTGGGGACGCTGTATATAGTTATTGCTGGGGAGCAGTATATAGAGATTGCTGTTCCCTGTCTAGACTACATTTAATGGGCTCCCACAAGATTTTGCGCCCAGGGGCCCCCACCAAGCTTAATCCGGCCCTGGGAGGAGCCCACAGAGTGGCACAAAGATATAGTGTGTTTGTGGAATCATAAGCAGCAGGAACCGCTGATTGGCACAATGATATAGTGTGAAGGTGGCATCAAAAGCAGCAAGAGTGGCAGAGTGGCACAATGATATAGGGTGTTGGCAGCTTCAAAAGCAGCAGCAGGAGCCCACAGGGTGGCACAATGATATAGCGTGAAGGTAGCATCAGTAGCAGCAGCAGCAGGAGGAGCCCACAGAGTGGCAAAAAGATATAGTGTGTTGGTGGCATCAGAAGCAGCAGAAAACGCTGAGTGGCACAGTAACTTAGTGTGAAAGTGGCATCAGAAGCAGCAAGAGTGGCAGAGTGGCACAATGATATAGTGTGTTGGTGGCATCAAAAGCAGCAGCAGGAGCCCGCAGAGTGGCACAATGATATAGTGTGAAGGCAGCATCAGTAGCAGCAGCAGGAGGAGGAGCCCATAGAGTGGCACAATGATATAGTGTTTTGGTGGCATCAGAAGCAGCAGGAGCCCGCAGAGTGACACAATGATATAGTGTGAAGGCAGCATCAGAAGCAGCAGCAGGAGCCCGCAGACTGGCACAATGATATAGTGTGAAGGTGGCATCAGAATCCGCAGGAGGACCCCACAGAGTGGCACAATGATATAGTGTGAAGGCGGCATCAGAAGCAGCAGCAGGAGCCAGCAGATTGGCACAATGATATAGTGTGAAGGTGGCATCAGTAGCAGCAGCAGGAGGAGCCCACAGAGTGGCACAATGATATAGTATGTTGGTGGCATCAGAAGTAGCAGGAGCCCGCAGAATGGCACAATGATATAGTGTGTTGGTGGTATCAGAAGCAGCAAGAGCGGCAGAGTGGCACAATGATAGAGTGTGTTGGTGGCATCAGAAGCAGCAGTAGCAGGAGCCCGCAGAGTGGCACAATGATGTAGTGTGAATGTGGCATCAGTAACAGCAGCAGGAGGAGCCCACAGAGTGGCACAATGATATAGTATGTTGGTGGCATCAGAAGTAGCAGGAGCCCGCAGAATGGCACAATGATATAGTGTGTTGGTGGTTTCAGAAGCAGCAAGAGCGGCAGAGTGGCACAATGATATAGTGTGTTAGTGGCATCAGAAGCAGCAGTAGCAGGAGCCCGCAGAGTGGCACAATGATATAGTGTGAAGGTGGCATCACTATCAGCAGCAGCAGAAGGAGACCACAGAGTGGCACAAAGATATAGTGTTGTGGTGGCATCAGAAGAAGCAGGAGACCAGAGAGTGGCACAATGATATAGTGTGTTGGTGGCATCAGAAGCAGCAGGAGACTGCAGAGTGGCACAATGATATAGTGCGTTGGTGGCATCAGTAGCAGCAGCAGCAGGAGCCCGCAGAGTGGCACAATAATATAGTATAAAGGTGGCATCAGTATCAGCAGCAGCAGGAGGAGACCACAGAGTGGCACAAAGATATAGTGTTTTGGTGGCATCAGAAGAAGCAGGAGACCAGAGAATGGCACAATGATATAGTGTGAAGGTGGCATCAAAAGAAGCAGCAGGAGCCCGCAGAATGGCACAATGATATAGTGTGAAGGCAGCATCAGAAGCAGCAGCAGGAGCCCGCAGACTGGCACAATGATATAGTGTGAAGGTGGCATCAGAATCCGTAGGAGGACCCCACAGAGTGGCACAATGATATAGTGTGAAGGCGGCATCAGAAGCAGCAGCAGGAGCCAGCAGATTGGCACAATGATATAGTGTGAATGTGGCATCAGTAGAAGCAGAAGGAGGAGCCCACAGAGTGGCACAATGATATAGTGTGAAGGCGGCATCAGAAGCAGCAGCAGGAGCCAGCAGATTGGCACAATGATATAGTGTGAATGTGGCATCAGTAGGAGCAGCAGGAGGAGCGCACAGAGTGGCACAATGATATAGTATGTTGGTGGCATCAGAAGTAGCAGGAGCCCGCAGAATGGCACAATGATATAGAGTTTTGTTGGTATCAGAAGCAGCGAGAGCGGCAGAGTGGCACAATGATATAGTGTGTTGGTGGCATCAGAAGCAGCAGGAGCAGGAGCCCGCAGAGTGGCACAATGATATAGTGTGAAGGTGGCATCACTGGCAGCAGCAGCAGAAGGAGACCACAGAGTGGCACAAAGATATAGTGTTTTGGTGGCATCAGAAGAAGCAGGAGACCAGAGAGTGGCACAATGATATAGTGTGTTGGTGGCATCAGAAGCAGCAGGAGACTGCAGAGTGGCACAATGATATAGTGCGTTGGTGGCATCAGTAGCAGCAGCAGCAGGAGCCCGCAGAGTGGCACAATAATATAGTGTGAAGGTGGCATCAGTATCAGCAGCAGCAGGAGGAGACCACAGAGTGGCACAAAGATATAGTGTTTTGGTGGCATCAGAAGAAGCAGGAGACCAGAGAATGGCACAATGATATAGTGTGAAGGTGGCATCAAAAGAAGCAGCAGGAGCCCGCAGAGTGGCACAATGATATAGTGTGAAGGCAGCATCAGAAGCAGCAGCAGGAGCCCGCAGACTGGCACAATGATATAGTGTGAAGGCGGCATCAGAATCCGTAGGAGGACCCCACAGAGTGGCACAATGATATAGTGTGAAGGCGGCATCAGAAGCAGCAGCAGGAGCCAGCAGATTGGCACAATGATATAGTGTGAATGTGGCATCAGTAGAAGCAGAAGGAGGAGCCCACAGAGTGGCACAATGATATAGTATGTTGGTAGCATCAGAAGTAGCAGGAGCCCGCAGAATGGCACAATGATATAGTGTGTTGGTGGTATCAGAAGCAGCAAGAGCGGCAGAGTTGCACAATGATATAGTGTGTTGGTGGCATCAGAAGCAGCAGGAGCAGGAGCTCGCAGAGTGGCACAAAGATATAGTGTGAAGGTGGCATCAGTATCAGCAGCAGCAGGAGGAGACCACAGAGTGGCACAAAGATATAGTGTTTTGGTGGCATCAGAAGAAGCAGGAGACCAGAGAGTGGCACAATGATATAGTGTGTTGGTGGCATCAGAAGCAGCAGGAGACTGCAGAGTGGCACAATGATATAGTGCGTTGGTGGCATCAGAAGAAGCAGGAGACCAGAGAATGGCACAATGATATAGTGTGAAGGTGGCATCAGAAGCAGCAAAAGCCGCTGAGTGGCACAATTATATAGTGTGTTGGTGGCATCAAAAGCAGGAGCCCACAGAGTGGCACAATGATATAGTGTGTTGGTGGCATCAAAAGCAGCAGCAGGAGCCCGCAGAGTGGCACAATGATATAGTGCGAAGGTGGCACCAGCAGCAGCAGCAGGAGTAGCTCACAGAGTGGCACAATGATATAGTGTGTTGGTGGCATCCAAAGCAGCAGCAGCAGGAGCCCACAGAGTGGCACAATGATATAGTGTGAAGGTGGCATCAGTAGCAGCAGAAGCAGGAGGAGCTCACAGAGTGGCACAATGATATAGTGTGTTGGTGGCATCAGAAGCAGCAGGAGCCCGCAGAGTGGCACAATGATATAGTGTGAAGGTGGCATCAGAAGCAGCAAGAGCGGCAGAGTGGCACAATGATATAGTGTGTTGGTGGCATCAGAATCAGCAGGAGCCCGCAGAGTGGCACAATGATATAGTGTGAAGGTGGCATCATAAGCAGCAATAGCCCACAGAGTGGCACAATGATATAGCGTGAAGTTGGCATCAGAAGCAGCAGGAGCCTGCAGAGTGGCACAGTGATATAGTGCGTTGGTAGCATCAGTAGCAGCATCAGTAGGAGCCCGCAGAGTGGCACAATATTATAGTGTGAAGGTGGCATCAGAAGCAGCAGGAGCCCACGGAGTGGCACAATGATATAGTGTGAAGGTGGCATCAGAAGCAGCAGCAGCAGGAGCCCGCATAGTGGCAAAATCATATAGTGTGAAGGTGGCATCAGAAGAATCAGCAGGTGCCTGTAGAGTGCAACAATAATATAGTGTGAAGGCGGCATCTGAAGCAGCAGCAGGACCCTGCAGAGTGGCACAATGATATAGTGTGCTTGTGGCATCAGAAGCAGCAGGAGCCCGCAGAGTGGCACAATGGTATAGCGTGAAGGTGGCATCAGAAGCAGCAGGAGCCTGCAGAGCGGCACATTGATATAGTGCGTTGGTGGCATCAGTAGCAGCAGCAGCATCAGGAGCCCGCAGAGTGGCACAATGATATAGTGTGAAGGTGGCATCAGAAGCAGCAGGAGCCCACGGAGTGGCACAATGATATAGTGTGAAGGTGGCATCAGAAGCAGCTGCAGCAGGAGCCCGCAGAGTGGCAAAATCATATAGTGTGAAGGTGGCATCAGAAGCAGCAGCAGGTGCCTGTAGAGTGCAACAATGATATAGTGTGAAGGCGCATCTGAAGCAGCAGCAGGACCCCGCAGAGTGGCACAATGATATAGTGTGAAGGCGGCATCAGAAGCAGCAGCAGGACCCCGCAGAGTGGCACAATGAAAAGTGTGAAGGTGGCATCAAAAGCAGCAAGAGCGGCAGAGTGGCACAATTATAAAAGTGTGAAGGCGGCATCAAAAACAGCAGCAGGACCCCGCAGAGTGGCACTATGATATAGTGTGTTGGTGCATTAGAAGCAGCAGGAGCCCGCAGAGTGGCAAAATTATATAGTGTGAAGGTGGCATAAGTATCAGCAGCAGCAGGAGGAGCCCATAGAGTGGCACAATGATATAGTGTGTTGGTGGCATCAGAAGCAGGAGGAGCAGGAGCCCGCAGAGTGGCACAATGATATAGTGTGACCGTGGCATCAGTAGCAACAGCAGCAGGAGGAGCCCACAGAGTGGCACAAAGATATAGTGTGTTGGTGAAATCATAAGTAGCAGGAACCGTTGATTGGTACAATGATTTAGTGTGAAAGTGGCATCAAAAGCAGCAAGAGTGGCAGAGTGGCACAATGATATAGTGTGTTGGTGGCATCAAAAGCAGCAGCAGTAGGAGCCCACAGAGTGGCACAATGATATAGTGCGTTGGTGGCATCAGAAGCAGCAGGAGCCCGCAGAGTGGCACAGAGGTATAGTGTGAAGGTCGCATCAGAAGCAGCAAGAGTGGCACAATGATATAGTGTGTTAGCGGCATCAAAAGCAGCAGCAGGAGCCCGCAGAGTGGCACAAAGATATAGTGTGAAGGGGGCATCAGTAGCAGCAGCAGCAGGAGGAGCCCACAGAGTGGCACAAAGATATAGTGTGTTGGTGGAATCATAAGCAGCAGGAACCGCTGATTGGCACAATAATTTAGTGTGAAAGTGGCATCAAAAGCAGCAAGAGTGGCAGAGTGGCACAATGATTTAGTGTGTTGGCAGCTTCAAAAGCAGCAGCAGGAGCCCACAGGGTGGCACAATGATATAGTGTGAAGGTAGCATCAGTAGCAGCAGCAGCAGGAGGAGCCCACAGAGTGGCAAAAAGATATAGTGTGTTGGTGGCATCAGAAGCAGCAGAAAACGCTGAGTGGCACAGTGATTTAGTGTGAAAGTGGCATCAGAAGCAGCAAGAGTGGCAGAGTGGCACAATGATATAGTGTGTTGGTGGCATCAAAAGCAGCAGCAGGAGCAGCAGGAGGAACCCATAGAGTGGCACAATGTTAAGGTGGCATCAGAAGCAACAGCAGGAGCCCGCAGAGTGGGACAATCATATAGTGTGAAGGTGGCATCAGAAGCAGCAGGAGGACCCCACAGAGTGGCACAATGATATAGTGTGAAGGCGGCATCAGAAGCAGCAGTAGGAGCCTGCAGAGTGGCACAATGATAAAGTGTGAATGTGGCATCATTAGCAGCAGCAGGAGAAGCCCACAGAGTGGCACAATGATATAGTATGTTGGTGGCATCAGAAGCAGCAGGAGCCCGCAGAATGGCACAATGATATAGTGTGTTGGTGGTATCAGAAGCAGCAAGAGCGGCAGAGTGGCACAATGATATAGTGTGTTGGTGGCATCAGAAGCAGCAGGAGCAGGAGCCCGCAGAGTGGCACAATGATATAGTGTGAAGGTGGCATCAGTATCAGCAGCAGCAGGAGGAAACAACAGAGTGGCACAAAGATATAGTGTTTTGGTGGCATCAGAAGAAGCAGGAGACCAGAGAGTGGCACAATGATATAGTGTGTTGGTGGCATCAGAAGCAGCAGGAGACTGCAGAGTGGCACAATGATATAGTGCGTTGGTGGCATCAGTAGCAGCAGCAGCAGGAGCCCGCAGAGTGGCACAATAATATAGTGTGAAGGTGGCATCAGTATCAGCAGCAGCAGGAGGAGACCACAGAGTGGCACAAAGATATAGGGGGTCATTTACTAAAGGCCCGATTCGCGGTTTCCCGACGTGTTACGCGAATATTTCCGATTTGCGCCGATCGTACCTGAATTGCCCCGGGATTGTGGCGCACGCGATCGGATTGTGGCGCATCGGCGCCGGCATGCGCGCGACGGAAATCGGGGGGCGTGGCCGAACGAAAACCCGACGTATTCGGAAAAACCGCCGCATTTAAAAACCGAAAAAGTGTCGCTTGGGGACCGCTTACCTTCACTTGGTCCGAGGTGGTGAATTCCGGCGCGATGAGATGACTTTCAGCGCAGCAGCGCCACCTGGTGGACGGCGGAAGAACTACATTCATAAATCCCAGCCGGACCCGAATGCAGAGCAGAGAACGCGCCGCTGGATCGCGACTGGACCGGGTAAGTAAATGTGCCCCATAGTGTTTTGGTGGCATCAGAAGAAGCAGGAGACCAGAGAATGGCACAATGATATAGTGTGAAGGTGGCATTAGAAGCAGCAAGAGCCGCTGAGTGGCACAATTATATAGTGTGTTGGTGGCATCAAAAGCAGCAGCAGGAGCCCACAGAGTGGCACAATGATATAGTGTGTTGGTGGCATCAAAAGCAGCAGCAGGAGCCCGCAGAGTGGCACAATGATATAGTGCGAAGGTTGCATCAGTAGCAGCAGCAAGAGTAGCCCACAGAGTGGCACAATGATATAGTGTATTGGTGGCATCAGAAGCAGCAGGAGCGGAAAAGTGGCACAATTATATAGTGTGTTGGTGGCATCCAAAGCAGCAGCAGCCGGAGCCCACAGAGTGGCACAATGATATAGTGCGTTGGTGGCATCAGTAGCAGCAGCAGCATCAGGAGCCCGCAGAGTGGCACAATGATATAGTGTGAAGGTGGCATCAGAAGCTGCCGCAGCAGGAGCCCGCAGAGTGGCAAAATCAAATAGTGTGAAGGTGGCATCAGAAGCAGCAGCAGGTGCCTGTAGAGTGCAACAATGATATAGTGTGAAGGCGGCATCAGAAGCAGCAGCAGGACCCCGCATAGTGGCACAATGATAAAGTGTGAAGGTGGAATCAAAAGCAGCAAGAGCGGCAGAGTGGCACAATTATATAGTGTGAAGGCGGCATCAAAAACAGCAGCAGCACCCCGCAGAGTGGCACAATGATATAGTGTGTTGGTGGCATTAGAAGCAGCAGGAGCCCGCAGAGTGGCACAATGATATAGCGCGTAGGTGGCATTAGAAGCAGCAGGAGTTTGCAGAGTGGCACATTGATATAGTGCGTTGGTGGCATCAGTAGCAGCAGCAGTAGGAGACCGCAGAGTGGCACAATGATATAGTGTGAAGGTGGCATCAGAAGCAGCAGCAGCAGGAGCCCGCAGAGTGGCAAAATCATATAGTGTGAAGGTGGCATCAGAAGCAGCAGCAGGTGCCGGTAGAGTGCAACAATGATATAGTGTGAAGGCGCATCTGAAGCAGCAGCAGGACCCCGCAGAGTGGCACAATGATATAGTGTGAAGGCGGCATCTGAAGCAGCAGCAGGACCCCGCAGAGTGGCACAATGATTAAGTGTGAAGGTGGCATCAGAAGCAGCAGCAGGACCCCGCAGAGTGGCACAATGTTATAGTGTGAAGACGGCATCAAAAACAGCAGCAGAAGCCTGCAGAGTGGCACAATGATATAGTGTGAATGTGGCATCAGAAGCAGCAAGAGCGGCAGAGTGGCACAATTATATAGTGTGTTGGTGGCATCAGTAGGAGCAGCAGCAGGAGGAGCCCACAGAGTGGCACAATGATATAGTGTGAAGGTGGTATCAGAAGCAGCAGGAGCCCGCAGAGTTGCACAATCATATAGTGTGAAGGTGGCATCAGAAGCAGCAGCAGGACCCCGCAGAGTGGCACAATGTTATAGTGTGTAGGCGGCATCAAAAACAGCAGCAGGAGCCCACAGAGTGGCACAATGATATAGTGTGTAGGTGGCATCAGAAGCAGCAGGAGCCCGCAGAGTTGCACAATGATATAGTGTGAAGGCGGCATCAGAAGCAGCAGGAGACTGCAGAGTGGCACAATGATATTGTGCGTTGGTGGCATCAGTAGCAGCAGCAGCAGCAGGAGCCCGCAGAGTGGCACAATGATATAGTGTGAAGGTGGTAGCAGCAGAAACAGGAGGAGACCACAGAGTGGCACAAAGATATAGTGTGTTGGTGGCATCAGAAGAAGCAGGAGACCAGGGAGTGGCACAATGAGATAGTGTGACTGTGGCATCAGAAGCAGCAAGAGCCGCTGAGTGGCACAATTATATAGTGTTTTGGTGGAATCAAAAGCAGCAGCAGGAGCCCGCAGAGTGGCACAATGATATAGTGTGAAGGTGGCATCAGTAGCAGCAGCAGCAGGAGGAGCCCACAGAGTGGCACAATGATATAGTGTGTTGGTGGCATCAGAAGTAGCAGGAGCGGAAAAGTGGAACAATTATATAGTGTGTTGATGGCAACCAAAGCAGCAGCAGCAGGAGCCCGCAGAGTGGCACAATGATATAGTGTAAAGGCAGCATCAGAAGCAGCAGCAGGAGCCTGCAGAGTGGCACAATGATATAGTGTGAATGTGGCATCAGAAGCAGCAAGAGCGGCAGAGTGGCACAATTATATAGTGTGTTGGTGGCATCAGTAGGAGCAGCAGCAGGAGGAGCCCACAGAGTGGCACAATGATATAGTGTGTTGTTGGCATCAGAAGCAGCAGGAGCCCGCAGAGTGGCACAATGATAAAGTGTGAAGGAGGTATCAGAAGCAGCAGGAGCCCGCAGAGTTGCACAATCATATAGTGTGAAGGTGGCATCAGAAGCAGCAGCAGGACCCCGCAGAGTGGCACAATGTTATAGTGTGTAGGCGGCATCAAAAACAGCAGCAGGAGCCCACAGAGTGGCACAATGATATAGTGTGAAGGCGGCATCAGAAGCAGCAGGAGACTGCAGAGTGGCACAATGATATTGTGCGTTGGTGGCATCAGTAGCAGCAGCAGCAGCAGGAGCCCGCAGAGTGGCACAATGATATAGTGTGAAGGTGGTAGCAGCAGAAACAGGAGGAGACCACAGAGTGGCACAAAGATATAGTGTGTTGGTGGCATCAGAAGAAGCAGGAGACCGCAGAGTGGCACAATGATACAGTAAGAAGGTGGCATCAGAAGCAGCAGGAGACTGCAGAGTGGCACAATGATATAGTGTGAAGGTGGCATCAGTATCAGCAGCAGCAGGAGGAGACCACATAGTGGCACAAAGATATAGTGTTTTGGTGGCATCAGAAGAAGCAGGAGACCAGGGAGTGGCACAATGAGATAGTGTGACTGTGGCATCAGAAGCAGCAAGAACCGCTGAGTGGCACAATTATATAGTGTGTTGGTGGCATCAAAAGCAGCAGCAGGAGCCCGCAGAGTGGCACAATGATATAGTGTGAAGGTGGCATCAGTAGCAGCAGCAGCAGGAGGAGCCCATAGAGTGGCACAATGATATAGTGTGTTGGTGACATCAGAAGCAGCAGGATCCCGCAGAGTGGCACAATGATATAGTGTAAAGGTGGCATCAAAAGCAGCAAGAGTGTCAGAGTGGCACAATGATATAGTGTGTTGGTGGCATCAAAAGCAGCAGCAGGAGCCCGCAGAGTGGCACAATGATAGTGTGAAGGTGTAATAACAACAGGGGGGGTGTAGCACAACCAAGTATTAATAGAGCCAATGCACAATTAATTAACCGAAAACACAACAAGAGAAAGAATGCATTCAAAAGGCTCATGTATGATGCAAAAGTATAAATCCAAGTTTATTCCAAAAAATTATTTGACAAGACAGACAATCAGAGAACAGACATTTAAAATCAATTAAAATACACTATGTACAAGAATACATACAGTCACCCAGTGTGGTGAACTGTAAACAACCTCCTGACCAACACAAAATAAGTGATGCAAGGCCTGCCTGACCATTCAATAATAAAATAAAGGCTATATTGCTAGATGCCCAAGGAACACAGTATCACCGGGTAGGTGTGTAAATGCCGAGAGAATATTACCAACCTCAGGACCCTTTGAAAAGGTGGAATAATATTGCTACAGGGTAAGCATGTTGACAAAGGGGTAACGAGAGGATGGAGAGTAAGGGTACCCAAGCAAAGGTGTCGACGGTGAGCCTAAGAGCAGTCAGGAGAGGCACAGGTGGTCAGCCCATGAGCAGTCAGACTCAACTTATATGCTGTCCCTGCATCAAATGAAACGCCAATGGTGGCGTCCTCCTGCAATGACGGCGCAAAACCGGAAGTGGGTATGAGTCACCGGAAGTGACGTCTGTAGTGACGTCACACAACCGGAAGTGGATATGATGCACCGGACGTGACGTCTATACGCATGCGCAACCCGGGCCGGGGATTTTTTTGCACAGGTAACCAAGGAAACACTGTGACTCATCCAAATGACATAATAAAGAATTTTGTGAAAGTGTAGATCGCTCAAGTCAAAAAGAGCAAGAAAGGGAGAGAGGACAAACGCCTAGATTCAAGATGATATCTCTTAGTATTTAGAGGTCCATAATCAAATGATAAGTATGTGGAATTATAATATGTCAATTACATGGATTATCAGGACCGCCCATAACAAGAAAATTGGAGATGCAAGAAAAAAGCGGAAGAAGATGCAGGAACTGCAAAAAGGTGAGCAAAACCATAATTCAAGTGCTTATAGATTATTGTATTCAATGAACATCTGTCTATACGAAGCTTGAAGATATCAAATACAGTTCAGGTACATAAATGAGTAGCAAGCAACCATAAATACAAATTTATCAACATCATGTTACTACAAGGTACGATAAACAGTAGGTATCAAGTAAAGCACGGGAGCGGCCTATAAGTCTCACGGGCTGGTCATATTGGAGACCAAATGTCGATATAACACAAGAGAAAAGATCACATAAGTACAACAAGACTACATTTTCAGTAGTAATATATGTTGAATTTTCAGAAAAAGCCCTTCGGAGGCACATCATTAACTAAATATAGATGTAATATACAGTCAAAGATGAATGGATCTCTGCAAACAATGATCTAACAATAAGGGAAAAGGAAGCCAGGGGAGTAGAGCTTGATGGATGGATCTCACAGCGAGGAGAGGTAAGTTTCTGGTCCAGTTGAGAGGGCAAGTCATGTCCACGGAATTGGGTCCCAATAGATTGGTGTGCACAATAGGTAAGTGAAGTAAGTAAGTATATCATAAGTCCTAAATGCTGTTTAAAAAGAGGTTATGTATATAAAAAACTAGTACAAATACCTTTATACAACTTATGAGTATTAATTAGTGAATATGTCCGGGAAGAAATGACAGTGTCCAAAGTGATAAAGACTAGACGTGATGTGGTGTGAATGGTTAGTGAAATAATAAGGCTATATGAATTCGCAGAGTTGTGTAGTGAAGTGAAAAGTGGTGAAAAAGAAATGAGGTTAGGTAGTTGGATGTGTGAACTGTGACCGGTGAGAGTGATTATCTGGGACCTTAAGGGTCCGAACTACTGGGGGTGAAAGGAAAGAAAACAAGGAGGATCACCCATGAACGTGAGAGAACCGTGAGGGGACAAAAAGAAAGGGGGGGTTGAAGGGGGTGATGACAAAATAAGGGAATGCGGTGTGTGTACCAATAGAATACTGAAGGCCCGCAAGATCCGTTATATATATAAAGAAAACAGATTTATACAAATAGTGAGATGAACTTACCCATTTCATAATGCAGGTAAAGGTCCTGGAAGTCCTGAAACCAGTCTCATCTCTGCTTATAGAAACCTGTATACAAAAGTTCCTCGTTGAGGCCCTGGGGTGAAAGACATTTTAGTTTAAAGATCCACTGGGCTTCACGTCGTAGTAGCTCTAAACAAATATTCCCTCCCCTAATGTTAGGGCGGATTTTGTCCAGACCAACCACCCGTAAGCCCCTGGTCTTTCCATCATGATGATTGCGGAAATGCGTGGCAACTGAGGAGAGAGGTTTACCTTGTGAAAAGTGGGCACTGGCGTTGTTGATGCTCGACAGGTGTTGCTGAACCCTCTTTCTCAGCTCCTGTGTTGTCTGTCCCACATATACCTTTTGACAGGGGCAAATCAAGGCATAAACGACATTTCTAGTCCTGCAGTTAATGTAATTCGAGAGAAAAAATCTTTCTTGATTCAAAGGATTAGTGAATTCTTTCATTACACACACCAAGTTACATACCGAGCATTCGCCACAGGGAAAGGATCCCTTTAGTTTCAGGCCTCTTCCCAAAGGAGTTGTTGGACGAGAGAAATGACTCCTTGTCAGTTGGTCCTTCAGGTTGCAGGCCCTTTTGGCTATCAGTTTGGGTTTGTTGTCAATAAATGGCCTCAGTTTTGGTTCCGAATTCAAGATATGCCAATTTTTATTTAAAATCCTCCAGATGTCTGTCCACTGATTATTGTATTTGGTGTAGATACCCAGCTGCGAGTTTGATCTTCGTGTTTTCGACGTTAGAAGATCTGATCTGGGAGTACTACATGCCCTCTGAAAGGCATGTGAGATGACTCTCCTTGGGTATTCTCTGCCTTTAAACCTTTTCGTTAGATCCCGGGCATTCTCCCTAAAGTCTTCCTCCAAGGTACAGTTCCGCCTCAGGCGAATAAATTGGCCGATCGGGATACCGGTCTTAAGATGTTGGGGGTGGAAACTTTGGTAATGGAGTAAACTGTTGGTGGCTGTGTCTTTTCTATGAAGATTCGTACGTAAGGTGTTGTCCACGAAGGATATTTTTAGGTCCAGGAAATCCACTGCTGTCTGTGAAAGGGTAGAAGTTAGGATGATGTTTAGTGAATTCTTATTTAGGTCAGCAATAAATTGGTGACATAAATCAACCGGACCCTCCCACAGGAATATCACATCATCTATGAACCGATGCCACCATTTGACATGATGTTGAAATAGTTGCAATGGGTACACGTGTGCGTCCTCCCACCAACCAAAAAAGAGGTTGGCATAGGAGGGCGCACAACGTGCACCCATCGCTGTTCCCGATACCTGCCTGAAGAACCTTGAATCAAATAGGAAGAAATTATGTTTCAGTATGAAATCAAGGAGATCCAGCAAAAATGAATCGAACCTCCGATCACCAGTGGAATATTTGTCCAAAAAGTAGGCGACTGCCCGTATGCCATCAGCATGTGCAATATTAGAGTATAATGACTCCACATCTAACGTGATCAACCAAGCCCCATTCGGTAGTAGTGTATTTTGTATTTTCAACATGAGGTCAGTGGAGTCTCTGATGTACGAAGGCAATGAAAGTACCAGTGGTTGCAAGAAGAAATCTATAAACATACAAGGTTTTTCACAAAGGCCACCTATCCCTGACACGATGGGTCTGCCCGGTGGGCAGGTCAGGGATTTGTGAACCTTGGGCAACATATAGAATGTCGGGACTACAGGGTCTAAAACCGTCAGGAACCTCTGTTCTTTTTTGGTGATAATTCCATAGTTTGATGCTGCATCAAGTAAGGTAAGTAGTTTTTTGGTGAACACCTCAGTTGGATCAGAGGGTAAGGTGGAGTAGTATTCTATTGGTACACACACCGCATTCCCTTATTTTGTCATCACCCCCTTCAACCCCCCCTTTCTTTTTGTCCCCTCACAGTTCTCTCACGTTCATGGGTGATCCTCCTTGTTTTCTTTCCTTTCACCCCCAGTAGTTCGGACCCTTAAGGTCCCAGATAATCACTCTCACCGGTCACAGTTCACACATCCAACTACCTAACCTCATTTCTTTTTCACCGCTTTTCACTTCACTACACAACTCTGTGAATTCATATAGCAGTATTATTTCACTAACCATTCACACCACATCACGTCTAGTCTTTATCACTTTGGACACTGTCATTTCTTCCCGGACATATTCACTAATTAATACTCATAAGTTGTATAAAGGTATTTGTACTAGTTTTTTATATACATAACCTCTTTTTAAACAGCATTTAGGACTTATGATATACTTACTTACTTCACTTACCTATTGTGCACACCAATCTATTGGGACCCAATTCCGTGGACATGACTTGCCCTCTCAACTGGACCAGAAACTTACCTCTCCTCGCTGTGAGATCCATCCATCAAGCTCTACTCCCCTGGCTTCCTTTTCCCTTATTGTTAGATCATTGTTTGCAGAGATCCATTCATCTTTGACTGTATATTACATCTATATTTAGTTAATGATGTGCCTCCGAAGGGCTTTTTCTGAAAATTCAACATATATTACTACTGAAAATGTAGTCTTGTTGTACTTATGTGATCTTTTCTCTTGTGTTATATCGACATTTGGTCTCCAATATGACCAGCCCGTGAGACTTATAGGCCGCTCCCGTGCTTTACTTGATACCTACTGTTTATCGTACCTTGTAGTAACATGATGTTGATAAATTTGTATTTATGGTTGCTTGCTACTCATTTATGTAACTGAACTGTATTTGATATCTTCAAGCTTCGTATAGACAGATGTTCATTGAATACAATAATCTATAAGCACTTGAATTATGGTTTTGCTCACCTTTTTGCAGTTCCTGCATCTTCTTCCGCTTTTTTCTTGCATCTCCAATTTTCTTGTTATGGGCGGTCCTGATAATCCATGTAATTGACATATTATAATTCCACATACTTATCATTTGATTATGGACCTCTAAATACTAAGAGATATCATCTTGAATCTAGGCGTTTGTCCTCTCTCCCTTTCTTGCTCTTTTTGACTTGAGCGATCTACACTTTCACAAAATTCTTTATTATGTCATTTGGATGAGTCACAGTGTTTCCTTGGTTACCTGTGCAAAAAAATCCCCGGCCGGGGTTGCGCATGCGTATAGAGGTCACTTCCGGTGCATCATATCCACTTCCGGTTGTGTGACGTCACTACAGACGTCACTTCCGGTGACGCATACCCACTTCCGGTTTTGCGCCGTCATTGCGGGAGGACGCCACCATTGGCGTTTCATTTGATGCAGGGACTGTATATAAGGTGAGTCTGACTGCTCATGGGCTACAGACCCCTGAGGAAGTCGTTTGGATACGACGAAACGCGTGGGAAGCCCGCCACCCCTGACCACCTGTGCCTCTCCTGACTGCTCTTAGGCTCACCGTCGACACCTTTGCTTGGGTACCCTTACTCTCCATCCTCTCGTTACCCCTTTGTCAACATGCTTACCCTGTAGCAATATTATTCCACCTTTTCAAAGGGTCCTGAGGTTGGTAATATTCTCTCGGCATTTACACACCTACCCGGTGATACTGTGTTCCTTGGGCATCTAGCAATATAGCCTTTATTTTATTATTGAATGGTCAGGCAGGCCTTGCATCACTTATTTTGTGTTGGTCAGGAGGTTGTTTACAGTTCACCACACTGGGTGACTGTATGTATTCTTGTACATAGTGTATTTTAATTGATTTTAAATGTCTGTTCTCTGATTGTCTGTCTTGTCAAATAATTTTTTGGAATAAACTTGGATTTATACTTTTGCATCATACATGAGCCTTTTGAATGCATTCTTTCTCTTGTTATATAGTGTGAAGGTGGCATCAGTAGAAGCAGCAGCAGGAGGAGCCCACAGAGTGGCACAATGATATAGTGTGTTGGTGGCATCAGAAGTAGCAGGAGCGGAAAAGTGGAACAATTATATAGTGTGTTGGTGGCAACCAAAGCAGCAGCAGCAGGAGCCCAAAGAGTGGCACAATGATATAGTGTGAAGGTGGCATCAGTAGCAGCAGCAGGAGGAGCTCACAGAGTGGCACAATGATATAGTGTTTTGGTGGCATCAGAAGCAGCAGGAGCCCACAGAATGGCACAATGATATAGTGTGAAGGTGGCATCAGAAGTAGCAAGAGCGGCAGAGTGGCACAATGATATAGTGTGTTGGTGGCATCAGAAGCAGCAGGATCCCGCAGACTGGCACAATGATATAGTGTGAAGGTGGCATCAGAAGCAGCAATAGAGGCAGTGTGGCACAATGATATAGCGTGAAGGTGGCATCAGAAGCAACAGGAGCCTGCAGAGTGGCACATAGATATAGTGCGTTGGTGGCATCAGTAGCAGCAGCAGGAGGAGCCCGCAGAGTGTCACAATGATATAGTGTGAAGGTGGCATCAGAAGCAGCAGGAGCCCACGGAGTGGCACAATGATATAGTGTGAAGGTGGCATCAGAAGCAGCAGCAGCAGCAGCCCGCAGAGTGGCAAAATCATATAGTGTGAAGGTGGCATCAGAAGCAGCAGCAGGTGCCTGTAGAGTGCAAAAATGATCTAGTGTGAAGGCGGCATCTGAAGCAGCAGCAGGACCCCGCAGAGTGGCACAATGATATAGTGTGTTGGTGGCATCAGAAGCAGCGGGAGCCCGCAGAGTGGCACAATGATATAGTGTAAAGGTGGCATCAGAAGCAGCAGCAGGAGCCTGCAGAGTGGCACAATGATATAGTGTGAATTTGGCATCAGAAGCAGCAAGACCGGCAGTGTGGCAAAATTAAATATTGTGTTGGTGGCATCAAAAGCTACAGCAGCAGGAGCCCACAGATTGGCACAATGATATAGTGTGAAGGTGGCATCAGAAGCAGCAGGATCCTGCAGAGTGGCACAATGACATTGTGTGTTGGTGGCATTAGTAGCAGCAGCAGGAGCCCGCAAAGTGGCACACTGATATAGTGTGAAGGTGGCATTAGTAGCAGCAGCAGGAGCCCGCAAAGTGGCACAATGATATAGTGTGAAGGTGGCATCAGAAGCTGCAGGAGCCCGCAGAGTGGCACAATGATATCTTGTGAAGGTGGCAACAGAAGCAGCAGAATCCTGCAGAGTGGCACAATGACATTGTGTGTTAGTGGCATTAGTAGCAGCAGCAGGAGCCCGCAAAGTGGCACAATGATATAGTGTGAAGGTGGCATCAGAAGCTGCAGGAGCCCGCAGAGTGGCACAATGATATCTTGTGAAGGTGGCAGCAGAAGCAGCAGGAGCCCGCAGAGTGGCACATTGATATAGTGTGTTGGTGGCATCAGAAGCAGCAGGAGCCCGCAGAGTGGCACAATGATATAGTGTGAAGGTGGCAGCAGAAGCAGCAGGAGCCCGCAGAGTTGCACAATCATATAGTGTGAAGGTGGCATCAGAAGTAGCAGCAGGACCCCGCAGAGTGGCACAATGTTATATTGTGAAGGCGGCATCAGAAGCAGCAGCAGGAGCCCGCAGAGTGGCACAATGATATAGTGTGAAGGCGGCATCAGAAACAGCAGCAGGAGCCCGCAAAGTGGCACAATGACATAGTGTGAAGGCGGCATCAGAAGCAGCAGCAGGAGCCCGCAGAGTGGCACAATGATATAGTGTGTTGGCAGCATCAGAAGCAGCAGCAGGAGCCCGCAGAGTGGCACAATGATATAGTGTGAATGTGGCATCAGAAGCAGCAAGACTGGCAGTGTGGCAATATTAAATATTGTGTTGGTGGCATCAAAAGCTACAGCAGCAGGAGCCCACAGAGTGGCACAATGATATAGTGTGAAGGTGGCATCAGAAGCAGCAAGAGCGGCAGAGTGGCACAATGATATAGTGTGAAGGTGGCATCAGAAGCAGCAGGATCCTGCAGAGTGGCACAATGACATAGTGTGTTGGTGGCATTAGTAGCAGCAGCAGGAGCCCGCAAAGTGGCACAATGATATAGTGTGAAGGTGGCATCAGAAGCTGCAGGAGCCCGCAGAGTGGCACAATGATATCTTGTGAAGGTGGCAGCAGAAGCAGCAGGAGCCCGCAGAGTGGCACAATGATATAGTATGAAGGTGGCATTAGTAGCAGCAGGAGGAGCCCGCAGAGTGGCACATTGATATAGTGTGTTGGTGGCATCAGAAGCAGCAGGAGCCCGCAGAGTGGCACAAGGATATAGTGTGAAGGTGGCAGCAGAAGCAGCAGGAGCCCGCAGAGTTGCACAATCATATAGTGTGAAGGTGGCATCAGAAGTAGCAGCAGGACCCCGCAGAGTGGCACAATGTTATATTGTGAAGGCGGCATCAGAAGCAGCAGCCCGCAGAGTGGCACAATGATATAGTGTGAATGCGGCATCAGAAACAGCAGCAGGAGCCCGCAAAGTGGCACAATGACATAGTGTGAAGGCGGCATCAGAAGCAGCAGCAGGAGCCCGCAGAGTGGCACAATGATATAGTGTGTTGGCAGCATCAGAAGCAGCAGCAGGAGCCCGCAGAGTGGCACAATGATATAGTGTGAATGTGGCATCAGAAGCAGCCAGACTGGCAGTGTGGCAATATTAAATATTGTGTTGGTGGCATCAAAAGCTACAGCAGCAGGAGCCCACAGAGTGGCACAATGATATAGTGTGAAGGTGGCATCAGAAGCAGCAAGAGCGGCAGAGTGGCACAATGATATAGTGTGAAGGTGGCATCAGAAGCAGCAGGATCCTGCAGAGTGGCACAATGACATAGTGTGTTGGTGGCATTAGTAGCAGCAGCAGGAACCCGCAAAGTGGCACAATGATATAGTGTGAAGGTGGCATCAGAAGCTGCAGGAGCCCGCAGAGTGGCACAATGATATCTTGTGAAGGTGGCAGCAGAAGCAGCAGGAGCCCGCAGAGTGGCACAATGATATAGTGTGAAGGTGGCATTAGTAGCAGCAGGAGGAGCCCGCAGAGTGACATATTGATATAGTGTGTTGGTGGCATCAGAAGCAGCAGGAGCCCGCAGAGTGGCACAAGGATATAGTGTGAAGGTGGCAGCAGAAGCAGCAGGAGCCCGCAGAGTTGCACAATCATATAGTGTGAATGTGGCATCAGAAGCAGCAAGACTGGCAGTGTGGCAATATTAAATATTGTGTTGGTGGCATCAAAAGCTACAGCAGCAGGAGCCCACAGAGTGGCACAATGATATAGTGTGAAGGTGGCATCAGAAGCAGCAAGAGCGGCAGAGTGGCACAATGATATAGTGTGAAGGTGGCATCAGAAGCAGCAGGATCCTGCAGAGTGGCACAATGACATAGTGTGTTGGTGGCATTAGTAGCAGCAGCAGGAGCCCGCAAAGTGGCACAATGATATAGTGTGAAGGTGGCATCAGAAGCTGCAGGAGCCCGCAGAGTGGCACAATGATATCTTGTGAAGGTGGCAGCAGAAGCAGCAGGAGCCCGCAGAGTGGCACAATGATATAGTGTGAAGGTGGCATTAGTAGCAGCAGGAGGAGCCCGCAGAGTGGCACATTGATATAGTGTGTTGGTGGCATCAGAAGCAGCAGGAGCCCGCAGAGTGGCACAAGGATATAGTGTGAAGGTGGCAGCAGAAGCAGCAGGAGCCCGCAGAGTTGCACAATCATATAGTGTGAAGGTGGCAGCAGAAGTAGCAGCAGGACCCCGCAGAGTTGCACAATGTTGTATTGTAAAGGCGGCATCAGAAGCAGCAGCAGGAGCCCGCAGAGTGGCACAATGATATAGTGTGAATGTGGCATCAGAAGCAGCAAGACTGGCAGTGTGGCAATATTAAATATTGTGTTGGTGGCATCAAAAGCTACAGCAGCAGGAGCCCACAGAGTGGCACAATGATATAGTGTGAAGGTGGCATCAGAAGCAGCAAGAGCGGCAGAGTGGCACAATGATATAGTGTGAAGGTGGCATCAGAAGCAGCAGGATCCTGCAGAGTGGCACAATGACATAGTGTGTTGGTGGCATTAGTAGCAGCAGCAGGAGCCCGCAAAGTGGCACAATGATATAGTGTGAAGGTGGCATCAGAAGCTGCAGGAGCCCGCAGAGTGGCACAATGATATCTTGTGAAGGTGGCAGCAGAAGCAGCAGGAGCCCGCAGAGTGGCACAATGATATAGTGTGAAGGTGGCATTAGTAGCAGCAGGAGGAGCCCGCAGAGTGGCACATTGATATAGTGTGTTGGTGGCATCAGAAGCAGCAGGAGCCCGCAGAGTGGCACAAGGATATAGTGTGAAGGTGGCAGCAGAAGCAGCAGGAGCCCGCAGAGTTGCACAATCATATAGTGTGAAGGTGGCATCAGAAGTAGCAGCAGGACCCCGCAGAAAGGCACAATGTTATATTGTGAAGGTGGCATCAGAAGCAGCAGCAGGAGCCCGCAGAGTGGCACAATGATATAGTGTGAATGCGGCATCAGAAACAGCAGCAGGAGCCCGCAAAGTGGCACAATGACATAGTGTGAAGGCGGCATCTGAAGCAGCAGCAGGAGCCCGCAGAGTGGCACAATGATATAGTGTGTTGGCAGCATCAGAAGCAGCAGCAGGAGCCCGCAGAGTGGCACAATGATATAGTGTGAATGTGGCATCAGAAGCAGCCAGACTGGCAGTGTGGCAATATTAAATATTGTGTTGGTGGCATCAAAAGCTACAGCAGCAGGAGCCCACAGAGTGGCACAATGATATAGTGTGAAGGTGGCATCAGAAGCAGCAAGAGCGGCAGAGTGGCACAATGATATAGTGAGAAGGTGGCATCAGAAGCAGCAGGATCCTGCAGAGTGGCACAATGACATAGTGTGTTGGTGGCATTAGTAGCAGCAGCAGGAACCCGCAAAGTGGCACAATGATATAGTGTGAAGGTGGCATCAGAAGCTGCAGGAGCCCGCAGAGTGGCACAATGATATCTTGTGAAGGTGGCAGCAGAAGCAGCAGGAGCCCGCAGAGTGGCACAATGATATAGTGTGAAGGTGGCATTAGTAGCAGCAGGAGGAGCCCGCAGAGTGGCACATTGATATAGTGTGTTGGTGGCATCAGAAGCAGCAGGAGCCCGCAGAGTGGCACAAGGATATAGTGTGAAGGTGGCAGCAGAAGCAGCAGGAGCCCGCAGAGTTGCACAATCATATAGTGTGAAGGTGGCAGCAGAAGTAGCAGCAGGACCCCGCAGAGTTGCACAATGTTATATTGTAAAGGCGGCATCAGAAGCAGCAGCAGGAGCCCGCAGAGTGGCACAATGATATAGTGTGAATGTGGCATCAGAAGCAGCAAGACTGGCAGTGTGGCAATATTAAATATTGTGTTGGTGGCATCAAAAGCTACAGCAGGAGGAGCCCACAGAGTGGCACAATGATATAGTGTGAAGGTGGCATCAGAAGCAGCGAGAGCGGCAGAGTGGCACAATGATATAGTGTGAAGGTGGCATCAGAAGCAGCAGGATCCTGCAGAGTGGCACAATGACATAGTGTGTTGGTGGCATTAGTAGCAGCAGCAGGAGCCCGCAAAGTGGCACAATGATATAGTGTGAAGGTGGCATCAGAAGCTGCAGGAGCCCGCAGAGTGGCACAATGATATCTTGTGAAGGTGGCAGCAGAAGCAGCAGGAGCCCGCAGAGTGGCACAATGATATAGTGTGAAGGTGGCATTAGTAGCAGCAGGAGGAGCCCGCAGAGTGGCACATTGATATAGTGTGTTGGTGGCATCAGAAGCAGCAGGAGCCCGCAGAGTGGCACAAGGATATAGTGTGAAGGTGGCAGCAGAAGCAGCAGGAGCCCGCAGAGTTGCACAATCATATAGTGTGAAGGTGGCAGCAGAAGTAGCAGCAGGACCCCGCTGAGTTGCACAATGTTATATTGTAAAGGCGGCATCAGAAGCAGCAGCAGGAGCCCGCAGAGTGGCACAATGATATAGTGTGAAGGCGGCATCAGAAGCAGCAGCAGGAGCCCGCAGAGTGGCACAATGATATAGTGTGAAGGCGGCATCAGAAGTAGCAGCAGGAGCCCGCAAAGTGGCACAATGACATAGTGTGAAGGCGGCATCAGAAGCAGCAGCAGGAGCCCGCAGAGTGGCACAATGATATAGTGTGAATGTGGAATTAGAAGCAGCAAGAGCGGAAGAGTGGCCCAATTATATATTGTGTTGGTGACATCAAAAGCAGCAGCAGCAGGAGCCCACAGAGTGGCACAATAATATAGTGTGAAGGTTGCATCAGTAGCAGCAGCAGCAGCAGGAGGAGCCCACAGAGTGGCATGATGATGTAGTGTGTTGGTGGCATCAGAAGCAGCAGGATCCCGCAGAATGTCACAATGATATAGTGTGAAGGTGGCATTAGTAGCAGCAGGAGGAGCCCGCAGAGTGGCACAATGATATAGTGTGTTGGTGGCATCAGAATCAGCAGGAGCCTGCAGAGTGGCACAATGATATAGTGTGTTGGTGGCATCAGAAGCAGCAGGAGCCCGCAGAGTGGCACAATCATACAGTGTGAAGGTGGCATTAGAGGCAGCAGGAGACTGCAGAGTGGCACAATGATATAGCGCGTTGGGGGCACCTGTAGCAGCAGCAGGAGCCCGCAGAGTGTCACAATGATATAGTGTGAAGGTGGTAGCAGCAGCAGCAGGAGGAGCCCACAGAGTGGCACAAAGATATAGTGTGTTGGTGGCATCAGAAGAAGCAGGAGACCGCAGAGTGGCACAATGATATAGTGTGAAGGTGGCATCAGAAGAAGCAAGAGCCGCAGAGTGGAACAATGATATAGTGCATTGGTGGCACCAGTAGCAGCAGCAGCAGCAGGAGCCCGCAGAGTGGCACAATGACATAGTGTGAAGGTGGTAGCAGCAGCAGCAGGAGGAGATCACAGAGTGGCACAAAGATATAGTGTGTTCGTGGCATCAGAAGAAGCAGGAGACCGCAAAGTGGCACACTGATTTAGTGTGAAGGTGGCATCAGAAGCAGCAAGAGCTGCAGAGTGGAACAATGATATAGTGCATTGGTGGCACCAGTAGCAGCAGCAGCAGCAGGAGCCCGCTGAGTGGCACAATGATATAGTTTGAAGGTGGTAGCAGCAGCAGCAGTTGGAAACCACAGAGTGGCACAAAGATACAATGTGTTGGTGGCATCAGAAGAAGCAGGAGCCGCAGAGTGGCACAATTATATAGTGTGTTGGTGGCATCAAAAGCAGCAGCAAAAGCCCTTAGAGTGGCACAATGATATAGTGTGAAGGTGGCATCAGTAGCAGCAGCAGCAGGAGGAGCCCACAGAGTGGCACAATGATATAGTGTGTTGGTGGCATCAGAAGCAGCAGAATCCTGCAGATTGGCACAATGATATAGTGTGTTGGTGGCATCAGAAGCAGGAGGAGCCTGCATAGTGGCACAATGATATAGTGTGAAGGTGGCATCAGAAGCAGCAATAGCAGGAGGAGCCCACAGAGTGGCACAATTATATAGTGTGTTGGTGGCAATCAAAGCAGCAGCAGGTGCCCGCAGAGTGGCACAATGATATAGTGTGAAGGTGGCATCAGTAGCAGCAGCAGCAGGAGGAGCCCACAGAGTGGCACAATGATATAGTGTGTTGGTGGCATCAGAAGCAGCAGAAGCCTGCAGATTGGCACAATGATATAGTGTGAAGGCTGCATCAGAAGCAGCAGCAGGAGCCCGCAGAGTGGCACAATGATATAGTGTGAAGGTGGCATCAGAAGCAGCAAGAGCGGAAAAGTGGCACAATTATATAGTGTGTTGGTGGCATCAAAAGCAGCAGCAGCAGGAGCCCACAGAGTGGCACAATGATATAGTGTGAAGGTGGCATCAGTAGCAGCAGCAGCAGGAGGAGCTCACAGAGTGGCACAATGATATAGTGTGTTGGTGGCATCAGAAGAAGCAGGAGCAAGCAGAATGGCACAATTATATAGTGTGTTGGTGGTATCAGAAGCAGGAGGAGCCCGCATAGTGGCACAATGATATAGTGTGAAGGTGGCATCAGAAGCAGCAATAGCGGCAGAGTGGCACAATGATAGCGTTTGCTGTTGGCATCAGAAGCAGCAGGAGCCCGCAGAGTGGCACAATGATATAGTTTGAAGGTGGCATCAGTAGCAGCAACAGCAGGAGGAGCCCACAAAGTGGCACAATAATATAGTGTGTTGGTGGCATCAGAAGCAGCAGGAGCCCGCAGAGTGGCACAATGATATATTGTGAAGGTGGCATCAAAAGCACCAAGAGCGGCAGAGTGGCACATTGATATAGTGTGTTGGTGGCATCAAAAGCATCAGCAGGAGCCCGCAGAGTGGCACAATGATATAGTGTGAAGGTGGCATCAGTAGCAGCAGCAGCAGGAGGAGCCCACAGAGTGGCACAATGATATAGTGTGTTGGTGGCATCAGAAGCAGCAGGAGCGGAAAAGTGGCACAATGATATAGTGTGTTGGTGGCATCCAAAGCAGCAGCTGCAGAAGCCCACAGTGTGGCACAATGATATAGTGCGAAGGTGGCATCAGTAGCAGCAGCAGCAGGAGGACCTCACGGAGTGGCACAGTGATATAGTGTGAAGGTGGCATCAGAAGCAGCAGTAGCTCGCAGAATGGCACTATGATGTAGTGTGAAGGTGGCGTCAGAAGCAGCAAGAGCGGCAGAGTGGCACAATGATATAGTGTGTTGGTGGCATCAGAAGCAGCAGGAGCCCGCAGAGTGCCACAAAGATATAGCTTGAAGGTGGCATCAGAAGCAGCATAAGCCCGCAGAGTGGCACATTGATATAGTGCGTTGGTGACATCAGTAGTAGCAGCAGTAGGAGACCGCAGAATGGCACAATCATATAGTGTGAAGGTGGCATCAGAAGCAGCAGCGGGAGCCCGCAGAGTGGCCCAATGATATACTGTGAAGGTGGCATCAGAAGCCGCAGCAGGACCCCACAGAGAGGCACAATGATATAGTGTGAAGGCGGCATCAGAAGCAGCAGCAGGAGCCCACAGAGTGGCACAATGATATAGTGCGAAGGTGGCATCAGAAGCAGCAGCAGCAGGAGGAGCCCGCAGAATGGCACAATGATATAGTGTGTTGGTGGCATCAGAAGCATCAAGAGTGGCAGAGTGGCACAATGATATAGTGTGTTGGTGGCATCAGAAGCAGCAGGAAACTGCAAAGTGGCACAATGATATAGTGCGTCGGTGGCATCAGTAGCAGCAGCAGCAGGAGCCCGCAGAGTGGCACAATAATATAGTGTGAAGGTGACATCGGTATCACCAGTAGCAGGAGGAGACCACAGAGTGGCAAAAAGATATAGGGGCACATTTACTTACCCGGCCCATTCGCGATCCAGCGGCGCGTTCTCTGCACAGGATTCGGGTCCGGCTGGGATTTAAGATGGTAGTTCCTCCGCCGTCCACCAGGTGGCGCTGCAGCGCCGAAAATAATCTTAACGCCCCGGAATGCACCATCCCATAGAAGGTGAAGGTGAGCGCTCCCCAAGCGACACATTTTCGGTTTTTAAATGCGGCGGTTTTTCCGAATACGTCGGGTTTTCGTTCGGCCACGCCCCCCCGATTTCTGTCGCGCGCATGCCGGCCCCGATGCGCCACAATCCGATCGCGTGCGCCAAAAACCCGGGGCAATTCATGTACAAGCGGCGCAAATCGGAAATATTCGGGTAACACGTCGGGAAAACGCGAATCAGGCCCTTAGTAAATGACCCCCATAGTGTTTTGGTGGCATCAGAAGAAGCAGGAGACCAGAGAGTGGCACAATGATATAGTGTGAAGGTGGCATCAGAAGCAGCAAGAGCCGCTGAGTGGCACAATTATTTATTGTGTTGGTGGCATCAAAAGCAGCAGTAGGAGCGTGCAGAGTGGCACAATGATATAGTGTGAAGGTGGCATCAGAAGCAGCAATAGCGGCAGAGTGGCACAATGATATAGTGTGTTGGTGGCATCAGAAGCAGCAGGAGCCCGCAGAGCGGCACAATGATATAGCGTGAAGGTGGCATCAGAAGCAGCAGGAGCCTGCAGAGTGGCACATTGATATAGTGCGTTGGTGGCATCAGTAGCAGCAGCAGTAGGAGCCCGCAGAGTGGCACAATGATATAGTGTGAAGGTGGCATCAGAAGCAGCAGGAGCCCACGGAGTGGCACAATGATATAGTGTGAAGGTGGCATCAGAAGCAGCAGCAGCAGGAGCCCGCAGAGTTTCACAATCATATAGTGTGAAGGTGGCATCAGAAGCAGAAGCGGGAGCCTGCAGAGTGGCACAATGATATAGTGTGAAGGTGGCATCAGAAGCCGCAGCAGGAGCCCACAGAGTTGCACAATGATATAGTGTGAAGGTGGCATCAGAAGCAGCAAGAGCGGCAGAGTGGCACAATTAAATAGAGTGTTGGTTGCATCAAAAGCAGCAGCAGCAGCAGGAGCCCACAGAGTGGCACAATGATATAGTGTGAATGAGGCATCAGTAGCAGCAGCAGCAGGAGGAGCCCGCAGAATGGCACAATGATATAGTGTGTTGGTGGCATCAGAAGCAGCAAGAGTGGCAGAGTGGCACAATGATATAGTGTGAAGGTGGCATCAGAAGCAGCAATAGCGGCAGAGTGGCACAATGATATAATGTGTTGGTGGCATCAGAAGCAGCAGGAGCCCGCAGAGCAGCACAATCATATAGCGTGAAGGTGGCATCAGAAGCAGCAGGAGCCTGCAGAGTGGCACATTGATATAGTGCGTTGGTGGCATCAGTAGCAGCAGCAGTAGGAGCCCGCAGAGTGGCACAATGATATAGTGTGAAGGTGGCATCAGAAGCAGCAGGAGCCCACGGAGTGGCACAATGATATAGTGTGAAGGCGGCATCAGAAGCAGCAGCAGCAGGAGCCCGCAGAGTGGCACAATGATATAGTGTGAAGGTGGCATCAGAAGCAGAAGCGGGACCCCAAAGAGTGGCACAATGATATAGTGTGAAGGTGGCATCAGAAGCAGCAAGAGCGGCAGAGAGGCACAATTAAATAGAGTGTTGGTTGCATCAAAAGCAGCAGCAGCAGCAGGAGCCCACAGAGTGGCACAATGATATAGTGTGAATGAGGCATCAGTAGCAGCAGCAGCAGGAGGAGCCCGCTGAATGGGACAATGATATAGTGTGTTGGTGGCATCAGAAGCAGCAAGAGTGGCAGAGTGGCACAATGATATAGTGTGTTGGTGGCATCAGAAGCAGTAGGAGCATGCAGAGTGGCACAATGATACAGTGTGAAGGTGGCATCAGAAGCAGCAGGAGACTGCAAAAGTGGCACAATGATATAGTGCGTTGGTGGCATCAGTAGCAGCAGCAGCAGGAGCACACAGAGTGGCACAATGATATAGTGTGAAGGTGGCATCAGTATCAGCAGCAGCAGGAGGAGACCACAGAGTGGCACAAAGATATGGTGTTTTGGTGGCATCAGAAGAAGCAGGAGACCAGAGAGTGGCACAATGATATAGTGTGAAGGTAGCATCAGAAGCAGCAAGAGCCGCTGAGTGGCACAATTATATAGTGTGTTGGTGGCATCAAAAGCAGCAGTAGGAGCGTGCAGAGTGGCACAATGCTATAGTGTGAAGGTGGCATCAGAAGCAGCAATAGCGGCAGAGTGGCACAATGATATAGTGTGTTTTTGGCATCAGAAGCAGCAGGAGCCCGCAGAGTGGCACAATGATATAGCGTGAAGGTGGCATCAGAAGCAGAAGGAGCCTGCAGAGTGGCACATTGATATAGTGCGTTTGTGGCATCAGTAGCAGCAGCAGTAGGAGCCCGCAGAGTGGCACAATGATATAGTGTGAAGGTGGCATCAGAAGCAGCAGGAGCCCACGGAGTGGCATAATGATATAGTGTGAAGGTGGCATCAGAAGCAGCAGCAGCAGGAGCCCGCAGAGTGGCAAAATCATATAGTGTGAAGGTGGCATCAGAAGCAGCAGCAGGTGCCCGTAGAGTGCAACAATGATATAGTGTGAAGGCGGCATCTGAAGCAGCTGCAGGACCCCGCAGAGTGGCACAATGATATAGTGTGAAGGCGGCATCAGAAGCAGCAGCAGGACCCCGCAGAGTGGCTCAATGATAAAGTGTGAAGGTGGCATCAAAAGCAGCAAGAGCAGCAGAGTGGCACAATTATATAGTGTGTTGGTGGCATCAGTAGCAGCAGCAGCATCAGGAGCCCACAGAGTGGCACAATGATATAGTGTGAAGGCGGCGCCAGTAGCAGCAGCAGCAGGAGGAGCCCACAGAGTGGCACAATGATATAGTGTGTTGGTGGCATCAGAAGCAGCAGGAGCCCGCAGAGTGGCACAATGCAGTGGCGTAACAATAGCCGTAGCAGCCGTATTGGTTGCTACGGGGTCCGGCGGCACAGGGGCCTGGGATGAACAGCCAAGACAAACTTTATAAACTGTATTTTCTCATGCCCTGCAGCCCATCCTTCCCTGCGTACTAGGGCAATGGAACATCAATACGGGCCCCTGTGCCGCCCCTGTCCGCCCACCTCATCTGTGGCCACCCGACTCCACCTCTTCATTTGCGGCTCCAACAGCGGAGCGCATGGCCTGACCATTTTAACTGAGCCTGCTGCCGGGCCCGCCTACTCGGTCCACTGCAACTGCTGCCGCCCCCGGGCCTAGGCCATCCGCGGCCGCCCGGCCCACTCCGTCCGTGGCTGCCGACCAACTCACTCCATCGGCGGCGTCCTACTCCAACCGCAGGCGCCCGTTCTGACTCATCAGTGGCCGCCCGTTCCGCGGCTGCCCAGCCCAGTATGTATGCGGCCGGCCCACTCCGTCTGCGGCTGTCCGACCTCACTCCATCCACAGCCGCCTACTACTTCTGTGACTCCCCGGGGGCGTAGGCCACAGCCATCTACCAGCCAGAAGAAACCCGCTGGCATGATGCCACAACAGCCGGTCTCCAAGAAATGTAAGTACCTATATATATATGTATGTATATCTATATGAATGTATGCTGTATGTGTGTATTTGCTGTATGTATGTGTATATGCTGTACAGTATATCCTGTATGTATGTGTGTATATACTGTATGTATGTGTATGTGCTGTACAGTATATACTGTATGTATGTGCTGTATGTGTGTATTTGCTGTATGTATGTGTATATGCTGTACAGTATATACTGTATGTATGTGTGTATATACTGTATGTGTGTGTGTGCTGTATGTGTGTATATGCTGTACAGTATATACTGTATGTGTGTATTTGTTGTATGTATGTGTATATGCTGTACAATATATACTGTATGTATGTGTGTATGCTGTACAGTATATACTGTATGTATGTGTGTATATACTGTATGTATGTGTGTGTGTGCTGTATGTGTGTATATTCTGTACAGTATATACTGTATGTGTGTATTTGTTGTATGTATGTGTATTTGCTGTACAGTATATACTTTATGTATGTGTATATGCTGTATATGTGTGTATTTGCTGTATGTATGTATGTATGTATATGTAGGTGTTTATATACTGCATGTATACGCAGTATGCGTGTAAATGTTGTATATACCATGTGTATCTGCTGTATTTACTGTATATATGTGAATATGCTGTATGTATATGCATTATGTATGTATACACTATATATACTGTATGTATGTGTCTATGCTGTATGTATATGCATTATGTGTGTATACTGTATGTATGTGTGAATATGCTGTATGAAGATTCAGTATGTGTGTATATGGTGTTTTTATACTGCATGTATGTGTATACACATTGGATGTATACCGTATGTAAAAGAATATGATGTATGTATGCTATATGTATGTATATAAACAGTATACTGTATATACAACTTTGCATATATACTTTATGTATATACAGTATGAGTTTGTATATACTGTATGTATTAGTGTATAAATGTATGTATGAGTACATAAATGTGTGCATATGTGTATACGTATGTATGTGTGTACGAGTATATAAAAGTGAGTGTAGAATCTTGTGTGTGTGTGTATAAGTGTATAAATGTGTGTGATTATATAAACGTGTGTGTATGTATGAATATTTTTCACGGTGCGGTCAGTTAAAACTGCATCACAGTCAGTTTTGAGGGGGTTTTAGGTGCAGTTTTGTTAATTTAACAAGTGAAAGGCATTTGTGGAACAATTTTCCCATTTAAAATAAAATTAAATCATTCAGTTCATGTCTTTTACCTGTTAAATTAACAAAACTGCACCTAAAACCACCTCAAATTTGATTGCGATGCAGTTTGAACTGCAACGTGTGACCGCACCCTAAGGGGGAGGGGGGCCCCATTAAGAAATCTGCTATGGGGCCCTGACTCTCCTAGTTACGCCACTGGCACAATGATATAGTGTGTTGGTGGCATCGGAAGCAGCAGGAGCCCGCAAAGTGGCACAATGATATAGTGTGAAGGTGGCATCAGAAGCAGCAGGATCCTGCAGAGTGGCACAATGATATAGTGTGTTGGTGGTATCAGTAGCAGCAGCAGCAGGAGGAGCCCGCAAAGTGGCACAATGATATAGTGTGAAGGCGGCATCTGAAGCAGCAGCAGGACCCCGCAGAGTGGCACAATGATATAGTGTGAAGGCGGCATCAGAAGCAGCAGCAGGACCCCGCAGAGTGGCTCAATGATAAAGTGTAAAGGTGGCATCAAAAGCAGCAAGAGCAGCAGAGTGGCACAATTATATAGTGTGTTGGTGGCATCAGTAGCAGCAGCAGCATCAGGAGCCTACAGAGTGGCACAATGATATAGTGTGAAGGTGGCGTCAGAAGCAGCAGCAGCAGGAGGAGCCCATAGAGTGGCACAATGATATAGTGTGTTGGTGGCATCAGAAGCAGCAGCAGCCCGCAGAATGGCACAATGATATAGTGTGAAGGTGGCATCAGAAGCAGCAAGAGCGGCAGAGTGGCACAATGATATAGTGTGTTGGTGGCATCAGAAGCAGCAGGAGCCCGCAGAGTGGCACAATGATATAGTGTGTTGGTGGCATCGGAAGCAGCAGGAGCCCGCAAAGTGGCACAATGATATAGTGTGAAGGTGGCATCAGAAGCAGCAGGATCATGCAGAGTGGCTCAATGATATAGTGTGAAGGTGGCATCAGCAGCAGCAGCAGCAGGAGGAGCCCACAGAGTGGCACAAAGATATAGTGTGTTGGTGGCATCAGAAGCAGCAGGAGACCGCAGAGTGGCACAATGATATAGTGTGAAGGTGGCATCAGAAGCAGCAAGAGCGGCAGAGTGGCACAATTATATAGTGTGTTGGTGGCATCAAAAGCAGCAGCTGGAGCCGCAGAGTGGCAAAATGATACAGTGTAAAGGTGGCATCAGTAGCAGCAGCAGCAGGAGGAGCCCACAGAGTGGCACAATGATATAGTGTATTGGTGTCAGGAAGAAAGGGGTGACGGCGGCACAGTAAAGCAATCGGATTAAGATCCAGGTGGGTGCAAGCTCTATGGGCCCGACTCGAGGCTCCAGACGAATCCAAATAAGACAACAGGAGAGCATCACTCCGTGGTGATCAGTATTTATTCATGCACCAGTGGTAGTACAATGCGACATTTCGGCTAACTCCATGTAGCCATTTTCAAGCAATGTGCAAGGTGATACAAGGCGGGTTTATATCCCCCGCAGGATGTGACATCATCAGAGGTGAAAACAAACAATTAACAAAATGATACAATGTGATAATATACAAAACATACATTGGCTATACATCTTTGTCATATCGTGATGTGTGACAACATATGTGACATCAAAAGGAGGAAATCTACCATAGCACGCCGTTGAATACATTGTAGTGTGAGCATATGTCACAGGGTTGCTTAGCAACCACACCAAGCGCCCGTAAGTACTGTCCACGGCAAAGATTATTCAATTTTTCTGGAGGGCCACCTACCTGCTCCTCTGGTTTGAAAACTTTTTTGGACTGCCACATACAGGCACTCAATCTATTTCATTTTTCTGGAGGGCCACCTACCTGCTCCTCTGGTTTGAAAACTTTTTTGGACTGCCACATACAGGCACTCAATCTATTTCATTTTTCTGGAGGGCCACCTACCTGCTCCTCTGGTTTGAAAACTTTTTTGGACTGCCACATACAGGCACTCAATCTATTTCATTTTTCTGGAGGGCCACCTACCTGCTCCTCTGGTTTGAAAACTTTTTTGGACTGCCACATACAGGCACTATCCAAATTAAATTGTCTCCATAGCAGCCTCCACATGTTGTCTCCATTGCTACCTCCAAAAGTCGTCCATATAGCTGCCTCCATACATCGTCCCCTTATCAAACGAGGTGTGTCACGCAGAAATTTGGGTTGTTTTCATTTATTCCACATCAAAGTTGTTAACTTTGTCGCCACCCTGCTGTGTTATCCACAAAATATACTGGCAAGCTTTTATCATTTACCAATATTATTTCAGCGCTTCTTGCGCATCTGTTTACATTCCCCTCACCCGCCATATCCTAAACTTATAAGAACGCTATTACACTTGATCTTATACAAAAGGTTCTTAGAAGTGCTGTTTGGGGAGTAGCCTAGAGACAGGGGCTTGGATTGGCGAAAGCTCGCCTGGCAGCGGAGTGCCAGCTCCATGCGCATCATGCGCTTCATGCGCATCTGTTTACATTCCTCTCACCCGCCATATCCCAAACTTATAAGAACGCTACTACACTTAACTTGGTGCAGGCTGGGACCGAGTCTGACCCGGGGGCTAGTCATATACTGCCGACGCAGAGAATTGCGGGGCCTACCTCGGTCCAGGTCTCAAAGGCCTAGTATACCTCCTCCTCCTCCGAATTACCATCCGTGGCCATGGCGCCATCAGTCGGTAGCTCTAGGCACAGCTGCAGTGCCGTCGCTAAGCGACAGCAGGCGGTGCTCAAACTGCTGAGCCTAGGCGATAAAAGGCACACCGCCCAAGAGCTATTACAGGGCATTCCACATCAAACTTGTTAACTTTGTCGCCACCCTGCTGTGTAATCCACAAAATATACTGGCAAACTTTTATCATTTACCAATATTATTTCAGCGCTTCTTGCGCATCTGTTTACATTCCCCTCACCCGCCATATCCCAAACTTATAAGAACGCTACTACACTTGATCTTATACAAAAGGTTCTTAGAAGTGCTGTTTGGGGAGTAGCCTAGAGACAGGGGCTTGGATTGGCGAAAGCTCACCTGGCAGCGGAGCGCCAGCTCCATGCGCATCATGCGCTTCTTGCGCATCTGTTTACATTCCCCTCACCCGCCATATCCCAAACTTATAAGAACGCTACTACACTTGATCTTATACAAAAGGTTCTTAGAAGTGCTGTTTGGGGAGTAGCCTTGAGACAGGGGCTTGGATTGGCGAAAGCTCGCCTGGCAGCGGAGTGCCAGCTCCATGCCAAGATCCAACTAACATAGTTTTAACTGCAGCACCTTTAATCTACTACTAGTTCACTGCCTCCATACATGGTCCCCTTATCAAACGAGCTGTGTCAGGCAGAATTTTGGGTTGTTTTCATGGCTTCCATGTTAACTTTGTCGCCACCCTGCTGTGTAATCCACAAAATATACTGGCAAACTTTTATCATGTACCGATATTATTTGAGCGCTTCTTGCTCACCTCCTTTGGTTCCTCTCTGCCACCCATTGGTTTGAAGCCTGAGTCCATTTAGGGTATGTCGCCATGCCACTCTCTAGCCTGCCGCTGCTGCCGCTGCCTCTGCATGCCGTCCCCTATAGTGTCAGGGTCAATTATTGGATGTTTTAGATGCTATCTAGCTTCATTCTGTCACTCTGTCATGGCCATGCTGTTGCCCATAATTTTGGCATAATGGTGCGATTAAGCAGCCTCAGAGGAATCCATGCATGCTGCCCCTGCTGTTTCCTGTCCATTTCCGTGGTGTTTCCATCCTTTTCTGAGGTTCCCAGGTGTTTGGCCAAGCTTCCCTGTGCAGAGCCTTGGTCCCCTTGAAAAATGCTCGAGTCTCCCATTGACTTCAATGGGGCTCGTTATTCGAGACGAGCACTCGAGCATCGGGAAAAGTTCGTCTCGAATAACGAGTACCCGAGCATTTTAGTGCTCGCTCATCTCTAGTCTGGACATTGCTGGATATAGAAAAAATTTTTTTTTTAAAAGAATCCAGATGCAGGAAAATAAGGGCGTATTGATGGTGATTATCTCTCCATGAACAATGAACATCGTGATCTAAAAACAAAGATAATATCAGTTAGTTATATACAAAGTAAATTAAGAACCAAACCAACAGTGATGGAAGTATAATGCATAAGTTAGGCAGGAGAGTCCGGGAATACTCAGTTCAGGATGTTCACATAGAATTCAACATTTAAACCATGCGGTTGTAATGAATTTAATTTATGGATCCATTCGATCTCACGTTGTTTTAATAACTTTTGTCGATCACCCCCTCTCCGAAGAGGAGGGACGTGGTCAAGGATGCTGAATTTTAATTGATGTATTTTGTGACCCATTTCGAAGAAATGTCGTGGGACGGGAAGGTCCAGCTTGGAGGTGTTAATGGATGAGCGGTGATTGTGTAATCATAACCGGCATTCGGTGGTGGTCTCCCCTACATAGATTTTTGGGCAAGGGCAGGTGAGTACATATATAACATGGTCAGATCTACAAGTAAGGTGATATCTAATACGATATGACACATTAGATACAGGATTTGTGAATCTCTCGCCCTTTACCATATGACTGCAGTTTTCGCAATTCCTGCATGGGTAGCAACCTGGTTTTAATGTCATGGCTAGATTGGGCTTGAATGATAGTGGACCAATGTCACTTTTCACCAACTTATCCTTTAAATTCTTAGACCGGTTAAAGGAGAACAGTGGAGGCATTTTAAATTCCTCAATCGTATGATTGTAGTGTGTGAGGATCGGCCAGTGTTTGCGAATGACAGAAGCAATTGCATTGCTATGTGCACCAAATGTGGATACGAATGGTATCCTCTTATGTGTGGTCTGTCCCTTGGCTTTTGGGTTGAGTAATGTCTGTTTATCCAGACTTTTAACTTTCTCCCTGTGGTTCGAAACCAAGTGTTTAGGATACCCTCTAGAAATAAACTTATCAGACATCTCATTGAGTCTTATGTCTATATGTGAGGGATCATCAGCAATTCTTCTAACCCTAATCATCTGACTAAGGGGTAGGGAGTCTCGAGTTCTCTTTGGATGCGCGCTGTCATAATGGAGAAGATTGTTTTGATCGGTTGTTTTAGTATATAGGTCAGTTTTCAGTCTGTTACCATCGATGTATACATTGGTGTCTCGGAATTGGATGTTTGTCTGAGAGAATGTTGTGGTGAATTTGATGTCGGGATCCATGAGGTTTAATGTGTCACAGAACAAGTTAAACGCCTCTGCACTGTCAGTCCACACCAGGAAGATATCGTCAATATATCGCCACCATCCGAGTACATGTACAAAGAATGGTGACGAATATATTGACTATTTCTCTATATCTGCCATAAACATATTCACATACGTGGGGGCCATATTGGCCCCCATTGCCGTCCCACGAATTTGTGAGTAATACTCGTCGCCAAATAGAAAGTAATTGCATGTTAGTATGATTTTGAGTAAACCGAGAATAAATTCCTGACCATCAATAGAGATCGAGGTGGAATCAAGGGCCCTTCTGATACATGAGAGGCCTCTCTCATGGTTAATGCTCGTATAGAGGCTCGCAACATCAAGTGATGCTAAAATAGCATTCGGAGGGATCAGATATAGCACAATGATATACTGTTTTGGTGGCATCAGTATCAGCAGCAGCAGGAGGAAACCACAGAGTGGCACAAAGATATAGTGTTTTGGTGGCATCAGAAGAAGCAGGAGACCAGAGAGTGGCAAAATGATATAGTGTGAAGGTGGCATCAGAAGCAGCAAGAGCCGCAGAGTGGCACAATTATATAATGTGTTGGTGGGATCAAAAGCAGCAGCAGGAGCCCGCAGAGTGGCACAATGATATAGTGTGAAGGTGGCATCAGTAGCAGAAGGAGCCCGCAGAGTGGCACAATGATATAGTGTGAACGTGGCATCAAAAGCAGCAAATGTGGCAGAAAGGCACAATGATATAGTGTGTTGGTGGCATCAAAAGCAGCAGCAGGAGCACGCAGAGTGGCACAATGATATAGTGTGAAGGTGACATCAGTAGCAGCAGCAGCAGGAGGTGCCCACAGAGTGGCACAGTGATATAGTGTGTTGGTGGCATCAGAAGCAGCAGGAGCGGAAAAGTGGCACAATGATATAGTGTGTTGGTGGCATCCAAAGCAGCAGCAGCAGGAGCCCACAGAGTGGCACAATGATATAGTGTGTTGGTGGCATCAGCAGCAGCAGGAGCCCGCAGAATGGAATAATGATATATTGTGAAGGTGGCATCAGAAGAAGCAAGAGCGGCAGAGTGGCATAATTATATAGTGTGTTGGTGGCATCAGAAGCAGCAGGAGCCTGCAGAGGGGCACAATGATATAGTGTGAAGGTGGCATCAGAAGCAGCAATAGCGGCAGTGTGGCACAATGATATAGTGTGTTGGTGGCATCAGAAGCAGCAGGAGCCCGCAGAGTGGCACGATGATATAGCGTGAAGGTGGCATCAGAAGCAGCAGGAGCCTGCAGAGTGGCACATTGATATAGTGCATTGGAGGCATCAGTAGCAGCAGCAGTAGGAGCCCACAGAGTAGCACAATAATATACTGTGAAGGTGGCATCAGTAGCAGCAGTAGCAGGAGGAGCCCACAGAGTGGCACAATAATATAGTGTGAAGGTGGCATCAGAAGCAGCAGGAGCCCACGGAGTGGCACAATAATATAGTGTGAAGGTGGCATCAGAAGCAGCAGGTGCCCGTAGAGTGAAACAATGATATAGAGTGAAGGCGGCATCAGAAGCAGCAGCAGGACCCCGCAGAGTGGCAGAATGATATAGTGTGTTGACGGCATCAGAAACAGCAGCAGGACCCCGCAGAGAGGCAAAATGATAAAGTGTGAAGGTGGCATCAAAAGCAGCAAGAGCGACAGAGTGGCACAATTATATAGTGTGTTGGTGGCATCAGTAGCAGCAGCAGCAGGAGGAGCCCACAGAGTGGCACAATGATATAGTGTGTTTGTGACATCAGAAGCAGCAGGAGCACGCAGAATGGCACAATGATATAGAGTGAAGGTGGCATCAGAAGCAACAAGAGCGGCAGAGTGGCACAATGATATAGTGTGTTGGTGGCATCAGAAGAAGCAGGAGCCTGCAGAGTGGCACAATGATATAGTGTGTTGGTGGCATCGGAAGCAGCAGGAGCCCGCAAAGTGGCACAATGTTATAGTGTGAAGGTGGCATCAGAAGCAACAGGATCCTGCAGAGTGGCACAATGATATAGTGTGTTGGTGGCATCAGCAGCAGCAGCAGCCGCAGGAGCCCGCAAAGTGGCACAATTATATAGTGTGAAGGTGGCATCAGTAGAAGCAGCAGCAGCAGGAGAAGTCCACAGAGTGGCACAAAGATATAGTGTGTTGGTGGCATCAGAAGCAGCAGGAGACCGCAGAGTGGCACAATGATATAGTGTGAAGGTAGCATCAGACGCAGCAAGAGGGGCAAAGTGGCACAATAATATAGTGTGTTGGTGGCATCAAAAGCAGCAGCAGGAGCCGCAGAGTGGCAAAATGATACAGTGTAAAGATGGCATCAGTAGCAGCAGCAGCAGTAGGAGCCCGCAGAGTGGCACAATGATATAGTGTGTTGGTGGCATCAGAAGCAGCAGGAGCCCGCAGAGTTGCACAATTACATAGTGTGAAGGTGGCATCAGAAGCAGCAGGGGCCCGCAGAGTTGCACAATCATATAGTGTGAAGGTGGCATCAGAAGCAGCAGCAGGACCCCGCAGAGTGGCACAATGTTTTAGTGTGAAGGCGGCATCAAAAACAGCAGCCAGAGCCTGCAGAGTGGCACAATGATATAGTGTGTAGGTGGCATCAGAAGCAGCAGGAGCCCGCAGAGTTGCACAATGATATAGTGTGAAGGTGGCATCAGAAGCAGCAGCAGCAGCAGGAGCCAGCAGAGTGGCACAATGATATAGTGAGAAGGCATCATCAGAAGTAGCAGCAAGAGCGGCGGAGTGGCACAATTATATAGTGTGTTGGAGGCATCAAAAGCTGCAGGAGCCCACAGAGTGGCACAATGATATATTGTGAAGGTGGCAACCAAAGCAGCAGCAGTAGGAGCCCACAGAGTGGCACAATGATATAGTGTGAAGGTGGCATCAGTATCAGCAGCAGCAGGAGGAGCTCACAGAGTGGCACAATGATATAGTGTGTTGGTGGCATCAGAAGCAGTAGGAGCCCGCAGAATGGCACAATGATATAGTGTGAAGGTGGCATCAGAAGCAGCAAGAGCGGCAGAGTGGCACAATGATATAGTGTGTTGGTGGCATCAGAAACAGCAGGAGCCCGCAGAGTGGCACAATGATATAGTGTAAAGGTGGAATCCAAAGCAGCAGCAGCAGGAGCCCACAGAGTGGCACAAGGATATAGTGTGAAGGTGGCATCAGTAGCAGCAGCAGCAGGAGGAGCTCACAGAGTGGCACAATGATATAGTGTGTTGGTGGCATCAGAAGCAGCAGGAGCCCGCAGAATGACACAATGATATAGTGTCAAGGTGGCATCAGAAGCAGCAAGAGCGGCAGAGTGGCACAATGATATAGTGTGTTGGTGGCATCAGAAGCAGCAGGGGCCCGCACAGTGGCACAATGATATAGTGTAAAGGTGGAATCCAAAGCAGCAGTAGCAGGAGCCCACAGAGTGGCACAAGGATATAATGTAAAGGTGGCATCAGTAGCAACAGCAGCAGGAGGAGCTCACAGAGTGGCTCAATGATATAGTGTGAAAGTGGAAGCAGAAGCAGCAGGAGCCCGTAGAGTGCAACAATGATATAGAGTGAAGGCGGCTTCAGAAGCAGCAGCAGGAGCCCGCAGAGTGGCACAATGATATAGTGTGAAGGTGGCATCAGAAGCAGCAAGAGCGGCAGAGTGGCACAATGATATAGTGTGTTGGTGACATCAGAAGCAGCAGGAGCCCGCAGAGTGGCACAATGATATAGTGTGTTGGTGGCATCGGAAGCAGCAGGAGTCTGCAAAGTGGCACAATGATATAGTGTGAAGGTGGCATCAGAAGCAGCAGGATCCTGCAGAGTGGCACAATGATATAGTGCGTTGGTGGCATCAGCAGCAACAGCAGCCGCAGGAGCCCGAAAGGTGGCACAATGATATAGTGTGAAGGTGGCATCAGTAGCAGCAGCAGCAGGAGAAGTCCACAGAGTAGCACAAAGATTTAGTGTGTTGGTGGCATCAGAAGCAGCAGGAGACCGCAGAGTGGCACAATGATATAGTGTGAAGGTAGCATCAGAAGCAGCAATAGCGGTAGAGTGGCACAATAATATAGTGTGTTGGTGGCATCAAAAGCAGCAGCAGGAGCCGCAGAGTGGCAAAATGATACAGTGTAAAGGTGGCATCAGTAGCAGCAGCAGCAGTAGGAGCCCGCAGAGTGGCACGATGATATAGCGTGAAGGTGGCATCAGAAGCAGCAGGAGCCTGCAGAGTGGCACATTGATATAGTGCGTTGGAGGCATCAGTAGCAGCAGCAGTAGGAGCCCACAGAGTGGCACAATAATATACTGTGAAGGTGGCATCAGTAGCAGCAGTAGCAGGAGGAGCCCACAGAGTGGCACAATAATATTGTGTTTTGGTGGCATCAGAAGCAGCAGGAGCCCACGGAGTGGCACAATAATATAGTGTGAAGATGGCATCAGAAGCAGCAGGTGCCCGTAGAGTGCAACAATGATAAAGAGTGAAGGCAGCATCAGAAGCAGCAGCAGGACCCCGCAGAGTGGCACAATGATATAGTGTGTTGACGGCATCATAAACAGCAGCAGGAGCCCGCAGAATGACACAATGATATAGTGTCAAGGTGGCATCAGAAGCAGCAAGAGCGGCAGAGTGGCACAATGATATAGTGTGTTGGTGGCATCAGAAGCAGCAGGGGCCCGCACAGTGGCACAATGATATAGTGTAAAGGTGGAATCCAAAGCAGCAGTAGCAGGAGCCCACAGAGTGGCACAAGGATATAATGTGAAGGTGGCATCAGTAGCAACAGCAGCAGGAGGAGCTCACAGAGTGGCTCAATGATATAGTGTGAAAGTGGAAGCAGAAGCAGCAGGAGCCCATAGAGTGCAACAATGATATAGAGTGAAGGCGGCTTCAGAAGCAGCAGCAGGAGCCCGCAGAGTGGCACAATGATATAGTGTGAAGGTGGCATCAAAAGCAGCAAGAGCGGCAGAGTGGCACAATGATATAGTGTGTTGGTGACATCAGAAGCAGCAGGAGCCCGCAGAGTGGCACAATGATATAGTGTGTTGGTGGCATCGGAAGCAGCAGGAGTCTGCAAAGTGGCACAATGATATAGTGTGAAGGTGGCATCAGAAGCAGCAGGATCCTGCAGAGTGGCACAATGATATAGTGCGTTGGTGGCATCAGCAGCAACAGCAGCCGCAGGAGCCCGAAAGGTGGCACAATGATATAGTGTGAAGGTGGCATCAGTAGCAGCAGCAGCAGGAGAAGTCCACAGAGTGGCACAAAGATTTAGTGTGTTGGTGGCATCAGAAGCAGCAGGAGACCGCAGAGTGGCACAATGATATAGTGTGAAGGTAGCATCAGAAGCAGCAATAGCGGTAGAGTGGCACAATAATATATTGTGTTGGTGGCATCAAAAGCAGCAGCAGGAGCCGCAGAGTGGCAAAATGAAACAGTGTAAAGGTGGCATCAGTAGCAGCAGCAGCAGTAGGAGCCCGCAGAGTGGCACGATGATATAGCGTGAAGGTGGCATCAGAAGCAGCAGGAGCCTGAAGAGTGGCACATTGATATAGTGCGTTGGAGGCATCAGTAGCAGCAGCAGTAGGAGCCCACAGAGTGGCACAATAATATACTGTGAAGGTGGCATCAGTAGCAGCAGTAGCAGGAGGAGCCCACAGAGTGGCACAATGATATAGTGTGTTGGTGGCATCAGAAACAGCAGGAGCCCGCAGAGTGGCACAATGATATAGTGTAAAGGTGGAATCCAAAGCAGCAGCAGCAGGAGCCCACAGAGTGGCACAAGGATATAGTGTGAAGGTGGCATCAGTAGCAGCAGCAGCAGGAGGAGCTCACAGAGTGGCACAATGATATAGTGTGTTGGTGGCATCAGAAGCAGCAGGAGCCCGCAGAATGACACAATGATATAGTGTCAAGGTGGAATCAGAAGCAGCAAGAGCGGCAGAGTGGCACAATGATATAGTGTGTTGGTGGCATCAGAAGCAGCAGGGGCCCGCACAGTGGCACAATGATATAGTGTAAAGGTGGAATCCAAAGCAGCAGTAGCAGGAGCCCACAGAGTGGCACAAGGATATAATGTGAAGGTGGCATCAGTAGCAACAGCAGCAGGAGGAGCTCACAGAGTGGCTCAATGATATAGTGTGAAAGTGGAAGCAGAAGCAGCAGGAGCCCGTAGAGTGCAACAATGATATAGAGTGAAGGCGGCTTCAGAAGCAGCAGCAGGAGCCCACAGAGTGGCACAATGATATAATGTGAAGGTGGCATCAAAAGCAGCAAGAGCGGCAGAGTGGCACAATGATATAGTGTGTTGGTGACATCAGAAGCAGCAGGAGCCCGCAGAGTGGCACAATGATATAGTGTGTTGGTGGCATCGGAAGCAGCAGGAGTCTGCAAAGTGGCACAATGATATAGTGTGAAGGTGGCATCAGAAGCAGCAGGATCCTGCAGAGTGGCACAATGATATAGTGCGTTGGTGGCATCAGCAGCAACAGCAGCCGCAGGAGCCCGAAAGGTGGCACAATGATATAGTGTGAAGGTGGCATCAGTAGCAGCAGCAGCAGGAGAAGTCCACAGAGTGGCACAAAGATTTAGTGTGTTGGTGGCATCAGAAGCAGCAGGAGACCGCAGAGTGGCACAATGATATAGTGTGAAGGTAGCATCAGAAGCAGCAATAGCGGTAGAGTGGCACAATAATATAGTGTGTTGGTGGCATCAAAAGCAGCAGCAGGAGCCGCAGAGTGGCAAAATGAAACAGTGTAAAGGTGGCATCAGTAGCAGCAGCAGCAGTAGGAGCCCGCAGAGTGGCACGATGATATAGCGTGAAGGTGGCATCAGAAGCAGCAGGAGCCTGCAGAGTGGCACATTGATATAGTGCGTTGGAGGCATCAGTAGCAGCAGCAGTAGGAGCCCACAGAGTGGCACAATAATATACTGTGAAGGTGGCATCAGTAGCAGCAGTAGCAGGAGGAGCCCACAGAGTGGCACAATAATATTGTGTTTTGGTGGCATCAGAAGCAGCAGGAGCCCACGGAGTGGCACAATAATATAGTGTGAAGGTGGCATCAGAAGCAGCAGGTGCCCGTAGAGTGCAACAATGATATAGAGTGAAGGCAGCATCAGAAGCAGCAGCAGGACCCCGGAGAGTGGCACAATGATATAGTGTGTTGACGGCATCATAAACAGCAGCAGGACCCCGCAGAGAGGCACAATGATAAAGTGTGAAGGTGGCATCAAAAGCAGCAAGAGCGACAGAGTGGCACAATTATATAGTGTGTTGGTGGCATCAGTAGCAGCAGCAGCAGGAGGAGCCCACAGAGTGGCACAATGATATAGTGTGTTTGTGATATCAGAAGCAGCAGGAGCACGCAGAATGGCACAATGATATAGTGTGAAGGTGGCATCAGAAGCAGCAAGAGCGGCAGAGTGGCACAATGATATAGTGTGTTGGTGGCATCAGAAGCAGCAGGAGCCCGCAGAGTGGCACAATGATATAGTGTGTTGGTGGCATCGGAAGCAGCAGGAGCCCGCAAAGTGGCACAATGTTATAGTGTGAAGGTGGCATCAAAAGCAACAGGATCCTGCAGAGTGGCACAATGATATAGTGCGTTGGTGGCATCAGCAGCAGCAGCAGCAGCAGCAGCCGCAGGAGCCCGCAAAGTGGCACAATTATATAGTGTGAAGGTGGCATCAGTAGAAGCAGCAGCAGCAGGAGAAGTCCACAGAGTGGCACAAAGATATAGTGTGTTGGTGGCATCAGAAGCAGCAGGAGACCGCAGAGTGGCACAATGATATAGTGTGAAGGTAGCATCAGACGCAGCAAGAGGGGCAAAGTGGCACAATAATATAGTGTGTTGGTGGCATCAAAAGCAGCAGCAGGAGCCGCAGAGTGGCATAATGATACAGTGTAAAGATGGCATCAGTAGCAGCAGCAGCAGTAGGAGCCCGCAGAGTGGCACAATGATATAGTGTGTTGGTGGCATCAGAAGCAGCAGGAGCCCGCAGAGTTGCACAATTACATAGTGTGAAGGTGGCATCAGAAGCAGCAGGGGCCCGCAGAGTTGCACAATCATATAGTGTGAAGGTGGCATCAGAAGCAGCAGCAGGACCCCGCAGAGTGGCACAATGTTTTAGTGTGAAGGCGGCATCAAAAACAGCAGCCAGAGCCTGCAGAGTGGCACAATGATATAGTGTGTTGGTGGCATCAGAAGCAGCAGGAGCCCGCAGAATGACACAATGATATAGTGTCAAGGTGGCATCAGAAGCAGCAAGAGCGGCAGAGTGGCACAATGATATAGTGTGTTGGTGGCATCAGAAGCAGCAGGGGCCCGCACAGTGGCACAATGATATAGTGTAAAGGTGGAATCCAAAGCAGCAGTAGCAGGAGCCCACAGAGTGGCACAAGGATATAATGTGAAGGTGGCATCAGTAGCAACAGCAGCAGGAGGAGCTCACAGAGTGGCTCAATGATATAGTGTGAAAGTGGAAGCAGAAGCAGCAGGAGCCCGTAGAGTGCAACAATGATACAGAGTGAAGGCGGCTTCAGAAGCAGCAGCAGGAGCCCGCAGAGTGGCACAATGATATAGTGTGAAGGTGGCATCAGAAGCAGCAAGAGCGGCAGAGTGGCACAATGATATAGTGTGTTGGTGACATCAGAAGCAGCAGGAGCCCGCAGAGTGGCACAATGATATAGTGTGTTGGTGGCATCGGAAGCAGCAGGAGTCTGCAAAGTGGCACAATGATATAGTGTGAAGGTGGCATCAGAATCAGCAGGATCCTGCAGAGTGGCACAATGATATAGTGCGTTGGTGGCATCAGCAGCAACAGCAGCCGCAGGAGCCCGAAAGGTGGCACAATGATATAGTGTGAAGGTGGCATCAGTAGCAGCAGCAGCAGGAGAAGTCCACAGAGTGGCACAAAGATTTAGTGTGTTGGTGGCATCAGAAGCAGCAGGAGACCGCAGAGTGGCACAATGATATAGTGTGAAGGTAGCATCAGAAGCAGCAATAGCGGTAGAGTGGCACAATAATATAGTGTGTTGGTGGCATCAAAAGCAGCAGCAGGAGCCGCAGAGTGGCAAAATGAAACAGTGTAAAGGTGGCATCAGTAGCAGCAGCAGCAGTAGGAGCCCGCAGAGTGGCACGATGATATAGCGTGAAGGTGGCATCAGAAGCAGCAGGAGCCTGCAGAGTGGCACATTGATATAGTGCGTTGGAGGCATCAGTAGCAGCAGCAGTAGGAGCCCACAGAGTGGCACAATAATATACTGTGAAGGTGGCATCAGTAGCAGCAGTAGCAGAGGGAGCCCACAGAGTGGCACAATAATATTGTGTTTTGGTGGCATAAGAAGCAGGAGCCCACGGAGTGGCACAATAATATAGTGTGAAGGTGGCATCAGAAGCAGCAGGTGCCCGTAGAGTGCAACAATGATATAGAGTGAAGGCAGCATCAGAAGCAGCAGCAGAACCCCGCAGAGTGGCACAATGATATAGTGTGTTGACGGCATCATAAACAGCAGCAGGACCCCGCAGAGAGGCACAATGATAAAGTGTGAAGGTGGCATCAAAAGCAGCAAGAGCGACAGAGTGGCACAATTATATAGTGTGTTGGTGGCATCAGTAGCAGCAGCAGCAGGAGGAGCCCACAGAGTGGCACAATGATATAGTGTGTTTGTGACATCAGAAGCAGCAGGAGCACGCAGAATGGCACAATGATATAGTGTGAAGGTGGCATCAGAAGCCGCAAGAGCGGCAGAGTGGCACAATGATATAGTGTGTTGGTGGCATCAGAAGCAGCAGGAGCCCGCAGAGTGGCACAATGATATAGTGTGTTGGTGGCATCGGAAGCAGCAGGAGCCCGCAAAGTGGCACAATGTTATAGTGTGAAGGTGGCATCAAAAGCAACAGGATCCTGCAGAGTGGCACAATGATATAGTGCGTTGGTGGCATCAGCAGCAGCAGCAGCCGCAGGAGCCCGCAAAGTGGCACAATTATATAGTGTGAAGGTGGCATCAGTAGAAGCAGCAGCAGCAGGAGAAGTCCACAGAGTGGCACAAAGATATAGTGTGTTGGTGGCATCAGAAGCAGCAGGAGACCGCAGAGTGGCACAATGATATAGTGTGAAGGTAGCATCAGACGCAGCAAGAGGGGCAAAGTGGCACAATAATATAGTGTGTTGGTGGCATCAAAAGCAGCAGCAGGAGCCGCAGAGTGGCAAAATGATACAGTGTAAAGATGGCATCAGTAGCAGCAGCAGCAGTAGGAGTCCGCAGAGTGGCACAATGATATAGTGTGTTGGTGGCATCAGAAGCAGCAGGAGCCCGCAGAGTTGCACAATTACATAGTGTGAAGGTGGCATCAGAAGCAGCAGGGGCCCGCAGAGTTGCACAATCATATAGTGTGAAGGTGGCATCAGAAGCAGCAGCAGGACCCCGCAGAGTGGCACAATGTTTTAGTGTGAAGGCGGCATCAAAAACAGCAGCCAGAGCCTGCAGAGTGGCACAATGATATAGTGTGTTGGTGGCATCAGAAGCAGCAGGAGCCCGCAGAATGACACAATGATATAGTGTCAAGGTGGCATCAGAAGCAGCAAGAGCGGCAGAGTGGCACAATGATATAGTGTGTTGGTGGCATCAGAAGCAGCAGGGGCCCGCACAGTGGCACAATGATATAGTGTAAAGGTGGAATCCAAAGCAGCAGTAGCAGGAGCCCACAGAGTGGCACAAGGATATAATGTGAAGGTGGCATCAGTAGCAACAGCAGCAGGAGGAGCTCACAGAGTGGCTCAATGATATAGTGTGAAAGTGGAAGCAGAAGCAGCAGGAGCCCGTAGAGTGCAACAATGATATAGAGTGAAGGCGGCTTCAGAAGCAGCAGCAGGAGCCCGCAGAGTGGCACAATGATATAGTGTGAAGGTGGCATCAGAAGCAGCAAGAGCGGCAGAGTGGCACAATGATATAGTGTGTTGGTGACATCAGAAGCAGCAGGAGCCCGCAGAGTGGCACAATGATATAGTGTGTTGGTGGCATCGGAAGCAGCAGGAGTCTGCAAAGTGGCACAATGATATAGTGTGAAGGTGGCATCAGAAGCAGCAGGATCCTGCAGAGTGGCACAATGATATAGTGCGTTGGTGGCATCAGCAGCAACAGCAGCCGCAGGAGCCCGAAAGGTGGCACAATGATATAGTGTGAAGGTGGCATCAGTAGCAGCAGCAGCAGGAGAAGTCCTCAGAGTGGCAAAAGATTTAGTGTGTTGGTGGCATCAGAAGCAGCAGGAGACCGCAGAGTGGCACAATGATATAGTGTGAAGGTAGCATCAGAAGCAGCAATAGCAGTAGAGTGGCACAATAATATAGTGTGTTGGTGGCATCAAAAGCAGCAGCAGGAGCCGCAGAGTGGCAAAATGAAACAGTGTAAAGGTGGCATCAGTAGCAGCAGCAGCAGTAGGAGCCCGCAGAGTGGCACGATGATATAGCGTGAAGGTGGCATCAGAAGCAGCAGGAGCCTGCAGAGTGGCACATTGATATAGTGCGTTGGAGGCATCAGTAGCAGCAGCAGTAGGAGCCCACAGAGTGGCACAATAATATACTGTGAAGGTGGCATCAGTAGCAGCAGTAGCAGGAGGAGCCCACAGAGTGGCACAATAATATTGTGTTTTGGTGGCATAAGAAGCAGGAGCCCACGGAGTGGCACAATAATATAGTGTGAAGGTGGCATCAGAAGCAGCAGGTGCCCGTAGAGTGCAACAATGATATAGAGTGAAGGCAGCATCAGAAGCAGCAGCAGGACCCCGCAGAGTGGCACAATGATATAGTGTGTTGACGGCATCATAAACAGCAGCAGGACCCCGCAGAGAGGCACAATGATAAAGTGTGAAGGTGGCATCAAAAGCAGCAAGAGCGACAGAGTGGCACAATTATATAGTGTGTTGGTGGCATCAGTAGCAGCAGCAGCAGGAGGAGCCCACAGAGTGGCACAATGATATAGTGTGTTTGTGACATCAGAAGCAGCAGGAGCACGCAGAATGGCACAATGATATAGTGTGAAGGTGGCATCAGAAGCAGCAAGAGCGGCAGAGTGGCACAATGATATAGTGTGTTGGTGGCATCAGAAGCAGCAGGAGCCCGCAAAGTGGCACAATGTTATAGTGTGAAGGTGGCATCAAAAGCAACAGGATCCTGCAGAGTGGCACAATGATATAGTGCGTTGGTGGCATCAGCAGCAGCAGCAGCAGCCGCAGGAGCCCGCAAAGTGGCACAATTATATAGTGTGAAGGTGGCATCAGTAGAAGCAGCAGCAGCAGGAGAAGTCCACAGAGTGGCACAAAGATATAGTGTGTTGGTGGCATCAGAAGCAGCAGGAGACCGCAGAGTGGCACAATGATATAGTGTGAAGGTAGCATCAGACGCAGCAAGAGGGGCAAAGTGGCACAATAATATAGTGTGTTGGTGGCATCAAAAGCAGCAGCAGGAGCCGCAGAGTGGCAAAATGATACAGTGTAAAGATGGCATCAGTAGCAGCAGCAGCAGTAGGAGTCCGCAGAGTGGCACAATGATATAGTGTGTTGGTGGCATCAGAAGCAGCAGGAGCCCGCAGAGTTGCACAATTACATAGTGTGAAGGTGGCATCAGAAGCAGCAGGGGCCCGCAGAGTTGCACAATCATATAGTGTGAAGGTGGCATCAGAAGCAGCAGCAGGACCCCGCAGAGTGGCACAATGTTTTAGTGTGAAGGCGGCATCAAAAACAGCAGCCAGAGCCTGCAGAGTGGCACAATGATATAGTGTGTTGGTGGCATCAGAAGCAGCAGGAGCCCGCAGAATGACACAATGATATAGTGTCAAGGTGGCATCAGAAGCAGCAAGAGCGGCAGAGTGGCACAATGATATAGTGTGTTGGTGGCATCAGAAGCAGCAGGGGCCCGCACAGTGGCACAATGATATAGTGTAAAGGTGGAATCCAAAGCAGCAGTAGCAGGAGCCCACAGAGTGGCACAAGGATATAATGTGAAGGTGGCATCAGTAGCAACAGCAGCAGGAGGAGCTCACAGAGTGGCTCAATGATATAGTGTGAAAGTGGAAGCAGAAGCAGCAGGAGCCCGTAGAGTGCAACAATGATATAGAGTGAAGGCGGCTTCAGAAGCAGCAGCAGGAGCCCGCAGAGTGGCACAATGATATAGTGTGAAGGTGGCATCAGAAGCAGCAAGAGCGGCAGAGTGGCACAATGATATAGTGTGTTGGTGACATCAGAAGCAGCAGGAGCCCGCAGAGTGGCACAATGATATAGTGTGTTGGTGGCATCGGAAGCAGCAGGAGTCTGCAAAGTGGCACAATGATATAGTGTGAAGGTGGCATCAGAAGCAGCAGGATCCTGCAGAGTGGCACAATGATATAGTGCGTTGGTGGCATCAGCAGCAACAGCAGCCGCAGGAGCCCGAAAGGTGGCACAATGATATAGTGTGAAGGTGGCATCAGTAGCAGCAGCAGCAGGAGAAGTCCACAGAGTGGCACAAAGATTTAGTGTGTTGGTGGCATCAGAAGCAGCAGGAGACCGCAGAGTGGCACAATGATATAGTGTGAAGGTAGCATAAGAAGCAGCAATAGCGGTAGAGTGGCACAATAATATAGTGTGTTAGTGGCATCAAAAGCAGCAGCAGGAGCCGCAGAGTGGCAAAATGAAACAGTGTAAAGGTGGCATCAGTAGCAGCAGCAGCAGTAGGAGCCCGCAGAGTGGCACGATGATATAGCGTGAAGGTGGCATCAGAAGCAGCAGGAGCCTGCAGAGTGGCACATTGATATAGTGCGTTGGAGGCATCAGTAGCAGCAGCAGTAGGAGCCCACAGAGTGGCACAATAATATACTGTGAAGGTGGCATCAGTAGCAGCAGTAGCAGGAGGAGCCCACAGAGTGGCACAATAATATTGTGTTTTGGTGGCATAAGAAGCAGGAGCCCACGGAGTGGCACAATAATATAGTGTGAAGGTGGCATCAGAAGCAGCAGGTGCCCGTAGAGTGCAACAATGATATAGAGTGAAGGCAGCATCAGAAGCAGCAGCAGGACCCCGCAGAGTGGCACAATGATATAGTGTGTTGACGGCATCATAAACAGCAGCAGGACCCCGCAGAGAGGCACAATGATAAAGTGTGAAGGTGGCATCAAAAGCAGCAAGAGCGACAGAGTGGCACAATTATATAGTGTGTTGGTGGCATCAGTAGCAGCAGCAGCAGGAGGAGCCCACAGAGTGGCACAATGATATAGTGTGTTTGTGACATCAGAAGCAGCAGGAGCACGCAGAATGGCACAATGATATAGTGTGAAGGTGGCATCAGAAGCAGCAACAGCGGCAGAGTGGCACAATGATATAGTGTGTTGGTGGCATCAGAAGCAGCAGGAGCCCGCAGAGTGGCACAATGATATAGTGTGTTGGTGGCATCGGAAGCAGCAGGAGCCCGCAAAGTGGCACAATGTTATTGTGTGAAGGTGGCATCAAAAGCAACAGGATCCTGCAGAGTGGCACAATGATATAGTGCGTTGGTGGCATCAGCAGCAGCAGCAGCAGCCGCAGGAGCCCGCAAAGTGGCACAATTATATAGTGTGAAGGTGGCATCAGTAGAAGCAGCAGCAGCAGGAGAAGTCCACAGAGTGGCACAAAGATATAGTGTGTTGGTGGCATCAGAAGCAGCAGGAGACCGCAGAGTGGCACAATGATATAGTGTGAAGGTAGCATCAGACGCAGCAAGAGGGGCAAAGTGGCACAATAATATAGTGTGTTGGTGGCATCAAAAGCAGCAACAGGAGCCGCAGAGTGGCAAAATGATACAGTGTAAAGATGGCATCAGTAGCAGCAGCAGCAGTAGGAGCCCGCAGAGTGGCACAATGATATAGTGTGTTGGTGGCATCAGAAGCAGCAGGAGCCCGCAGAGTTGCACAATTACATAGTGTGAAGGTGGCATCAGAAGCAGCAGGGGCCCGCAGAGTTGCACAATCATATAGTGTGAAGGTGGCATCAGAAGCAGCAGCAGGACCCCGCAGAGTGGCACAATGTTTTAGTGTGAAGGCGGCATCAAAAACAGCAGCCAGAGCCTGCACAGTGGCACAATGATATAGTGTGTAGGTGGCATCAGAAGCAGCAGGAGCCCGCAGAGTTGCACAATGATATAGTGTGAAGGTGGCATCAGAAGCAGCAGCAGCAGCAGGAGCCAGCAGAGTGGCACAATGATATAGTGTGAAGGCATCATCAGAAGTAGCAGCAAGAGCGGCGGAGTGGCACAATTATATAGTGTGTTGGAGGCATCAAAAGCTGCAGGAGCCCACAGAGTGGCACAATGATATAGTGTGAAGGTGGCAACCAAAGCAGCAGCAGTAGGAGCCCACAGAGTGGCACAATGATATAGTGTGAAGGTGGCATCAGTATCAGCAGCAGCAGGAGGAGCTCACAGAGTGGCACAATGATATAGTGTGTTGGTGGCATCAGAAGCAGTAGGAGCCCGCAGAATGGCACAATGATATAGTGTGAAGGTGGCATCAGAAGCAGCAAGAGCGGCAGAGTGGCACAATGATATAGTGTGTTGGTGGCATCAGAAACAGCAGGAGCCCGCAGAGTGGCACAATGATATAGTGTAAAGGTGGAATCCAAAGCAGCAGCAGCAGGAGCCCACAGAGTGGCACAAGGATATAGTGTGAAGGTGGCATCAGTAGCAGCAGCAGCAGGAGGAGCTCACAGAGTGGCACAATGATATAGTGTGTTGGTGGCATCAGAAGCAGCAGGAGCCCGCAGAATGACACAATGATATAGTGTCAAGGTGGCATCAGAAGCAGCAAGAGCGGCAGAGTGGCACAATGATATAGTGTGTTGGTGGCATCAGAAGCAGCAGGGGCCCGCACAGTGGCACAATGATATAGTGTAAAGGTGGAATCCAAAGCAGCAGTAGCAGGAGCCCACAGAGTGGCACAAGGATATAATGTGAAGGTAGCATCAGTAGCAACAGCAGCAGGAGGAGCTCACAGAGTGGCTCAATGATATAGTGTGAAAGTGGAAGCAGAAGCAGCAGGAGCCCGTAGAGTGGCACAATGATATAGTGTAAAGGTGGAATCCAAAGCAGCAGTAGCAGGAGCCCACAGAGTGGCACAAGGATATAGTGTGAAGGTGGCATCAGTAGCAGCAGCAGCAGGAGGAGCTCACAGAGTGGCACAATGATATAGTGTAGTGGTGGCATCAGAAGCAGCAGGAGCTCGCAGAACGACACAATGATATAGTGTCAAGGTGGCATCAGAAGCAGCAAGAGCGGCAGAGTGGCACAACGATATAGTGTGTTGTTGGCATTAGAAGCAGCAGGGGCCCGCAGAGTGACACAATGATATAGTATAAAGGTGGAATCCAAAGCAGCAGTAGCAGGAGCCCACAGAGTGGCAAAAAGATATAATGTGAAGGTGGCTTCAGTAGCAGCAGCAGCAGGAGGAGCTCTCAGAGTGGCACAATGATATAGTGTGAAAGTGGCAGCAGAAGCAGCAGGATCCTGCATAGTGGCACAATGATATAGTGCGTTGGTGGCACCAGCAGCAGCAGCAGCAGCCGCAGGAGCCCGAAAAGTGGCACAATGATATAGTGTGAAGGTGGCATTAGTAGCAGCAGCAGCAGGAGAAGTCCACAGAGTGGCACAAAGATATAGTGTGTTGGTGGCATCAGAAGAAGCAGGAGACCGCAGAGTGGCACAATGATATAGTGTGAAGGTAGCATCAGAAGCAGCAATAGCGGCAGAGTGGCACAATAATATAGTGTGTTGGTGGCATCAAAAGCAGCAGCAGGAGCCGCAGAGTGGCAAATGATAGTGTAAAGGTGGCATCAGTAGCAGCAGCAGCAGTAGGAGCCCACAGAAAGGCACAATGATATAGTGTGTTGGTGGCATCAGAAGTAGCAGGAGCCCGCAGAATGGCACAATGATATAGTGTGAAGGTGGCATCAGAAGCAGCAAGAGCGGCAGAGTGGCACAATGAAATAGTGTGTTGGTGGCATCAGAAGCAGCAGGGGCCCGCAGAGTGGCACAATGATATAGTGTAAAGGTGGAATCCAAAGCAGCAGTAGCAGGAGCCCACAGAGTGGCACAAGGATATAATGTGAAGGTGGCATCAGTAGCAGCAGCAGCAGGAGGAGCTCACAGAGTGGCACAATGATATAGTGTGAAAGTGGAAGCAGAAGCAGCAGGAGCCCGTAGAGTGCAACAATGATATAGAGTGAAGGCGGCTTCAGAATCAGCAGCAGGAGCCCGCAGAGTGGCACAATGATATAGTGTGAAGGTGGCATCAGAAGCAGCAAGAGCGGCAGAGAGGCACAATGATATAGTGTGTTGGTGACATCAGAAGCAGCAGGAGCCCGCAGAGTGGCACAATGATATAGTGTGTTGGTGGCATCGGAAGCAGCAGGAGTCCGCAAAGTGGCACAATGATATAGTATGAAGGTGGCATCAGAAGCAGCAGGATCCTGCAGAGTGGCACAATGATATAGTGCGTTGGTGGCATCAGTAGCAGCAGCAGCAGCTGCAGGAGCCCGCAAAGTGGCACAATGATATAGTGTGAAGGTGGCATCAGTAGCAGCAGCAGCAGGAGAAGTCCACAGAGTGGCACAAAGATATAGTGTTTTGGTGGCATCAGAAGCAGCAGGAGACCGCAGAGTGGCACAATGATATAGTGTGAAGGTAGCATCAGAAGCAGCAATAGCGGCAGAGTGGCACAATAATATAGTGTGTTGGTGTTATCAAAAGCAGCAGCAGGAGCCGCAGAGTGGCAAAATGATACAGTGTAAAGGTGGCATCAGTAGCAGCAGCAGCAGTAGGAGCCCGCAGAGTGGCACGATGATATAGCGTGAAGGTGGAATCAGAAGCAGCAGGAGCCTGCAGAGTGGCACATTGATATAGTGCGTTGGAGGCATCAGTAGCAGCAGAAGTAGGAGCCCACAGAGTCGCACAATAATATACTGTGAAGGTGGTATCAGTAGCAGCAGTAGCAGGAGGAGCCCACAGAGTGGCACAATAATATAGTGTTTTGGTGGCATCAGAAGCAGCAGGAGCCCACGGAGTGGCACAATAATATAGTGTGAAGGTGGCATCAGAAGCAGCAGGTGCAAGTAGAGTGCAACAATGATATAGAGTGAAGGCGGCATCAGAAGCAGCAGCAGGACCCCGCAGTTTGGCACAATGATATAGTGTGTTGACGGCATCAGAAACAGCAGCAGGACCCCGCAGAGAGGCACAATGATAAAGTGTGAAGGTGGCATCAAAAGCAGCAAGAGCGACAGAGTAGCACAATGATATAGTGTGTTGGTGGCATCAGTAGCAGCAGCAGGAGGAGCCCACAGAGTGGCACAATGATATAGTGTGTTTGTGACATCAGAAGCAGCAGGAGCCCGCAAAGTGGCACAATGTTATAGTGTGAAGGTGGCATCAGAAGCAGCAGGATCCTGCAGAGTGGCACAATGATATAGTGCGTTGGTGGCATCAGCAACAGCAGCAGCAGCCGCAGGAGCCCGCAAAGTGGCACAATTATATAGTGTGAAGGTGGCATCAGTAGCAGTAGCAGCAGCAGGAGAAGTCCACAGAGTGGCAGAAATATATAGTGTGTTGGTGGCATCAGAAGCAGCAGGAGACCGCAGAGTGGCACAATGATATAGTGTGAAGGTAGCATCAGAAGCAGCAAGAGGGGCAGAGGGGCAGAATAATATAGGGTGTTGGTGGCATCAAAATCAGCAGCAGGAGCCGCAGAGTGGCAAAATGATACAGTGTAAAGGTGGCATCAGTAGCAGCAGCAGCAGTAGGAGCCCACAGAGTGGCACAATGATGTAGTGTGTTGGTGGCATCAGAAGCAGCAGGAGCCCGCAGAGTTGCACAATTTTATAGTGTGAAGGTGGCATCAGAAGCAGCAGGAGCCCGCAGAGTTGCACAATCATATAGTGTGAAGGTGGCATCAGAAGCAGCAGGACCCCGCAGAGTGGCACAATGTTATAGTGTGAAGGCGGCATCAAAAACAGCAGCAAGAGCCTTCAGAGTGGCATAATGATATAGTGTGTAGGTGGTATCAGAAGCAGAAGGAGCCCGCAGAGTTGCACAATGATATAGTGTGAAGGCGGCAGCAGAAGCAGCAGCAGCAGCAGCAGGAGCCCGCGGAGTGGCACAATGATATAGTGTGAAGGCATCATCAGAAGCAGCAGCAAGAGCGGCAGAGTGGCACAATTATATAGTGTGTTGGAGGCATCAAAAGCTGCAGGAGCCCACAGAGTGGCACAATGATATAGTGTGAAGGTGGCATCAGTATTAGCAGCAGCAGGAGGAGCTCACAGAGTGGCACAATTATATAGTGTGTTGGTGGCATCAGAAGCAGCAGGAGCCCGCAGAATGGCACAAAGATATAGTGTGAAAGTGGCATCAGAAGCAGCAAGAGCGGCAGAGTGGCACAATTATATAGTGTAAAGGTGGAATCCAAAGCAGCAGGAGCAGGAGCCCACAGAGTGGCACAAGTATATAGTGTGAAGGTGGCATCAGTAGGAGCAGCAGCAGGAGGAGCTCACAGAGTGGCACAATGATATAGTGTGTTGGTGGCATCAGAAGCAGCAGGAGCCCGCAGAATGACACAATGATATAGTGTCAAGGTCGCATCAGAAGCAGCAAGAGCGGCAGAGTGGCACAACGATATAGTGTGTTGTTGGCATCAGAAGCAGCAGGGTCCCGCAGAGTGGCACAATGATATTGTGTAAAGGTGGAATCCAAAACAGCAGTAGCAGGAGCCCACAGAGTGGCACAAGGATATAATTTGAAGGTGGCATAAGTAGCAGCAGCAGCAGGAGGAGCTCACAGAGTGGCACAATGATATCGTGTGAAATTGGCAGCAGAAGCAGCAGGATCCTGCAGAGTGGCACAATGATATAGTGCGTTGGTGGCATCAGCAGCAGCAGCAGCAGACGCAGGAGCCCGCAAAGTGGCACAAAGATATAGTGTGTTGGTGGCATCAGAAGCAGCAGGAGACCGCAGAGTGGCACAATGATATAGCGTAAAGGTAGCATCAGAAGCAGCAATAGCGGCAGAGTGGCACAATAATATAGTATGTTGGTGGCATCAAAAGCAGCAGAAGGAGCCGCAGAGTGGCAAATGATACAGTGTAAAGGTGGCATGAGTAGCAGCAGCAGCAGTAGGAGCCCACAGAGTGGCACAATGATATAGTGTGTTGGTGGCATCAGAAGCAGCAGGAGCCCGCAGAGTTGCACAATTATATAGTGTGCAGGTGGCATCAGAAGCAGCAGGAGCCCGCAGAGTTGCACAATCATATAGTGTGAAGGTGGCATCAGAAGCAGCAGCAGGACCCCGCAGAGTGGCACAATGATATAGTGTGAAGGTGGCATCCAAAGCAGCAGCAGAAGGAGCCCTCAGAGTGGCACAATGATATAGTGTGAAGGTGGCATCAAAAGCAGCAGCAGGAGCCGCAGAGTGGCAAATGATACAGTGTAAAGGTGGCATCAGTAGCAGCAGCAGCAGTAGGAGCCCACAGAGTGGCACAATGATATAGTGTGTTGGTGGCATCAGAAGCAGCAGGAGCCCGCAGAGTTGCACAATCATATAGTGTGAAGGTGGCATCCAAAGCAGCAGCAGTAGGAGCCCTCAGAGTGGCACAATGATATAGTGTGAAGGTGGCATCAGTAGCAGCAGCAGCAGGAGGAGCTCACAGATTGGCACAATGATATAGTGTGTTGGTGGCATCAAAAGCAGCAGGAGCCCGCAGAGTGGCACAATGATATAGTGTGAAGGTGGCGTCAGTAGCAGCAGCAGCAGGAGAAGTCCACAGAGTGGCACAAAGATATAGGGGCACATTTACTTACCCGGTCCGTTCGCGATCCAGTGGCGCGTTCTCTGCACTGGATTCGGGTCCGGCCGGGATTCATCAATGCAGTTCCTCCGACGTCCACCAGGTGGCGCTGCTGCGCTGAAGTCCGCTGGATTGCCTCGAAATACACCGGCCTATCCAGGATGAAGGTGAGTGAAATTTTCGCGACACAATTTTTTTTTAAAATGCGGCGGTTTTTCCGAATACGTCGGGTTTTCGTTCGGCCACGCCCCCCGATTTCCGTCGCGCGCATGCCGGCGCCGATGCGCCAAATTCCGATCGCGTGCGCCAAAAACCCGGGGCAATTCAGGTACAATCGGCGCAAATCGGAAATATTCGGGTAACACGTCGGGAAAAAGCGAATCGGGCCCTTAGTAAATGACCCCCATAGTGTGTTGGTGGAATCAGAAGCAGCAGGAGACCGCAGAGTGGCACAATGATATAGCGTGAAGGTAGCATCAGAAGCAGCAATAGCGGCAGAGTGGCACAATAATATAGTGTGTTGGTGGCATCAAAAGCAGCAGCAGGAGCCGCAGAGTGGCAAATGATACAGTGTAAAGGTGGCATCAGTAGCAGCAGCAGCAGTAGGAGCCCACAGAGTGGCACAATGATATAGTGTGCTGGTGGCTTCAGAAGCAGCAGGAGCCCGCAGAGTTGCACAATCATATAGTGTGAAGGCATCATCAGAAGCAGCAGCAAGAGCGGCAGAGTGGCACAATTATATAGTGTGTTGGAGGCATCAAAAGCTGCAGGAGCCCACAGAGTGGAACAATGATATAGTGTGAAGGTGGAATCCAAAGCAGCAGCAGCAGGAGCCCACAGAGTGGCACAATGATATAGTGTGAAGGTGGCATCAGAAGCAGCAAGAGCGGCAGAGAGGCACAATGATATAGTGTGTTGGTGGCATCAGTAGCAGCAGGAGCCCGCAGAGTGGCACAATGATATAGTGTGAAGGTGTAATCCAAAGCAGCAGCAGCAGGAGCCCACAGAGTGGCACAATGATATAGTGTGAAGGTGGCATCAGAAGCAGCAAGAGCGGCAGAGAGGCACAATGATATAGTGTGTTGGTGGCATCAGTAGCAGCAGGAGCCCGCAGAGTGGCACAATGATATAGTGTGAAGGTGTAATCCAAAGCAGCAGCAGCAGGAGCCCACAGAGTGGCACAATGATATAGTGTGAAGGTGGCATCAGTAGCAGCAGCAGCAGGAGGAGCTCACAGAGTGGCACAATGATATAGTGTGTTGGTGGCATCAGAAGCAGCAGGAGCCCGCAGAGTGGCACAATGATATAGTGTGAAGGCGGCATCCAAAGCAGCAGCAGGAGCCCACAGAGTGGCACAATGGTATAGTGTGAAGGTGGCATCAGTAGCAGCAGCAGCAGGATGAGCTTACAGAGTGGCACAATGATGTAGTGTTTTGGTGGCATCAGAAGCAGCTGGAGCCCGCAGAATGGCACAATGATATAGTGTGAAGGTGGCATCAGAAGCAGCAAGAGCGGCAGAGTGGCACAATTTTATAGTGTGTTGGTGGCAACAAAAGCAGCAGCAGGAGCCCGCAGAGTGGCACAATGATATAGGGTGTATGCGGCATTAGCAGCAGCAGGAGAAGCCCACAGAGTGGCACAATGATATAGTGTGTTGGTGGCATCAAAAGCAGCAGGAGCCCGCAGAGTGGCACAATGATATAGTGTGAAGGTGTAATCCAAAGCAGCAGCAGCAGGAGCCCACAGAGTGGCACAATGATATAGTGTGAAGGTGGCATCAGTAGCAGCAGCAGCAGGAGGAGCTCACAGAGTGGCACAATGATATAGTGTGTTGGTGGCAACAGAAGAAGCAGGAGCCCGCAGAATGACACAATGATATAGTATGACGGTGGCATCAGAAGCAGCAAGAGCGGCAGAGTGGCACAATTAAATAGAGTGTTGGTTGCATCAAAAGCAGCAGCAGCAGGAGCCCACAGAGTGGCACAATGATATAGTGTGAATGAGGCATCAGTAGCAGCAGCAGCAGGAGGAGCCCGCAGAATGGCACAATGATATAGTGTGAAGGTGGCATCAGAAGCAGCAAGAGCGGCAGAGAGGCACAATGATATAGTGTGTTGGTGGCATCAGTAGCAGCAGGAGCCCGCAGAGTGGCACAATGATATAGTGTGAAGGTGTAATCCAAAGCAGCAGCAGAAGGAGCCCACAGAGTGGCACAATGATATAGTGTGAAGGTGGCATCAGTAGCAGCAGCAGCAGGAGGAGCTCACAGAGTGGCACAATGATGTAGTGTTTTGGTGGCATCAGAAGCAGCTGGAGCCCGCAGAATGGCACAATGATATAGTGTGAAGGTGGCATCAGAAGCAGCAAGAGCGGCAGAGTGGCACAATTTTATAGTGTGTTGGTGGCATCAAAAGCAGCAGCAGGAGCCCGCAGAGTGGCACAATGATATAGTGTGTATGTGGCATTAGCAGCAGCAGGAGAAGCCCACAGAGTGGCACAATGATATAGTGTGTTGGTGGCATCAAAAGCAGCAGGAGCCCGCAGAGTGGCACAATGATATAGTGTGAAGGTGTAATCCAAAGCAGCAGCAGCAGGAGCCCACAGAGTGGCACAATGATATAGTGTGAAGGTGGCATCAGTAGCAGCAGCAGCAGGAGGAGCTCACAGAGTGGCACAATGATATAGTGTGTTGGTGGCAACAGAAGAAGCAGGAGCCCGCAGAATGACACAATGATATAGTATGACGGTGGCATCAGAAGCAGCAAGAGCGGCAGAGTGGCACAATGATATAGTGTGTTGGTGGCAGAAGCAGCAGGAGCCCGCAGAGTGGCACAATGATATAGTGTGAAGGCGGCATCCAAAGCAGCAGCAGGAGCCCACAGAGTGGCAAAATGGTATAGTGTGAAGGTGGCATCAGTAGCAGCAGCAGCAGGATGAGCTTACAGAGTGGCACAATGATGTAGTGTTTTGGTGGCATCAGAAGCGGCTGGAGCCCGCAGAATGGCACAATGATATAGTGTGAAGGTGGCATCAGAAGCAGCAAGAGCGGCAGAGTGGCACAATTATATAGTGTGTTGGTGGCATCAAAAGCAGCAGCAGGAGCCCGCAGAGTGGGACAATGATATAGTGTGAATGTGGCATTAGCAGCAGCAGGAGAAGCCCACAGAGTGGCACAATGATATAGTGTGTTGGTGGCATCAGAAGCAGCAGAAGCCCGCAGAGTGGCACAATGATATAGTTTGAAGGTGGCATCAGAAGCAGCAAGAGCCGCAGAGTGGCACAATTATATAGTGTGAAGGTGGCATCAGAAGCAGCAGGAGCCCGCAGAGAGGCACAATGATATAGTGTGTTGGTGGCATCAGAAGCAGCAGGAGCCCGCAGAGTGGCACAATGATATGGTGTGAAGGTGGCGTCAGAAGCAGCAGGAGCCCGCAATGTGGCACAATGATATAGTGTGAAGGTGGCATCAGTAGCAGGAGCAACAGGAGGAGCCCATAGTGTGGCACAATGATATAGTGTGTTGGTGGCATCAGAAGCAGCAGGAGCCTGCAGAGTGGCACAATGATATAGTGTGAAGGTGGCATCAGAAGCAGCAAGAGTGGCAGAGTGGCACAATGATATACTGTGTTGGTGGCATCAAAAGCAGCAGCAGGAGCCCGCAGAGTGGCACAACGATATAGTGTGAATGTGGCATTATTAGCAGCAGGAGAAGCCCACAGAGTGGCACAATGATATAGTGTGTTGGTGGCATCAGAAGAAGCAGGACCCCGCAGAGTGGCACCATGATATAGTGTGAAGGTGGCAGCAGAAGCAGCAGGAGCCCGCAGAGTGGCACAATGATATAGTGTGAAGGTGGCATCAAAAGCAGCAAGAGCGGAAAATTGGGACAATTATATAGTGTGTTGGTGGCATCCAAAGCAGCAGCAGCAGGAGCCCACAGAGTGGCACAATGATATAGTGTGAAGGTGGCATCAGTAGCAGCAGCAGCAGGAGGAGCTCACAGAGTGGCAAAATAATATAGTGTTTTGGTGGCATCAGAAGTAGCAGGAGCCCGCAGAATGTCACAATGATATAGTGTGAAGGTGGCCTCAGAAGCAGCAAGAGCGGCAGAGTGGCACAATGATATAATGTGTTGGTGGCATCAGAAGCAGCAGGAGCCTGCAGAGTGGCACAATGATATAGTGTAAAGGTGGCATCAGAAGCAGGAGGAGCCCTCAGAGTGGCACCATGATATAGTGTTAAGGTGGCATCAGTAGCAGCAGCAGCAGGAGGAGCCCACAGAGTGGCACAATGATATAGTGTGTTGGTGGCATCAGAAGCAGCAGGAGCCCACAGAATGTCACAATGATATAGTGTGAAAGTGGCATCAGAAGCAGCAAGAGCGGCAGAGTGGCACAATGATATAATGTGTTGGTGGCATCAGAAGCAGCAGGAGCCTGCAGAGTGGCACAATGATATAGTGTAAAGGTGGCATCAGAAACAGGAGGAGCCCGCAGAGTGGCAAAATGATACAGTAAGAAGGTGGCATCCAAAGCAGCAGAAGACTGCAGAGTGGCACAATAATATAGTGCGTTGGCGGCAATAGTAGCAGCAGCAGCAGCAGGAGCCCACAGAGTTGCACAATGATATAGTGTGTTGGTGGCATCAGAAGCAGCAGAAGCCCTCAGATTGGCACAATGATATAGTGGGAAGGTGGCATCAAAAGCAGCATGAGTGGCAGAGTGGCACAATGATATAGTGTGTTAGTGGCATCAAAAGCAGCAGCAGGAGCCCGCAGAGTGGCACAATGATATAGTGTAAAGGTGGCATCAGAAGCAGAAGCAGCAGGAGGAGCCCACAGAGTGGCACAATGATATAGTGTGAAGGTGGCATCAGAAGAAGCAGGAGCCCGCAGAGTGGCACAATGATATAGTGTGAAGGCGGCATCAAAAGCAGCAGCAGGAGCCCGCAGAGTGGCACATTGATAAAGTGTGAAGGTGGCATCAGAAGCAGCAAGAGCGGAAAATTGGCACAATTTTGTAGTGTGTTGGTCGCATCCAAAGCAGCAGCAGCAGGAGCCCACAGAGTGGCACAATGATATAGTGTGAAGGTGGCATCAGTAGCAGCAGCAGCAGGAGGAGATTACAGAGTGGCACAATGATATAGTGTGTTGGTGGCATCAGAAGCAGCAGGAGCCCGCAGAATGGCACAATGATATAGTGTGAAGGTGGCATCAGAGGCAGCAAGAGCGGCAAAGTGGAACAATTATATAGTGTGTTGGTGGCATCAGAAGTAGCAGAAGCCGGCAGAGTGGCACAATGATATAGTGTGAAGGTGGCAGCAGATGCAGCAATAGCGGCAGAGTGGCACAATGATATAGTGTGTTGGTGGCATCAGAAGCAGCAGGAGCCCGCAGAGTGGCACAATGATAGAGAGTGAAGGTGGCATCAGAAGCAGCAGGAGCCTGCAGAGTGGCACATTGATATAGTGCGTTGGTGGCATCAGTAGCAGCAGCAGTAGGAGACCGCAGAGTGGCACAATGATATAGTGTGAAGGTGGCATTAGTAGCAGCAGCAGCAGGAGGAGCCCACAGAGTGGCACAATGATAAAGTGTGAAGGTGGCATCAGAAGCAGACAGAGCGGCAGATTGGCACAATTATATAGTGTGTTGGTGGCATCAGAAGCAGCAGCAGGACCTCGCAGAGTGGCACAATGATATAGTGTGAAGGCGGCATCAGAATCAGCAGCAGGAGCTCGCAGAGTGGCACAATGATATAGTGTGAAGGTGGCATCAGAAGCAGCATGTGCGGAAAAGTGGCACAATTATATAGTGTGTTGATGGCATCCAAAGCAGCAGCAGCAGGAGCCCACAGAGTGGCACAATGATATAGTGTGAAGGTGGCATCAGTAGCAGCAGCAGCAGGAGGAGCTCACAGAGTGGCACAATTATATAGTGTGTTGGTGGCATCAGAAGCAGCAGGAGCCCGCAGAATGGCACAAAGATATAGTGTGAAAGTGGCATCAGAAGCAGCAAGAGCGGCAGAGTGGCACAATTATATAGTGTGTTGGTGGCATGAGAAGCCGCAGGTGCCCGCAGAGTGGCACAATGTTATAGTGTGAAGGTGGCATCAGAAGCAGCAAGAGTGGCAGAGTGGCACAATGATATAGTGTGTTGGTGGCATCAAAAGCAGCAGCAGGAGCCCGCAGATTGGCTCAATGATATAGTTTGAATGTGGCATTAGCAGCAGCAGGAGAAGCCCACAGAGTGGCACAATGATATAGTGTGTTGGTGACATCAGAAGCAGCAGGAGCCCGCAGAGTGGCACAATGATATAGTGTGAATGTGGCATTAGTAGCAGCAGGAGGAGCCCACAGAGTGGCACAATGATATAGTGTGTGGTGGCATCAGAAGCAGCAGGAGCCCGCAGAGTGGCACAATGATAGTGTGATGGTGGCATCAGAAGCAGCAGGAGCCCGCAGAGTTGAACTAACAGATAGTGTGAAGGTGGCATCAGAAGCAGCAGCAGGACCCCTCTGAGTGGCACAATGTTATAGTGTGAAGGCGGCATCAAAAACAGCTTACGGAGCCCGCAGAGTGGCACAATGATATAGTGTGTAGGTGGCATCAGAAGCAGCAGGAGACCGCAGAGTGGCACAATGATATAGTGTGAAGGCAGCATCAGAAGCAGCAGCAGCAGGAGCCCGCAGAGTGGCACAATGATATAGTGTGAAGGCGGCATCAGAAGCAGCAGCAGGAGCCCACTGAGTGGCACAATGATATAGTGTGAAGGTGGCATCAGAAGCAGCAGGAGCCCGCAGAGTGGCAAAATCATATAGTGTGAAGGTGGCATCAGAAGCAGCAGCCGCAGGTGCCCGCAGAGTGCAACAATGATATGGTATGAAGGCGGCATCAGAAGCTGCAGCAGGCCCCCGCAGAGTGGCACAATGATAAAGTGTAAAGGTGGCATCAGTAGCAGCAGCAGCAGGAGCCCACAGAGTGGCACAATTATAAAGTGGGTTGGTGGCATCAGAAGCAGCAGGAGCCCGCAGAGTGGCACAAGGAGATAGTGTGAAGGTGGCGTCAGAAGCAGCAATAGTGGCAGAGTGGCACAATGATATAGTGTGTTGGTGGCAAAAGAAGCAGCAGGAGCCCGCAAAGTGGCACAATGAGATAGTGTGAAGGTGGCATCAGAAGCAGCAGGATCTTGCAGAGTGGCACAATGATATAGTGCATTGGTGGTATCAGTAGCAGCAGCAGGAGCCCGCAAAGTGGCACAATGATATAGTGTGAAGGTGGCATCAGTAGCAGCAGCAGCAGGGGGAGCCCACAGAGAGGCACAATGATATAGTGTGTTGGTGGCATCAGAAGTAGCAGGAGCCTGCAGAGTGGCACAATGATATAGTGTGAAGGTGGAATCAGAAACAGCAGGAGCCTGAAGAGTTGCACAATCATATAGTGTGAAGGTGGCATCAGAAGTAGAAGCAGAACCCCGCAGAGTGGCACAATGTTATAGTGTGAAGGCGGCATCAGAAGCAGCAGCAGCAGGAGCCCGCAGAGTGGCACAATGAGATAGTGTGAAGGTGGCGTCAGAAGCAGCAATAGTGGCAGAGTGGCACAATGATATAGTGTGTTGGTGGCATAAGAAGCAGCAGGAGCCCGCAAAGTGGCACAATGAGATAGTGTGAAGGTGGCATCAGAAGCAGCAGGATCCTGCAGAGTGGCACAATGATATAGTGCATTGGTGGTATCAGTAGCAGCAGCAGGAGCCCGCAAAGTGGCACAATGATATAGTGTGAAGGTTGCATCAGTAGCAGCAGCAGCAGGGGGAGCCCACAGAGAGGCTTGATGATATAGTGCGTTGGTGGCATCAGAAGTAGCAGGAGCCTGCAGAGTGGCACAATGATATAGTGTGAAGGTGGAATCAGAAGCAGCAGGAGCCTGAAGAGTGGCACAATCATATAGTGTGAAGGTGGCATCAGAAGTAGAAGCAGAACCCCGCAGAGTGGCACAATGTTATAGTGTGAAGGCGGCATCAGAAGCAGCAGCAGGAGCGCGCAGAGTGGCACAATAATATAGTGTGAAGGCGGCATCAGAAGCCGCAGCAGTAGCCCGCCGAGTGGCACATTGATATAGTGTGAATGTGGGATCAGAAGCAGCAAGAGCGGCAGAGTGGCACAATTATAAAGTGTGTTTGTAGCATCAAAAGCAGCAGAAGCAGGAGCCCACAGAGTGGCACAATGTTATGGTCTGAAGCTTGCATCAGTAGCAGCAGCAGCAGGAGGAGCCCACAGAATGGCACAATGATATAGTGTGAAGGTGGCATCCAAAGCAGCAAGAGCGGCAGAGAGGCACAATTATATAGCGTGAAGGCAGCATCAGAAGCAGCAGCAGCAGGAGCCTGCAGAATGGCACAATGATATAGAGTGAAGGTGGCATCAGAAGCAGCAGCAGCAGAAGCCCGCAGGGTGGCGAAATGATAAAGTGTGTAGGCGGCATCAGAATTAGAAGCAGGAGCCCGCAGAGTGGCACACTGACATAGTGTGAAGGTGGCATCAGAAGCAGCAAGAGCGGCAGAGTGGCACAATTATATTGTGTGTTGGTGGCGTCAAAAGCAGCAGCAGCAGGAGCCCACAGAGTGGTACAATGATAAAGTGCGAAGGTGTCATCAGCAGCAGCAAGAGCGGCAGAGTGGCACAATGACATAGTGTGTTGGTGGAATCAGAAGCAGCAGGAACCAGCAGAGTGGCACAATGATATAGTGTGAAGGTGGCATCAGAAGCAGCAGGCGCCTGCAGAGTGGCACAATGATATAGTGCGTTGGTGGCATCCGTAAAAGCAGCAGTAGCAGGAGCACGCAGAGTGGCACAATGATATAGTGTGAAGGCAGCATCAGAATCAGCAGCAGGAGCCCGCAGAGTTGCACCTTAATATAGTGTGAAGGTGGCATCAAAAGCAGCAAGAGCGGCAGAGTGGGACAATTATATAGTGTGTTGGTGGCATCAAAAGCAGCAGCAGCAAGAGCCCACAAGGTGGCACAATGATATAGTGTGAAGGTGGCATCAGAAGCAGCAGCAGGACTCCGCAGAGTGGCACAATGATATAGCGTTTTGGTGGCATCAGAAGCAGCAGGAGCCTGCAGAGTGGCACAATGATATAGCGTGTTGGTGGCATCAGAAGCAGCAGGAGCCCGCAGAGTGGCAAAATCATATAGTGTGAAGGTGGCATCAGAAGCAGCAGCAGCAGCAGGTACCCGCAGAGTGCAACAATGATATAGTATAAAGGCGGCATCAGAAGCAGCAGCAGGACCCCGCAGAGTGGCACAATGATAAAGTGTGAAGGTGGCATCAGAAGCAGCCAGAGCGGCAGATTGGCACAATTATATAGTGTGTTGGTGGCATCAAAAGCAGCAGCAGGAGCCCGCAGAGTGGCACAATAATATAGTGGGAAGGTGGCATCAGTAGCAGCAGCAGCAGGAGGAGCCCACAGAGTGGCACAATGATAGAGTGTGTTGGTGGCATCAGAAGCAGCAGGAGCCCGCAGAATGGCACAATGATAAAGCGTGAAGGTGGCATCCGAAGCAGCAAGAGCGGCAGAGTGGCACAATTATATAGTGTGTTGGTGGCATCAAAAGCAGCAGCAGCAAGAGCCCACAAGGTGGCACAATGATATAGTGTGAAGGTGGCATCAGAAGCAGCAGCAGGACTCCGCAGAGTGGCACAATGATATAGTGTGAAGGCGGCATCAGAAGCAGCAGCAGGAGCCCGCAGAGTGGCACAATGATATAGCGTGTTGGTGGCATCAGAAGCAGCAGGAGCCCGCAGAGTGGCAAAATCATATAGTGTGAAGGTGGCATCAGAAGCAGCAGCAGCAGCAGGTACCCGCAGAGTGCAACAATGATATAGTATAAAGGCGGCATCAGAAGCAGCAGCAGGACCCCGCAGAGTGGCACAATGATAGAGTGTGAAGGTGGCATCAGAAGCAGCCAGAGCGGCAGATTGGCACAATTATATAGTGTGTTGGTGGCATCAAAAGCAGCAGCAGGAGCCCGCAGAGTGGCACAATAATATAGTGGGAAGGTGGCATCAGTAGCAGCAGCAGCAGGAGGAGCCCACAGAGTGGCACAATGATAGAGTGTGTTGGTGGCATCAGAAGAAGCAGGAGCCCGCAGAATGGCACAATGATAAAGCGTGAAGGTGGCATCCGAAGCAGCAAGAGCGGCAGAGTGGCACAACTATATAGTGTGTTGTTGGCAATAAAAGCAGCAGCATCAGGAGCCCACAGAGTGGCACAATGATAAAGTGTGAAGATGGCATCAGTAGCAGCAGCAGGTGGAGCCCACAGGGTGGCACAATGATATAGTGTGTTAGTGGCATCAGAAGTAGCAGGAGCCCACAGAGTGGCACAATGATAGAGTGTGTTGGTGGCATCAGAAGCAGCAGGAGCCCACAGAGTGGCACAATGATAAAGTGTGAAGGTGGCATCAGTAGCAGCAGAAGGAGGAGCCCACAGAGTGGCACAATGATATAGTGTGAAGGCGGCATCAGTAGCAGCAGCAGCAGGAGGAGCCCACAGAGTTGCACAATGATATAGTTTGTTGGTGGCATCAGAAGCAGCAAGAGTGGCAGAGTGGCACAATGATATAGCGTGAAGGTGGCATCAGAAGCAGCAAGAGTGGCAGAGTGGCACAATGATATAGTGTGAAGGTGGCATCAGAAGCAGCAAGAGTGGCAGAGTGGCACAATGATATAGTGTGTTGGTGGCATCAGAAGCAGCAGGAGGCCGCAGACTGGAACAATGATATAGTGTGAAGGTGGCATCAGAAGCAGAAGGAGCCCACAGAGTTGCACAATCATATAGTGTGAAGGTGGCATCAGAAGCAGCAGCAGGAGCCCGCAGAGTGGCACAATGATATAGTGTGAAGGCGGCATCTGAAGCAGCAGCAGGAGCCCACAGAGTGGCACAATGATATAGTGTGAAGGCGGCATCAGAAGCAGCAGCAGCAGGAGCCTGCAGAGTGGCACAATGACATAGTGTGAAGGTGGCACCAGAAGCAGCAAGAGCGGCAGAGTGGCACAATTATATAGTGTGTTGGTGGCATCAAAAGCAGCAGCAGCAGGAGCCCACAGAGTGGCAAAATGATATAGTGTGAAGGTGGCATCAGTAGCAGCAGCACCAGGAGGAGCCCACAGAGTGGCACAATGATGTAGTGTTTTGGTGGCATCAGGAGCAGCAGGAGCCCGCAGAGTGGCACAATAATATAGTAAGAAGGTGGCATCAGAAGCAGCAAGAGCTGCAGAGTGTCACAATGATATAGTGTGTTGCTGGAATCAGAAGCAGCAGGAATAGGCAGAGTGGCACAATGATATAGTGTGAAGGTGGCATCAGAAGCAGCAGGAGCCTGCAGAGTGGCACAATGATATAGTGCGTTGGTGGCATCAGTAGAAGCAGCAGCAGCAGGAGCCCACAGAGTGGCACAATGATATAGTGTGACGGTGGCATTAGTAGCAGCAGCAGCAGGAGGAGCCGAAAGAGTGACACAATGATATAGTGTTTTGGTGGCATCAGAACCAGCAGAAGCCCGCAGAGAGGTACAATGATATAGTGTAAAGACGACATCAGAAGCAGCAGCAGGACCCCGCAGATTGGCACAATAATATATTGTGAAAGCGGTATCAGAAGCAGCAGCAGGACCCCGCAGAGTGGCACAATTTTAAAGTGTGAAGGTGGCATCAGAAGCAGCAAGAGCGGCAGAGTGGCACAATTATATAGTGTGTTGTTGGCATCAAAAGCAGCTGCAGCAGGAGCCCACAGAGTGGCACAATGATAAAGTGTGAATGTGGCATCAGTAGCAGCAGTAGGAGGAGCCCACAGAGTGGCACAATGAAATCGTTTGTTGGTGGCATCAGAAGAAGCAGGAGCCTGCAGAGTGGCACAATGATATAGTGTGAAGGTGGCATCAGAAGCAGCAAGAGTGGCAGAGTGGCACAATTATATAGTGTGAAGGTGGCATCAGAAGCAGCAAGAGTGGCAGAGTGGCACAATGATATAGTGTGTTGGTGGCATTAGAAGCAGCAGGAGGCCGCAGACTGGCACAATGACATAGTGTGAAGGTGGCATCAGAAGTAGAAGGAGCCCACAGAGTTGCACATTCATATAGTGTGAAGTTGGCATCAGAAGCAGCAGCAGGACCCTGCAGAGTGGCACAATGAAATAGTGTGAAGGCGGCATCAGAAGCAGCAGGAGCCCTCAGAGTGGCACCATTATATAGTGTGAAGGCGGCATCAGAAGCAGCAGCAGCAGCAGGAGCCATCAGAGTGGCGCAATGATATAGTGTGAAGGCGGCAACAGAAGCAACAGCAGCCCACAGATTGGCACAATGATAAAGCATGGAGGTGGCATCAGAAGCAGCAAGAGCGGCAGAGTGGCACAATTATATAGTGTGTTGGTGGCATCAAAAGCAGCAGCAGCAGGAGTCCACAGAGTGGCACAATGATATAGTGTGAAGGTGGTATCAGAAGCAGCAGCAGCAGGAGCCAGCAGAGTGGCGCAATGATATAGTGTGAAGGCGGCATCAGAAGCAGCAGCAACAGCCCACAGATTGGCACAATGATATAGTGTGTTGGTGGCATCAGAAGCAGCAGGAGCCCGCAGAGTGGCACAATGATAGTGTGATGGTGGCATCAGAAGCAGCAGGAGCCCGCAGAGTTGAACTAACAGACAGTGTGAAGGTGGCATCAGAAGCAGCAGCAGGACCCCTCTGAGTGGCACAATGTTATAGTGTGAAGGCGGCATCAAAAACAGCTTCAGGAGCCCGCAGAGTGGCACAATGATATAGTGTGTAGGTGGCATCAGAAGCAGCAGGAGACCGCAGAGTGGCACAATGATATAGTGTGAAGGCAGCATCAGAAGCAGCAGCAGCAGGAGCCCGCAGAGTGGCACAATGATATAGTGTGAAGGCGGCATCAGAAGCAGCAGCAGGAGCCCACTGAGTGGCACAATGATATAGTGTGAAGGTGGCATCAGAAGCAGCAGGAGCCCGCAGAGTGGCAAAATCATATAGTGTGAAGGTGGCATCAGAAGCAGCAGCCGCAGGTGCCCGCAGAGTGCAACAATGATATGGTATGAAGGCGGCATCAGAAGCTGCAGCAGGCCCCCGCAGAGTGGCACAATGATAAAGTGTAAAGGTGGCATCAGTAGCAGCAGCAGCAGGAGGAGCCCACAGAGTGGCACAATTATAAAGTGGGTTGGTGGCATCAGAAGCAGCAGGAGCCCGCAGAGTGGCACAAGGAGATAGTGTGAAGGTGGCGTCAGAAGCAGCAATAGTGGCAGAGTGGAACAATGATATAGTGTGTTGGTGGCATAAGAAGCAGCAGGAGCCCGCAAAGTGGCACAATGAGATAGTGTGAAGGTGGCATCAGAAGCAGCAGGATCCTGCAGAGTGGCACAATGATATAGTGCATTGGTGGTATCAGTAGCAGCAGCAGGAGCCCGCAAAGTGGCACAATGATATAGTGTGAAGGTGGCATCAGTAGCAGCAGCAGCAGGGGGAGCCCACAGAGAGGCACAATGATATAGTGTGTTGGTGGCATCAGAAGTAGCAGGAGCCTGCAGAGTGGCACAATGATATAGTGTGAAGGTGGAATCAGAAACAGCAGGAGCCTGAAGAGTTGCACAATCATATAGTGTGAAGGTGGCATCAGAAGTAGAAGCAGAACCCCGCAGAGTGGCACAATGTTATAGTGTGAAGGCGGCATCAGAAGCAGCAGCAGCAGCAGGAGCCCGCAGAGTGGCACAATGAGATAGTGTGAAGGTGGCGTCAGAAGCAGCAATAGTGGCAGAGTGGCACAATGATATAGTGTGTTGGTGGCATAAGAAGCAGCAGGAGCCCGCAAAGTGGCACAATGAGATAGTGTGAAGGTGGCATCAGAAGCAGCAGGATCCTGCAGAGTGGCACAATGATATAGTGCATTGGTGGTATCAGTAGCAGCAGCAGGAGCCCGCAAAGTGGCACAATGATATAGTGTGAAGGTGGCATCAGTAGCAGCAGCAGCAGGGGGAGCCCACAGAGAGGCACGATGATATAGTGTGTTGGTGGCATCAGAAGTAGCAGGAGCCTGCAGAGTGGCACAATGATATAGTGTGAAGGTGGAATCAGAAGCAGCAGGAGCCTGAAGAGTTGCACAATCATATAGTGTGAAGGTGGCATCAGAAGTAGAAGCAGAACCCCGCAGAGTGGCACAATGTTATAGTGTGAAGGCGGCATCAGAAGCAGCAGCAGCAGGAGCGCGCAGAGTGGCACAATAATATAGTGTGAAGGCGGCATCAGAAGCCGCAGCAGTAGCCCGCCGAGTGGCACATTGATATAGTGTGAATGTGGGATCAGAAGCAGCAAGAGCGGCAGAGTGGCACAATTATATAGTGTGTTTGTAGCATCAAAAGCAGCAGAAGCAGGAGCCCACAGAGTGGCACAATGTTATGGTCTGAAGCTTGCATCAGTAGCAGCAGCAGCAGGAGGAGCCCACAGAATGGCACAATAATAGAGTGTGTTGGTGGCATCAGAAGCAGCAGGAGCCCGCAGAATGGCACAATGATATAGTGTGAAGGTGGCATCCAAAGCAGCAAGAGCGGCAGAGTGGCACAATTATATAGCGTGAAGGCAGCATCAGAAGCAGCAGCAGCAGGAGCCTGCAGAATGGCACAATGATATAGAGTGAAGGCGGCATCGGAAGCATCAGCAGGAGCCCGCAGAGTGGCACAATAATATAGTGTGAAGGTGGCATCAGAAGCAGCAGCAGCAGAAGCCCGCAGAGTGGCGAAATGATAAAGTGTGTAGGCGGCATCAGAATTAGAAGCAGGAGCCCGCAGAGTGGCACACTGACATAGTGTGAAGGTGGCATCAGAAGCAGCAAGAGCGGCAGAGTGGCACAATTATATTGTGTGTTGGTGGCGTCAAAAGCAGCAGCAGCAGGAGCCCACAGAGTGGTACAATGATAAAGTGCGAAGGTGTCATCAGCAGCAGCAAGAGCGGCAGAGTGGCACAATGACATAGTGTGTTGGTGGAATCAGAAGCAGCAGGAACCAGCAGAGTGGCACAATGATATAGTGTGAAGGTGGCATCAGAAGCAGCAGGAGCCTGCAGAGTGGCACAATGATATAGTGCGTTGGTGGCATCCGTAGAAGCAGCAGTAGCAGGAGCACGCAGAGTGGCACAATGATATAGTGTGAAGGCAGCATCAGAATCAGCAGCAGGAGCCCGCAGAGTTGCACCTTAATATAGTGTGAAGGTGGCATCAAAAGCAGCAAGAGCGGCAGAGTGGCACAATTATATAGTGTGTTGGTGGCATCAAAAGCAGCAGCAGCAAGAGCCCACAAGGTGGCACAATGATATAGTGTGAAGGTGGCATCAGAAGCAGCAGCAGGACTCCGCAGAGTGGCACAATGATATAGTGTGAAGGCGGCATCAGAAGCAGCAGCAGGAGCCCGCAGAGTGGCACAATGATATAGCGTGTTGGTGGCATCAGAAGCAGCAGGAGCCCGCAGAGTGGCAAAATCATATAGTGTGAAGGTGGCATCAGAAGCAGCAGCAGCAGCAGGTACCCGCAGAGTGCAACAATGATATAGTATAAAGGCGGCATCAGAAGCAGCAGCAGGACCCCGCAGAGTGGCACAATGATAAAGTGTGAAGGTGGCATCAGAAGCAGCCAGAGCGGCAGATTGGCACAATTATATAGTGTGTTGGTGGCATCAAAAGCAGCAGCAGGAGCCCGCAGAGTGGCACAATAATATAGTGGGAAGGTGGCATCAGTAGCAGCAGCAGCAGGAGGAGCCCACAGAGTGGCACAATGATAGTGTGTTGGTGGCATCAAAAGCAGCAGAAGCAGGAGCCCACAGAGTAGCACAATGATATAGTCTAAAGGTGGCATCAGTAGCAGCAGGAGCCCGCAGAATGGCACAATGATAAAGCGTGAAGGTGGCATCCGAAGCAGCAAGAGCGGCAGAGTGGCACAACTATATAGTGTGTTGTTGGCAATAAAAGCAGCAGCATCAGGAGCCCACAGAGTGGCACAATGATAAAGTGTGAAGATGGCATCAGTAGCAGCAGCAGGTGGAGCCCACAGGGTGGCACAATGATATAGTGTGTTAGTGGCATCAGAAGTAGCAGGAGCCCACAGAGTGGCACAATGATAGAGTGTGTTGGTGGCATCAGAAGCAGCAGGAGCCCACAGAGTGGCACAATGATAAAGTGTGAAGGTGGCATCAGTAGCAGCAGAAGGAGGAGCCCACAGAGTGGCACAATGATATAGTGTGAAGGCGGCATCAGTAGCAGCAGCAGCAGGAGGAGCCCACAGAGTTGCACAATGATATAGTTTGTTGGTGGCATCAGAAGCAGCAAGAGTGGCAGAGTGGCACAATGATATAGCGTGAAGGTGGCATCAGAAGCAGCAAGAGTGGCAGAGTGGCACAATAGTATAGTGTGAAGGTGGCATCAGAAGCAGCAAGAGTGGCAGAGTGGCACAATGATATAGTGTGTTGGTGGCATCAGAAGCAGCAGGAGGCCGCAGACTGGAACAATGATATAGTGTGAAGGTGGCATCAGAAGCAGCAGCAGGAGCCCGCAGAGTGGCACAATGATATAGTGTGAAGGCGGCATCTGAAGCAGCAGCAGGAGCCCACAGAGTGGCACAATGATATAGTGTGAAGGCGGCATCAGAAGCAGCAGCAGCAGGAGCCTGCAGGGTGGCACAATGACATAGTGTGAAGGTGGCACCAGAAGCAGCAAGAGCGGCAGAGTGGCACAATGATATAGTGTGAAGGTGGCATCAGAAGCAGCAAGAGTGGCAGAGTGGCACAATGATATAGTGTGAAGGTGGCATCAGAAGCAGCAAGAGTGGCAGAGTGGCACAATGATATAGTGTGTTGGTGGCATTAGAAGCAGCAGGAGGCCGCAGACTGGCACAATGACACAGTGTGAAGGTGGCATCAGAAGTAGAAGGAGCCCACAGAGTTGCACATTCATATAGTGTGAAGTTGGCATCAGAAGCAGCAGCAGGACCCTGCAGAGTGGCACAATGAAATAGTGTGAAGGCGGCATCAGAAGCAGCAGCAGCAGCCCGCAGAGTGGTACAAAGATATAGCGTGTTGGTGGCAACAGAAGCAGCAGGAGCCCTCAGAGTGGCACCATTATATAGTGTGAAGGCGGCATCAGAAGCAGCAGCAGCAGCAGGAGCCATCAGAGTGGCGCAATGATATAGTGTGAAGGCGGCAACAGAAGCAGCAGCAGCCCACAGATTGGCACAATGATATAGCATGGAGGTGGCATCAGAAGCAGCAAGAGCGGCAGAGTGGCACAATTATATAGTGTGTTGGTGGCATCAAAAGCAGCAGCAGCAGGAGTCCAAAGAGTGGCACAATGATATAGTGTGAAGGTGGTATCAGAAGCAGCAGCAGCAGGAGCCAGCAGAGTGGCGCATTGATATAGTGTGAAGGCGGCATCAGAAGCAGCAGCAGCAGCCCACAGATTGGCACAATGATATAGCATGGAGGTGGCATCAGAAGCAGTAAGAGCAGCAGAGTGGCACAATTATATAGTGTGTTGGTGGCATCAAAAGCAGCAGCAGCAGGAGTCCACAGAGTGGCACAATAATATAGTGTGAAGGTGGTATCAGTAGCAGCAGCAGCAGCAGGAGCCCACAGAGTGGCACAATGATATAGTGTGTTGGTGGCATCAGAAGCAGCAGGAGCCCGCAAAATGGCACAATGATATAGTGTGAAGGTGGCATCAGAAGCAGCAAGAGCGGCAGAGTGGCACAATGATATAGTGTGTTGGTGGCATCAGAAGCAGCAGGAGCCTGCAGAGTGGCACAATGATAAAGTGTGAAGGCAGCATCTGAAGCAGCAGCAGGACCGAACAGAGTGGCACAATGATATAGTGTGAAGGCGGCATCAGAAGCAGCAGCAGCAGGAGCCCGCAGAGTGGCAAAATGATACAGTGTGAAGGCAGCATCAGAAGCAGCAGCAGGAGCCCGCAGAGTGGCACATTAATATAGTGTGAAGTTGGCATCAGAAGCAGCAAGAGCGGCAGAGTGGCACAATTATATATTGTGTTGGTGGCATCAAAAGCAGCAGCAGCAGCAAGAGCCCACAGGGTGGCACATTGATATAGTGTGAAGGTGGCGTTAGAAGCAGCAGCAGGACCCCGCAGAGTGGCACAATGATATAGTGTGAAGGCGGCATCAGAAGCAGCAGCAGGAGCCTGCAGAGTGGCACAATGATATAGTGTGTTGGTGGCATCAGAAGCAGCATGAGCCCGCAGAAAGGCACAATGATATAGTGTGAAGGCGGCATCAGAAGCAGCAGCAGGAGCCCGCAGAGTGGCACATTAATATAGTGTGATGGTGGCATTAGAAGCAGGAAGAGCGGCAGAGTGGCACAATTATATAGTGTGTTGGTGGCATCAAAAGCAGCAGTAGCTGCAAGAGCCCACAGAGTGGCACAATGATATAGTGTGAAGGCGGCATCTGAAGCAGCAGCAGGACCCCACAGAGTGGCACAATGATATAGTGTTAAGGCGGCATCAGAAGCAGCAGCAGCAGGAGGAGCCCGCAGAGTGGCACAATGATATAGTGTGAAGGCAGCATCAGAAGCTGCAGCAGGACTCCACAGAGTGGCACAATGATATAGTGTGAAGGCAGCATCAGAAGCAGCAGCAGGAGCCCGCAGAGTGGCACATTAATATAGTGTGAAGGCGGCTTCAGATGCAGCAAGAGCGTCAGAGTGGCACAATTATATAGTGTGTTTGGGGCATCAAAAGCAGCAGCAGCAGGAGCCCACAGAGTGGCACAATGATATAGTGTGAAGGCAGCATCAGAAGCAGCAGCAGGAGCTTGCAGAGTGGCACATTAATATAGTGTGAAGGTGGCTTCAGAAGCTGCAAGAGCGGCCGAGTGGCACAATTATATAGTGTGTTGGGGGCATCAAAAGCAGCAGGAGCCCACAGAGTGGCACAATGATATAATGTGAAGGTGGCATCAGAAGCAGCAGCAGGACCCCGCAGAGTGGCACAATGTTAAAGTGTGAAGGCGGCATCAGTAGCAGCAGCAGCAGGAGGAGCCCACAGACTGGCACAATGATATAGTGTGTTAGTGGCATCAGAAGCAGCAGGAGCCCGCAGAATGGCACAATGATATAGTGTGAAGTTGGCATCAGAAGCAGCAAGAGCGGCAGAGTGGCACAATGATATAGTGTGAAGGCGGCATCTGAAGCAGCAGCAGGACCCCACAGAGTGGCACAATGATATAGTGTGAAGGCGGCATAAGAAGCAGCAGCAGCAGGATCCCGCAGAGTGGCACAATGATATAGTGTGAAGGCAGCATCAGAAGCAGCAGCAGGAGCTTGCAGAGTGGCACATTAATATAGTGTGAAGGTGGCTTCAGAAGCAGCAAGAGCGGCCGAGTGGCACAATTGTATAGTGTGTTGGGGGCACCAAAAGCAGCAGCAGCAGGAGCCCACAGAGTGGCACAATGATATAATGTGAAGGTGGCATCAGAAGCAGCAGCAGGACCCCGCAGAGTGGCTCAATGTTAAAGTGTGAAGGCGGCATCAGTAGCAGCAGCAGCAGGAGGAGCCCACAGAGTGGAACAATGATATAGTGTGAAGGTGGCATCAGTAGCAGCAGCAGGAGGAGCCCACAGAGTGGCAAAAAAAAATAGTGTGTTGGTGGCATCAGAAGCAGCAGGAGACCGCAGAGTGGCACAATGATATAGTGTGAAGGTGGCATCAGAAGCAGCAAGCGCGGCAGAATGGCACAATTATATAGTGTGTTGGTGGCATCAGTAGCAGCAAGAGCCCGCAGAGTGGCACAATGATATAGTGTGTTGGTGGCATCAGTAGCAGCAGGAGCCCAAGTGGCACAATGATATTGTGCGTTGGTGGCATCAGTAGCAGCTGCAGCAGCAGGAGCCTGCAGAGTTGCACAATGATATAGTGTGAAAGTGGCATCAGTATCAGCAGCAGCAGGAGGAGCCCACAGAGTGGCACAATTATATAGTTTGTTGGTGGCATAAGAAGCAGCAGGAGACTGCATAGTGGCACAATGATATAGTGTGAAGGTGGCATCAGAAGCTTCAAGAGTGGCAGAGTGGCACAATTATATAGTGTGTTGGTGGCATCAAAAGCAGCAGCAGGGGCCCTCAGAGTGGCACAATGATATAGTGTGAAGGTGGCATCAGAAGCAGCAGCAGCAGGAGGAGCCCACAGAGTGGCACAATGATATAGTGTGTTGGTGGCATCAGAAGAATCAGGAGCCTGCAGTGTGGCACAATGATATAGTGTAAAGGTGGCATCAGAAGCAGCAGCAGCCCGCAGAGTTGCAAAATCATTTAGTGTAAAGGTGGCATCAGAAGCAGCAGCAGCAGGACCCCTCAGAGTGAAAAAATGATATAGTGTGAAGGCGGCATCACAAGCAGCAGCAGGACCCCCCAGAGTGGCACAAAGTTATAGTGTGAAGGCTACATCAGAAGCAGCAGCAGGACCCCGCAGAGTGGCACAATGATATAGTGTGAAGGCGGCATCAAAAGCAGCAGCAGGAGCCCGCAGAGTGGCACAATGATATAGTGTGAAGGTGGCCTTAGAAGCAGCAAGAGCGGCAGAGTGGCACAATGATATAGTGTGTTGGTGGCATCAAAAGCATCAGCAGCAGGAGCCCACAGAATGGCACAATGATATAGTGTGTTGGTGGCATCAGAAGCAGCAGGAGCCCGCAGAGTGGCACAATGATATAGTGTGAAGGTGGCATCAGAAGCAGGAAGAGCGGCAGAATGGCACAATTATATACTGTGTTGGTGGCATCAGTAGCAGCAAGAGCGGCAGAGTGGAACAATGATATAGTGTGTTGGTGGCATCAGTTGCAGCAGGAGCCCAAGTGGCACAATGATATTGTGCGTTGGTGGCAGCAGTAGCAGCTGCAGCAGCAGGAGCCTGCAGAGTGGCACAATGATATAGTGTTAAAGTGGCATCAGTATCAGTAGCAGCAGGAGGAGCCCACAGAGTGGCACAAAGATATAGTGTGTTGGTGGCATCAGAAGCAGCAGGAGACCGCAGAGTGGCACTATGATATAGTGTGAAGGTGGCATCAGAAGCAGCAAGAGCGGCAGAATGGCACAATTATATAGTGTGTTGGTGGCATCAAAAGCAGCAGCAGGAGCCCGCAGAGTGGCACAATGTTATAGTGTGAAGGTGGCATCAGAAGCAGCAGCAGCAGGAGGAGCCCTCAGAGTGGCACAATGATATAGTGTGCAGGTGGCATCAGAAGCAGCAGCAGCAGCAGGACCCCTCGGAGTGAAAAAATGATATAGTGTGAAGGCGGCATCACAAGCAGCTGCAGGACCCCGCAGAGTGGCACAAAGTTATAGTGTGAATGCGGCATCAGAAGCAGAAGCAGGACCCCGCAGAGTGGCACAATGATATAGTGTGAAGGCGGCATCAGAAGCAGCAGCAGCAGGAGCCCACAGAGTGGCACAATGATATAGTGTGAAGGCGGCATCAGAAGCAGCAGCAGGAGCCGGCAGAGTGGCACAATGATATTGTGTGAAGGTGGCCTCAGAAGCAGCAAGAGCGGCAGAGTGGCACAATGATATAGTGTGTTGTTAGCATCAAAAGCAGCAGCAGCAGGAGCCCACAGAGTGGCACAATGATGTAGTGTGTTGGAGGCATCAGAAGCAGCAGGAGCCCGCAGAGTGGCACAATGATATAGTGCATTGGTGGCATCAGTAATAGCAGCAGCAGTAGGAGCCCACAGAGTGACACAATGATATAGTGTGAAGGTGGCATCTGAAGCAGCAAGAGCGGAAGAATGGCACAATTATATAGTGTGTTGGTGGCATCAGTAGCAGCAAGAGCGGCAGAGTGGCACAATGATATAGTGTGTTGGTGGCATCAGTAGCAGCAGGAGCCCAAGTGGCACAATGATATTGTGCGTTGGTGGCATCAGTAGCAGCTGCAGCAGCAGGAGCCTGCAGAGTGGCACAATGATATAGTGTGAAAGTGGCATCAGTATCAGTAGCAGCAGGAGGAGCCCACAGAGTGGTACAATTATATAGTTTGTTGGTGGAATCAGAAGCAGCAGCAGGAACCCGCATAGTGGCACAATGATATAGTGTGAAGGTGGCATCAGAAGCTTCAAGAGTGGCAGAGTATCACAATGATATAGTGTGTTGGTGGCATTAAAAGCAGCAGCAGGAGCCCGCAGAGTGGCACAATGATATAGTGTGAAGGTGGCATCAGAAGAATCAGGAGCCTACAGTTTGGCACAATGATATAGTGTGAAGGTGGCATCAGAAGCAGCAGGAGCCCGCAGAGTTGCAAAACCATTTAGTGTGAAGGTGGCATCAGAAGCAGCAGCAGCAGCAGGACCCCTCAGAGTGACACAATGATATAGTGTGAAGGCGGCATCACAAGCAGCAGCAGGACCCCGCAGAGTGGCACAATGATATAGTGTGAAGGCGGCATCAGAAGCAGCAGCAGGACCCCGCAGAGTTGCACAATGATAAAGTGTGAAGGCGGCATCAGAAGCAGCAGCAGCAGAAGCCCACAGAGTGGCACAATGATATAGTGTGAAGGCAGCATCAGAAGCAGCAGCAGCAGCACGCAGAGTGGCACATTAATATAGTGTGAAGGTGGCTTCAGAAGCAGCAAGAGCGGCAGAGTGGCACAATTATATAATGTGTTGGGGGCATCAAAAGCAGCAGCAGCAGGAGCCCACAGAGTGGCACAATGATATAATGTGAAGGTGGCATCAGAAGCAGCAGCAGGACCCCGCAGAGTGGCACAATGATATAGTGTGAAGGCGGCACCAGTAGCAGCAGCAGCAGGAGGAGCCCACAGAGTGGCACAATGATATAGTGTAAAGGCAGCATCAGAAGCAGCAGGAGCCCGCAGAATGGCACAATGATATAGTGTGTTGGTGGCATCAGAAGCAGCAGGAGCCCGCAGAGTGGCACAATTATATAGTGTGAAGGCGGCATCTGAAGCAGCAGCAGGACCCCACAGAGTGGCACAATGATATAATGTGAAGGCGGCATCAAAAGCAGCAGCAGCAGGAGCCCGCAGAGTGGCACAATGATATAGTGTGAAGGCAGCATCAGAAGCAGCAGCAGGAGCCCGCAGAGTGGCAAATTAATATAGTGTGAAGGTGGCATCAGAAGCAGCAAGAGCGGCAGAGTGGCACAATTATATAGTGTGTTGGTGGCATCAAAAGCAGCAGCAGCAGCAAGAGCCCACAGGGTGGCACAATGATATAGTGTGAAGGTGTCATCAGAAGCAGCAGCAGGACCCCGCAGAGTGGCACAATGAAATAGTTTGAAGGCGGCATCAGAAGCAGCAGTAGCAGCAGGAGCCCGCAGAGTGGCGCAATGATATAGTGTGAAGGCGGCATCAGAAGCAGCAGCAGGAGCCCGCATAGTGGCACAATGATATACTGTGAAGGTGGCATCAGAAGCAGGAAGAGCGACAGAGTAGTACAATTATATAGTGTGTTGGTGGCATCAAAAGCAGCATCAGCAGGAGCCCGCAGAGTGGCACAATGATATAGTGTGAATGTGGCATCAGTAGCAGCAGCAGCAGGAGGAGCCCACAGAGTGGCAAAATGTTATAGTGTGTTGGTGGCATCAGAAGCAGCAGGAGCCTGCAGAGTGGCGCAATGATATAATGTATAGGGGGCAGCAGAAGTAGCAGGAGCCCGCAGAGTTGCACAATTATATAGTGTAAAGGTGGCATCAGAAGCAGCAGCAGGACCCCACAGAGTGGCCCAATGATATAGTGTGAAGGCGGCATCAGAAGCATCAGCAGTAGCAGAAGCCCGCAGAGTGGCACAATGATATAGTGTGAAGGCAGCATCAGAAGCAGCAGCAGGAGCCCGCAGAGAGGCACATTAATATAGTGTGAAGGTGGCATCAGAAGCAGCAAGAGCGGCAGAGTGGCACAATTATATAGCGTGTTGGTGGCATCAAAAGCAGCAGCAGCGGGAGCACGCAGAGTGGCACAATGATATAGTGTGAAGGTGGCATCAGTAGCAGCAGCAGCAGGAGGAGCCCACAGAGTGGCAAAATGTTAAAGTGTATTTGTGGCATCAGAAGCAGCAGGAGCCCGCAGAGTGGCACAATGATATAATGTGTAGGTGGCATCAGAAGCAGCAGGAGCCTGCAGAGTTTCACAATTATATAGTGTGAAGGTGGCATCAGAAGCAGAAAGAGCGGCAGAATGGCACAATGATATAGTGTGTTGGTGGCATCAGAAGCAGCAGCAGGACCCCACAGAGTGGCACAATGATAAAGTGTGGAGGCGGCATCAGAAGCAGCAGCAGCAGCAGGAGCCCGCAGAGTGGCACATTAATATAGTGTGAAGGTGGCATCAGAAACAGCAAAAGCGGCAGAGTGGCACAATGATATAGTGTGTTGGGGGCATCAAAAGCAGCAGCAGGATCCAGCAGAGTGGCGCAATGATATAGTGTGAAGGCGGCATCAGAAGCAGCAGCAGCAGGAGCCCGCAGAGTGGCACAATGATATAGTGTGAAGGTGGCATCAGAAGCAGCAAGAGCGGCAGAGTGGCACAATGACATAGTGTGTTGGTGGCATCAAAAGCAGCAGCAGCAGGAGCCAAAAAAGAGTGGCAAAATAATATCATTGTGAAGGTGCCACTATAAGTGTGAAGGTGGCATCAGTAGCAGCAGCAGCAGGAGGAGCCCACAGAGTGGCACAATGATATAGTGTGTTGGAGGCATCAGAAGCAGCAGGAGCCCGCAGAATGGCACAATGATATAGTGTAAAGATGGCATCAGAAGCAGCAAGAGCGGCAGAGTGGCACAATGATGTAGTGTGTTGGTGGCATTAGAAGCAGCAGGAGCCCAAGTGGCACAATGATATAGTGCGTTGGTGGCATCAGAAGCAGCAGCAGCAGGAGCTAGCAGAGTGGCGCAATGATATAGTGTGAAGGCGGCATCAGAAGCAGCAGCAGGATCCCGCAGAGTGGCACATTGATATAGTGTGAAGGAGGCATCAGAAGCAGCAAGAGCGGCAGAGTGGCACAATTATATAATGTGTTGCCGGCATCAAAAGTAGCAGCAGCAGGAGCCCACAGAGTGGTACATTGATATAGTGTGAAGGTGGCATCAGTAGCAGCAGCAGCAGGAGGAGCCCACAGAGTGGCACAATGATATAGTTTGTTGGTGGCATCAGAAGCAGCAGGAGCCCGCACAATGGCACAATTATATAGTGTGAAGGTGGCATCAGAAGCAGCAAGAGCGGCAGAGTGGCACAATGATACAGTGTGTTGGTGGCATCAGAAGCAGCAGGAGCCCAAGTGGCACAATGATATAAAGCATTGGTGGCATCAGTAGCAGCTGCAGCAGCAGGAGCCCACAGAGTGGCACAATGATATAGTGTGAAGGTGGCATCAGTAGCAGCAGCAGGAGGAGCCCACAGAGTGGCACAAAGATATAGTGTGTTGGTGGCATCAGAAGCAGCAGGAGCCCAAGTGGCACAATGATATAGTGCATTGGTGGCATCAGTAGCAGCAGCAGCAGCAGGAGCCCACAGAGTGGCACAATGATATAGTGTGAAGGTGGCATCAGTAGCAGCAGCAGGAGGAGCCCACAGAGTGGCACAAAGATATAGTGTGTTGGTGGCATCAGAAGCAGCAGGAGACCGCAGAGTGGCCCAATGATATAGTGTGAAGGTGGCATCAGAAACAGCAAGAGCGGCAGAATGGCGCAATTACATAGTGTGTTGGTGGCATCAGAAGCAGCAAGAGTGGCAGAGTGGCAAAATTATATAATGTGTTGGCGGCATCAAAAGCAGCAGCAGCAGGAGCCCGCAGAGTGGTACAATAATATAGTGTGAAGGTGGCATCAGTAGCAGCAGCAGCAGGAGGAGCCCACAGAGTGGCACAATGATATAGTGTGTTGGTGGCATCAGATGCAGCAGGAGCACGCAGAATGGCACAATGATATAGTGTGAAGGTGGCATCAGAAGCAGTAAGAGCGGCAGAGTGGCACAATGATATAGTGTGTTGGTGGCATCAGAAGCAGCAGGAGCCCAAGTGGCACAATGATATAGTGCGTTGGTGGCATCAGTAGCAGCTACAGCAGCAGGAGCCCACAGAGTGGCACAATGATATAGTGTGAAGGTGGCATCAGTAGCAGCAGCAGGAGGAGCCCACAGAGTGGCACAAAGATATAGTGTGTTGCTGGCATCAGAAGCAGCAGGAGACCGCAGAGTGACACAATGATATATTGTGAAGGTGGCATCAGAAGCAGCAAGAGCGGCAGAGTGGCACAATTATATAGTGTGTTGGTGGCTTCAGTAGCAGCAGGAGCCCAAGTGGCACAATGATATTGTGCGTTGGTGGCATCAGTAGCAGCTGCAGCAGCAGGAGCCCGCAGAGTGGCACAATGATATAGTGTGAAAGTGGTATCAGTATTAGCAGCAGCAGGAGGAGCCCACAGAGTGGCACAGTTATATAGTTTGTTGGTGGAATCAGAAGCAGCAGGAGACTGCATAGTGGCACAATGATATAGTGTGAAGGTGGCATCAGATGCTTCAAGAGTGGCAGAGTGGCACAATGATATAGTGTGTTGGTGGCATCAAAAGCCCGCAGCAGGAGCCCGCAGAGTGCCACAATGATATAGTGTGAAGGTGGCATCAGAAGCAGCAGCAGCAGGAGGAGCCCACAGAGTGGCACAATGATATAGTGTGTTGGTGGCATCAGAAGAATCAGGAGCCTGCAGTGTGGCACAATGATATAGTGTGAAGGTGGCATCAGAAGCAGGAGTAGCCCGCAGAGCTGCAAAATCATTTAGTGTGAAGGTGGCATCAGAAGCAGCAGCAGCAGCAGGACCCCTCAGAGTGACACAATGATATAGTGTGAAGGCGGCATCACAAGCAGCAGCAGGACCCCGCAGAGTGGCACAATGATATAGTGCGAAGGCGGCATCAGAAGCAGCAGCAGGACCCCGCAGAGTAGCACAATGATATAGTGTGATGGCGGCATCAGAAGCAGCAGCAGCAGAAGCCCATAGAGTGGCACAATGATATAGTGTGAAGGCGGCATCAGAAGCAGCAGCAGGAGCCCGCAGAGTGGCACAATGATATAGTGTGAAGGTGGCCTCAGAAGCAGCAAGAGTGTCAGTGGCACAATGATATAGTGTGCTGGTGGCATCAAAAGCAGCAGCAGCAGGAGTCCACAGAGTGGCACAATGATATAGTGCGTTGGTGGCATCAGAAGCAGCCGGAGCCCGCAGAGTGGCAAAATGATATAGTGTGAAGGTGGCATCAGAAGCAGCAGGAGCCTGCCGAGTGGCACAATGATATAATGCATTGGTTGCATCAGTAGCAGCAGCAGCAGTAGGAGCCCATAGAGTGGCACAATGATATAGTGTGAAGGTGGCATCAGAAGCAGCAAGAGCGGCAGAATGGCACAATTATATAGTGTGAAGGTGGCATCAGTAGCAGCAAGAGCGGCAGAGTGGCACAATGATATAGTGTGTTGGTGGCATCAGTTGCAGCAGGAGCCCAAGTGGCACAATGATATTGTGCGTTGGTGGCATCAGTAGCAGCTGCAGCAGCAGGAGCCTGCAGAGAGGCACAAAGATATAGTGTGAAAGTGGCATTAATATCAGCAGCAGCAGGAGGAGCCCATAGAGTGGCACAATTATATAGTTTGTTGGTGGCATCAGAAGCAGCAGGAGCCCGCATAGTGGCACAATGATATAGTGTGAAGGTGGCATCAGAAGCTTCAAGAGTGGCAGAGTGGCACAATGATATAGTGTGTTGGTGGCATCAAAAGCAGCAGCAGGAGCCCGCAGAGTGGCACAATGATATAGTGTGAAGGTGGCATCAGAAGCAGCAGCAGCAGGAGGAGCCCACAGAGTGGCACAATGATATAGTGTGTTGGTGGCATCAGAAGAATCAGGAGCCTGCAGAGTGGCACAATGATATAGTGTGAAGGTGGCATCAGAAGCAGCAGTAGCCCGCAGAGTTGCAAAATCATTTAGTGTGAAGGTGGCATCAGAAGCAGCAGCAGCAGGACCCCTCAGAGTGACACAATGATATAGTGTGAAGGTGGCATCACAAGCAGCAGCAGGACCCCGCAAAGTGGCACAATGATATAGTGTGAAGGCGGCATCTTAAGCAGCAGCAGCACCCCGCAGAGTGGCACAATGATATAGTGTGAAGGCGGCATCAGAAGCAGCAGCAGGAGCCCGCAGAGTGGCACAATGTTATAGTGTGAAGGTAGCCTCAGAAGCAGCAAGAGCGGCAGAGTGGCACAATGATATAGTGTGTTGGTGGCATCAACAGCAGCAGCAGCAGGAGCCCACAGAGTGGCACAATGATATAGTGTGTTGGTGGCATCAGAAGCAGCAGGAGCCCGCAGAGTGGCACAATGATATAGTGTGAAGGTGGCATCAGAAGCAGCAGGAGCCTGCAGAGTGGCACAATGATATAGTGCATTGGTGGCATCAGTAGCAGCAGCAGCAGTAGGAGCCCACAGAGTGGCACAATGATATAGTGTGAAGGTGGCATCAGTAGTAGCAGCAGCAGGAGGAGCCCACAGAGTGGCACAATTATATAGTGTGTTGGTGGCATCAGAAGCAGCAGGAGCCCAGAGAGTGGCACAATGATATTGTTTCAAATTTGCATCAGAAGCAGCAGCAGCAGGAGCCCTCAGAGTGGCACAATGATATAGGGTGAAGCAGCATGAGAAGCAGTAGCAGGACCCCGCAGAGTGGCACAATGATATAGTGTGAAGGTGGCATCAGAAGCAGCAGCAGCAGCAGCAAGAGCCCGCAGAGTGGCACAATGATATAGTATGAAGGCAGCATCAGAAGCAGCAGCAGCAGGAGCCCGCGTCGTGGCACAATGATATAGTGTGAAGGTGGAATCAGAAGCAGCAGGAGCCTGCAGAGTGGCACAATAATATAGTGTGAAGGTGGCATCAGAAGCAGCAAGAGCGGCAGAGTGGCACAATTATATATTGTGTTGGTGGCATCAAAAGCAGCAACAGCAGGAGCCCACAGCGTGGCACAATGATATAGTGTGATATAGTGTGATATAGTGTGTGTGTGGCATCAGGCGGGTGGCAGCATCAGAATAGTAGCTGAGGCAGGTAGTTAGAAACCCGACTCATTTCTCAACCTTTGAAGGAGGCGTCATGACTGATCTAATCTGATGCATTAGGCATTGGTGAGTTGAAATCCTGGCCGATCCAAGCCTGATTCATCTTGACAAAGGTCAGTCTCTCCACATTACGGGTGGACAAGCGGATTCTCCTGGGGGTAACGATGGCCCCCTCCGCACTGAACACCCACTCTGATGCCACACTACTGGCCGGGCAGGACATCTTCTCTACTTCTCAAGTTTGGCTGCCCAGTAGTCCATGGGATCCTCTACTTCAGGTGGTAAAGTGCTGTCCAAGTAGGCCACCACCTGCTGGTGCAGGGTCTGCTTCATGTCATGCTACTTCAGCTGGTGGCAGCTACCCTCCTCACTAGGCGGGTGAAGGAAATTGCTCATTAAGGAATCCAGACTAAAGCGACTGTTGATGGAACTGCTACTGCTCCTACCCCCCCCCCCCATCTCCCCACAGCAGCCGTGGTAGTAGTACGTGAGCAATGACTGCCGGTCAGACATGACAAAGGATGGACAATGGCGCACATAGGCAGCAGCCAACTGTGTGCTCAGTATTTCTCTATAGTATGCCAGTTGTTCCTTCCTCTCAGCAGCAGGAAAAAAGTCACCCATTTTGGACCGGTAGCGAGGGTCCAAGAGGGTGGAGAGCCAAAAGTCATCCCTATGCCGGATGTTGACTATCCGGCTGTCACTAGTTAGGCAAAGCAGCATGCTGCGGGCCATCTGCGCAAGTGACTCTGAGGGACTCCTGGTCTCCATGTCCACAGTATACTGCCACGGTGCTTCTGGGTCATCTGCCTCGTCTTCTACCTCCTCCGGATGCTACTGCTCCTCCTCTCCTGTCACCTGAGTAGAAAAAACACAAATTGCACCAGACTCTGCTTGTACTCCAATGTCCTCCTCCTCCTCCTCCTGTTCAGCCCCCACTGGACTCATGTGGCCATGAGATGTAGTCTTCTCTTCTCCAGTGCCCTGACCAGACAGATTTTGCAGCATGAGTTCCAGGACATGAAGCAGTGGAATGACGTTATTCATCCCGCAGTCCTGGCGACTGACAAATAACGTGGCCTCTTCAAAAGGCCTGAGCAAACGGCAGGGGTCATGCATGAGCTGCCAGTGGCTGACAACAAAGTTACACAGGGGAGTAATACCGTCCGCTTGCATCATCAAAAAATCATTAATGGCTTTTCTCTGTTCATGCAGGCGGTCTAACATATGGAGGAATTCATATGTTCCAACGGAATTCCAACGGGTGGAAACATCGCATATCAGACTATGTCGGGGTAGGCCGTTCTGGCGCTGCAACTTGAGGAGGGTGTGCTTGGCTTTGTAAGAATGGCTGAAGTGCCTGCACAGTGTCCTGGCCATTTTTAGAATGTCTTGCAGATGGGTGTAAGAATTCAGGAACTTGTTGACTACCAGATTGAACACGTGCGCCATGCAAGGCGCAGGGACCATCCCTCCTCTGTTTAGCACGGACACCATGTTCCTCCCATTGTCTGTCACCATGGTTACGATTTTTAGTTGTCAAGGAGAAAGTCACACATTGATTTCTTCTTGCATGACGCGGAGCAGTTCCTCCCCTGTGTGACTTCGTACACCCAGGCAAACCAGGTGTAGAACTGTGTGACACCGCTGTGCCTTGCACATGTGGTATGATGGAGCAGCACTTGTGGAGGCTGATGTGGTGGTGGAGAAGGAGGAGGCAGAGGAGCAACAGTTTGACAACGTGGAGGAGAAAGTGCTGTCTCTTGTGGAAGTTGTTGGTGTGGCTGGGCGGGAAGCACATTCACGCAGTGGGCCGTAAAGGACATATACTGGCCCTGACCATAATTACAGCTCCACACGTCCGCGCTGCCGTGCACCTTGGAAGAAACTGATAAGCTCCAGGACTGGTCCACCTTCTGTTGTACATATTGGTGAAGGGCTGGCACAGCCTTTTTGGAAAAAAAATTGCGGCTTGGAACTCTCCACCTCAGTTCGGCACAAGCCATTAGTTCTCTGAAGGGTGCAGAGTCCACCACTTGGAAAGGGAGAGACTGCAGTACCAACAACTTCGACAAGAGCACGATCAGCTTCTGCACCTTAGGATGGCTGGACGAATAGAGTTGTCTTTTTGTAATTGCTTTGCTCAACGACTGCTAGTGCCATGCGTAGCGAGGAGCAGGAGCATCTGGACCGGGAGATGATATCAAAGACAAACAGCTTCCTTCGGCAGAGGTGCTGCAGCCTTGACTTGCTGAAACAGCATGTGTGCCACTAGGTGCTGATGCTGTTGCTGCGCCTGCAGGATGGACCGCATCGGACACTGATTTCTCCTAGGCCATTGGATGGTGACGCTGCATGTGTTGGCGCAGGGCTGTGGTGCCAAGGTTAGCTCCCTGGCCATGCTTCACTTTCTGCCCGCAGATACAACATATACCCACGCTCGGCTCCTCTGGTGTCTTTACAAAAAACTGCCATACCGCTGAGGTGGTAATTTTACCGCCAACACTCTGCACTGAGCGACTACTACCGCCGCTGCCTCGCTGAGCCCCTGTGCCACTGCTTATTTGGGCCTGCGAATCGGGATTTGTACCCCGCGGACGTTTGGCTCCCGTCCTCGCACTGCTGCCACCCTGCTGAATCACAGCCACAGTAGAGACTTGCTGCCTGCTCCGCAAGCTGACACTCTCTTCTCCTAATGATGATGAATCCCCTGCTACACCCGGCTCCCAAGTGCGATCGGCTACATCATCGTCAATTTGCATTTCCCGGTCACTGCTACTCTCCTCACCAGTGTCAGTACGCACAGCCTGCCTACTGCAGGAAGCAGCGGAAGTCTGCCCCTCCTCTTCACTGCAAAGCAGCTGCTTACTGTCCTCAAACATTTCGTCCTCGCTGAATAGTGGTGCTGAGCCGAGACCACCTGGTAGCTCTCTGACTGTGGGAAAGGAACAGGACAGAGCCTGGTTGAGGACAGGTGAGGGCCGCTGACCTGCTCCTGGGCCATGCTAACTAATTATTGTATCAGAGGAACCTACGGACTCTTGGCTGGGGTTGTCAGATGTTATATTTGAGGAATTGGATGACCTAGTCAACTATTCAAAAACCTTTGGGATGTTTATCAACACACTGCCACTAGATGACAATGGCAGTTCTGGCCTTACAGAGTCACCCCTGCTGCGACATCCCCTTACTGTGCTGCCACCTCTTCCTGCTCCACCTGCCACCTTTCTGTCTGACATTGTGGTTTATAAACTACGTGGATTTGACACGTAAATCTGGCTGTAAACTAGAGCCCCCAAAAGGTATTGCAATGTGAGTTATACAGATACCCCACAACTAACAGTGTAATTTCAGCGAAAATCACTGTATAAACTAGGTGGATTTGACACGTAAATCTGGCTGTAAACTAGAACCCCCAAAAGGTATTGCAATGTGCGTTATACAGATAACCCACAACTGACAGCTCACTACTGCAGATGCATGAATGTCAAACAGATTTCTTCCTATTCGATTTTGTCACTAAATAGAACTGCTATTTGGGGTATACATATCCCCATCAAAGAACAGCCAGGGATTGGTCCACCAATCGCTACTACAGATGCATGAAAGTCAAACAGATTTGTTCCTATTCAATTTTATCACTAAATAGAACTTCTATTTGGGGTATATAGAACATGTAACATGTTGTTCTCCCACCCATTTAGCAGAAACATGAGGGAAAAAAAAACAACCTCGTTCCCGCGAATCAGCATATCCTTCGGCTTCGTGGCGAATCGAATTTTTCCTGAAATTCTAACCGAAGTTAGAATCATTAGAATCGATTCGACGATCTCTAATTATAACCTTAACAAAACTTTTTAGAATCTGAGCTACATAGCACCATATTCTGATCATCTGAGGCTGTTTATAACTTTTACCACAGCAACATTGTCCGTAATGACATGAGAAGGATATTAACTTTGCAACATTCTCTTGATCTCGGCGACTTTGTATCTCTTGCTACTTACCATTGTTGGCATAGCGGTAAGTTAGGAAGCTCTAACAAGTGTTCAAGGAATGTTTGCCAGGACTGAATCTCCATGGGGTTAATATCCAGAATGACCTAATCTTGTGGAAGGTCCTCGGGAGTTCTAATGGCGCCTCTTTCCCCCCTAAACTGAAAAGTGAGTCCAAACGGATAAAGCCAGAGGAAAAGTATCTTATTGTTCCTATGGTAGTCTGCTAATGTGCTTCAGTAATCTCCTTTTATTAAGTATGGAGGATGCCAAATCTTGGAAGAAGCTGATTTTGTCTTCTTTATACACAAAGTCTCCCCTCTCTTATGCTTCCCTTAAGGTGGCGGCTGCGTCTTCACAGCTCAGCAGCCTCTGTATTATATTCCGCGGGGTCATCTTGTTCAGGTATTGGCCTCAGTGCTCTATGTATTCGCTCTATGCAAATCTGGTTTGCTCTCTCTGGGGTTAAAAGTTCCAAAATATCAAAAGCAAATTTCTGCAGGTCATCATAGGAAATTGCTTCTGGGAAAACTTTGATTATTACATTTTTTTTCTCCTGCTGCAATTTTCTTGGTCCTCTAATAAAGAGAAGGCAGAGTTTATAGCGCTCAATTGTGCTCTGTATCGCTCCTCCATGGCTGCACTGTAATTAATAATGGTGTCCTGAGTCTCCTCTAGAGCTTCCACTCTCCTCCCTATTTGTTTGATCTCCGCTTTCAGATCTGCCAGCTCCTTTGTGACCAGAGTCATAACTTGAAACAGTGTTTTCTTTAGAAATGATCTAGATAGGGGTACCTCAGAGGCAGCCATGTCGTTGTTGTCTGCCATGCTTTCTTAATCTGATTCAACTGGAGCATCGGAGTCACGTGGTTCATCCGGCACCATCTTGTGCACCAGCTACGGCGGAGTTGCCAGCTTCTTTTTTAGAAATTTGTCTCCCTGGTGTTTTCTCGCTCTGGATTTTCTATTCTGTCCACGGCTCACTCTGTATTAGTTTTGCCCATCTCGGCTGAAAGATTATTGCTGCTATATGACAGATCATACACCTCCACACCATTAGCTCACTCACATGCAGCCTCCTCACTCAGTGGTCAGGCTCGCCCCTCTTTTTGATCGCTCTCTATTACATGTTTTTGGGAGGTAGGAAGCACTAAATTGCAACCTTGCTCCCTCTGTCTCTATCCTTAGCTGCCGCGTTCGTACTCAATCGCGGCAGTTAAGGAGTTAAACTGTACAGCACAGAAAAATCTCCATGTCTGGCAGATGCAGCAGGGACCAGGCTATATGTAACATCCCTTGACAAAGACCTGCTGCGGTTGATACGCGTGTCGGGGGTGCACGCCAGGTAATAGTTTGTCCTCCTCTCTGTCACCCTAACACTATTTTCGCCACTTCTTTTTGTTTATATATATTTTTTCATTACACATTGTGTTGCGTTTCTGTGAATTTGGGCCTACAATTGTTGGTAGCAAGTGCACATTTCATGTCTTTTCTAGCATGCATATGTATACTGGTGCCCATTGATTGTTACCTCCTGTCGTACTATAATTGTGTGTGAGATTGTATATCACTTACTATTTATACTACTTCTTGTATATTTCAACTATTTAGGACCTATTACCTCGTGTGCATTATGTATCTCGTCCTGTGATGCATTTATCTTTTATCTATATATTTTATGGTTTTGAAATGTAATAAAGATTACTGTTTTTTCATCATTTATTTTGTAGCCTTGTTTTCTGCTCCCTCTTTTGTTCCTTTTTTGGGTATTTTATTAGATTCTTTAAGAGGCTTTTGGCTTTTCTGGTATATATTATTGTTATTATCTACAGTTATTATCAGTTATTATCTACAGTATTTATTATTGTATGACACACTGTTTTTGGTTTATGTATGTAACAGTAGTGCCAGCGTGATCCCAAAGACGATATAAATCGTCCTCCTGCGGCAACAGCCCGATGATGAGGAAGATTTATATTGTCTTGTGGACACACAAGAGGTTAACATAACATAACATAAGGGGTTAAAGAGAATGTGGACTCAATTTTAAATCTGTAATTAGTTACTGCAAATAATTTCCAAAGTAATGACTTATATGTCCACTAATTGTCAGTTATAACAAATACATTATTGCTTATGTAGTTTGCCTTTGAAATCATCATTGAGTAAAAGCAATTCAGCTGATTATTTATTTGACATGCATTGTAATATATCATTAATGTTTCACATTTTTGCAAGACTGACAACTATACAACACCAAAAACAACATTCCCACCAAAGGTACAGAAAACACAAGCACTTCATTTCTCTTTTTTAGTTGCGAGGCTTTGATGAGAGAGAAAACGTATGAGGAAAAAAAAACTACTTACAATGAGATAAAGACTTAATTATTGAAAAGACATTAAAATTGTTTCATTTCCTTGAGAATACACATGCATTTTGTAGCAGCAGAATGTTCTCTGTCTCTCAGTGAACCCATTGATCCACATCTTTCATAATGAACTCTAATAACAACTCCATTACTGCCATCCTTCTGATTGGTGCAGACTGCCACAAAATTAGCTACAAAGGAGCCAGCTTGTCAATATTAATTCCGCCACAGAGATTACTTGTTATGGGAGAACAAAGGTGTTCTGGCTTGAGCAGAACAACTTAACTCCTTGTCTCATAAAATTTAAGCTGCTATTGATCGCCTTCTTGTATTGTGCTGAAGGATTAAAATAAACACTCTCTACCTTTCTCTCTCCTTCTCTCTTTTATTTACAACTGCAAATGCAGGCATGCAGACAGAAGTACGTTTAATCACTCTGCTGCCTTCTCCTCCTCCCAATCTACTTTTCACTAAGAATCATTCAGGAACATGAAGCAAATTAAATCAATGAATTCATCCTAACAGATGGGTGCTTTAACAGTCAGTTAGCCTTTAGATAATTGAGGCGTTGACTCTGGATCATAAAATGGATGGCTCGTTTGTACATTTTACTGAAATAGATCATTGAGGTTAAATAAATGAAATCCCATTTGTCAAGCAGTAATAAATGGTCTGCCTTTCTGCAAACAGCTCTGTTTGGCCTAATAAATACAGCAATGTTACAGTGCTCCTCCCTTGATAAGGTTATGGCTTAATGAAATGGTCTTTCCACTGCTTGTTTTTGCCTCCTCCTGCATCATGTGATAAGTAGCAAACCAACGAAGCTTGTAATTACAATCTTACAGAAACCCGGCCAATCTGTGTATAAATCTCACCATCCAATTACAAGATGTAATAATTTTGCAGTCAAGCTGGTAATGAGGTCTAATACTCATGCATGTGATAATCCCCCCTGGATGCTGAGTCTATCAGATGTTAGCTTTGTAATTATACTGGCAGAAAATCATTATTTCATGTTCAGCAGAAAAATGAGGTTGGTGGGAAGTTAATTTTCTCTATGCTCTGTGAAGCATAGACAAAATTTTAATGATTTAATCATTATGGTTATCCCTTTTTCAATTGACCCATGTTACTTGTGCAGAAACACTGGCACAATTAGAAGTCTCTGTTACCAGATAAAGCTTGCCAGGTATGCAATGTTTTAATGTAATAATAACCATATACAATTAAACTATTAACCTGAGTGATAGTAGAGGAAAAAACATATTTTATGTGTTCATTACTTATACATAGCATACACGATGAGCCTGTCGAGGAGAGATACCGGCAAATGAATCATTTAAAATATTTTAATTACAATGCTCTGTTATGATTACTACAGGCTTCTAGCACATTGCACATTGATTGCTTTACAAAGGAACTGTGTGTTTGATGTTCAAATTAGTAGAACGAACAACCTGTATATGTGATGTTGCCAGAATATGTTTGGGATATTTCTGCTAATTACAGTGGAAGGATTGGCTAGGATAACAGTTTCATTGTGTCAATATCGGTATTGTAACACACTTATTATTTATTAATGAAGCACTTATCAGGGTAGGGCTGATAATATATTGTCCAAACATCTGCACAGGGCATATTTTAAACATCTAATTCTACTTAAAACACAATTACAGGAAATACAGGACATGCTGGAAATGTGTTTCTTAAATTATATTGGAACAAACATCCAAAGCAATTGGATGTTCCTTTGAGAGTTCTAAATAGACAGTGATAAGAAAAGAATACAATATACAATGTTCCAGTGTGCTGAGATTGCACTGATCATACTTAGTTCAATGGACCAGTGTGTGACATCATCTTTTGGCTTTTTCTGGGCTATTTACTTTTTAGGAACCAGTAGAGCGGAATTAGAAGCAAGACAATCAAATGGTCACAGCTGACACCTGCAAACACCAATGAGTAAAGAGTGGAAAAGGCTCTCAGTAAGCGTCTTTAATGTCTATCAAGGCTATGTGCAGTTTGTAGTTTTTCCTCATCCATCTTGTGTTCTTTCATTCTAGTCATTTGTTTTGTCATTGAAAGCCAATTTCCCATAGTCATTTTACTCAGTTTGTCTCAAATAAAATGTCTTATTGACTTTTGATCTCTTTAAATGCTTAATACTGTATAAAATAGGCAATAATAACTATAAAAAGCTGGCAATAATATGAGTGAATAATTTGGGTTAAAATGCAAAGAATTCACACTGTTTAGAAATGCACACTTGTTTTAAATTCTAAAATCTGAATTAAACATGTAGCATGGAATAAAGGTTATTGAAGACATTTATAAAGTTATTTTTGGTTTAAAATTGAAACTTGTTTAATCCTGAAATGTAACTTTTGATGAGACCATAGCTCTAAGTTATAGCTTCTATTCCTGTAGAATTCTGTTTATGAATGCTAAAGAGAAAAGATTTTCTGCATCACAAAAAAAAGCTCAAATTTGTTAATTGGCTGGCATTATATATATTAAATATTGTTCATTAATATTACATCTGTTCAGTCTGTTATTATGTACACGGCTTCCATTTATTTTAATAAGACCTTTGAGTAGGGGACCTGAAAAGTGTTTCATCTTATGTTAAAGAATGAGCTCCATATTTTATAATTCATATTATTAATTTTTTAATTAATTAACTTCCAATGTGAGAGACAGAATATTTAAAAAAATCCAGAAAATTACATTATGTGATTATTAAATAATGAATTAGCATTTTATTGCATGAAATAAAGTATTGGACACCATAGAAAAACAGAACATAATATTTGATACAGAAACAAATTACAAAGTCAGATTTTTCCTGTATTTTTCCTGTATTAGTTTGCTGATACTCCAGCAGGAATTTTGGTCTATCCTCCACACAGATCTCCTCCACATCTCTTAGGTTTTGAGACTGTTGTTGGGCAACATTGAGTTTCAGTTTGCCTCCAAAGATTTAGGATTAGGTTTTTAGCTAGACCACTCCAGAACCTTGAATGATTTTTTTTTTTAAATAATTAGCAGCGAGAGCTGTGGTGTGTTCGTAGCCATTAAAGACACAGTGGCTGTTACCATCCATGAGCTGTATAGTATGTATTGTGAACAACCTAACACAAGTCCTAACACTAAACAACACACCTTTCTAGAGACACTTCTAGGGTGAGTACAGATGATTAGGAAGGGATGTCTTATCAATGGGGGGAGACTTTAATCAGGTTTTATATCCCTCGATTGATTCTTATTCCCCAACCACGCTCAGGAGCCCATTCCCTATTTCTCTACTGTAATAAAGTATGATTTATATGATGCATGGCATATATGTCACCCCTCTGACCATGACGACACCTTCTTTTCAATTTGCCATAAAAGATACCCATGAATAGACCTCTTCCTGGTAGATATAAAAATTGTATCCAGAGTGTTAGATGCCAGCATTGGGACCATTACTTTGTCAGATTATGCCCCCATTACAGTGAAAATTGAGGAGCAATATGAATCTGCTGCCCCAGGGGACTGGCTTTGGAAGATCAGGAGGGGCAGGTCCCCATGGCCAACTAGCCTCCCTACACTTAGGGCATCCATATAATTATGGCAAGGTTTGTTACAATTCCTTAAATTACTTCCCTTCAGACATGGAGATGTTCCTCTTAATACAGTCCAACACATTATTCCTGACTTCTCCTCTTGGATAAGCAAGTGTTTACTGACCATCAGGATTGCTTCCCTTTAGTGAAGTCACTTCAAATATTCTCAAAATATCTTCGAATCAGGGGGGGCGTGGCCTGGATGAGCTCGAGAGCAGACGTGTAGCTCTGAGCTCCGACTTCGCGGCCTAAAAAGCGACTAAAGAAAGCAACACCGAGCAGGGAAATAATCTCAGAAAGTCTCTGTAGCTGTCGGAGGTATGATGACACGCAAAAGACTCACAAAAAGTGGCCCCAAACGTCTTACCGACTTCTTCTCGGCAAGGAACAGCCCGCAGGGATCCACACAAGATGGCGCCGCGGGAATCAGACACGAGGAGGAAAGGGGTAAAGCGGTATCTCCAACCACCTCATCATTTGCGAGCTCCCCAATAAGGCAGGAAAGCTTACCATCTCCGAATGCGGCGCACGTTGCAGAGGAAGAGCCGGAGGATCCGAGACCCGGGCCGCGCCAGTCCGGTAGCGGGAGACATAAAATGGCGCCTGACCAAACAAGGCAGACGACATCTCCGAGCTGCAGCCCAGACAAGCAAAGACCACGCTGGTCGGATTCGCAGCCTGAAAGGGAGCTAGAAACAACAATAGCCGGGACGGGTGAGTCTGACCCCTTGCAGGAATTCCCATCATCAGAGCAACCAGCATCTGAGACTTTCATAAAACGAATGATGCTAGCCTTTAGAGGGTCCATCCATAAAGACCTTATATCCATAAATAATCAAACCAAAGTACTGGTTGATGAGCTAGGGACAAGGGTCGACCACCTAGAGGACAAGTTGGGAGAAGTTACAAACTCTCACAATGAATTGATTGAGGCCCACTATGCTTTGGAAGAGGAAGTGGAAGCCATGAAACTCAAGATAGCAGACATGGAAGACCGCGGGAGACGTAACAACGTTAAATTCAGAGGAATCCCGGAATCCATCACTCCGGCTGCATTAAAAGAGTACCTTACAGAGCTCCTACACGCCACTCTGCATTCAGCTCCGCTGACAGAATGCCTCATAGACAGAGCGCATAGATTGCCCAAACCAAAATCGATCCCTGAGAATCTCCCAAGAGATGTTATTGCAAGACTGCACTATTTTCATACCAAAGATGCCCTCATGCTCCTTTCTAGAAAAGCAAAGAAATTGCCAGAACCTTATGAAAATATAAAAGTCTACACAGACCTGTCACAAGCCACACTACAAGCGAGGAAAAAATTTCTCCCCATAACAATGACACTACGCAAGAATGAGATTCTTTACAAGTGGGGATTCCCATTGAAACTGATAATTAGACGGGAAGGAACAACACATGTCCTGACGAAACCAGAAGAAGGAATACAGCTGCTAAAAACGTGGGATCTTACCATCAGCGACATAAACACAGATCGTGCAACGCAAAGAGCAGCAGAGATTGCAAAGGACTGGCAAGTTGCATAAAATGCATCCCACACTTTATAAACAAAGATTATTCACAAGTTTATATGTCTAATGCAAAAACTAAAAAGGCGGGGGTTTTAATAGCAGTTAAAAATGATGAAGAATTAACAGTCATAGAGGTGTTAAAGGATGGAGCGGGGAGGTTCCTTGCCCTTGTCTGCTTAATAAACAATATCCCTTACACTTTAGTTAATGTATATGCCCCCAACTCTGGGCAAGTAAGATTCTTGAATAAAATGTTGAGAAAAATTAAAAAAGAAGGTAAGGGCAAAATTCTGATTTTCGGTGACTTTAATATAGTCCCGGACTCTAAGATGGATTCGACGGGCAGGGGCAGGGTGCCACCCCCATCCCTAATGTCTTGGTTACATAAAGAAGGTCTCTATGATACATTTAGGTGTTTAAACTCCTCAGCAAAAGAGTATACATTTTACTCCAATAGACACAAGTCATTCACTAGAATAGACTTATGTTTAGCTGATAGGGAAGCGTTACCGCACATCAGCAAATCAGAAATAGGAACAATAACGTGGTCAGACCACTCACCCACTTTCACTACATTATCTTTTTCCCTCCTCATACATAACCAGAACAGATGGCGCAATCAACCCTTCATATTCAACCTCCCCTCATACAAGAGGAGAATCTCTCAAGCTATCAGCAACTATTTTCACCACAATATAGAATTGGAAGTAGATTTGTTCAATTTATGGCAATCACACAAAGTAGCAGTACGGGGGACTCTAATTCAAATAGGGATACAACATAATAGGAAAAAAGAGAAGGTAGTCTCAGATATACTTAACAAAATAAAGTATCTCGAAAGGGAAGCCCAACACACAGACGCAGACAATATACATAAGCAACTAACTGAAACTAGACAGGAACTAAGAGCAGCTCTCTTATCAGACTACGACAAAACAATGTCGTCAATTAAAGCCTCATATTATACAGCGTATAATAAGCCTAGTAAACTTATGGCAAATAAAGTAAAACCGAAAAAAATTAGAAACAAAATAAAGTTTTTATATAGCAATACAAACCCCCCCAACAAAGAAACACACCCACTTAAGATAGCAAACCTATTTAGAGATTTCTACGAGTCTCTATATAACCTAGAGAGGGACCCCAAGACCCCACAACCTACACAACAAAATATCAACGACTTTCTATCTAAACTAACACTCCCTACCCTATCACCGGAGCAATTAGAAAGCCTAAATAGACCTTTTACATCCGATGAAATCATTGCGGTCATCAAAAAATTAAAAAAGCACAAAGCCCCAGGGCCAGATGGCTTTTTAAACGAATATTATTTAACGTTCTACCACCTATTAATCCCGTACATGATCTCTGTTTTTAATAAAGCAATGAAAAGTGGATCAATGCCGCGAGAAATGTTAGAAGCCACAATAACAACTCTGCCTAAACCAGGCAAAGACCCATCTTCTCCCCCAAACTTTAGGCCAATATAATTGCTAAACAGTGATACAAAACTCTACGCTAAAATAATCGCCTGTAGACTATTAGATATTTTACCCACTCTAATTCATAACGACCAAGTGGGCTTCACAAAAGGGAGGCAGGCCTCTGATGGAACTAGACGTATAATTGATTTAATCTCGGAGATGGAGTCTTCTCGAGCGCCTTCTCTGCTCCTCACCTTGGATGCGGAGAAGGCGTTCGACAGGATCCATTGGGGTTATGCATTTTCTGTATTGACAAAATTTGGATTCCAAGGCCCCATCTATAATGCTATACAAGCTTTATATTCCTGCCCATCTGCCACAGTACTAGCTAATGGATACAGCTCAAAACCTTTTAATATCACAAATGGAACCCGTCAGGGATGCCCCCTTTCCCCTCTTATTTTCGTATTAGTCATGGAACCGCTGGCGGAAACCATACGAGTCAACCCGAATATCTATGGGATATCAGCTGGGATGAGACAACACAAACTAGGATTATTCGCAGATGACGTAATTTTGACACTCTCCTCAGTGTTAACCTCATTAAGAGAAACTCAAAAAACGTTACAAAATTTTGGATTAATTTCCTACTATAAGATTAATGTGAATAAATCCCAAATACTAGGCATCAATTGCTCCCGGGAATTAAAAAACAGTATTAGAAAGGAATTCGAATTCCAATGGTCGGATGATCACGTTCCCTATTTAGGGATAAAACTATGTAGCCCCCTGAAATCCCTGGCGAGCATAAATGTTGAACCTTTAATTATAGATTTGCAGAAATAATTGGAAATTCTAGCCAAACAAGAACCATCGTGGATGGGACGAACGGTATTATTTAAAATGATGATACTTCCAAAAATACTCTATTTGTTACGTACCCTTGTTATCCCATTACCACCCAGTATAATACTTAGGTTGCAAAAATTAGTTTCTAATTTTATATGGAACCACAAAAAGCCTAGAATAGCAGCAAAATTACTCTCAACAACTAGGGAAAGAGGAGGAATGGGGGTCCCAAATCTGACAAATTATCATAAAGCAATAGTTAGTCAACAAATAAAGAAATGGTGCACCCAATCTAACAACTCTAGTTGGCCCACAATTGAAACACATTCATTAGCAGGTAAGTCCTTATATAATCTATTAATAGCTCACGCGTGCTTTACACCACTAAATGTCCCCGAGATACAGTCCCCCACAATAAAGGTAACTCTAGACAGTTGGAAAGCCCTGCGGAAAGCCATACCAAACACAATTCCCAGCAAGGAACTGCAAGTTCCCATACAAGTATTAGAATATTTAATACCAGGCATCTCATTAGAAAGGTGGGCAAACCAGGGCATTAAGCACATACAAGATTTATACAGCCAGGACAAGCTAGCATCCTTTCAGGAAATTTCCCAGAAATTTCAATTGTCCAATAGAGATAGCTATATATACACACAAGTCACACATTGTCTAGGAAAAGAAAAACTGCACAAAACTCAACTGCCAATTCCACTCCTAGATCTCATTTCGCAATCAGCAGAAATGAAGGAACAAAAGACTAGATCGCTATACAACATATTTCAAGGAGATTTGGTTCCTACCAAACTTACATCACATCTAAAATGGCAGTCTGAATTAGACTCGGACATCACACAAAAAGAATGGAATACTGCTTGTTATTGGGCTAAAAAAGCAACTAAAAATGCTAATCTGCTAGAGGTTCATCTTAAAATACTAAATAGATGGTATCTCACCCCAAATAGAATATCAAAAATTTACCCAGATTCCTCTGACCAATGTTGGAGGGGATGCGGGGGAAGGGGGTCCTTATCTCATATATTTTGGAAATGTCCTATTTTATTACCATTCTGGAAAGAAGTATTCCAGATGTGCACCAAAGTAGCTAAAAACGACATCCCATTAAACCCTCGACTAGCACTACTGGGAGTCGATATAATTAAAGTACCTAATAAAGCAAGATGCATGGTGGGACACATTATCCTTACTGCCAAACTCCTCATAGCGAAAGGATGGAAATCCTCAAACCCACCTACAATAACAAAATTATTAGACAAACTAGCAGAGCACTGCACCTTTGAGCGATTGGTAGCATTAGGGAATAACTCATTAATCAATTTTCAAGAAAACTGGGACGGTTGGTTGTCAATATACCCAAACCTTTCACCGTGCAGAAGGGGTTTATCCGAATAAAATAATAAGGATGGAAGAAAAATCGCCAAAAATTTCCAAAGATGGAAAAAAAAATAATCCGCCTAAATAACTAAACAGATTCTCTCTATGGTAAAGACTACTTATAACACTAAAGGTCATTAATACACATTTACCGTGAAGACCATTGTTTCTTTGTTTTTTGTTTTTTTTTGTTTTTTGTTATGGTATTGTCGAAAGTTGTTATTACTGACAAAGTAATTAATGGCTCAACTAATAATACTTTATTCCTGTACTGCAAGATGATTAAGAAACGTAGAGCTATTGACTGTAAATTTAAATACAGAAACATATAAATGTGTGTTAAGTGATGCGACATATACATGTTTCCCATGTAAAATACAAAATTTTCAATAAAAATTGAGTTAAAAAAAAAAATAAAAAATATCTTCGAATCAGACATTTCCATTCATGTCTTGATATAGACGTAGCCCAACCTCATACTCCCTTAGAATCCCTTTTCTATGATTCTTATAAAAAGCGCAAAGGTATTTTAGTGGCACTATACTATACATTCTCATACATTTTATACATTCTCATACATTCTGAAACCAAAGGGCCTATTTGCTTTGGCTACAAAGCCAATTTTCACCTCAACAGTGAAAGGGGGTTTCTTATGAGCTTTAAATTATCTCACTGCATTAACCATTTGAAATATACAGGAAACTACTGTATAGGTGGTATCTGACCCTTCTCTTTTTAAAAAAAATGTACCCTTCTTCTTCAGCCACATGCTGGAGATGTCACAGAGGCACTGGCACATGTAATGTGGAATTGTGAGTATTGTCCGCTTCTGGCATTCCATCTTTCTTTTCCCTCTTGTTCACTCCCTGATGGAGCCCTCAAGTAGCTATTTTATCCCTAGATCTGGAAGATTTCAACAAAGAGGACACATTGCTGACATTCCACATCTTGACAGTCAACAGAGTACACGTATTCTACTGCTGAAAAGTTTGGGGTCACCCAGACAATTTAGTAATTTCCATTAAAATTCAAACTTTTATTTCTCTAATGAATATAAAATATAGTCAAGACATTAACAAGGTTTGAAATATTTATTTCTTATATGAAAAAATAATTTTCTCCTTCAAACTGTGCTTTCATCAAGAATCCTCCCTTTGCTATAATTACAGCATTTCAGACCTTCGGCATTCTAGCTGTTAATTTACTGAGTTAATCTAGAGAAATTTTACCCCATGCTTTCATAAGCCTCTCCAACACATTGGACTGGCTTGATGGGCACATTTTGCGTACCATATGGTCAAGCTGCCCCCACAATGGTTCAATGGTGTTGAGATCTGGGGAATGGGTTGGGCACTCCATTACAGATAGAATACCAGCTATTTGCTTCTTCCCTAAATAGCTCATGCATAATGTGGAGGTGTGCTTTCGCTCATTGTCCTGTTGTAGGATGAAATTGGCTCCAATCGAGCATGAGTATTGTGTATGGCATGGCATTGTAAAATGAAGTAATCGCCTTCCTTTAGCAGCGCCACAGCAACCCCAGACCACCACATTACCTCCATCATGCTTCACAGAAGATATTAGGTACTCTTCTAGCATCTTGTCAGTTGTTGTGCATCTCACAAATGTTCTTCTGTGTGATCCAAACACCTCGGTTCATCTGTCCATAACACTTTTTTCCAATCTTCCTCTTTTTAATGTGTTTTTTGTCCGTATTAATCTTTTCCTTTTATTAGCCAGTCTCAGGTATGGTTTTTTCTTTGCCACTCTATCCTAAAGGTCAGCATCCTGGAGTCTCCTGTTCACTATAGAAGTTAGCTATGCTGTTTGGTTGGTAGTATTTAATGATGGTTGGTAGTATTTAATGAATAGCACACACCATTGAAGGAAATCTTTAGTTTCTTGGCAATTTGTCACACAGAATAGCCTTCGAAGAACAAGACAGTTGAGTTTCACATTAAAGGTTTTTTTTTATTTTGCTGAACATTGTGAGAGTTTCATAGAACAAACAAGTATGATGTGCCAGATTCTCAACCACTTCAAACAAAGGTCTTCTCTAATTAGCCAAACTGATTTCAGCTATGCTAGCTTACTTCTTGCATCCATTAGCCTTTCTACACAGTTAGCAAACACAATGTACAATTTAACCACCAGAGTAGCAGTTGCTGGAAATGGGCCTATATGCACCTATGTAAATATTGCATTAAAAAACAGATGTTTTCAGCTAGAATAGAGAATATTTATGATTCATTTAATGTTAACTTAATTAAAAGAAGATGGTTTTCTTTCAAAAATAAGGTAATTTCTATATGACCCCAAATATTTGAGAGGTTATGTAGAAAACATTGGAAATCTAGTTACTTAGGAGGATCATGGAAGGGATACAGTTAAACGCAACTATGGAAAGGTTCACTGCTTCGGGAACAAGCTCATTACCCACATATAATCATGTATAGGGGACAAATGGTATGCATACTATGCTTCCAACCCACCTAGGTAGATGTGACTTTTATCTTTTCTTTACTCACTCCCTCTTAAATCATTTCTTGAAATTTGGTGGTACACATTTATTCTCTATTGAACCACTCCCCAGGACAAATGTATCAACTAGTCTAAATGCAGTAAAGCTAGTGGGTGGAAGCATACATGGAACATGTTCATGTTATGGTTATTGTTCACTCTTAATATTTTCAATACTGCTATTTGTACCTCCCCTATGGTATTTACACTCTCCTCCTTCCCCTTCCATTTTCCTCCACTTGTGGGGTAAAGAAAAAAAAAAAGAATGAGTACAACCCTCTCTGCTAAGGGGACAGGATGACTGCACCATGTTGAAGGGAGGTTGGATTAATTAGCATCTTATCACATTCCAGTCAGTGGTGGCTAGAATGTGTTGCAGGCTAGAGGCATGCCTAGTTAGTAGATATGTAGAGTGGTGAGTTTCTGTGTTCTGAGTTGCAGGTCAGAGTGTCCAAACCTAATTTGCATATTATCTAAAGATGTTTTTGGACTATGATTTAATGCCAAAACAAGAAGTGACTCTGTAGCAGTATCTCAATCCCAAACAGCAGTCATAATTGGTTTTAGTTTGGTTTCTATTAATCTTAAAGATTTGTTTAACAATAGGGCAGTTACTAACTTTGTTGAACTACATGACAATTGACATCTATTGAAGCGTCCAGGCAGCTTTTACAACATCCTGGAGATCTTAACAGCTTGATAAACTGAAGTTCTGAAGACTGGTCAGTGAGGACCAAGGTGAGCGCAAGTTTTAGTAGGCTAAATTAACCTATACAGTTGCCCCCCAAGCCACGTGACGAGGCAGCAGGGTCTTCGCCATGATAAATTGGTGGCAGTGTTGGGATTATTTAATTTTTTGTTAGAGCATTAAGTGCTGGGATTAGGCAACTAATCCCAGAACTAAAGGACTAGTGTAAATCCTTGCGAGGAGTACCATAGTCTTACACAGACCAAATCAGTGCTGTTCTAAGACACACATGCAAACAGTTCCCCTTCCCTGTTTTTATTCACTATCTTTAATTTGTCAAAGGTTGCACACAGCGATGGCAACCATCTGCAAAAGGCAGAGCAAGGAGGCTCTTGTCCATCTCTATTAGCAGAGAGGCTTTTATCTGGCTGACAAGTCCAAAGAACTTTTTGTTTGTGCTTTGATGGAGCAAGATGCAGAGCAAGGATCTGGCATGGCTTTATGGGTTCCAAGACATGGACATTAATTTTGGAAGAGTTTCCCCAGAGGCTACCCAAAGCAGGAGCCCTCAGGAAGGCATGGGTTTGTCTCTACAAATGGTCCTACAGCAGCTAGGTGAATGTGATACTTGCCTGTGCCTGCAGCTTATCATTCAATTTAATCAGGCAGCTGAAGCACAAGAGCGGCCTCAAAGCGTGAGTGAGACGTATTGAAAGGGGTATCAGTTCTGTGCAACCCCAATCCCAGGATGTAAACCCCAAAAGACCTTGTCAAGAATATTTTCCAGTATTTGACAAGGATGGAGACGTGGACATTTTTCTGCAGTCATTTGAGAAGACCTGCTGACAATACCATCTGCCCTGAGAGCAGTGGGCACAGTATTTAAGCACAGGGTTAAGAGGCAAAGCCTTGAAAGTATTAAATGGCCTTTCTCTTGAGCCTGATGAGGACTCTGATGCTATAAAAGTTTGTTTGATTAAAAAATGCAACCTAACTCCAGTGCTGTACCACAAGAAATTCCGGAGCGTAAAGTGAGGACCAACTGACAGTCACGTAGGCAAGGCAACTTATGGGCTACCTTTGAAAGTGGATCTGAGGACTTTCTGTCAACAGCCATGAGGACCTGGAGGATTTCATGATAATGGATCAATTTCTGCACATTTGTCTTGTGGATGCACAACAGTTTGTTTGTGACAGGGAGCCTAAAACTACGGATGCAGCTGCACAGATTGCGGACACCTATACTGCCAACAGGATGACTCAACCCCAAAAGGTTGTTGCAAACAGCCGGAACGGGGGTAAGCCAGTGGGGAATTCCCCTTCTTCTGCAAACCAACCACCAGGGCACCCCTTTTCTGAATCCCCAGGGACTAAAGGGATTGTTATTAACAATCGCAAATGTTTCACCTGTAACCAAGTGGGACATCTTAGTATTGCATGTCCCAACAAGAAGAATATTACTAGAACACTGTCTGGATCATCAACCTCTGTTTTACTTGTGTGCCCGGGACGGTAGGGAAAAACAATGATAATCTTCAGTCTGTTACCGTGAGAAATCGAGTCACTGTTGGATTAAGAGACACTGAAGCAGATGTGACCCTTGTACATCCAGAAATGTTGAACTCAAATGACATTCCAGGAAAAACACTGTTTATAATAGGGGTTGCGGGAGTTAGCCCTGAAGTACCCAAGTACCAATGGCCCATGTGTATCAGGATGGGGTTTGAGGAGGGTGGGCATATCCAACACCATTCCTACTAATGTGTTATTAGGCACTGACCTTGGCAAGATGATGTCTCAATATGTTCCGACTAACCCTTTGATAACAATTGAGGAGCACTGCTCTCCTCAGTAGAGTGTGATGAATCTAAGAAAAGCAATGATGTGAAGGGAGGGCTAAAAACAGATGCCCCACCAACTGATATACTAGACTTGCCTGAAGGGGATGATGAGGAATCTTCATATGTTGCAGCTGTGACTTGTAATCAAACTGACTTTAATCCTCAAACTGAGCTGTCCACAGGAGAAGAGGTTGAATCTTGTAACCTTCTGCCTGGGGTTCAGCTAGTACAGTCTGAGAATCAAGCCACTAGCTCTGGTCCAGCGCTTACATCAGGCCATGACCTACATATTGATAATCAGAGTTTTATGCACACCCTACAGACAGATACTACCTTGGAGAAGTTGATACTTCTTGCAGGTAAACCTTCTCCTGAATCTGACAAAGAATAGGTGTTCTGGGAAGAAGAAAAGTATACTCTATATGGAGAGTATCCCCACTGATAAACATAAATTCTGGGTTTGTGAGAAATGCCTAGTTGTTCCCTATCAGTTCAGAGAAAAATTGCTTAAGGTTGCCCATGAAATCCCTCTAGCTGGGTACCTAGGGATACAAAAAAACTAAAGCTTGCTTGATGCACAGTTTTTATTGGCCCAAGATGGGCACTGACATTGCACAGTTTCCCAAAGGGAAAGACAATGCAAAGCCTCTGTAAGAAAATGCAAGTAGAACAGCTGGTAGCTACTTCTGTGATAGGGTTTGTGTGTACGTTTCAATGGGACCCTGAAACAAATGCTTAAAATACTCATTGAGACTGTAGGGAGAGACTGGGAGCAGTACTTTCCCCATCTCTTGTTTGCTTACCGGGAAGTGCCACAAGCCTCCACCAGTTTCTCTCCATTTCAGCTTATTTATAGGAGACCAGTAAGGGGGCCTCTTGACCTGATTAAGGACACTTGGGGAGGTAATGTAGGAACACAAATTGTTTCTGTGATAGAATATGTACTGAGACTCAGGGAGAAGATGCAGACCTTGAGTGACTTAGTGCATGAAAATATGTCCATAACCCAGACCAATAAGAAGGTCTGGGCGCTGGTTCCCATGTTGCAAAACAAACTACAGGCTGCATGGGAGGGCCCCTATACTATATGCAAACCATTAAATGATGTTAACTATGTTGTAGCACTAGATGAGGCAAAAAAAACACCAATGGTCCCTTGAGACTGCACAATTCAACCCCCAACACTTCTATACTCAGAAGTGTGAGCTCATGGAGGTACTTAATGCCTTCACATATACTGTACGTTCTCCCAGGCTTCTTGGTAAAGTTATTTAGATTTTCACAGGGTGGACACTGGCAAACACTTGCCCATAAGGCAATCTGCTTACCGAAGTTTCAACTGAAGTCAAATCTAAATATGAAGGATCAAGTAGAAGAGATGTTTGCCCTTGGTGTAATACAAAAATCTCAGGGTGCATGGGCCTCCCCTCCCTTGTGTCAACAAAGCACAGAACAGGTACTGGAAGATCCCTATGACAAAAGTGGCTCAGGAAAGTTCTGCCTTAATAACTCCCTTTGAGCTGTACAAATTTTTGGTTATGCCATTTGATATGAAAAATACCCCTGCCACCTTCCAAAGGTTGGCCAACCAACTCCTAGAGGGACTGGATAGCTTTTCAGTTGCATACCTTGATGACACAGCAGGTTTAAGCAACTCAGCAATGGGGGAACACCTGCAACATCTATCACAGGTGCTGGAGAGACTCAAAATGGCAGGTTTGACTGTCAAACCGGAGAAATGTCAGATAGCAGTGTCAGATGTGCAATATCTGGGACACTGTGTGAGAGGTGGGGTGATTAAGCCTGAACAGGGGAAAGTAGATGCCATAATTACCTGGCCTACCCCTAGAACTAAGAAACAAGTCAAGTCTTTCCTAGGGACAGCCGGCTATTATTGGAAATTTGTGCCAAACTACAGTGCTCTGGTTAAAACCTAAACAGATTTAACCAAGATAAAACTTCCCCAAATTGTTGCATGGACCAATCAGTCTAGAGAATTCTTTTCAGCCTTAAAAGCTGTATTGACAAGTTCACGTGTTCTCCCCAGACTTCACCCGCAGATTTTTGGTACAAACTGACGCCAGCACATACAGACTAGGTGCAGTCCTTCGTCAGGTAATCCCGAAACCAGAAGAGCACCTTATAGTTTACCTTAGTAAGAAACTTTTGCCCTGTGAGGTTGCATATGCCACAATTGAAAAAGAGTGTTTGGCAATTGTGTGGGCTCTGCAAAAACTACAGCCACAGATCATAATCCACTTAGCTGGCTTAATAGGGTGGCTGGGGACACCAACCTTACTTGTAACAATTTAAACTAGTTTTACCTCTTATGGTAAGTTGGGTTGTTTTATTTATGATACATGAAGTATTAATTTGCCTCTATTATTCTTATACTGTGTAGTTTGGATATTTCTATATGGCTGAGATAATTAATGAACTTATCTAGCATAATCCGTGAGTGTTTTGAAACAAAATTAACATATGATACTTATACTGATTTTACTTCCATACACTATCAATATCCAAGTTCAAAGAAACGCAGTTTTCAAGACCAGATCAATGGGTTAATCAGAGTAGTATCTGAGTGCAGAAGCATACAAACTTAGAGTATTCCAGAGAATTACTTAGCCACTGTTCACATTACATTTTACTTGGAAAATTAAAATAAGTAATATTGTATCTCATTTTACAAGTCTTTTAAAAAAAAAAATCTGTGTTCTCCATAACCCCTATTTTAAAGAGTTCATTACAAGGTCACATTACAAGTCAAACATAGGGTGTATCCAAACGTTTGCACAATATTTAACCCCTGGTAATGTTTGGAGAGGGCTCAATGAGCCCTTCCAAACCTAAAGTACTACCCACCGGTAACAACCATCAGTGCCAGCGCCAATCGTGGGTGTTTACATTAACATCTTCAAAAAGATGACGGCGCCCATCTTGGTGAAGACTGCCACTCCCTATGATGTCATCGGAGAGTGGCAATCTGGTCACATGACAGCGTCGGGTCATACAATGTCCCAGGACTGTCTGAATTTAACCATTTCATTATAATGTGTGATTTATAAGATAAATTCTCACATACTGCCATACTAGTATGGGGGTATATGGTAGGATCAAACAGGCAACCTGGCTTAAAGTACTATAGGGTATCTAAAAAAAAAGTTTAAAAAATGTAAAACATTTAAAAAAAATAATTAAAAAAAACCCTAAAAATTCTAATTAACATAAACATAAATAACATAAACATGTTAGGTATCGCTGCATCCCAAAATGTCCGATCTATGCAAATATAATCATGATTAAGTACCTCATGGAGGTACTTAATGCCTTCACATATACTGTACGTTCTCCCAGGCTTCTTGGTAAAGTTATTTAGATTTTCACAGGGTGGACACTGGCAAACACTTGCCCATAAGGCAATCTGCTTACCGAAGTTTCAACTGAAGTCAAATCTAAATATGAAGGATCAAGTAGAAGAGATGTTTGCCCTTGGTGTAATACAAAAATCTCAGGGTGCATGGGCCTCCCCTCCCTTGTGTCAACAAAGCACAGAACAGGTACTGGAAGATCCCTATGACAAAAGTGGCTCAGGAAAGTTCTGCCTTAATAACTCCCTTTGAGCTGTACAAATTTTTGGTTATGCCATTTGATATGAAAAATACCCCTGCCACCTTCCAAAGGTTGGCCAACCAACTCCTAGAGGGACTGGATAGCTTTTCAGTTGCATACCTTGATGACACAGCAGGTTTAAGCAACTCAGCAATGGGGGAACACCTGCAACATCTATCACAGGTGCTGGAGAGACTCAAAATGGCAGGTTTGACTGTCAAACCGGAGAAATGTCAGATAGCAGTGTCAGATGTGCAATATCTGGGACACTGTGTGAGAGGTGGGGTGATTAAGCCTGAACAGGGGAAAGTAGATGCCATAATTACCTGGCCTACCCCTAGAACTAAGAAACAAGTCAAGTCTTTCCTAGGGACAGCCGGCTATTATTGGAAATTTGTGCCAAACTACAGTGCTCTGGTTAAAACCTAAACAGATTTAACCAAGATAAAACTTCCCCAAATTGTTGCATGGACCAATCAGTCTAGAGAATTCTTTTCAGCCTTAAAAGCTGTATTGACAAGTTCACGTGTTCTCCCCAGACTTCACCCGCAGATTTTTGGTACAAACTGACGCCAGCACATACAGACTAGGTGCAGTCCTTCGTCAGGTAATCCCGAAACCAGAAGAGCACCTTATAGTTTACCTTAGTAAGAAACTTTTGCCCTGTGAGGTTGCATATGCCACAATTGAAAAAGAGTGTTTGGCAATTGTGTGGGCTCTGCAAAAACTACAGCCACAGATCATAATCCACTTAGCTGGCTTAATAGGGTGGCTGGGGACACCAACCTTACTTGTAACAATTTAAACTAGTTTTACCTCTTATGGTAAGTTGGGTTGTTTTATTTATGATACATGAAGTATTAATTTGCCTCTATTATTCTTATACTGTGTAGTTTGGATATTTCTATATGGCTGAGATAATTAATGAACTTATCTAGCATAATCCGTGAGTGTTTTGAAACAAAATTAACATATGATACTTATACTGATTTTACTTCCATACACTATCAATATCCAAGTTCAAAGAAACGCAGTTTTCAAGACCAGATCAATGGGTTAATCAGAGTAGTATCTGAGTGCAGAAGCATACAAACTTAGAGTATTCCAGAGAATTACTTAGCCACTGTTCACATTACATTTTACTTGGAAAATTAAAATAAGTAATATTGTATCTCATTTTACAAGTCTTTTAAAAAAAAAAATCTGTGTTCTCCATAACCCCTATTTTAAAGAGTTCATTACAAGGTCACATTACAAGTCAAACATAGGGTGTATCCAAACGTTTGCACAATATTTAACCCCTGGTAATGTTTGGAGAGGGCTCAATGAGCCCTTCCAAACCTAAAGTACTACCCACCGGTAACAACCATCAGTGCCAGCGCCAATCGTGGGTGTTTACATTAACATCTTCAAAAAGATGACGGCGCCCATCTTGGTGAAGACTGCCACTCCCTATGATGTCATCGGAGAGTGGCAATCTGGTCACATTACAGCGTCGGATCATACAATGTCCCAGGACTGTCTGAATTTAACCATTTCATTATAATGTGTGATTTATAAGATAAATTCTCACATACTGCCATGGGGGTATATGGTAGGATCAAACAGGCAACCTGGCTTAAAGTACTATAGGGTATCTAAAAAAAAAGTTTAAAAAATGTAAAACATTTAAAAAAAATAATTAAAAAAAACCCTAAAAATTCTAATTAACATAAACATAAATAACATAAACATGTTAGGTATCGCTGCATCCCAAAATGTCCGATCTATGCAAATATAATCATGATTATTCAGCGTTTAAAACTTGAAACTGAAAATAGCGGTCAAAGTCAAAAATGCCACTTTTTTGCTATTTTGCAAAATATCAAAAATGTGATCAAAAGTGATCAAAAGTCTGTACAGTCCTCAAAATGCTAGCATTGAAACATTATTAAGTCCAGAAGATGGCAGAATGAAGGGGTTTTTTCTATAGAAGGTTTAAATTTTTGTAAATCTATGAAAACATTATGAAACCTATATAAATCTGGTAACATTGTAATTGTACTGACCCAAAGAATAAAGTAGACATGTCATTTAGGGTGCACAGTGAAAGCTGTAAAATCTAAGCCCACAAGAAAATGGTGCAAATGCATTTTTTCACCAATTTCGCTGCATTTGGAATTTTTTTCCTGCTTCCCATTACACAGAATGGAATATTTAATACTGTTGCTACAAAGTGCAATTTGTTTCACAGAAAAACAGCCCTCACACAGCTCTTATTATTAATTATTATTATTATTATTACCGTATATACTCGTGTATAAGCCGAGTTTTTCAGCACAAAAAATGTACTGAAAAACGTCCCCTAGGCTTATATATGAGTCTATTAAAAGAAAAAGTTACCCACTTAAAAAAAAAAACTTATATACTCACCCTCCGATGTCAGTGCGCCTCCCCGATGTCAGCGCGGCTCACCGATGTCCTCGATGTCAGCACGTCCCGTCTTCTTTCTTCTCTGCGGCTCCTCTTCTTTCTTCTTGCTTCTTTCATGGACGCGGCCATGTTTTCTTCTAGCAGGTGAATACTATGCCGCGGCCGCTGCTGACGTCATAGTATGCGCGGCCATGAAGAAAACATGGCCGCATCATGGAAGCAAGAAGAAAGAAGAGGAGCCGCAGAGAAGAAAGAAGATGGAACACGCTGACATCGGGGACATCTGGGAGACTTCAGAGGGTGAGTATATAAGTTTATACTGTGGGCTGTGGGGGCAGGCTTGCTGTATACTACTAGGGGCTGCTGTATACTATTAGGGGCTTGTTGTATACTACTAGGGGCTGCTGTATACTACTAGGGGCTGCTGTATACTACTAGGGGCTGCTGTATACTACTAGGGGCTTGCTGTATACTACTAGGGGCTTGCTTTATACTACTAGGGGCTGCTGTATACTTCTAGGTGCTTGCTGTATACTACTAGGGCCTTGCTGTATACTACATGGGGGCTGGCTGTATACTACTAGGGGCTGCTGTATACTACATGGGGGCTGGCAGGCTGTATTCTACAGGGGTTGCTGTATACTACATATGGGCTGGCTGGCTGTATACTACTAGGGGCTGCTGTATACTACATGGGGGCTGGCAGGCTGTATACTACTGGGGACTGGCAGGCTGTATACTACTGGGGGCTAGCAGGCTGTATACTACTGGGGGCTGGCAGGTTGTATACTACTAGGGGCCGCTGTATACTACATGGGGGCTGGCAGGCCATATACTACTGGGGTTTAGCAGGTTGTATACTACTGGGGGGGGGGGGGGGGTTGACCAATGCATTTCCCACCCTCGGCTTATACTCGAGTCAGTAGTTTTTCCCAGTTTTTGGTGGTAAAATTAGGGGTCTCGGCTTATACTCGGGTTGGCTTATAATTGAGTATATACGGTAAGTTATAGAATTTTGAAGGTTGAGAGTGAAAAATTAAAGTGCAAAACAAAGAATGGTCTGGTCATTGTAAGGACTCTGAAAGTATTTAAAAAAAAATTGGGCTAGTCAGCATTACCCGTTCAACCAATGGGAACATAGAGAATTGTGCTCATGGGTAGTTAAAAACATCAAAAACTCAGAAAAACAATGTAATAATAAAGTGTCCAGAGCACCAATAGCCTATGTTGTACACAGTTTTAGTCATAGTATATTTATTGCACACTATACAATTATATGAATTGGCATAAAATAGACATAGACATGAAAAATAATTGTGTAAAAATGTAAACAAAAGTGTGAACAAAAATGTAAACAAGAATAGACTTATGTCCTTTCTTATACGTATTAAAAAATCGTCCTATATGTCCATAAAGTTTTTGACCATAAATTTTTTGATCCTTCCGATCAATGTACCGTAATGTGGTTTGTTTAGGATAAAGTATGCTTAAGATCAAATTTATGAAATTTTATTGCAAAGTGTCCATATGATGTATAGTTCAGTATTCACTTTGCTGTTGCAAAAGAAAAGTATTGGTTAATATAATGACATGTCTTAGTTAATCATGGACAAGTCTAGAACTGTGCACATAAAAAGATTTATAAGTCCTCAACTAACTGCACCTCTCCACTATACTTCATCCTCGGCAAGAAGGCACTTTATATATTTTGAAAGGTAATCAACACAAAGAAATAAGATGACACATCTGTTATAAATTGAAGAGATGACTCGCTATATGCATTAAGGTAACCAAACGTACAAACAAATGGAGCTCTGTAGCAATACAAGAGAGAAAAAAACATACTGGGACCATGCATGCGCAGTAGAGAAATCACATGGAGTCCACAGTGCCAGATGGTCCATAAGTACACAAGACCACACAAGTTTTTAAATACTTTTTTTTTAACTTGTACAAGGGATTTTTTGATCATGGTAGGCCACAAAGTGGCACAATGATAAGAGTGTGGAGGTGGCAACAGCAGAAGCAGGAGCCCACAGGAGGCAGCAGCATGGTGGCAGCAACATGGAAAGCCACAGAGTGGTCCAATGACAGAGTGTGGAAGTGTCCGCAGCAGCATTAGCAGCAGCAACAGGAGGCCACGAAGTGGCACAATGATATAATGTGGAGGTGGCATCAGCAGCAACAGGAGGCCACAAAGGGGCACAACGATAAGAGTGTGGAGATGGCGGCAGCAGAAGCAGCAGCTGCAACAGGAGGCCACAAAGGGGCACAATGTTAAGAGTGTGAAGGTGGCGGCAGAAGAAGCAGGAGCCCACAGGTGGCAGCAACATGGTGGCAGCAACAGGGAAATGATAGAGTGTGGAGGTGGTATCAATATCAGCAGGAACCAGCAGGGTGGCACAATGATATAGTGTGGAGATGGCAGCAGCAGGAACCCACAAAACCCACAGCAGACGAGGCCACATTGTGGCACAATGATGAAGTTTGAAATGACTTTGATTTCAAAATATTCAATGTAAATTTTAATTTGTAGATTCGAGACGCCACATCCATAATACATTACAGTTTTCCTGTAAAATACCAGGTCTTTGACAAAAAATAACTGCAAAGGTGGCACCAGAAGCAGCAGCATGAGGTCAGAGGTGGGGAGGTGGCGGCAACATGGTAGGCCACAGAGTGGCACAATGATATAGTGTGGAGGTGGCATCAGTAGCAGCAGGAGCATGCAGAGTGGCACAATTATATAGTATGAAGGTGGCATCAGTAGCAGCAGGAGCCCTCAGGGTGGCACAATGATATAGTGTGGAGGTGGCATCAGTAGCAGCAGCAGGAGCCCGCAGTGTGGCACAATGATATAGTGTGGAGGTGGCGTTAGTATTAGCAGCAGCAGCAACAGCCCGCAGAGTGGCACAATGATATAGTGTGAAGGTGGCATCAGTAGCAGCAGGAGCCCACAGTGTGGCAGAATGATATAGTGTGAAGGTGGCATCATCAGCAGCAGGAGCCCGCAGAGTGGCACAATGATATAGTGTGAAGGTGGAAACAGCAGCAAAAGGAGCACGCAGGGTCACACAATGATATAGTATGGAGGTGGGAGCAGTAGCAGCAGGAGCCCGCAGAGTGGCACAATTATAAAGTGTGAAAGTGGCATCAGTAGCAGCAGGAGGCCACAGAGTGGCACAATGATATAGTGTGAAGGTGGCATCAGAAGCAGCAGGAGCCCACAGGGTGGCACAATGATATAGTGTGGAGGTGGCATCAGCAGCAGCAGGAGCCTACTGGGTGGCACCGGATGCTCCTGTTCCTCCTCTCCTGTCACCTGAGTAAAAAAAACACAAATTGCATCAGACTCTGCATGTGCTCCAATGTCCTTCTCCTCCTCTAGTTCAACCCCCACCGGACTCATGTGGTCATGAGATGTAGTCTCCACTTCTCCAGTGCCCTGACCAGACAGATTTTGCAGCATGAGTTCCAGGACATGAAGCAGTGGAATGTCATTATTCATCCCCCAGTCCTGGTGACTGACAAATAACATGGCCTCTTCAAAGGGCCTGAGTAAACGGCAGGTGTCACGCGTGAGCTGCCAGTTACACAGGGGAGTACTCTGCTCCGCATGCATCATCAAAAAATCATTAATGGCTTTTCTCTGTTCGTACAGGCGGTCTAACATATGGAGGCTGGAATTCCAACGGGTGGAAACATTGCATATCAGACTATCAGACCTCAAGGCACAGTGTCCTGGCCATTTTTAGAATGTCTTGCAGATGGGTGGAAGACTTCAGGAACTTGTTGAAAACCAATTTGAACACACAGCGTGGACACCATGTTCCCACCATGTCTGTCACCATTGTTCCGATTTTTAGCAGAACAAAACCACACATTGATATCTTGTTGCATGACGCAAAGCAGTTCCTCCCCTGTGTGACTTTGTTTGCCCAGGCAAACCAGGTGTAGAACTGCGTGACACCGCTTTGCTTTGCACATGTGGTATGATGGAGCATCACTTGTGGAGGCTGAGGTGGTGGTGGAGAAGGAGGAGGAGAAAGCACCGTCTCTTGTAGAACATGTACTGGCCCTGACCATAGTTACAGCTCCACACATCCGCGCTGTTGTGCACCTTGGAAGAAACTGATAAGCTCAAGGACTGGCCCACCTTCTGTACATTGAAGGGCTGGCACAGCCTTTTTGGAAAAAAAATTGCGGCTTGGAACTCTCCACCTCGGTTCGGCACAAGCCATTAGTTCTCTGAAGGGTGCAAAGTCCACAACTTGGAAAGGGAGGTACTGCAGTTCCAATAACTTGGAAAGGAGCATGGTCAGCTTCTGCACCTTAGGATGGCTGGACACGTACAGTTGTCTCTTTGTAATCTCCTCGTGCAACGACTGCTGCTACCATGCGTAGAAAGGAGCAGGAGCATCTGGACTGGGAGTTGATGTCAAAGTCAAACAGCTCCCTTCGGGAGAGGTGCTGAATCCTTGACTGGCTGAAATGGTATGTGTGGCAATAGGGGCTGCCCAGGCCAATGGATGGTGACACTGCATTTGTGGATGCAGGGTCATGGTGCTGAAGTTAGCTCCCTGGTCACGCTTCACTTTCTGCCCTCAGATTCTACATATACACAAGCTCTGGTGTCTTAACAAAAAACTGCCAACATTCTGACTACTAATGCCGCTGCCTCACTGAGGCCCTGTGCCATTGTTTACTTGGACCTGCAAAGCGGGGTTTGTACCCCTAGACTGTTTGGCTCCCGTCCTCACTCTCCTGCCCCCCTGCTGACTCGCGGCCACAGTAGCGACTTGCTGCCTGCTTTGCTGCCTGAAGCGCAAACTGACACCCTCTTCTCCTGATGATGAAGATGATGATGATGAATCCCTAGCTTTACCCGGCCTCCAAGTTGGATCGGCTACATCATCATCAATTTCTGTTTCCCTGTCACTGCTATTCTCCTCAATAGTCTCAGTATGCACAGCCCGACTACTTGCAAGTGCAGCATAACCTCCCATGCCACTCTCCACATCTCTTTTATCTTGCCTACTGCACAAAGCAGTGGATGTCTGCCCCACCTCTTCACTGCCAAGCAGCTGCTGACTGTTCTCAAGGAATTAGTCCTCGCTGTATAGTGGCGCTGAGCCCAGACCATCTAGTAGATCTCTGGCTGAGGGAAATGAACAGGACAGAGGCTGCTTGAGGACAAGTGAGCGTCGCTGACCTGCTCCTGGGCCATGCAAACTAAGTGTTGTATCTGACGAGTCAACCAATGGAGAACATATGGATTGTTTATCAACACAATGCCGATAGATGACAGTTCTGGCCTCACAGTGTCACCCCTGCCGTGAAGTCCCCTTACTGTGCTGCGACCTGTGCCTGCTCCACCTGCCACCTCTTTGTGTGACATATTGGTTAATCAACTATGTTGATTTGACACGGATCTACTTTATCTACCAAAAATTCACTTCAGCAACAAAATGGAACTGCTATTTGGGGTATACAGTTCCCCCAAAATGGACACCCTGGGATTGAAGTAGAAATCACTACAGAAAGTATGTGGATTTTACACAGATTTCTCCCTGGCCGTTAACCATACCATAAAGATAGTATACTATTTTTATTATATGGGTCTCTGCGATTACTAAAAAGCCTCATTTATATAGTTTTTTTAAAAAAAAAATGTTACTGAATAAAAAGTAATTTGGCGAAAATGTTAATTTTATATGCATAACTTTTTTATTTTTCGACTGACAAAACTGGTTAAGGGCTTATTTTTTTGTGAGAATGATTGCTCTTTTTAGTGGTCTTATTTTAGAGTGTGTAACTTTTTAAATCACTTTTTAGAGCATTTTTTAAATGTTTTTTTCTATGGGGTTCAATTTGCGGATCTAATAATGATTCAGTTTTATTATGCAGATTGTCACGGATGCAGTGATACCACATATGTCGGTTTTATTTTGCGTTTTATTCAATTTTACTGAATAAAAACTAATTTGGAGAAAATCTTGTTCATTATAGCATCAGCATATTTTAATACGCAGAGCTTTTTTATTTTTCAGCTGACGAATCTGGTTAAGGGCTTATTTTTTGCAAGAAGAGTTGCTATTTTTCGTGGTCTTATTTTAGAGTGCTTAACTTTTTTTTCACTTTTCAGTGCATTTTTTAAAGGTATTAATTAAGAATTAGCTTTTCTCGGAAAGTTTTTTGCGTTTTTTTCCCCCGGCATTTACCGTGCAGGTCTAGTAATAATTCTGTTTTATTATGCAGATTGTTATGGATGTGGCAATACGAAATATGTGGCTTGTTTTGTGTGTTTGTGTTTTTTATACTTTAATAAGTGTTTTTTATGGGAAAGTGACATTTTAGGGGATTATATTTTTATGTATTTATTTTTTATTTATTCTACTTTAAACTTTAGTGTTTTTAACATTTTTACTTATACATACTTGAACTTGAACCAGCGATGCTCTGAGTAATAGTTCAAGTCCAATACACTGCTCTGCAATACTAATACTTTGTAGAGCAGTGTAAACTGTCTGAGCATGCAGAAGAATGTTCAGAAAGTTTACAGTCAGACCCGGAAGGGGTCTGACTGCCGGGGAGATCAGGCAGCCCCAGGGCACTTGGCAGACCTCAGGACTGCCCAGAAGAGAATCAAATCCACCGGTAAGTGGTGCGGGAGATCCGATCCATAGGGGGAAGACCCTTACATGCCACGGTCATACTTGACCACAGAGTATAAGGGGTTAACACTTGTGATTGGTGCCGTCTCCGATCACGGGTGTTACAGCGTGTCAGCTGTATTAGACAGCTGACAGCCGCTGCTTCTGGTGTCGCCTCCGTTCGTGAGCCGGTGCCAGAAGCTGGACCTTAGAAGTATCTACCCGCAGGGACGTACTTTAATGTCCAAGTGCGCGTAGGGGTTAATGCAAATGACCCACCATGTTGCAGAGTACACAAAACTCTTTTGTATGTAAAGCAGGTGACGTTTAAGAGACTATATTGCCAAGTATTTTATTTCGGCAGAAGGAGCAGTGGCATGGCGATATGATTTGGTTAGACAGGGTCGTTATGATTAAATGTGTCTTATCTAATTAAGACAAAACATGTGTTTGGTGAATGTAACCATATTTATTTTTTGGTCAATAAAGTATTTAAAAACAAAAAGTAAGCCTTTCCGTGCAAAATTGCTGATTTTTACATTTTACAGGCACATTATATTTGAGACACATTTTTTCACAAAATCAAAGGGACCACAGTAAAGGGAAGCAAAGTATCAACATGAAAAGAAGGCTTTTACAACAACATACAAAACACATATGCAATACATTTCCGGCAACATTAACACATCTGAAGGCCATAAGATCTGGTATGGACTGATTCACTGAATTGAAGACAAAGGGGAAAAGCAGGGTGCCTCGGTGTAGTATTATATAATCACTGTATAAGGTTGAAAGTTAGGGTGCTCACCTTTGGGCTATCTTGTAGCCAAGCATGTAGTTTTGTCGTTGTAAAGAGCTTCCTGTGGAGAGGTAAGGCCACGAGGATTAAGCATCCAAAGGTTTATCCCGCGGCTGGAGGTATATCATAATGGCAAGTCAGGAAATTCCACATAGATAATGCATCTTCATATGAATCATGTCTTTTTATTTTTAAAAATGATAGTAGCGTTTCAGCACTGGACTAGCGCCTTCGTCAGGTTCAGAATAATAAAGAAGCATAATCAACATTATATAGGAATGCAAAGCCTCTTTTCCAGTATGGGAAGTGCGTCAGAGTGGTAATAATGACATGATAAGAGGATGCATCTGTCCATCAGCACTGTTCCTGGAAGTATCGGGACCTTAAATCCCTATTGAACATATTCCGGAGGATACAACCGACTGGTTAACAGCACTAAACTAAAAAAAAATGCTATTGGATCTTCAAGTTACATACACTAATCCCTGAAGGGCTGAACAAAGCCATTGAAACATTCGAAAACTAAACATCAGACCAAAATATGTGAGTTGCCGTTTCACATCAAGCTACCATCAACCTTTTAGAATGGGAATGTGATCATCATCAAACAAGATTAATCACCAACTAGCAAATAGTATACAAGTATTTAAGGTCCCGATACTTCCAGGAATGGTGCTGATGGACAGATGCATCCTCCTATCATGTCATTATTACCACTCTGACGCACTTCCCATACTGGAAAAGAGACTTTGCATTCCTATACAATGTTGATTATGCTTTGTATTTTATTATTCTGAACCTGAACATTCCATTAAAAAAATCATGAAATGTCTGAATCTCTGAAAAACCTATTTAACAAAATTTAGCAAAACAGGAGCAAGGCAACTGTGTCATTCTTTAGGATGTACATTGCATGAGTATTCACAGACCACCATGGTAGTAGGCTCAAAATCAGACTCTTTCAATGGTGCAACGGTTTCTATTGCAGAAGATGTGGAAGGCACTGGCTGCCAGGTTGTTGGTTCACTATTTAGCATTGACACATAATAATTTGGCTGATGACTACTAGTATAAGCTTGGGGTGGATTGTAAAATTTCTCTAGCAGAGGTGCCACTGTGTGTTGTGTCTTCCTCTCTAGCTTGGACCAATGGTTCTTAATCATCGCTGTATGTTGGTGTTTGTTGCTGAAAAGCCTGTTGCATCCTTTAGGTCAATCTCATTGGCTGTTTGTTTATACATTTGTATTACATTTAATACTAAAATGATACAATTGCTTTTTATCTCCACTAACAATTCTCGACATTGTCTCGCTACTTAAGTGGCAAAGCTTTCACACATGTCTTCGTTACTGACTTGTCACAGCAGATTTACTGCTTCTCGTTCCAAAGCTAGAGACTGTTGATTGAGACAACGTGTGGCTTGTCGTCTTGAAGCATGTGTTCCATGAGTCGGTAGTGGTGGCGTAGCTGGTCTTTCTTGTGACACCTCATGTTCTATTTCTGGCTGGCTTGCTTAGTGAATATTTTTCTCCTCCTCCTCAGAAGATTGACTTCCAGGGCTATCATCTTGAGCTTCATTGGTGTTGTAGCTAATGTTTGGCTCTGCGGCATATTGCCCTGTGATCTGTTGGGATATTGAATTTTTTGAGTTAAAAATATTGCATACTTGCAAAAAAAGATAAGGAAAAGTCAGCTCACCTGGACACCATGATTGGAATTTAAACAACTGCAACAGCACGGATCCAACCTCCGCCCAAAGGCACCATGAGAAGATTTAGAAAAGCACGATCCAGCTTCAGATTGCAGTGTAGTAAAATATTCAAGGTTTATTTATACAGCTTTAAAAGCAGAAAAATATCCCACATGGGAAACATATATGGAAGAAAAAAGGAGGAAAAGAAAACGGTCTGCAGGTAAAACCTACGCGTTTCAATAAAACATCTTAATCATGGTTTAGCGTTCACGTCCGCTACCCTGACTTATATTCCCCTAATGAGCTGGTGTCATGTGACTACCAGTTCCGTTCTGAAATGGGGGAATGAACTAATGGAAAATGTGTACATATTTGTATCCAAATATACTTATATTTTGTATCTATGTCTATCTATCCATTGTTCCTAGACCCAGAATAAGAAAGTGTGGTGGTGTTACATTAGAAATGTCTAATAGAAATAAATTACATCTTGGCGGCTGTCCATACCTGTCGGGATGCGGGTTTGTAAGAGGAAGATCCAAAAAGTCTCCCGTTTAAGGAGACATCTCCCGTGGTCACCTCCCCTTTTAGGTTTACTAACTTTTTCTATGGCAACCACTTTACAAGTCCCGCAGTTCCCCGCGTATGTGTCACGAAAATGCTTGGATACTGTTGACACATTGACTGCGGTATTGCTAGAGGCATCAGACAAATGTCTGCGTATTCTGGTTTTTAGGGTGTTCGTCGTACACTCTACTTACTGTAGGTTACAGGAGGTGCAGGTAATAAGATAGATAACATAAGAGGTGTTACAGTTTATATATTTTTTAATTTGATATTCCTCTCCCGTTACCACTGACACGAATGTTTTGGTAGGTGTTAGGTGAGAGCATGTAACACAAGTATTACGTCCGCATTTATAACAACCTTTCACTGACAACCAGTGTTGGTTTTCATCCTTTTGCCGTGTACTTAAGAACATGCTCGGAGATAGTTGCATCGCCAAGGTAGGTGCTTTTTTAGCTGTAAATCGCACTCCTGAATTTAAAAGAGGGTACAGTGTTTCGTCTGTTTGTAAAATTGGGACATGTTTTTTGATAATGGAGACAATGTTTCTTTTCAGGTTTTAATAAATTAGATCTAGGAATATTTTTGACTGTATTCTCAGCTCTTTCTAACATCCACTGGGCATATTGCCTTTTTGATAACTTATCAAATAATTTATTTTTCTCTTGTTCAAAGGTAATATTTTTTGTACAGTTTCGTTTGAGTCTAATCAATTCCCCAACAGGGATTTTTTTAATCACATGTTGGGGGTGGCACGAATCTGCCCGAAGTGTGGAATTAGATGCGGTTGGTTTCAAGTAAGGGGAAATAGTTATTATGTCGCCACTATTTAAGGTGATGTCCAGAAAATTCATGTACTTGGAATTGAGCACAAACGTGAATCTTAAATTCATGTCATTCCCATTGATGTAATGAATAAAGTCTATAGCTTCTTGGGTGGTCCCCCCCCCATATCAGGAGCAGGTCGTCGATATAACGACCATACCACCTGATATGGGGGGAAAAAATATTAGACTCTGAAAAAAGAAAAAGTTCCTCCCATCTTCCCATATAGATATTTGCTAGGGAAGGGGAGCATTAACCGCCCATTGAGGCTCCGCATTTTTGTAGAAAGAATTTGTCATCAAAAGTGAAATAGTTGTATTTAAGTAGAAATTCCACTGCCATAATTAAGAATTGTTTAATCTCCAGGGTATAGGCACTGTATTTATCCAAATAGTATGTGAGAATATTCAAGGCTATTGTATGGTTTAGGGAAGGATACAACGCTACTACGTCGCAGGATAGCCAAACATCACTATTCTGCAAGACTTGATTATCCAAAAGGGACACTACATGTTTTGTGTCTTTAATTAGACTGGGCAATGTTGCCACTAAGGGCTGTAGATAACTGTCTACCCATTCTCCCAATCTCTCACTCAAAGATCCAATACCTGCGACAATGGGTCGCATAGGAGGTGGAAAGGTGTAATTTATTTCTATTAACCATTTCTAATTTAACACCACCACACTTTCTTATTCTGGGTCTAGGAACAATGGATAGATAGACATAGATACAAAATATAAGTATATTTGGATACAAATATGTACACATTTTCCATTAGTTCATTCCCCCGTTTCAGAACGGAACTGGTAGTCATTTGACACCAGCTCATTAGGGGTATATAAATCAGGGTAGCGGACTTGAACGCTAAACCATGATTAAGATGATTTATTGAAACGCGTAGGTTTTACCTGCAGACCGTTTTCTTTTCCTCCTTTTTTCTACCATATATGTTTCCCATGTGGGATATTTTTCTGCTTTTAAAGCTGTATAAATAAACCTTGAAGATTTTACTACACTGCAATCTGAAGCTGGATCGTGCTTTTCTAAAAATATTGCATAGTTTAAAAATCACTTTAAAATAAATGCACATTTTTTGTTTCTGAAGGTATTACATTTTTCAAAGCCGTGCTCTTTAACCCCTTCAGGACGCAGCCAGTTCATAGCTTCAGGCTCAGCCTCATTTTTTGTATTCTGACATGCATCTCTTTATGTGGTTATTACTTTTGAACACTGTTACGTATCTAAATGATTCTAAAACTGTTTTTTTCCTCACATGTTGTACTTCATTTAGTTGGAAAATTGTGTCTGTAAAGTTTTACGTTTATTTACAAAAAAAAAGTGATGATTTTTTTTTTAGTTTGCCATTTTCGAAATTAAAAATTATTGTGTTTTCAGACAGATTTCCCACTTAACCCCTTAACGACTTGGCCTTTTTTAGTTTTTTCACTTCCATTTTTCACTCCCCCAATATTCCATGGCGCGTACTGGGAAGCGGGAAAAAAATTCCAAATGCAGTGAAAATGGTGAAAAAACACATTTGCAACGTTTTCTTGTGGGCTTGGATTTTACAGCTTTCACTGTGTGCCCCAAATGACAGGTATACTTTATTCTTTGGGTTGCTAAAATCACAGGGATACCACATTTGTACAGGTTTTTTAATGTTTTCATACATTTAAAAAAATTAAAACCTCCTGTACAAAAATTTTTTTTTGATTTTGCCATCTTCTGGCGCTAATAACTTTCTCTAAGCTAAGTACTTTGGTGTACGGAGCTGTAGGTGGTGTCATTTTTTGCGACTTTTGATGGCGTTTTCATTGCTATCATTGTTAGGACTGTGCTACCTTTTGATCACTTTTTATTAATTTTTTTATATTTTCCAAAATGGCAAAAAAATGTCATTTTTGACTTTGGACGCTATTTTCCGTTACGGGGTTAAACGCAGTGAAAAACCGTTATTATATTTTGATAGATCGGACATTTTCGGACGCGGTGATACCTGATGTGTTTATGATTTTTACTGTTTATTAATATTAATATCAGTGCTAGGGAAAGGGGGGTGATTTGAATTTTTAGGGTTTTTTAATATAATTTTTTTTTTTTACTTTTTTTTACTTTTACTTTAACTATTTTTCAGACTCCCTAGGGTACTTTAACCCTAGGTTGTCTGATCGATCCTACCATATACTGCCATACTGCAATATGGCAGTATATGGGGATTTTACTCCTCATTCATTACAATGTGCTGATAGCTGGTTGATGGATTGTTTTTTGCGAGACATGTTTTATTTTGCAATATCATTGGTATCATTCTGGAGTACATTTTTTTTTTAGAACTTTTTATTGCATTTCTTGTGGGATTCAATAGGTAAAAATCATAATTTTATTTTTTTTACATTTTTTTTACGGCATTCATCATTCAGGTTCAATAATGATTTACTTTTATTCTTTTTATTCATTTTGGTTTTTTTACTTTTACTTTTCCACCAAGGGACATGAGCAAGCAATTGTCTGATTGCTTGTTCATGATAATATCCTCCAATTCTGATGTATTGCAAGGTATTAGCAGTGTCACCCTATGCACATGCCGGCATCAGCTCAGAGGCGGATATATACCACCGCGGGGCAGGAAGGGGTTAAAGAACATGTACGCTTTAATTTTTAAACACATTACTTGCATTGTCTATATTTTTAATACACATTTACAAACATTTTAAATGTCTGTGCCAGTGTTCAATCTAACAAGACTTAAAAAATGTCAACCAAAAGGGCTTCATTACTGCGGAGTTGAGTGCCACAGTTTTGTTCAAAGTGTGTCACAGTTATCCAACATGAATAAAACACCAAAAAAATAAAAGAGCAATATTGCAGGAGCAGTGCAGGGGGCTCCATATTCAGGAAGTCCGTGCAACACCATTCATGAATCGGAACACACTGCACACTTCACCGGCAAAATTCCACTAGTGCAGTATGCACTATTTTTGAGAAATGTGGGCCATTGTTTTTCATTTAAAATATATGGATTACAATCACAGCTTCAAAGTGTATGTTGTTGCTCTCACAGGCTATTTCCTAAGCAAACTACAAATTATGAAAAAGTTTAATAAACAAATGTTTCAGTAAATACAATTCAAATATACATATCCTAACACTATAACAAATACCTCTGTGATAAATGCATGGTAACTGATTCTATGTAAAACACATTACAATTGTCAATATCAAACTAAGTAAACACATTCAAGCCAATTACACTCACCGGCCACTTTATTAGGTACACCTGTCCAACTGCTCGTTAACACTTAATTTCTAATCAGCCAATCACATGGCGGCAACTTAGTGCATTTAGGCATGTAGACATGGTCAAGACAATCTCCTGCAGTTCAAGCAGAGCATCAGTATGGGGAAGAAAGGTGATTTGAGTGCCTTTGAACGTGGCATGGTTGTTGGTGCCAGAAGGGCTGGTCTGAGTATTTCAGAAACTGCTGATCTACTGGGATTTTCACGCACAACCATCTCTAGGGTTTACAGAGAATGGTCCGAAAAAGAAAAAACATCCAGTGAGCGGCAGTTCTGTGGGCGGAAATGCCTTGTTGATGCCAGAGGTCAGAGGAGAATGGGCAGACTGGTTCGAGCTGATAGAAAGACAACAGTGACCCAAATCGACACCCGTTACAACCAAGGTAGGCAGAAGAGCATCTCTGAACGCACAGTACGTCGAACTTTGAGGCAGATGGGCTACAGCAGCAGAAGACCACACCGGTTCCCACTCCTTTCAGCTAAGAACAAGAAACTGAGGCTACAATTTGCACAAGCTCATCGAAATTGGACAGTAGAAGATTGGAAAAACGTTGCCTGGTCTGATGAGTCTCGATTTCTGCTGCAACATTCGGATGGTATGGTCAGAATTTGGCGTCAACAACATGAAAGCATGGATCCATCCTGCCTTGTATCAACGGTTCAGGCTGGTGGTGGTGGTGTCATAGTGTGGGGAATATTTTTTTGGCACTCTTTGGGCCCCTTGGTACCAACTACCTGAGTATTGTTGCTGACCATGTCCATCCCTTTATTACCACAATGTACCCAACATCTGATGGCTACTTTCAGCAGGATAATGCGCCATGTCATAAAGCTGGAATCATCTCAGACTGGTTTCTTCAACATGACAATGAGTTCACTGTACTCAAATGGCCTCCACAGATACCAGATCTCAATCCAATAGAGCATCTTTGGGATGTGGTGGAACGGGAGATTCGCATTATGGATGTGCAGCCGAAAAATCTGCGGCAACTGTGTGATGCCATCATGTCAATATGGACCAAAATCTCTGAGGAATGCTTCCAGCACCTTGTTGAATCTATGCTACGAAGAATTGAGGCAGTTCTGAAGGCAAAAGGGGGTCCAACCCGTTATTAGCATGGTGTACCTAATAAAGTGGCCGGTGAGTGTATGTCAAAGTTAACATAGTCCTCTTGGAGTTCTGTAGACTTTGCCCCTTGGTGCAAGCTTTAGCTTATGATGAGACAATGGGGCACATTTACTTAACCAGTCCTGTCGCGATCCTCGATCCGGACTGTCCGATGAGGATGAAGTCCGGCGCAATTCCCCAAGATCGTGCGCCCGATATCCTGCATGTGTTGCTTCCCCGCTGAGGTCCCCCTTCTTTCCGATGTATGTGAGTGCATGTCTTGCGACACAATTTGAATTTTAAATCCCGCGCTTAGTCTGAATCAGTCCAGTTATCCAACAGCCACGCCCCACGATTTGTGTCGCATGAAAGTCGAGGTGATTGTGGCAAAATCCGGTCCCATGTGCCCAAAACCCCTTTTAAATGCGGCGCAAATTGGAAATTGTCAGGAAACCCGGCAGAAATGCGGTCTGCAGACCCTTAGTAAATGTGCCCCTACATGTCAACTACACCATAGGGACAACTGCAGATTTCACACAAACATTTCTGTAGCCAAATGTATGAAAGGCAAATTTAACTCCAAAGCTTGGAACATGAATTAAGACTTGACAATCAAGAAATGAACATTAGGACACTTAGTCAATGAATATAGCATGTGATCGGAAATGTATTTTCATGTTTATATTATTTCGATTCGAAAATGTAAATGTTCAATAAAAAATGTACTGTGCAATGATGTGTCAAAATTATTTAAAGCAGCTTAAATATTTGCATTTAAAAATGAACAGCAGTGTGATTCAAGCAAATGCTATGTTTTCACAAAATTTACTACACGAACGGCCTGTTAGTGCATTCATGTTGTAAATATCGCTACCAAATATGGCTCTAACATTGCAGAATGTGTTTTGAAATAGTCATTAGTTAACCTGTCTGGTCCTCGGCCCTATTATTTTTGAGCAACTTAATTGCTCTAGATACTTCACCTAGTGTGATAAACTAACAAGGATGTGCCTCTAGCCCTATGTAGAGAAAGGATTTCTGCTGCACACTAATCTGAATGATATATACAGGTGCTCTGGAGAGGATCCCTTAAAGCGTAGGAAAGTTGTAGACTCCAGTCACACATTTTGTGTAGCAAAATTAGAATTTTATTTAACAAACTTCCACACGTGACGTTTCGGTCAAACAACTGACCTTCATCAGACTCAGTTTGTAAATGGATAAGGGAATTGGATTTGCATATAGCAAGATTGGCGCAGTGATGCAGGAATAGCGGTCTCAGCAGCTTTAGGAGGAAAGCAGCAGGAGGTGGTACAAGATGACACCTGGTCTTCACCAAAGTCCAGCGCAAAGGGGGATGGTCTTGCTGCGGCAGGTACCACCAGGTCGTTCCACAGGTGCCACAAGCCCGCGGTGGCGGCCGAGGTCAAGGTACCTTAACGGAAGACAGTCTCGTAGTTGGGTCCAGTCACAGGGTCAGGGCAGGTGGCAGAGATGCAGGGTTGAGTCGAAACCTGGGTCAGCAACTGGAGGTCCAGGCAGATGAGATGAGGAACACTGGAGCACGGCAACACAGGACTCAAGAGCAGGAACACACAGGAACGCAGGAACACACTGATAGGGATTTTTATGCAGGGCCCCAACAGCCCTCTTGACTTTTGTAAGGTGAGTCCTAATTAACCCTTTCATGGTTTTCCTGGTACCAGGAACTCTTCTCTCTCGTTTTAATCTCTCAAATGCATAATATCAAATACAGAAGAGTCATCAAAGTGTGAATATTATACTGCAAAGCTATTGGTCATCAGCACATTCTGGGAAAAAAAATTAATTAATTGTGCTCAGTTCTCAGGGACCTTGTACACAGATATTGTTTATATTATCAAAAGCTACAAAAAGTACTGAGAATGACTTCAGAAGATAAACAATGCTAGATAACAAGATAAGAAGGAGAACAATTATTTATAACAAGTGTCAAGGAGAAATCCTTACAGGCAGACTTTAAATAAAAAAAGAACTGAAGTTTGAATTATGAATTTAACAGGACAGTGGTCAGCGAACATGTCTGCTGCATTTCGATGGCGGACAATAGTCAAGATGGCATCCGAAACCAGTGCGATCTCCTTAACAACACAGGAACACACACGAATGCAGGAATACACAGGAATTCAGGAATATCACTGAATGCTGGAAGTGGCCGGCTTTTATAAACTTCCTGGAAATGGCCAGCACCAGTTAGCGGTGTGCTGGCCCCTTAAATCTTTGAGCGCTGCACGCCCTAGGTGGAGGGAGCGCGTGCGCGTGCGCTACGCTGCGGTATCCTGAGCGGGAGCATGGAGAGGTAAGTCAGTACAGCACCAGCAAACTCAGAATCCAAAGAGTTGTAGGCGAACTCTGCCCACAGTAAGAGGGAGGGCCAGTCATCCTGACGAGCAGAGACAAAGTGACGGAGGTAACAGCCCAGAGTTTGGTTGACTCTGTCTACTTGCCTGTCAGTCTGGGGATGATATGAAGTCCAGATTAACCTGCAGTTGATTGCAGAGGGAAAGCCAGAATCTGGAAACAAACTGGACCCCACGGTCTGAGACAATGTGCAGAAGGAGTCCATGTAACCGGAAGATATGGAGGAAGAACAAACTGGCCAGACGAGGAGCTGATGGCTCACCTGGCAGCGGAACAAAATGAGACATCTTCGAGAACCTGTCAGTTACCACCCAAATGACGGAATTTCCAGAGGAAGATGGTAGATCCTTAATAAAATCCATGGCCACGGAAGTCCACCGGCAGCTGGGTAACGGCAACAGGAGACCAGCAGATTTTAGGCGAAATGGCTTGTTATGAGCACAGGACATGCAGGAACCCACAATCTCCTGCACATCTTTCACCAGGTCTGGCCACCAATAGTAGCGAGAAATAAGGGTCACTGAATGCTGCACCACAGGATGCCCAGCCATTCGAGTCAATATCTTTTTCCGCTAAGCAGGTCGGACATATGTCTTGCCAGGAGGGAGCTGCCTCCGATCCACTGGAACAGAAAGAATCAGTCTTTCAGTAGGGATAACATGCTGTGGAGCCGTTTCTTCCCCAACAACATCAGCTTTGCCATTCTTCTCATCATGGCGGAGGGGCATCAGGAAATTAAAGCGAGTAAAGAAAAGGGACCAGCAAGCTTGTCATGGGTTGAGGCGCTAAGCATTCTGGAGGTACAGGAGATTCTTGTGGTCCATATACACACAGACCGGATGACCGCTACTCTTCCAAGGCAAGTTTGATAGCGAGAAGTTCTCGATCTTCAATGGAGTAATTCCTCTCGGCAGCTGAGAAGGTCTTGGTGAAAAACGCACAAGTGAGTGTTCGGCCTTTAGGCCCTTTCAGGGTGAGAACAGCTCCAGCACCTACAGAGGAAGCATCTACCTCAAGTTGGAATGGTTTGTCAGTGTCAGGCTGTGTTAGGACAGAGGCAGAAGCAAAGGCAGAATTAAGCTTGGTAAATGCTTCTTCGGCCGCCGGAGGCCAGAATTTAGTATTAGCGTTCTTTTTTGTTAACTCCACAATGGGAGACACGAGAGAGGAAAAATGTGGTATAAACTGCCGGTAGTAATTCTCGAAACCCAGAAATCTCTGTATGGCACAAAGTCCTACTGGGCGAGGCCACTGAAGTACTGCAGATCCAGTACTGAAGTTTCCAGTTTGGCATAGAAACGATTGTCCCTAGGGCGCCTACTAACTTGTCATCCATGGACATGATGAGACTCCAGGTCAGCAGAGAACACCAAGATATTGTCAAGGTAGACTATGAAACAGGTGTAGAGCAAGTCTTTGAAAATGCAATTGACAAATTCCAGAAATATTGCCGGTGCATTCCACAGTTCAAAGGGCATAACCAGGTATTCAAAGTGTCCATCACGAGTATTGAAAGTGGTCTTCCACTCATCACCTTCACAAATGCGTACAAGGTTATATGCCCCCCGCAGATCCAGCTAGGTGAAAACCTGGGCACCACATAAACGGTCAAAAAGTTCTGTGATCAAGGGTAGCGGGTAACGGTTTTTCAACGTGATTTTTTTTCGGCCATGGTAGTCGATACATGGATGGAGGGAGCCATCCTTCTTGGCCACGAAGAAGAATTGAGCACCAGCAGGAGAAGATGATTTGTGGATGAACCACTTCTGCAGATTCTCCATGACATAGCCACAGTTTTGGGAACGGAGAGTGGATATACCTTACCATGTGGAGGAGATGTACCTGGTAGCAGCTCTATAGGACAGTCGTAGAAAGCTGGGGAGGCAAAGTCTCGGCTTCTTTCCCTGAGAAGACGTCAGCAAGGTCCATATAAACAGCAGGAAGACCCAACAATGGCTTGGAAGACTCAGAAGAAGATCTGGTGGAGACTGGTCGGAGAGTCTCGAGTCTCGAGGACCCCCGCAAAGAACCTAACCAGTCTGCCAGTTGAGGAGAGGTGCGTGTTGCTGCAACTGCTGAGCAGGGAGCACATAGAAAAACAGTCTCTCTTTATGCAAGGCACCAACTTGCAGGTTTGGTGCGATACTGGACTGGGTCACAGAGGATCTGCCGCCTGACTGACTCCAGACAAACCACAGGAAAATTATGTCGGGAGACCAGAGCGGCATCCATGAAATTCCCTGCAGAACTGGCATCCAGGAAGGTCGAGACTGGAACAGGATCACTGGTCCAAAGCTGAGCAGAACTGGAGGCGTGGAGAAGCTTTACTCTCGCCTAGGGATGCTGCTCCCAGAAACCCTAGATGTGAATGACTTCCTAGACACTGTGGACGTACTGGACAAGACTGGAGGAAATGTTCCAGGCTTGCACAGTAGATGCAGAGATTTCATTTTCTATGTCTAGAGCGCTCTTGGGTTATTAGGCAGGTTTCACCCATCTGCAAGGGCTAATTTTTGAAAACTGGGGCCAGACGAGAAAAACATTAGACTCTGGGTTGTACTAGTGCAATCCACTGTTCTTGCTTGCATTCAGAAAAATGGATGTCTATCCTAGTAGCCAAGGAAATTAGACATTTCAGGGTAGATGGCAGGTCGAGTGCAGACAGGGTGTCTATGATCTGACTAGACAGTCCTTTTTTTTTCTTTTGTTGTTTTCTCTTTTTATTCTTTTTGGGTGGGGGGAGTTGGCATCAGGAGCGGGCCTGGGGATGGGATGATGGATTTAAATATATGGAATCAGGGATAAAAGGGGAAGACTATAATTAAGTTATTTAATGATGTATGTATTAACATTATGCATTAATAATGTAATTTCATTCTCAGGCAACATATTATTGAATGTTATCTGACCAAGTAATAATAATGCTTTGAAGATAATGGGGCACATTTACTAAGGGTCCGCACGGTGCATTCCTGACTATTTCCGATTTGCACCGAATTTAAGTGGGGTTTTGTACGGCAATATGCTGGGTCATGATGGCAGGAAGATCAGCTAGTTCTGGTAGCGGAACCTCGGCGGGATCCATGGCCGGATCTTACTGTCAGGGTTCGGGATGTGTGGATCCACTGGACCACCACGGGCGGTGTGGGGACACCCTTGACACTGATCACATCTAGTTTCGTTGTGGTTATTCTCACGAAAAAGCTTGTGATTCGCTAGAATCATGTCAATTCTCGAGAAATGTTTATGCAGGTGCGAAAAAAAATGTGTAATCCCTGTCCAATGGATGCTGTAATCTCCAGACATCCAAATATGCTTCTCTTTGAGTATAGTAAAATAGTTGTAAAGGCTTATCCAGGCAATTAGGATCTAAGGTGTCCATAGTGGGCCCCATAGACGTATTAAAATCGTGTGTTAGCAGTACCGACCTCTGCTTTCACTCATCTATCAGTGGAAAAAGCTTATTAAAGAATCTTGTTTGCTAAATGTTCGGTGCATAAATTCTGTAAATAATATTGTTAAGAGAACAGACCAAAATAAAATATCAACCTACTGGTTCTATGTGTTTATCTATAATTGAAGAAGCTATTGAGTTCTCAACAGCAATTGGTACCTCGCTTTTTTTGTCTATACCAGGGTCTATGAACAAGTGAGGGCATTGCTTATGTTTGAGGCAAAACATATCTTCCTCATTTAAATGCTTTTCATGTGCTCAAAACACATCTGACTTTGAGTTTTGTGCTTTCCTCCACATACACGACCTTTTAAAAAGGCTGTTTAACCCCTTACCAACATGTGATGTAATAGTACGTGTTGGCTTTAGGTGAATGGAGAGAGCTTACGGGCCCTCTCCATAGCCGGTAAGCCTTTGCTGCATATTGTAGCAAACACTTGGCGGTAACAAGCGCGATCTGTGTCTTCAATAAGATAGTGGCGCATGAGCACCGCCATGTTGCTGAAGATCAGCGCTCCTCATGGCGGTGGGCGGTCTTCCAGTCTCGTTTTAACCCACTGATTACAATGTGCAATTGCACATTGTAATAAATGAGGAGGAAAATCCCCATATATTGCCAAACTGTAGTATGGCAGTATATGGTAGGATCTATCAGACAATCAGATACCCTAGGGGGTATGAAAAATAGTAAAAATAAAAATAAATGAAGTTTAAAAAATTATATTAAAAGAACCTAAAAATCAAATTACTCCCCTTTACCTAGAACTGATATAAATATAAATAAACAGTAAAAATCATAAACACATTTATTATCGCCGCATCCAAAAATGCCCAATTTATCAAAATATAATAAAAGTTTTTCACTGTGTTTAACCCCATAACAGAAAATAGCGCCCAAAGTCGAAAATGCCACTTTTTTGGCATTTTGAAAAATATAATAAATTCAAAAAACAGTGATCAAAAGGCCGTAAAGGCCCAAAAATAAAAGCATTGAAAACCTAATCAAAAGTTGCAAAAAAATTACACCACCCACAGCTCTATACAAGTATGAAAAAGTTATTAGCCCAGAAGATGGCAAAATAAAAAAAAATTGTACTAGAGGTTTTAATTTTTGTAAATGTATGAAAACATAAAATCTATATAAATTTGGTATCTCTGTGATAGAATAAAATAGACATGTCATTTGGGGAGCAAAGTGAATGACGTAAAATATAAGCCCACAAGAAAATGGTGCAAATTCTTTACTGTATGCCACTCTTCTTCCAGTCTTGTTGGTGACTTGGGGGATCCAGGAGAATTTCCTTCAAGAGTTAACGTCCATCTTCAGAAACTGAAGCAACTTTGTTGGTGAGGTGGCAACAGCCTGTCTTTCATCCTTTGAGATGATCATCTTTACGGGGAACCCCCATTAATAGGGGATGCCATGCGTTCTGAGAACTTTTGCAGCTTCTTGGAATTCTATTCTTCTTGCTAACGTTGTAGCTGACAGATCTGTATACAGAGAAATGTCTCTGAACCTTTCTGGAAGCTCACTTGAATTTTGCACCTCTCTCATGAGTTTCTCCTTGAAATGGAAAAAGTGCAGATGGGCTATAACATTCCTCGGGACTGTGGCTGGCAAGGCTTTGGCATTTGGCAGCCAATGTACTTGATCAATAAGTAGTTCTGCTTGTGGTTTTTCAGGCATTAGAGCCACAAAGAAATCAGTAGGGAATTCTGCTAGTGATTCTGGTTTAATGGAATCCGGAACCGAACGTTATATCTGTCCTCCATGTCTGCAATCTTTAGCCTGCACCTCCTCTTCCAAGTTATTACTTACATCCACCAGCTCGTTATGAGCCACCGTGACCACCAGATTTTAGTCTCCACATGTGCAGTTCGCTCACCAAGTGATGTGCATTCATTTTGAAAATCCTGCAGTGCTCTCTTAATGTCCTGCTGCAAGTAGGCTCTCCGGTCACTTAGCATAGAATTCAACATGTCTTCAGAAACAGTCAGTGAGGGGTTAAGAGCTGGCAAAGGTGCATGTACAGACTGGTGTGCTGGTACGTAGTTATTAGCCTAGGTCTTCCCACCATAGTGCTCATATCCCTATGTTGTAGCTACTGTAGCTGGTTGGCAGGATAAGATGCTGGCAAGGAGTTAGCTGAAAAGCACTGCAACACAGCTGTGATGGAATGTGTGGCCTGTGTTCTGCTGTCACAATCTTTAGACCTTGTTTTGCCGGCTCGTAGTATTTTTTTTAATTTCCCCATGGACTCCGGTATGTTACTCTACCCCTCTGCAATTTTTGGCCCTGGTTGGTCAGGTTACAAGAAGCAGTGCAATGTGTGTGCTGCTCCAAGTATTTGAAGGATTCAGATATATCTCAAACTTTTCCCCTGATGAAGTCACCTTGTGTGACATAACGCGTGGGGTGAATTCTCACACCTCCTTGCTGAGTTAGGTGTTCATTACCCCTTGCGCATTCCTTGGTTTGTTTATTGACTGACACACCTTGCAAACCTTTTCATCTGACAGGTTGTATAGGTTTTTAGTATATACCTATCTATCCAATTGACTTGTGATGTATCTCATCTGTTTACATTATTGTTTACAAAAATTGTTTACATAAACAATGCTTGAATTTGTTACAGCCAGAGGGGTTTGTGATGATGATTGTATTGTTTTCACCTCACTGAGTCTTTGCACTGTATACCAGTACACTTTTTAAGTGTTTTTATCTATTTTATGGGTATCTTGTTCTGTGTAAGTATTCTAATAAAGATTGTTAACAATTCATGGTCATTATGACACTTCTTCTTGTTCTTGCTACAAGATAGATCCAATACTATAAAAAATTTTTTTGGGGGGGTGAATAACACAATTAGGACAAAAATTAGATTTTGCCCAATTTCTAGATAAACCACAAAATATTCCAAAAGTTTCAATAAGTTCAGTCTCCCCTCACGCGTGAAATGTCCAGCAGCCTACACTTAATAATGAAAATTCCAGTGGCCTCCCCTACTTTTTCATAATTCTTTCCTCAATAATAAAATGTCTACAAAGTTTAAATGTGTTCTATTATGGGGACATGGCCTTAAGCGGAGAAAGATGGCAGTGTGAGTTGTGAGCTCCTTCTAAAAGTCTTATCATTAAGGAACTAAGAGAAGCCTAACTCATCGTCTACAGTCCTTGCTAGCCAGCAGCCAGTCGGTGATTGATATGACGACCGCCCGGAGAAGAAAGACCAGCGGCATGCCGAAAAAACTAATAAACTTCTACTTTTCATGGGGAAGAATCCCAATCCCAAGAACAATGACCTGGGCTCTCCGAGACTGTCTCCAGTGAGGTCCCTGTTGGCAACATATATCGTAACTGGGGAGACACGGGGTAGCCTAACCATGGTCCAGCTACCTGGTCCAGACTGAAGCTGGACCACCTTGGAAACCCCATCGTTAGCTTCATGAAGCCCAGCCAAGCAAAAGCAGCGGCTGGACAATATAATGGAGGAAGAGGATAAACAATGCTTCTGTTGAATTACACAAGTGGGGTCAGTAATATATACGGACATATTTTCTTTCATTCCCTCTACTGATTCTATGCTTACTGACTCATGACACATGCTCACATTCCTGCATAAATCGTTCCAGTCTGACATTACTCAGCTGTTTCAACCAGTGCAAAATGCGATACAAGATATCGGCAACAGGGTAGACTGCATAGAGACAAAGCTGGGTGAATTTGCCACCTCTCACAATGAAGTAATTGAGGCTCACTATGGGCTCTAGCGATTACAAGCCAAAGTAGCTGACCTAGAAGATAGATCCCATAGGAACAACTTAAAGCTGAGAGGTATCTTGGAATTGGTACCCGATTCTGAAATAACCTGTATAACAGATCTTATGGTCAAGCTGTTACCTGACTTCACAATGCAGGACAAATGCCTCGTCCAAAACACCTATCTAAAGAAGTGCCTATCTAGAATTCACTTTTTTCAGACAAAAGAGCTAATGTTAGCCACTTCAAGGAGAATAGGCAATCTTCCACAACCCTACGATCAGGTTACTCTCTATGCGGACCTATTGCACTGAGACAACTGAATATTCCCTACAATTGGGATATCCGATGCATCTTCTCATGTCAAGAAATAACAATAGTCCATACACTGGAGGAGGAGAAGGATATCCTCAAAAAGTGAGGCATTCAGATTGCTGATCCACCAAACAAGGACAGACCTACCTTTCCCATCATGCTTTTCTCTAGCCTGGCTCCTTGCCTCTTCAGCAGCCATCTTTCTCAATAGAAGCTAGACATACTAATGTCTCTCAGTTAGTTAATCTGTTGTTTACCTCATCATAGAACAGTTGGTGAGTTATATAATTCATGTATCTTACAGAATGGTATGTACTGATTAGAGTTGGGCGAATCAATTCGAACAAATTGGAATTTGTTCTGGAATTTCAGGAAAATTTCGATTCGTCACAATTCCGAAGTTTACGATGATTCGTGGGAGCGAAGTTTCCCCCCCCTTTATTAGCAAAATGGGCGCGATCACAGCGTGTTACATGGGGCAGAGAACTCTAAGAAGAAGAAAGAAATACCCTCAATGACATGTGCAGACCTGTAAGCCAATCGGGACCAGCAGGCTTATGTGATGTTACAGCCCTATAAAAACAGACGGCCATTTCAAATCTCGGCATTTCACACTGCACGTGCTGTCTCTAGCATCTAGCTGCTTGTACTGTACTGTAAGGATTTCTGCTCCAATCCCAGGGTGTCCATTCTGGGGAATCTGTATACCCCAAATTGCAGTTATTTTTTGTTGCTGAAGTTAATAGCAAGAACTCTGTGTAAAATCCACATCATTTCTGGAGTGATTTCTGCTCCAATCCCAGGGTGTCCATTTTGGGGGATCTGTATATCCCAAATTGCAGTTCTTTTTTGTTTCTGAAGTGAAGAGGAAGAAATCAGTGTAAAATCCACATAGTTTCTGTAGTGATTTCTGCTCCAATTCCAGGGTGTCCGTTTTGGGGAATCTGTATACCCCAAATTGCAGTTCTTCTTTGTTGCTGAATAGTAGCAAAAACTCTGTGTAAAATCCACATAGTTTCTGTAGTGATTTCTGCTCCAATTCCAGGTTGTCCATTTTGGGGGGTCACTGTCACTGCTACTGTTACACTGTGACACAGATTTAATGCCTTGGTATATAGAGAGGGATCTTCTCAGAGATTATTGTAATTATTGAGACAATTATAATTATTATTATAGAGATGATTATTATTATTTTTACTATTATTAATAATCGTCTCCATAATAATAAAAATAATAAAATTTATAATAATAATAATAATTGTCTCAATAATTGCAATAATAACCTCTGAGAAGATCCCTCTCTATATATCAGGGCATTAAGTCTGTGTCATAGTGTAACAGTGGCAGATAACACTTCTCAGTTACCAAAAATTCTTAGTTGCATAATCACTGGGCTCATAACTCATTGGATTGCAGTTCCTATCTCCAATGCAGGGGTTCTAGAGTTCGAATCCCAGACTGGGTAAAAATTTATTTAATTTATTAAATAAAGAGCTTGTGTCTGGGGAAGCCCTAGGAGACCATATTTGGACAGAGGTTGTTCTGAACCTGATGACGTGGTCCCTGCTCACTGCTAACCCGACACATCTCTCAAAAGGATTCCCTGTCCGATGTCTGCTCTGGGGAACCCTAGTAGATGTAGTGACCATATATGGATAGAGATCTGAACCTAATGATGTGGTCCCTGCTCTCTGCTAACCTGACACTGCTCTCAAAAGGATTCCCTGTCCAATGTCTGTAGAAGCCATTCAGTACTATCAGTTCAGGCTTTGAAAGTATTTACTATGCGGGACACAGAGCCGGGACAAGCGGGACCTGGAGGGAAAATCCGTGACAATCTGACAGATGCCGTGACGCGGGGCAGGGGTAACAAAAACAGTACTTTCCCGGTAAAATCGGGACGGTCGGGAGCTATGCCTATCATGTTGCTGCCAGCTCAATAATTTGTCATTGTGCCACTCTCTGAACTCATACTCCTGCCACCTCTAGACTTTGTCATTGTGCCACTCTGTGGCATATCATATTGCTTCCAGCTCCAGAATTTGTCATTGTGCCACTCCCTGACCTCATGCTGCTGCTCCTGACACCTCCACACTTTGTCATTGTGCCACTATGTGGCCTCACATGTTGCTACCAGCTCAATAATTTGTCATTGTGACACTCTCTGACCTCATGCGTCTGCTGCTGTCACCTACAGAATTTGTCATTGTACCACTCTCTGACCTCATGCTGCTGTTGCTTCCACCTCCACACTTTGTTATTGTTCCACTCTGTGGCCTAACATGTTGCTACCAGCTCCAGAATTTGTCATTGTGCCACTCTCTGACCTTATGCTGCTGCTTCCAGCTCCAAAATTTTTCATTGTGCCACTCTGTGGCCTACCATGTTGCTGCCAGCTCCACAATTTGTCATTGTGCCACTCTCTGAACTCATACTCCTGCCACCTCTAGACTTTGTCATTGTGCCACTCTGTGGCATATCATATTGCTTCCAGCTCCAGAATTTGTCATTGTGCCACTCCCTGACCTCATGCTGCTGCTCCTGACACCTCCACACTTTGTCATTGTGCCACTATGTGGCCTCACATGTTGCTACCAGCTCAATAATTTGTCATTGTGACACTCTCTGACCTCATGCGTCTGCTGCTGTCACCTACAGAATTTGCCATTGTACCACTCTCTGACCTCATGCTGCTGTTGCTTCCACCTCCACACTTTGTTATTGTTCCACTCTGTGGCCTAACATGTTGCTACCAGCTCCAGAATTTGTCATTGTGCCACTCTCTGACCTTATGCTGCTGCTTCCAGCTCCAAAATTTTTCATTGTGCCACTCTGTGGCCTACCATGTTGCTGCCAGCTCCACAATTTGTCATTGTGCCACTCTCTGACCTCATACTGCTGCTGCCAGCTCCAGAATTTGTCATTGTGCCACTCTGTGGCCTACCATGTTGCTGCAAGGTCCAGAACTTGTTATTGTGCCACTCTCTGACCTCATGCTGCTGCTGCCACCTGTACACTTTTTCATTGTGCCCCTCTGTGGCCTACCATGTTGCTGCCAGCGCCAGAATTTGTCATTGTGCTAGTCCCTGACCTCATGCTGCTGCAGCCTCCACACTTTGTCACTGTGCCACTCTGTGGCCCACCATAATGCTGTCAGCTCAAGAATTTGTCATTGTGCCACTCTCTGACCTCATGCTGCTGCTGCTGCCATCTCCACACTTTATCATTGTGCCACATTGTGGCCTACCATGTTACTGCCACCTACAGAAATTGCCAGTGTGTTAATCTCTGACCTCATGCTGCTGCTGCTGCCAGCTCCAGGATTTGCATTATGCCACTCTCTGACCTCATGATGCTGCTGCTACTGCCAGCTTCAGAATTCCTCATTGTGCCACTCTGTTTCCTACCATGTAGTTGCCAGCTCCACAATTTGTCATTATGCCACTCTCTGACCTCATGCTGCGGCTGCTGCCAGCTCCAGAAATTGTCATTGTGCCACTCTGTGGCCTACCATGTTGCTGCCAGCTCCAGTATTTGACATTGTGCCACTCTCTGACCTCATGCTCCTGCCAGCTCCAGAATTTGTCATTGTGCCACTCTGTGGCCAACCATGTTGCTGCCAGCTCAAGAATTTGTTATTGTTCCACTCTCTGACCTTATGTTGCTGCTGCTGCCACTTCCACACTTTATCATTGTTCCACACTGTGGCCTACCATGTTGCTGACACCTACAAAAATTGTCATCGTACCACTCTCTGACCTCATGCTGCTGCCACCTACAGACCTTGTCATTGTGCCCCTCTGTGGCCTATCATGTTGCTGCCAGCACCAGAATTTGTCATTGTGCCAGTCCCTGACCTCATGCTGCTACAGCCTCCAAACTTTCTTATTGTGCCACTCTGTTGCCTACCATGTTGCTGCCAGCTCCAGAATTTGTCATTGTGCCACTCTCTGACCTCATGCTCCTGCCAGCTCCAGAATTTGTCATTGTGCCACTCTGTGGCCAACCATGTTGCTGCCAGCCCAATAATTTGTCATTGTGCCACTCTCTGACCTCATGCTGCTGCTTCTGCCACCTAAACACTTTGTCATTGTGCCACTATGTGGCCTACAATGTAGCTGCCAGCTCCATAATTTGTCATTGTGCCACTTTCTGACCTCATGCTACTGCTGCTAGCTCCAGAATTTGTCATTGTGCCACTCTCTGACTTCATGCTTGTCACGGGTGGTCCCGCGATCCCCGTCGCGGATCGCGGGCTCACCCGTGCCGTCGGTCCCCCGCCAGCACGCCGCAAGCGCTACTTACGGGTCCCGGCTCCTGCCCTGCCGGCGTCGGCTCCGTCCGCAGCTTCCTCGTCCCCTTCGGCTGTGCGCGCGCGTCCCCGACAGCTAGGGCAGGCGCGCGCCAAGTTCTGTAAATTTAAAGGGCCAGTACGCCACTAATTAGCGCTGGCCTTTTCCTTTTAACTATTTAACCCTGCCTCTTCCTGTTACCCTTGCCGGATCTTTGTGCCTTGCGCCCTAGAGAAAGCTGTATTTGATGCCTTGTGCTGTTCTTGAGATTATCTGTTGTGACCCCAGTTCCGTTTCTGACTACGCTCCTTTGCCGCCTGTCCTGACCTGTTGCTACGACTCTGACTACGAACCTGTGCTGCCCGTCCTGACCTCCTGCCTGACCCCGACTACGAGATTGCCTGCCGATTCTGTACCTCGACCTTGGCTGCCACTGCGGACAAGTCACGCCTGTGGAACGACCTGGTGGTACCACGCCGCAGCAAGTCCAACCCGCTTTGCGGCGGGCTCTGGTGAAAACCGGGTGCCACTTAGACTCCGGTCCCAGGTAGTGGCTTGTGCCATCATCCGCAGTGGTTCAGAGGATCCACAACCTCTAAGCCTGACAGTAAGATCCGGCCATGGATCCCGCTGAGGTGCCGCTTCCTACTCGGCCGACTCTGGCTGCCATCGTGGGTCAACAATCCCGAGAGATTGTCGCTCAACGCCAACAGCTGGAACAGGTTACCGCCATGCTGCAGCAGCTGCTGGCCACCCAGCAGCAACAACAGGTTCCTGAGGCCGCTCCAGTGGCTCTCGCTACCCCGGCTTCTCTTCCCGCCGCTGAACCGAGGCTATGGCTGTCTATGCCCGGGAAGTATGATGGTGATCCCAAGTCTTGCAGGGGTTTCATAACCCAGTGCTCCCTGCATTTTGAGTTGATGCCGTCTCAATTCTCCACGGAACGATCCAAGGTGGCCTTCATCGTCAGCCTTCTCTCTGGTAAGGCCCTGGCCTGGGCTACTCCTCTCTGGGACAGAGACGACACGGTCACAGACAATCTCACTGCATTTCTGGCGGAGTTCCAGTCCGTGTTTGAGGAACCTGCACGGGCCTCTTCTGCCGAGACTGCGCTGTTGAATCTCCGCCAGGGGGCCTCATCCGTGGGAGAATATGCGGTCCAGTTCCGTACCTTGGCCACGGAACTCTCCTGGAACGATGCGGCCCTGTCCGCAACCTTTAAGAAGGGACTTGCCCCGTCTACCCTGGGTGGTCTTATCACCTTAGCCACCCGGACTGACGTGCGATTTAGAGAGCGTGCTGAGGAATTACGCCTAGAGCAACCGCAAGTTCGCCCACGACGATTTCCTCGCCTGGCTCCTGCTTTTCAAAGACCGCTCCAGCCCCCTGATGTACCACCCGTGGAGGAGCCTATGGAGGTGGACAGGCTCAGACTCTCTCCCCAGGAGCGTATCAGAAGGCGTCAGGGAAACCTCTGCTTCTACTGTGCCAGTCCTGGACACTTCCTGGGGTCTTGCCCAATCCGTCCCCAACCTTCTTGGACTCAGGCTCCGCGGGGAACTTCGTGGATGCTGCCTTGGTCTCCCGGCATCACCTTCCTGTGGTCCGTCTTGAAAGGCCGTTGGTCATCTCCTCCGTCAGTGGACCAATCCTTTCTGACCCGGTCCACTACCGCACCAAGCCACTGTCTATGCAAGTCGGTGTGCTGCACAAGGAGAGCCTGTCCTTTTATGTGCTTCCACGTTCCACATCCTCCATCCTGTTGGGTCTACCATGGTTGCAGTTCCACGCACCCGTTCTTGACTGGAAGACGGGGGAGATCCTTCGGTGGGGACCCGACTGCCAATCTCGCTGTGTGGATTTGCCTCGTCCTGTGCCAGTTCTGGTCTCTTCTGTGTCCCTTAAGGCCCTGGAGGGTCTTCCGGCATGTTATAAGGACTTTCGTGATGTCTTCTCAAAGAAGCAAGCTGAGACGTTGCCACCTCACCGTCCCTACGATTGTCCTGTGGATCTGTTGCCGGGCACTTCTCCCCCACGGGGTCGTGTGCATCCGCTTTCTGTACCGGAAACCTCAGCCATGTCGGACTATATCCGAGAAAATCTGCAGAGGGGATTTATACGCAAATCTTCCTCCCCGGCTGGTGCAGGTTTTTTCTTTGTGACCAAAAAGGACGGGTCACTTCGACCATGCATAGACTATCGCAGTCTTAACAAAATCACGGTTAAGAACCGTTATCCGTTGCCATTGGTCACTGAGTTGTTTGACCGCCTTCGTGGAGCCAAGATCTTCTCCAAGTTGGATCTTCGTGGGGCTTACAACCTCATTCGTATCCGACAAGGGGATGAATGGAAGACCGCTTTTAATACCCGTGATGGACACTTTGAATATCTGGTGATGCCGTTCGGACTCTGTAATGCACCAGCCGTCTTTCAGGAGTTCGTGAATGACATCTTTAGAGACTTGCTTTATGTCTGTGTGGTGGTCTATCTGGACGATATCCTCGTGTTTTCTCCGGACCTTGAGACCCACCAAGTCCAAGTACGGCAAGTACTCAGTCGATTAAGGACCAATCGTCTCTATGCCAAGCTGGAAAAGTGTCTGTTCCATCAGCAGAGTATTCCATTTCTCGGCTATGTCATCTCGGACAAAGGCCTTCGTATGGATCCTGCCAAGCTGTCGGCGGTTCTTCAGTGGCCTCGCCCAGTGGGACTGCGCGCTATACAGCGATTTCTGGGCTTTGCGAATTATTACCGCCAGTTCATCCCACGTTTTTCCTCTGTGGTGTCTCCAATTGTGGCGCTTACCAAGAAGGGTGCCAATCCCCGACTCTGGCCTTCGGCAGCTAAGGAGGCCTTTAAGAACTTAAAATCTTTGTTTGCCTCGGCTCCAGTCCTGGTGCGTCCCGACATTGAAAAGCCTTTTCATCTGGAAGTGGATACCTCCTCAGTAGGGGCCGGAGCAGTGCTCACGCAGAAGGGTCCCAAAGGCCGCACCGTCACCTGTGGATTCTTCTCCAAGTCTTTTTCCTCCGCAGAGAGGAATTACGGGATAGGAGATCGAGAATTATTGGCGATCAAGCTTGCCTTAGAAGAGTGGCGTTATCTCCTGGAGGGAGCTCGGTGTCCGGTCAGCATCTATACAGACCACAAAAACCTCCTCTATCTCCAGACTGCTCAGCGACTCAACCCACGCCAAGCTCGTTGGTCACTAGAGATGAGCGAACATGCTCGTCCGAGCTTGATGCTCGGTCGAGCATTAGGGTACTCGAAACTGCTCGTTACTCGGACGAATACTTCGCCCGCTCGAGAAAATGGAAGCTCCCGCCGTTTTGCTTTTTGGCGGCCAGAAACAGAGCCAATCACAAGCCAGGAGACTCTGCACTCCACCCAGCATGACGTGGTACCCTTACACGTCGATAGCAGTGGTTGGCTGGCCAGATCAGGTGACCCTGGGATAGACTAGCCGCTGGCCGCGCTGCTCGGATCATTCTGTCTCTGGATGCCGCTAGGGAGAGAGCTGCTGCTGGTCAGGGAAAGCGTTAGGGTGTTCTATTAGCTTACTGTTAGGCAGGAGTGATTCTCAAAGAACCCAACAGCCCTTCTTAGGGCTACAATAACGTTCTACTTTTTTTATTTTAATTTGCATCTTTTACCATTTTGTGAGGAATTAGCAGGGGGACTTGCTACCGTTGTGTTTAGCTCTTAGTGGCACACATATCCATAGCAAAGACCGAAGTGGGAAAATTCAGTAGGGGTTGGATTTCTATTAGGCAATAACTCAGTGTCATCTCATCTGGCATAGTAGTGTGCTTCCTTTGATACTTGGCTAGAAAATAGCCATAGGAGAATACAAACAGCTTCTTGAAGCCTACAGTAGCGTTCTATATATTTGATTTCTGGTTGATCTGCTGGTGGCTGTAGTTTCTGCAGTGCATGTACTTGCCAATTCTGAGCAATTTGTAGTGAGACTTGCGACCGCTGTGTTCTGCGCTTAGTGGCGCACATATCCATAGCAAAGGCCGAAGTGGCAAAATTCAGTAGGGGTTGGATTTCTATTAGGCAATAACTCAGTGTCATCTCATCTGGCATAGTAGTGTGCTTCCTTTGATACTTGGCTAGAAAATAGCCATAGGAGAATACAAACAGCTTCTTGAAGCCTACAGTAGCGTTCTATATATTTGATTTCTGGTTGATCTGCTGGTGGCTGTAGTTTCTGCAGTGCATGTACTTGCCAATTCTGAGCAATTTGTAGTGAGACTTGCGACCGCTGTGTTCTGCGCTTAGTGGCGCACATATCCATAGCAAAGGCCGAAGTGGCAAAATTCAGTAGGGGTTGGATTTCTATTAGGCAATAACTCAGTGTCATCTCATCTGGCATAGTAGTGTGCTTCCTTTGATACTTGGCTAGAAAATAGCCATAGGAGAATACAAACAGCTTCTTGAAGCCTACAGTAGCGTTCTATATATTTGATTTCTGGTTGATCTGCTGGTGGCTGTAGTTTCTGCAGTGCATGTACTTGCCAATTCTGAGCAATTTGTAGTGAGACTTGCGACCGCTGTGTTCTGCGCTTAGTGGCGCACATATCCATAGCAAAGGCCGAAGTGGCAAAATTCAGTAGGGGTTGGATTTCTATTAGGCAATAACTCAGTGTCATCTCATCTGGCATAGTAGTGTGCTTCCTTTGATACTTGGCTAGAAAATAGCCATAGGAGAATACAAACAGCTTCTTGAAGCCTACAGTAGCGTTCTATATATTTGATTTCTGGTTGATCTGCTGGTGGCTGTAGTTTCTGCAGTGCATGTACTTGCCAATTCTGAGCAATTTGTAGTGAGACTTGCGACCGCTGTGTTCTGCGCTTAGTGGCGCACATATCCATAGCAAAGGCCGAAGTGGGAAAATTCAGTAGGGGTTGGATTTCTATTAGGCAATAACTCAGTGTCATCTCATCTGGCATAGTAGTGTGCTTCCTTTGATACTTGGCTAGAAAATAGCCATAGGAGAATACAAACAGCTTCTTGAAGCCTACAGTAGCGTTCTATATATTTGATTTCTGGTTGATCTGCTGGTGGCTGTAGTTTCTGCAGTGCATGTACTTGCCAATTCTGAGCAATTTGTAGTGAGACTTGCGACCGCTGTGTTCTGCGCTTAGTGGCGCACATATCCATAGCAAAGGCCGAAGTGGGAAAATTCAGTAGGGGTTGGATTTCTATTAGGCAATAACTCAGTGTCATCTCATCTGGCATAGTAGTGTGCTTCCTTTGATACTTGGCTAGAAAATAGCCATAGGAGAATACAAACAGCTTCTTGAAGCCTACAGTAGCGTTCTATATATTTGATTTCTGGTTGATCTGCTGGTGGCTGTAGTTTCTGCAGTGCATGTACTTGCCAATTCTGAGCAATTTGTAGTGAGACTTGCGACCGCTGTGTTCTGCGCTTAGTGGCGCACATATCCATAGCAAAGGCCGAAGTGGCAAAATTCAGTAGGGGTTGGATTTCTATTAGGCAATAACTCAGTGTCATCTCATCTGGCATAGTAGTGTGCTTCCTTTGATACTTGGCTAGAAAATAGCCATAGGAGAATACAAACAGCTTCTTGAAGCCTACAGTAGCGTTCTATATATTTGATTTCTGGTTGATCTGCTGGTGGCTGTAGTTTCTGCAGTGCATGTACTTGCCAATTCTGAGCAATTTGTAGTGAGACTTGCGACCGCTGTGTTCTGCGCTTAGTGGCGCACATATCCATAGCAAAGGCCGAAGTGGCAAAATTCAGTAGGGGTTGGATTTCTATTAGGCAATAACTCAGTGTCATCTCATCTGGCATAGTAGTGTGCTTCCTTTGATACTTGGCTAGAAAATAGCCATAGGAGAATACAAACAGCTTCTTGAAGCCTACAGTAGCGTTCTATATATTTGATTTCTGGTTGATCTGCTGGTGGCTGTAGTTTCTGCAGTGCATGTACTTGCCAATTCTGAGCAATTTGTAGTGAGACTTGCGACCGCTGTGTTCTGCGCTTAGTGGCGCACATATCCATAGCAAAGGCCGAAGTGGGAAAATTCAGTAGGGGTTGGATTTCTATTAGGCAATAACTCAGTGTCATCTCATCTGGCATAGTAGTGTGCTTCCTTTGATACTTGGCTAGAAAATAGCCATAGGAGAATACAAACAGCTTCTTGAAGCCTACAGTAGCGTTCTATATATTTGATTTCTGGTTGATCTGCTGGTGGCTGTAGTTTCTGCAGTGCATGTACTTGCCAATTCTGAGCAATTTGTAGTGAGACTTGCGACCGCTGTGTTCTGCGCTTAGTGGCGCACATATCCATAGCAAAGGCCGAAGTGGCAAAATTCAGTAGGGGTTGGATTTCTATTAGGCAATAACTCAGTGTCATCTCATCTGGCATAGTAGTGTGCTTCCTTTGATACTTGGCTAGAAAATAGCCATAGGAGAATACAAACAGCTTCTTGAAGCCTACAGTAGCGTTCTATATATTTGATTTCTGGTTGATCTGCTGGTGGCTGTAGTTTCTGCAGTGCATGTACTTGCCAATTCTGAGCAATTTGTAGTGAGACTTGCGACCGCTGTGTTCTGCGCTTAGTGGCGCACATATCCATAGCAAAGGCCGAAGTGGCAAAATTCAGTAGGGGTTGGATTTCTATTAGGCAATAACTCAGTGTCATCTCATCTGGCATAGTAGTGTGCTTCCTTTGATACTTGGCTAGAAAATAGCCATAGCAATAGGATAGGATTGTTTGGTTTTAAAAACTCAAAAAAAAACAAAAAACACAAAAAAAAAAAAAAACACAAAAAAACACAAAAAAAAACAAAAAGAAGTAAAAAAAAAAAAAAAGTTATAACTCTCATTTTAAAAATGTTTAACCCGAGGGCTAGGGGTAGAGGACGAGGGCGGGGACGTGGGCGTCCAACTACTGCAGGGGTCAGAGGCCGTGGTCCTGGGCGGGGTGAGACACCACCTGCTGATGAGGGAGCAGGGGAACGCCGCAGAGCTACACTCCCTAGGTTCATGTCTGAAGTTACTGGGACTCGTGGTAGAGCACTGTTGAGGCCAGAACAGTGCGAACAGGTGATGTCGTGGATTGCTGACAATGCTTCGAGCAATTTGTCCACCACCAGTCAGTCTTCCACGCAGTCCACCCATGTCACCGAAATCCCCACTCCTCCAGCTCCTGCACCTCAGCCTCCTCCCCCCCAGTCTGCCCCCTCCCAGGAAAATTTGGCATTTGAACCGGCATACTCTGAGGAACTGTTTTCTGGACCCTTCCCACAGTCACAAACCACTTGTCCGGTTGCTGCTGAGCAATTTTCCGATGCCCAGGTTTTCCACCAGTCACAGTCTGTGGGTGATGATGACCTTCTTGACGTAGTGGAAGTGTGTAAAGAGGTGTCCGACGATGAGGAGACACGGTTGTCAGACAGTGGGGAAGTTGTTGTCAGGGCAGGAAGTCCGAGGGGGGAGCAGACTGAGGGATCGGAGGATGATGAGGTGACAGACCCAAGCTGGGTTGAGAGGCCGGGTGAACACAGTGCTTCTGAGACGGAGGAGAGTCCTCGACCTGAACAGGTTGGAAGAGGCAGTGGTGGGGCCAGACGGAGAGGCAGGGCCAGAGCTGGTGCATCAGCGCCACTGTCAACTAGTGAAGCTCCCGTGGTGAGGGCTCTTGCGGCGAGGGCTAGATCTTCAGAAGTGTGGAGGTTCTTTAAGGAAACACCGGATGACCGACGGACTGTGGTGTGCAACATTTGCCAAACCAGGCTCAGCAGGGGTTCCACCACTACTAGCTTAACTACCACCAGTATGCGCAGGCATATGAATGCTAAGCACCCCACTCAGTGGCAACAAGCCCGTTCACCTCCGGCCGTGCACACCACTGCTCCTTCCCCTGTGTCAGCTGCTAGTCAGCCCCCTGCCCAGGACCCTGGCACAAAAACCCCATCGTCGCCTCCACGATCCTCCACAGCATCCACCAGCGTTCAGCTCTCCATACCCCAGACGCTGGAGCGGAAACGCAAATATAGTGCAACCCACCCGCACGCCCAAGCCCTTAATGTGCACATCTCCAGATTGCTTAGCCTGGAGATGCTGCCCTATAGGCTAGTAGAGACCGAGGCCTTTCGCAACCTCATGGCGGCGGCCGCCCCTCGGTATTCGGTCCCCAGCCGCCACTACTTTTCCCGATGTGCCGTCCCAGCCCTGCACCAGCACGTGTCAGACAACATCATCCGTGCCCTGACCAACGCCGTTTCTGACAAGGTCCACCTGACCACGGACACGTGGACGAGTGCTGCCGGGCAGGGCCACTATATATCGCTGACGGCACATTGGGTTAACTTGGTGGAGGCTGGGACCGAGTCTGACCCTGGGGCTGCTCATATACTGCCGACGCCGAGGATTGCGGGGCCTACCTCGGTCCAGGTGTTTTCAGGCCTCCTCCGAACTACCATCCGTGGGCACGGCGCCATCAGTCGGTAGCTCTAGGCACAGCAGCAGTGCCGTCGCTAAGCGACAGCAGGCGGTGCTCAAACTGCTGAGCCTAGGCGACAAAAGGCACACCGCCCAAGAGCTATTACAGGGCATCACGGCGCAGACTGATCTGTGGCTGGCACCGCTGAACCTCAAGCCGGGAATGGTTGTGTGTGACAACGGCCGTAACCTGGTGGCGGCTCTGCAACTCGGCAGACTGACACATGTGCCATGCCTGGCCCATGTGTTAAATCTGATAGTGCAGCGTTTCCTCAAGACATACCCCAATCTGTCTGATTTGCTCACGAAGGTGCGCCGCATCTGTGCGCATTTCAGGAAGTCCAGCCCAGATGCTGCCACTCTCAGGGCAGCGCAGCGCCGCCTCCAACTGCCCGCTCACCGACTGTTGTGCGACGTGCCCACGAGGTGGAATTCAACACTGACCATGTTATCCAGAGTTTACCAGCAGCGCAGAGCGATTGTAGACTGCCAGATGTCAACTTCCACCAGAACTGGTAGTCAGGTCAGTCAGCTTCCTCAAGTCTACAATGAGGAGTGGACGTGGATGTCTGATATCGGTCAGGTGCTGAGTAACTTTGAGGAGTCAACACAGATGGTCAGTGGCGATGCCGCCATCATCAGCCTCACCATCCCGCTGCTTGGCCTGTTGAAAAACTCTCTGGTCAGCATGAAGTCGGAAGCTTTGCGCTCGTCACAAGAGACGGGGGAAGAATATTCCCTTGTTGATAGCCAAAGCACCCTGAGGTCTGTTTCTCAGCGCATATCGGAGGAGGTGGAGGTGGAGGAGGATGAGGAGGAAGAGGAGGAGAATGTTGGCGAGACACAAGAGGGGACCATTGTTGAGTCCTTCACTGTTCAGCGTGTATGGGCAGAAGAAGAGGAGTTGGAGGAGTTGGAGGAGGAGGAAATGGACAGTCAGGCCAGTGAGGGGAGTGAATTCTTACGCGTTGGTACTCTGGCGCATATGGCAGATTTCATGCTAGGCTGCCTATCCCGTGACCCTCGCGTTCAAAGAATTTATTCCAGCACCGATTACTGGGTGTTCACTCTCCTGGACCCACGGTACAAGCAAAATCTTCCCACTCTCATCCCTGGAGAGGAAAGGAGTGTGAGAATGCATGAATACCAGCAGGCCCTGGTGCACAAGCTGAAACAGTATTTCCCTTCTGACAGCGCTAGCGGCAGAGTGCGTAGTTCTGCGGGACAAGTAGCGAGGGAGAGTAGGCGAGCAGGCAGCTTGTCCAGCACTGGCAAGGGTACGCTTTACAAGGCTTTTGCCAGCTTTATGTCACCCCAGCAAGACACTGTCACCTGTCCCCAGTCTCGGCAGAGTAGGGCTGATCTTTACAGAAAGATGGTGAGGGAGTACGTAGCTGACCATACCATCGTCCTAAATGATCACACAGCTCCCTACAACTACTGGGTTTCAAAGCTGGACATGTGGCACGAACTGGCGCTGTACGCCTTGGAGGTTCTTGCCTGCCCTGCCGCTAGCGTCTTGTCCGAGCGGGTTTTCAGTGCAGCTGGTGGCATCATCACCGATAAGCGTACACGCCTGTCGACTGACAGCGCTGACAGGCTGACGCTTATTAAAATGAATAAAGGCTGGATTTCTCAGAATTTCCAATCTCCACCAGGTGAAGGAAGCTCAACCTGAATAATTGATCCACTCCTCCTCCTCCTCATTTTCCTCATTCTCCTCCTCTTTGTACAGTAAAGCAGAGGAAAATGGCTATTTTTTGACAGGGCCCACTGGCTCTTGCTATAGTACTTCATGCATTTAATTTTTCTGGAGGGCCACCTACCCGGTCCTCTGTTTGAAACAATTTTTGTGAGTGCCACATACAGGCACTCAATCTATTCCATTTTACTGGAGGGCCACCTACCTGCTCCTCTGGTTTGAAGAATTTTTGGGACTGCCACATACAGGCACTCAATCTATTCCATTTTACTGGAGGGCCACCTACCTGCTCCTCTGGTTTGAAAAATGTTTGGGACTGCCACATACAGGCACTATCCAAATTAAATTGTCTCCATAGCAGCCTCCACACGTTGTCTCCATTGCTACCTCCAAAAGTCGTCCATATAGCTGCCTCCATACATCGTCCCTTTATCAAACGAGGTGTGTCAGGCAGAAATTTGGGTTGTTTTCATGGATTCCACATCAAAGTTGTTAACTTTGTCGCCACCCTGCTGTGTTATCCACAAAATATACTGGCAAACTTTTACCATTTAGGGATATTATTTCAGCGCTTCTTGCGCATCTGTTTACATTCCCCTCACCCGGCATATCCTAAACTTATAAGAACGCTACTACACTTGATCTTATACAAAAGGTTCTTAGAAGTGCTGTTTGGGGAGTAGCCTAGAGACAGGGGCTTGGATTGGCGAAAGCTCGCCTGGCAGCGGAACGCCAGCTCCATGCGCATCATGCGCTTCTTGCGCATCTGTTTACATTCCCCTCACCCGCCATATCCCAAACTTATAAGAACGCTACTACACTTAACTTGGTGCAGGCTGGGACCGAGTCTGACCCTGGGGCTGGTCATATACTGCCGACGCAGAGAATTGCGGGGCCTACCTCGGTCCAGGTCTCAAAGGCCTACTATACCTCCTCCCACCCCTCCTCCACCTCCTCCTCCTCCGAATTACCATCCGTGGGCATGGCGCCATCAGTCGGTAGCTCTAGGCACAGCAGCAGTGCCGTCGCTAAGCGACAGCAGGCGGTGCTGAAACTGCTGAGCCTAGGCGATAAAAGGCACACCGCCCAAGAGCTATTACAGGGCATTCCACATCAAAGTTGTTAACTTTGTCGCCACCCTGCTGTGTAATCCACAAAATATACTTGCAAACTTTTACCATTTAGGGATATTATTTCAGCGCTTCTTGCACATCTGTTTACATTCCCCTCACCCGCCATATCCTAAACTTATAAGAACGCTACTACACTTGATCTTATACAAAAGGTTCTTAGAAGTGCTGTTTGGGGAGTAGCCTATAGACAGGGGCTTGGATTGGCGAAAGCTCGCCTGGCAGCGGAGCGCCAGCTCCATGCCAAGATCCAACTAACATAGTTTTAACTGCAGCACCTTTAATCTACTACTAGTTCACTGCCTCCATACATGGTCCCCTTATCAAACGAGCTGTGTCAGGCAGAATTTTGGGTTGTTTTCATGGCTTCCATGTTAACTTTGTCGCCACCCTGCTGTGTAATCCACAAAATATACTGGCAAACTTTTATCATGTACCGATATTATTTGAGCGCTTCTTGCTCACCTCCTGTGGTTCCTCTCTGCCACCCATTGGTTTGAAGCCTGAGTCCATTTAGGGTATGTCGCCATGACACTCTCTAGCCTGCTGCCGCTGCCTCTGCATGCCGTCCCCTATAGTGTCAGGGTCAATTATTGGATGTTTTAGATGCTATCTAGCTTCATTCTGTCACTCTGTCATGGCCATGCTGTTGCCCATAATTTTGGCATAATGGTGCGATTAGGCAGCCTCAGAGGCATCCATGCATGCTGCCCCTGCTGTTTCCTGTCCATTTCCGTGGTGTTTCCATCCTTTTCTGAGGTTCCCAGGTGTTTGGCCAAGCTTCCCTGTGCAGAGCCTTGGTCCCCTTGAAAAATGCTCGAGTCTCCCATTGACTTCAATGGGGTTCGTTATTCGAGACGAGCACTCGAGCATCGGGAAAAGTTCGTCTCGAATAACGAGTACCCGAGCATTTTAGTGTTCGCTCATCTCTATTGGTCACTCTTCTTCGCCCGGTTCGATTTTCTCATTCATTTTCATCCGGCCGAGAAGAACATCAAGGCAGACGCCCTTTCTCGTGCTTCGGATGTCGTTGGGGAAGAACCGGTTCTTCGTCATGTTATCTCTCCTGACCGACTTGTACTGGCTGCGCCAGTGGATCTTCGTCTATTACCTCCTGGCAAGACATACGTACGACCTGCGCTACGGAGGAGAATTCTGTCTTGGGGACATTGCTCCCGTGTGGCTGGGCATCCTGGGGTGCAGCGTTCTATCGCCCTCATTACCCGATTCTACTGGTGGCCAGACCTGGCCAGAGATGTCCGGGATTTTGTGGGTGCCTGTACTTCCTGTGCCCGGAATAAGCCTTCACGTCTTAAGCCTGCTGGTCTTCTTCTGCCGTTGCCGATACCCAGCTGCCCATGGACTCATATTGCTATGGATTTCATCACGGATCTACCATCTTCTTCAGACAATACCGTCATCTGGGTGGTGACTGACCGGTTCTCTAAGATGGCCCATTTTATTCCTCTGCCAGGTTTGCCAGCTGCTCCATGTCTTGCCGACCAGTTCTTTCACCACATCTTCCGACTCCATGGACTTCCACGACACATAGTCTCTGACCGTGGAGTACAGTTTGTCTTGAAATTTTGGCGTTCTCTCTGTAACCAACTACAGGTGAAGTTGGACTTCTCTTCCGCCTATCATCCCCAGTCGAACGGGCAGGTGGAGAGAGTTAACCAGACTTTGGGCTGCTATCTACGCCACTTTGTTTCTGCCCGTCAGGACGATTGGTCCCAATTGTTGCCTTGGGCGGAGTTCTCCTATAACTCCTTGGACTCTGCATCAGCGGGTTCCGCTCCATTTTTTGTCAACTATGGACTCCATCCTCGCCCGCCTCTACCTCTACCCGTGGCTTCTGATGTTCCTGCTGTTGAGGAGTTGGTACAGGACTTAAAAACCATCTGGGAGCAGACCCGCCTTTCCTTATTACAGGCTTCGACGCAAACTAAAATTCAAGCCGATAAAAGACGCAGGCCTCCCCCCTTCTTCTCTCCTGGTGACAAGGTTTGGCTGTCCTCCAAATACGTCCGGCTTAAAATTCCTGGCTACAAGCTCGGTCCTTGTTTCCTAGGTCCCTTCGAGGTGATGCATCGCATCAATCCAGTCTCATATAAGCTGCGCCTTCCTCCCACCATGCGCATCCCGAACTCCTTCCATGTCTCCCTGCTCAAGCCCGTCATCTTGAACCGCTTTTCCCGACAGTTGTCTCCTCCTGCTCCGGTGGCCGACTCCTCTGACATCTATGAGGTAAAGGAGATCCTTGATGCCAAGACTGTAAGAGGTAAGCGGTTCTTCTTGGTTGACTGGAAGGGGTTCGGGCCTGAGGAGAGATCCTGGGAGCCCGAGGACAATATCCTGGACCAGGACCTCCTGCAGAGATTCCTCCAGCCCAGAAAGAGGGGGAGGCCGAAGGGGGGGGGGGTACTGTCACGGGTGGTCCCGCGATCCCCGTCGCGGATCGCGGGCTCACCCGTGCCGTTGGTCCCCCGCCAGCGCGCCGCAAACGCTACTTACGGGTCCCGGCTCCTGCCCAGCCGGCGTCGGCTCCGTCCGCAGCTTCCTCGTCCCCTTCCGCTGTGCGCGCGCGTCCCCGACAGCTAGGGCGCGCACGCGGCAAGTTCTGTAAATTTAAAGGGCCAGCGCGCCACTAATTGGCGCTGGCCTTTTCCCTTTAACTATTTAACCCTGCCTCTTCCTGTTACCCTTGCCGGATCTTTGTGCCTTGCGCCCTAGAGAAAGCTGTATTTGATGCCTTGTGCTGTTCTTGAGATTTCCTGTTGTGACCCCAGTTCCGTTTCTGACTACGCTCCTTTGCCGCCTGTCCTGACCTGTTGCTACGACTCTGACTACGAACCTGTGCTGCCCGTCCTGACCTCCTGCCTGACCCCGACTACGAGATTGCCTGCCGATTCTGTACCTCGACCTTGGCTGCCACTACGGACAAGTCACGCCTGTGGAACGACCTGGTGGTACCACGCCGCAGCAAGTCCAACCCGCTTTGCGGCGGGTGCCACTTAGACTCCGGTCCCAGGTAGTGGCTTGTGCCATCGTCCGCAGTGGTTCAGAGGATCCACAACCTCTAAGCCTGACAATGCTGCTGCTACCATCTCCAGAATTTGTCATTGTGCCACTCTCTGACCTCATACTGCTTCTGATGCCACCTCCACACTTTTGCTACTGCTGCTTCTACCTCCAAAATTTGTCATTGTGCCACTCTCTGTCTTCATGCTGCTGCCAGCTCCAGAATTTGTCATTGTTCCTCTCTGTGGCCTACCATGTTGCTGCCAGCTCCAGAATTTGTCATTGTGCCACTCTGACCTTATGCTGCTGCTACCATCTCCAGAATTTGTCATTGTGCCACTCTCTGACCCCATGCTGCTGCTGCTGCCAACTACACCCTCTGCCATTGTGCCACTCTTTGGCTATCATGTTGCTGCCTCCTCCATAATTTGTCATTGTGCCACTCTTAGGCCTACTCATGCTGCTGCCAACTGACCGATGTTTCCCTGTAACTCCCTGTGATTTTCGTAATGCTGTTTTCACCCTCCACCACTATATGATGTTGCCCATATGTTTTGTTTTCTGCTTCATTTCAAGGAATGAAAAGCTTGATAGATAGATCGATTGATAGCCAAAAGCAGGAGTGGATACAGAACACAGAGGAGATGCAAATATCCCATTTACTGGTCAACTCTGTTCTGGATCAACTCCTGTTTATTTTTGGCTTTAGCAACACTGATGGATTATTGACTGATTGAAAGCGGACACTGACGGATGAAAAGAAGGGGCAAAATGATCAGTGACATCAGTGCAAAATTACTGTGCACAACCTCTGCACTCTTTTGGGGGTGTTCTACATGTATCCCCTTTTAAAAGAACAGGTTCTGTCGTCATTTATGGAATCATCTGATGTCAGTGTAAAAAGAGTTTTTACAAAAAAGGCCTAACGGCCCCACTAGAACCCATTTGTCAAGAGAAATTATTTTTTGAAATATAAAAATAATTTTTATTGAGATGCATTAAAATAAGAAATTTAGTAGAAGTAGCACTATCGAAGGTAGTTAAAAATCTACAATCAGTAGAGCCCTAAATACAAATGTATTTTTTGAAAACAGGTATTTATGGCTTGAGTGTTTAGTGTGTCCTTGATTATTCTATCATTTATATCCACTGGGTTGGCAGTAAAAGTAGAGTGGTACCAGTGGGGAAAAAACTAATTTGCCTATTCACTCGACGTTTGGATGGACCCTTATGCTTTGCAGACACTAGGTATCACTGATAGGCTGTAACCACAGCTCTTTAGTGTAGTACTTTGTATCGTTTTCAAACGAGTCTTGTTAGGACCTTAACGCTGTGTAAGTGTCCATCCAGTCGGGATGATTCATAGGTATACTTTGATGTGTCTATATATAGCAACACCGCACCACTCTAAATTGTTAACTCACTGCCATTGGTTCACATGTATGTGAAGGGACAATTGCAGATCTCCCATATTCACACTCACTTGCACACACACACTTTTTTTGCCATACGACTAGACTGTCTATGATTGTAGGACTCTCTGACTGCTAAATAAAAAACAACAAACACTACAGCCCCCCCGACATGTTTCGCCACCTTAGTGGCGTCCTCAGGGGTGCCGGGGCTAAGTGTGAGTGCAGATTGTGGAATGTTAACAGATATAACCTCTGTTTTGGGCTGTCTTAGGTGACGTCAGATCCCTTTCAGAGGAGGCTTTCGGTTATTCGTTAGGGAACTGGCAGAGGAACTACCCACCTATATTCCATTGGTCCACTTTTCCATCGCTCCAGAAGGTATGCGCATGTGGATGAACTTTAAAGCCTCGATCGCTACACTCGAATCAGAGCGGCTGCGCGGGGTGTTAGAAAATTTCTCCGATCGTTACGGAGGGGGTTTGGCGCATGCGCCAGAAGACGGCGCACGCGACAGAGAGTCCTGCGCGCGCGCCGGGAAATGGCGCACGCGCACTAGCTCTCATCGTTCAGATGCCCAGGTATCCAGTGAGCGCATGCGTCCGAAAGGCTCTGGAATTTTAGCTAGCTTGGTATCTGCGCAGGCGTGCGGACTTAGGGTAAATTAGTCTGTATCTTAACGGTAGAGATGGATAACTTAAAGGTGAGTATATTCTCTGTTGTTTCTATTCGAATAAAATCGTAATGTATTCCATCTGTCTGCCATAAACATATAGTGCTCAATGTATCAATATCGGTCCTGAAATTTTAAATGTATCATTATGTTTTATATTTTGTTCATTTCTGAGGAACGACCTTATGTATACCCGAATTTTAGAGAAAGAATTTATAATGATCAGACTGTGGGTTGGAGAGCTGTTGCTAAATCGTTTAGAGGAATGCTGAGAACGTGAAACCCTCATTTAGACCGTTGGGACTCATACTCTCCAAACGGTCTATCCACCGGGCCTCTAGTTGTAAAAGTTTCTTGTCAATGTTGCCCTTTCGAGGGCCTAAAGTGAGTTGGTCGATGGCCCAGAATTTTAAATGGTCCATCCTGCCCTCATGAGATGACCTAACGTGTCTTGCCAATGACGTATCCTTGTCCGTTCGGACTGAACTCAAATGGGAGGATATACGTCTCCTAAGCTCCTGAACCGTTTTTCCAACGTAAATTTTTGGACACGCACATTGTGCAATGTATATAACACAAGTGCTTTTGCAGTTCATAAATTTACGAATCGTGTAAATCCTTCCGTTTGTTTCAAATTGTTTAGTTTTTGGCATATATCTGCAAAAAATGCAATTTCCACATGGGAAAGAGCCAGTGATGGGCGATGACAACCAGGTTTTCTTCGCTGGGATGCTCACATCAAAGTGGCTGTGTACCAGTCTGTCCTTCATATTTCTGCCCCGCCGGTAGGTAATTGAGGGTCCATTATCTATCACCCCTGAGGACGCCACTAAGGTGGCGAAACATGTCGGGGGGGCTGTAGTGTTGTTTTTTATTTAGCAGTCAGAGAGTCCTACAATCATAGACAGTCTAGTCGTATGGCAAAAAAAGTGTGTGTGTGCAAGTGAGTGTGAATATGGGAGATCTGCAATTGTCCCTTCACATACATGTGAACCAATGGCAGTGAGTTAACAATTTAGAGTGGTGCGGTGTTGCTATATATCGACACATCAAAGTATACCTATGAATCATCCCGACTGGATGGACACTTACACAGCGTTAAGGTCCTAACAAGACTCGTTTGAAAACGATACAAAGTACTACACTAAAGAGCTGTGGTTACAGCCTATCAGTGACACCTAGTGTCTGCAAAGCATAAGGGTCCATCCAAACGTCGAGTGAATAGGCAAATTAGTTTTTTCCCCACTGGTACCACTCTACTTTTACTGCCAACCCAGTGGATATAAATGATAGAATAATCAAGGACACACTAAACACTCAAGCCATAAATACCTGTTTTCAAAAAATACATTTGTATTTAGGGCTCTACTGATTGTAGATTTTTAACTACCTTCGATAGTGCTACTTCTACTAAATTTCTTATTTTAATGCATCTCAATAAAAATTATTTTTATATTTCAAAAAATAATTTCTCTTGACAAATGGGTTCTAGTGGGGCCGTTAGGCCCTTTTTGTAAAAAGTTGTTTGTATCTATGAGAACCCAGTCGAGATCTAGACCACGAATTTGTCGATTATAGTACAAGCCAGCGGGTTAAACCGCACCTCCAGTGGTTGGGAACAAACAGTTGTGGTTCCACACAATAACTCCAGAACGACCGTATTACCTGTATTGATTCTCAACACGATCACTCTTTTCCCCTGTAAATACATACCTGAGTATGGCCAGCTTTCTGTCCCAAAAGATCACTTACGAAAATATATCAGGTGAGGTTTCTCAGGTATTTTCCAAGGAACCGGTACCTTTGAACCAAACAGATATAAACACAGCCTTTCGCAATCTACAAAAAACATATAGACAATATGTCAAATCGACTTGGGAAGTAGCCAGTCTCGATACATATCTTAAACAAAATCTAGTATATCCGGGGCTACGCATTAACCTTTTCCCCAACTCACATCAAGACGACGGGGAGTTCATAAAGGGGTGGCAAAAATTACTCACTGAAAGTTCACTTCGATTAATCCAATACCTATTTGAATATGAAAAGAACTTTCTCACTCATATAAGTGAAAAACTGGATAGAGAAATCAGAGAAATTCAGGTTTTCAACACACATTCTGATTTTCAAAATCTAGAAAATAAGTTACAGAAAAACCTTACATCTCTGACCAATGATATAAAAGAACGGAAACATCGCAAGTTTATACGTGACTGTGGAGATTTTGAAACGGGACAAATATATCAGAGAAAACAAACACAATTCAATAGCAGACCTGCTCTTTACACCGACGTCTCAGAATCAGATCTCTCCTCATCTGAGGATAGACAATCAGAACCAAATCGCACACGAGAAGGGTATAGCACCAAGAGAAAGTTCAGCAAACATAAGGGAGGACAACAGAGTAAGAGAAGTTACAATAATCGAGGTCCGGATAAATGCCAGATACAAAAACCCCCCCTTCATAAATTCCTCAATGGGTTATTCTTCACATTTTTCCTCTTTGACACAGCAGAACATGGCCGCCCCCACTCCAACCCCAACTGGGGGGAGTTATGTCTCCCAAACAATAACAGACATGCCCCATGTAATCGCTACACCATTCCCGATAGGAACAAATATAGCAACCTCCACCAGTTTGTTAAATCAATCGGGAACAGCACAGAATGGAATGATACAAAATATTACAAACACAGGAGCCATACCAAGGACTCCTTTTTTAGCCCAACCGACCCCGATCATGCAACTCAGAGATCGGGAGAAATGGGGCTTCAACGGGAAATAAGGGAGACCTCTATGAACTTTGAGGAATTAAAAATTAAAAATGAAGAAGACAAACTTGTAATTAATCTATCAACACATATACTCGACGAACACGAATTGAGACTTCTCAGAAAAGGTCTCTCATTCACCCCAACTCCGACCTTTGACAGTTTTTTATGGGTGAAGGACATAAACCTGTTCGCCAGGAAACTGGCACTACACAAACAACATCTGAAGGAAAATACAGATTTTGAAAGGACTAATCAGAAAGATGATAGAGTGTTACAATTACTACTAGATCTAGAACAGGAGAATATTATCACTCCACAGGGCATAAATCCCCCACTCACATGTCTGAAACCCAGATCAAAAAATACACCTCCCTTTTCACAATACCCACTAATCAACACGTTCGTCCAAATGGTCACAAAAGAGATCAAGAATATAAAACCAAGGACTGAGAAGATAGCATCCAATCTGGAACGACAAGAAAAACAGGCACTTGAGAGACTAGAAAAAGCTAGAAATCTAGTCCTAAAGCCATCTGATAAAGGGGGCAATATTGTCCTTCTAGACAGTGAACAATACATTTGGATGGTGAGACGTCTACTTGATGATAGAGACACATACTCTGTCTTATTGAGAGATCCAACAGAACAATTTACAGAAGAACTAAAAGAACTTCTTGATAATGCCCTAAAGAATAATTTAATATCAAAAGATGAGCACAAATACATGTTCAACAAGAAACCCACCTTGCCAACCTTTTACGCATTACCTAAAGTCCACAAGAAGATCACCCCTATCCCAGGGAGACCGATTGTATCTGGAACAGATAACCTAACACAAGGCATTAGTGAGTACGTGGACCACATTTTAAGACCCTTCGTCACCTCACTTCCCTCTTACATTAGAGACACTAAAGATCTTATCACTAAATTGCAAGACATACGTGTCCCAGCGGGCACACACCTGGCAAGTCTAGACGTCGAAGGCCTTTATTCGAACATCAGACACGATCTGGGACTTCGTGCGGTAACAAGCTTTTTGGACACAAAGGGCACACAATTCAAAGACCACAATCACTTCACCCTCACCTTACTGGACTTTTTACTTAAGCACAATTATTTTCTGTTTGGCGGTGCCTTTTACCATCAGGTGAAAGGTACCACCATGGGCACCGTTTGTGCACCCACTTATGCCAATTTATTTCTCGGGTGGTGGGAAGCTAATTTTGTTTTTTGTGACACTCTTACCTTATTAACAGATCACATCCTTTTCTGGGGCAGATATATTGACGATGTCCTCATCCTGTGGCAGGGGGATGAGGACATCTTCAATCGGTTCGTTGGGGCCCTCAACCACAACCCTATTGGGATGAGGTTCACCCCTGAATTTCAACCAATGAGTATAAACTTTCTGGACCTCACGGTCTATATTGACTTGAAGGGGGATTTGGGCTTTAAAATCTTCCGAAAAACCACGGCCACAAATAGCCTACTTAATTGGGATAGTTGGCACCCAGGACCACTCAAACAAGGCATCCCAATCGGCCAATATTTAAGAGCTAGAAGGAACTGTTCAAGCGAAAGTGATTTTGAGAGTGAATGCCATACACTTTTTAACCGCTTCAAAGCAAGAGGATACCCCAAAAGAGTACTAAAACGGGCGTACAAACGCGCAAAAACAACAGATAGAGAGATCCTCGTAAATAGAGGAGACAGAAACGAAAACAAAAAAACAGTACACTGCATCGGCACCTATGATGCCTATGCAGAGGACATTAAGAACATCATGCGCAAGTTCTGGCCTTTGCTCCAGGCAGATACTGACCTCAGAGGAGTGATAGATAATGGGCCCTCAATTACCTACCGGCGGGGCAGAAATATTAAGGACAGACTGGTACACAGCCACTTTGATGTGAGCATCCCAGCGAAGAAGACCTGGTTGTCATCGCCCATCACTGGCTCTTTCCCATGTGGAAATTGCATTTTTTGCAGATATATGCCAAAAACTAAACAATTTGAAACAAACGGAAGGATTTACACGATTCGTAAATTTATAAACTGCAAAAGCACTTGTGTTATATACATTGCACAATGTGCGTGTCCAAAAATTTACGTTGGAAAAACGGTTCAGGAGCTTAGGAGACGTATATCCTCCCATTTGAGTTCAGTCCGAACGGACAAGGATACGTCATTGGCAAGACACGTTAGGTCATCTCATGAGGGCAGGATGGACCATTTATAATTCTGGGCCATCGACCAACTCATTTTAGGCCCTCGAAAGGGCAACATTGACAAGAAACTTTTACAACTAGAGGCCCGGTGGATAGACCGTTTGGAGAGTATGAGTCCCAACGGTCTAAATGAGGGTTTCACGTTCTCAGCATTCCCCTAAACGATTTAGCAACAGCTCTCCAACCCACAGTCTGATCATTATAAATTCTTTCTCTAAAATTCGGGTATACATAAGGTCGTTCCTCAGAAATGAACAAAATATAAAACATAATGATACATTTAAAATTTCAGGACCGATATTGATACATTGAGCACTATATGTTTATGGCAGACAGATGGAATACATTACGATTTTATTCGAATAGAAACAACAGAGAATATACTCACCTTTAAGTTATCCATCTCTACCTTTAAGATACAGACTAATTTACCCTAAGTCCGCACGCCTGCGCAGATACCAAGCTAGCTAAAATTCCAGAGCCTTTCGGACGCATGCGCTCACTGGATACCTGGGCATCTGAACGATGAGAGCTAGTGCGCGTGCGTCATTTCCCGGCGCGCGCGCAGGACTCTCTGTCGCGCGCGCCGTCTTCTGGCGCATGCGCCAAACCCCCTCCGTAACGATCGGAGAAATTTTCTAACACCCCGCGCAGCCGCTCTGATTCGAGTGTAGCGATCGAGGCTTTAAAGTTCGTCCACATGCGCATACCTTCTGGAGCGATGGAAAAGTGGACCAATGGAATATAGGTGGGTAGTTCCTCTGCCAGTTCCCTAACGAATAACCGAAAGCCTCCTCTGAAAGGGATCTGACGTCACCTAAGACAGCCCAAAACAGAGGTTATATCTGTTAACATTCCACAATCTGCACTCACACTTAGCCCCGGCACCCCTGAGGACGCCACTAAGGTGGCGAAACATGTCGGGGGGGCTGTAGTGTTTGTTGTTTTTTATTTAGCAGTCAGAGAGTCCTACAATCATAGACAGTCTAGTCGTATGGCAAAAAAAGTGTGTGTGTGCAAGTGAGTGTGAATATGGGAGATCTGCAATTGTCCCTTCACATACATGTGAACCAATGGCAGTGAGTTAACAATTTAGAGTGGTGCGGTGTTGCTATATATAGACACATCAAAGTATACCTATGAATCATCCCGACTGGATGGACACTTACACAGCGTTAAGGTCCTAACAAGACTCGTTTGAAAACGATACAAAGTACTACACTAAAGAGCTGTGGTTACAGCCTATCAGTGACACCTAGTGTCTGCAAAGCATAAGGGTCCATCCAAACGTCGAGTGAATAGGCAAATTAGTTTTTTCCCCACTGGTACCACTCTACTTCTACTGCCAACCCAGTGGATATAAATGATAGAATAATCAAGGACACACTAAACACTCAAGCCATAAATACCTGTTTTCAAAAAATACATTGTATTTAGGGCTCTACTGATTGTAGATTTTTAACTACCTTCGATAGTGCTACTTCTACTAAATTTCTTATTTTAATGCATCTCAATAAAAATTATTTTTATATTTCAAAAAATAATTTCTCTTGACAAATGGGTTCTAGTGGGGCCGTTAGGCCTTTTTTGTAAAAAGTTGTTTGTATCTATGAGAACCCAGTCGAGATCTAGACCACGAATTTGTCGATTATAGTGTAAAAAGAGTACACTCTTTGATGTTATAGTGGGATCTTGTCCCTCAAGTCAGTCCTTTTGAGCTGGCACAGACGTTACCTTGTCAGGCTGCGTCCTGCTTCACTTATTTGGTCAAGTTGACCCATGTAAGTGCCCATGTGTCACGGGTGCGCTTCAGCAAAATTATTTAAGCCTGCCTCTTCCTGCAATCCCTGCCGTATCTTTGTGCCACACAGCCTTAGAAAAAGCTCCCCAGCAATATTCCTGCGTTCCTGTGTCTCATTCGTTCTTGTGTCTCCAGCGTTCCTGTGTGTTCCTGTGCATCCTGCATTTCTGCTCCTGTGTGTTCCCGCGTCCAGTGTTCCTGTGTGTCCTGCATTCCTGTGTGCCTGTATTCCCATCCCCGTTGCTAACCCTGGATTGGAGTTGACTTTGCATCTCTGCCACCTGCCCTGACCCTGTGCCTGGAACTGACCGCGAGACTGCTAAGGTACCAGGTGTCGGCTAGTACCACCTCCCGCGGTGGTCCAGTGGATCCATGCATCCAGAATCCTGACAGTAAGATCCGGCCATGGATCTGGCCAAGGTTCTGCTTCTTGGTTGGCCTTATCTTGCCACCATCATGGTCTAGCATTCCCGGCAGATTGCCGCACAACTTGGACAGCTGGGTCAAGTCACCGCCATACTGCAACAGCTGCTAGCCACTCAGCTTTAACTTCAGTATCAGGTTCCTGAGACTGTTCCTGCAGAGTCTACTGCTACCCTGGCTAAGGTACCAGGTGTCGGCTAGTACCACCTCCCGCGGTTGTCCAGTGGATCCATGCATCCAGAATCCTGACAGTAAGATTCGGCCATTGATCTGGCCAAGGTTCCGCTTCTTGGTTGGCCTTATCTTGCCACCATCATGGTTCAGCATTCCCGGCATATTGCCGCACAACGTGAACAGCTGGGTCAAGTCACCGCCATACTGCAACAGCTGCTAGCCACTCAGCTTTAACTTCAGTATCAGGTTCCTGAGACTGTTCCTGCAGAGTCTACTGCTACCCTGGCTAAGGTACCAGGTGTCGGCTAGTACCACCTCCCGCGGTTGTCCAGTGGATCCATGCATCCAGAATCCTGACAGTAAGATTCGGCCATTGATCTGGCCAAGGTTCCGCTTCTTGGTTGGCCTTATCTTGCCACCATCATGGTTCAGCATTCCCGGCATATTGCCGCACAACGTGAACAGCTGGGTCAAGTCACCGCCATACTGCAACAGCTGCTAGCCACTCAGCTTTAACTTCAGTATCAGGTTCCTGAGACTGTTCCTGCAGAGTCTACTGCTACCCTGGCTAGCCTTCCTGTTGCTGAACCTAGGCAATGACTGTCAATGCCAGACAAATATGATGGGGACACCAAGCTGTACAGAAGCTATATTGCTCAGCGATCCCTGAACTCATGCCATCTTAGGTGGCATTTATCATCATTCTCCTCTCCAGGAAGGCTCTAGCCTGGGCTACTCCTCTTTGGGACAGAGACGACCTGGTCACAGCTACTCATATGGCATTTCTGGCAAAATTTTTGCTCGGTCCTTCTCTGTGCTGCTGAATCTGAATCAGAGAAACTCTTCTGTGGGAGAAAATGGTGTCCAGTTCCGGATCCTTGCCTCGGAGCTTTCCTGCAATGATGCAGCCCTGTTCACAACCTTTTGGAAAGTGCTCTCTCCTCAAGTCAAGGACGCATTGGCCGCTCATGACCTGCCGTCTACCCTGAGTGGTCTCATCACCTTGGCCACTCAGATTGACGTACGGTTTAGGGAGCGTACTGAGAGGTTATGTCACAAGCAACCTTACCTCCGTCCATGATGTCTACCTCCCCTGGTTCCTGCTTTCCAAAGGCCGCTCCAGCCTCCGGCTATACCGTCTGCAGAGCAGCTTTTGCAGGTGGACTGAGCTTGGCTGTCTTCCCAGGAACGATCTTGTTCGACTTCAGGAGAAACTCTGTCTCTACTTTGCTATCCCGTAGCACTTCCTTCGGATCTGTCCACTCCGCCCTCAGCGTCCTGAAATGCATGCACCTAGCATTCTTGGGAGAAGCGTCTCTAGATGAGAAAAAAGCTTCTCTATGTCTGAACAAACCTGTCTTACTCAGCTCCTTGACAGGTGACCTATTTCCTGGCTCTGCCTTCCTGGCTTGGCAGGAAACTTCATGGATGTTGCCTTGGTCTCTCAGTATCATCTTCCTGTGGTCAGTCTCGTGAAGCCGCTGGTCATCTTGGCAGAGTCAGTTGGCAGATTCTCCAGGATCAGATCTAGTACTGTACTAAACCCCTATGCCTACATGTAGGGGTCTTGCACAAGGAGATACTTTCCTTTTATGTGTTAACCTGGTGCACGTGTTCAGTCCTTCTGGGTCTTCTGTAGTTGCAGTGCCACGCAACAGTGCTCGAATGGTAGACAGGTGAAGTTCTCCGCTGGGGATCGGAGTGTCACTCGTGTTGTCTGGAACCACCTTGTCCTGTCTCAGCCAATTCACTTCTGGAGTCCTCCAAGTCTCTGCTGGGTCTCCCTCCTCCAAATACAGACTTTACAGATGTTTTTTGGAAAAGCAAGGAGAGCCTATGCTGCCACAACAACCCTATGGTGCCAGGTGCATCTTCTCTACGGAGTCGAGTTTACCCTCTATCTGTTCCTGAAACCGTGGCCATGTCAGCCTACATAAAGGAGAACCTGCATAAGGGATTTATATGCAAGTCTTCATCTCCTGCAAGATTCTTCCTTGTATCACAGTTTAGAACCGCTACCCACTTCTCCGGATCACTGAACTCTTTGATTGTCTATGTGGTGCCAAGGTTTCCACCAATTTGGACTTACCAGGGGCATATAACCTCATATGTGTAGGTGATGAATTCAAGACCGCCTTCAATACTTGAGATGGGCACTTCGAATATCTTGTTATACCCTTTGGTCTCTGTAATGCACCGGCGATGTTCCAGGACCTTGTCAACGACATATTCAGAGAATTGCTCTATACCTGTGTCATGGTCTACCTGGACGACATACTGCTGTTCTCTGTGGACATTGAATCCCATCACTCCCATGTACGGCAGGTTCCCAGGCGCCTAAAAGCTAATCGCTTATATGCCAAGCTGGAGAAGTGCCAATTCCATCAGGAGAGTCTCCTATTCCTTGAATATATTATTTCAGAAAAGGGACTACAGGTGGATCCTCCTAAGGTTTCTGCAGTACTTCACTGGCCACGTCCAGAGGGACTACGAGATATCCAGAGATTCCGGGTATTCATCAATTACTACCGGCAGTACATCCCACATTTTTCCTCCCTTTTATATCCCATTGTAGCGCTGACCAAAAAGAACACCAACCATAGGCACTGGCCTCCGGCAGCTGAAGGCACTTTCACAAAGCTAAAATCTGCCTTTTCATCTGCTCCCATTCTCCCCCGGCCTGACTCTAAGAAACCATTAATGCTAGAGGTTGATGCCTCATCCATTGGTGCTGGAGCTGTTCTCACTCAGAAGGGTCCCAAGGGCTGAACCCTCACCTGTGGATTATTCTCCAAGACCTTTTCAGCCTCAGCATGGAACTACTCTTTTGGTGATCGGGAGCTTCTGGCTATTAAACTTGCTATGGAAGAATGGCGTTATCTTCCGGAGGGTGCTCGTTATCCAGTCAGTATCCATACTGATCATAAAATCCTTCTGTACCTCCAGACTGCCCAGTGTCTCAATCCAAGACAGGCTCAATGGTCTCTCTTCCTATCCTGTTTTAACTTTCTGATACATTTCCATCCTGCGAAGAAGAATGTGATGGACAATTCTCTCTCTCGTGCCTCAGATGTTGTTTGGGAGGATCCTGCTCCTAGACATATTGTTCCTCCTGAATGGCTGGTTCTTGCTGCTCCTGTGGACCTTCGGCAAATTCCTGGTGGCAAGATATATGTCTGACCTGTCCTTCGGAGAAGGAAACTGACTTGGGGACATTGTTCTTGTGTGGCTGGGCACCCTGGGGTGCAGGGCTCTCTCACCTTCATTTCCCAACACTACTGGTAGCCAGATCTGGTCAAGGATGTACAGGATTTTGTGCGTTCCTGCAATTCCTGTGCCCAAAACAAGCCATCTCATCTTAAACATGCTGGTCTTCTGTTGCTGTTACCGATACCCAGCTGCCCGTGGACTCATGTAGCACTGGACTTTATCCCTGATCTTCCATCTTCCTCCCATAATACCATCATCTGGGTGGTAACCGACCACTTCTTCAAGATGATTAGAAATAAGATTGGATTACCGGATACAATATCGCGCTGTTTAGTAGGTTAGTAGGATTAGCGTGCTACGTGCTGGGAGTAGGCTCTACTTAATCAGACTGTTCATAGAAGAAGCTATAAGTACATACTGATATCTAAATATCAAGCATAAAAACATTTATTAGTGTTCAGTAACAGATATAAGTATGAGGACAATGCGTTTTGGGGAGAATTTCCCCTTCTTTAGGTCCAAAAATTTTTTCAGTTGTCATTCTGTGGTAGATAAAAAATGAGGGTATATTCTATCAAAAAGTGATGTTCATATACAATAAAACTCATAAAACTTATACATCAAAGATATTAAGAGTTACAGTTTATAAATAATTCATACATATATATACGTACATTTGATAAAAATTGCTTGAGATTGTTGCAATTGTAGTACAGTAGTCATAGTAGCATAGGAAGAGGAATATTACAGCAACAAATGAACTATTTAGAGTTTTTTTCTTTTTAGAAGTGAAATAAGATATGAAATATAATATATTGTAATGCAAAATGTATAAATAAATAAACAACAAAGCAGCCTGATGATAGAGATAAATACCTGACTGTGTCCTAGAGTTGATGTAGTGTCCTTAGGAGTTTTAAAAAGTTAACTGATAATGGGCAACTGTAGAGGAGGAATGAATGAATAAATGAGAAAACTGCTGGATAAATTGGTGTGAGGTAAAGGTGCTTTCAGAATTGGGCTATTAGAACTGACCTGCAGTGATGAGCTGATATGGGAACTGACCTGCGGTGATGAGCTGATATGGGAGTAGCGATGTGTGAGATAGTCCAGCGCGAGAGGCAAGTAGCCTTATTGCAATAGCAAGCAATGCTGTGGATGGGAATGAGGAATTATGATAGTAGAAAAGTTCACAGGGTAGATAGTTGTAAAAGGAAACCCAGAGATGACTTATTCAGAGTTGAGGTGACTGTCCAGGACAGCAGCTGCATGAACAATGTGCATGCTGGTTGGCGGATTGGGCCGTCCAGGGCGGCTGTGTGGTGCGCCTGTGCACTCGGGTGAGGAAGTGCGTCACACGGAGCGTGCGCCCAGCACTTTCCGGCATTATAGTGTGCGTGCGCACTCAGGATAGGGAAGAGCGCCGCACAAATGAATGGGATGCTGTATATATTGCAGTATGCGTACGGAGCGCTCAGGGGGGGGGGATGCATATTTGTGTAGTACGGGGTTTGCGGTCAGAGAGAGAGGTATGAAATGATACAATGGCCATTGGTTTCGGAGGCATTCACATCTATGTGATAGGTGAAAAACTGGTTACAGAGGAGGTTATGTCTATGTGATCGGTAAGCCTTAATAAATGGGAGTACTCTCTTAGGAATTAATTGGGTGGTGAATAAGGATGTTAGAGGGATATAGGTTGGGCGATGGGTAGTGAAATTAATAATGGGGAATAGATTGGTTGGTTCATAAAATATGGGAAGAGATAGGTTGGGCTAAGAATGTGAAATTAAATAAAAGAATAAGCAAAGCTGTACCTAGAATAGGGGCTCGGCTCAAAACCACAAGTGGAAAAAATGCTTGATCTTGTATTGAGCATAGTGTAGTGAGCGTATGTCATATCTTTTCCAATCATTCATTTAAGCCATAGGGGCACATGGTATTCAGTTTGAATATCCAGAAGTTATCTCTTCTGGTGAGCTGATTCAGTCTGTCTTGATGGTGGCTTGGGATTTGTTCTATAATGCATGCTTTTGCTACACTGAAATCGCTATTGTGGTGGCTTTTAAAGTGTCTTGAGACACTATGGAGCATGCTTTTAACTTTGCTCCTATGGGTATTGACCCTTTCTCTAAAGGGTTGGATGGTCCTACCGACATACTGTAGTGTACAAAGACATTCCAAGAGATACACTACATATTTGGAGGCACAGTTGAAAAAGGACAACGTTTGGAAGGATTCTGTGTTAGTATTTGACATGAAGGTCTTTTTTCTGTGTTGAATGATCCCACTCGTCATGCACCTCGTGCTGTTGCAACGAAAAGTCCCCTTAGGTGTTGGAAACATCAAGGGGCGTTGCAAGAGTGGCCTAGCCTGGATATTCAAGGGGCGTGGTTTGGTCGGAGCCAGAACTTTGGATCCCTTGGCTCCTTGGGACTGAAGGAAAAGCGTGAAGGTGTGGAGAGGAACAGATTATCTTTGAAGGTCCTCCTGTTCCCATGAGTATTCCTGTACAGCAGGACCCTGGAGAGAAGCAACAGTGATAGCCCAAATTTGCCCTCCTGCTTTCAGCTGTATCGATGTCCTGAGGAGGCTGGTATGATTGAAAGTTGTGAGAGAACAGTTCCACAAATAAATAAATTACAGCTTACATTGGCACTTTGTGAAAAATAAGTGGACTTTGTTTGTAGTCTGGGCACTCGCTCTGTAATAGGTTCGCCATCAATGTACTAAGGTATAAACGTTACAGCATCATCTCAAAATTACATTTTGCTTCTCAACAACCTCCACGACAAATCTAAAAAAAAACAAAAAATTGAGATATCATGATTGGGAAGGGATAGCAGCATTTAAAAATCTATGCCTTCCTACACTGTTAGTCCTGTACCATTCCCTTAATATCCATTTACCCTCATCCATTTTCTAAGAAGCTCCTAAATATATGTCCACAATAATGTGGGCTAATGCTAATCCCAGAATAGCAATGAAGCTTTTAATTAAACACAAACTGAAGGGATGACTGGGTATACATAATTTATGCAACTACTACCTAGCCACTATGTTCTCCGTACTTAAAAATTGATGATCCCCAGATCAAACCAAACATTGGGATCAAATTGAAAAAGAAAAGAATTTCCTCTTTACATGCTTTTTAGCAACTTTTAGAACATTTGCCCCACCCCATGCAACTTATTCCCTATAATTTCTGCATTGTTAGGAGGCTGGACAGAGGCACATAAAGCAGCAGACCCAAAGCACAATTCTCCATAGCAGAATGTGACTTAGAGCTGGTATCAATGGGGATTCCTAACTGCAATGCAGTGGTGACTCTATACAGTGATATATACCTTCTACAAGAAGACAACAAATTCATACCTTTCTCGCAAATATGTACTAAGTTTAATCTCTCTTTATAATTGCTTTTCTAATACTCTCAAATGCAACATTTTATTAAGCTTCATGACTTTGGAGGTAGAAAATACTATACGGCTATAACGCGCCTGTATTCACAAACCAAGGTTGTAGGTCTTAAGCCACAAGGTTGTAAGTCTTTTATAACACTTTAGACAGACATGTTTTCTTGTCTGTCTACCTACCTCTTTACCTATGGGAATATAATAAGATAAAAAGAGATCCCCTAGAGTCTGGTTGTCGTCCTTCCAATTAAATGTTTCATCCCTGCAATGTACAAAACATTTACAGGTGGCATAGAAAACGATTTTTAGGTCGTATTATACTCCTGACCGCCTGAAAAAAGCATATCCACCAACTTCAGACTCTTGCTGGAGAAATTGTGGGTGGAGGGGAATTTACTACACATTTTATGATGCCCAAAGCTTTTTATTCCATGGTCTCAGAAATTACTAAAGTGAATATTCCTAATCTGCCAGGTACTGTACTGTTGCTCATGGGCATCTCAGTGATCCAACAAAATATAGACAACTAGCATGTAAAATATTCACAACGGCTAAACTGTGCATAACGAGGCTATGGAAATAAACCTCACTTGCACACATAAAAGAGTTAGTGGATTCCATACAGCTACGAACAAACTATAAAGAATAATTCGATGGTATAGCCAGATTCCAATTAACTTTAATATTTATTCTGATAAAGTTCTTACATCCACAGTGTAAATCCTCTTTCCTGGAAACAGGAATTACACTGTGGATGTAAGAATTTTATTAGAATAAAGATTGAAGTTTCATAGTTTCATAGTTTATACGGTTGAAAAAAGACACTTGTGCATCAAGTTCAACCAAGGAAGGGAAGGGATTGGATGAGGAACGGATTTAGGGGAAACAATTCTATATAACATAACCATCAATGTTATTTAGGTTTAAAAAGGCATCTAGACCCTTCTTGAAGCTCTCTACTGTCCCTGCTGTGACCAGCGCCTGAGGCATTCTATTCCACAGATTGACCGTTCTCATAGTAAAAAAGCCCTGTCGTCCCTGGTGATTAAACCTTGATTTCTCCAAACGGAGACAGTGCCCCCTCGTCTTTTGATTTGATTTAATCTGAAACAATTTACCACCATATTTTTTGTATGGACCATTCATATATTTAAATAAATTAATCATGTCCCCTCGTAGCTGTCTCTTTTCCAGACTAAATAAATCTAGTTGTTTTAATCTTTCCTCATAACTAAGACCCTCCATACCCCTTATCATTTTTGTGGCTCTACGTTGAACCCTCCTCAGCTCCAGGGCATCCTTTTTATGGACCGGTGCCCAGAACTGGACAGCATATTCCAGATGAGGCCGAACCAATGCCTTGTATAGTGGTAATATTACATCCCTATCACGAAAGTCCATACCACTTTTGATACATGACAAGATCCTACTAGCTTTAGAGGCAGCTGCTTGACATTGCATGCTGTTACTCAATTTATGATCTACTAGTACCCCCAGGTCCTTCTCAACAAGGGACTCTCCCAGATTTACTCCCCCAAGTACATATTTTGCCTTTGGATTATTGGCCCCCAGGTGCATAACCTTACATTTATCCACATTAAATCTCATTTGCCAGGTGGATGACCAAACATTCAGTTTGTCCAAGTCACCCTGCAGCCTATGAACATCCTCCATAGACTGTATTACACTACACAGTTTGGTGTCATCTGCAAAAATAGACACAGTGCTATTAATTCCTACCTCTATATCATTAATAAATATATTAAATAGTAGTGGGCCAAGCACAGAACCCTGGGGTACACCACTCATAACTGGTGACCATTCCGAGTAGGAATCATTGACCACAACTCTCTGGATATGATCCTTTAGCCAGTTTGCAATCCAATTGCAAATGATTTCTGCCAAACCAATAGCCCTAATTTTACCCATCAGGCGTCTATGAGGGACAGTGTCAAATGCCTTGGCAAAGTCCAAGAACACAATATCCACAGCTTCTCCTCCATCCAGGCACCTGCTCACCTCTTCATAGAAGCAGATAAGGTTAGTTTGACAACTTCTATTCTTAGTAAACCCATGCTGGCTGTCACTTATTATACTATTTGATGTCACATACTCCAGTATATAGTCTTTTACTAACCTTCCAGTATTTTCCCCACAATGGAAGTTAAGCTTACAGGCCTGTAATTGCCTGGCGAAGTTCTAGAGCCCTTTTTATATATTGGCACCACATTTGCCTTGCGCCAGTCACTTGGCACCACACCAGACATTACGGAATCCCTGAAGATGTTAGACAGCGGTACAGCAATAACAGAACTGAGTTCTTTAAGAACTCTGGGGTGTAACCCATCTGGTCCAGGAGCTTTGTACACATTGATTTTATTGAACTTAGATTGGATCATGTCTACATTCAGCCAGTCTAGTATATCACAGGATCCATGACCCGCACTGGCACCACCCACGTCAGAAGTTCTTTCTTCTATCGAATAAACAGAGCTAAAAAACCTATTAAGTATCTCTGCCTTCTCTCGGTCTTCAGTCACCAATGCCCCATTTTCAGAATAAAGGGGTCCAACCTGTTCCGACCCATTTTTTTTGCATTGATATACTTAAAAAATTTCTTGGGATTTGTTTTACTATCTTTAGCCACCTGTCTTTCATTTTGTATTTTGGCTGATTTGATTTCTTTTTTACAGATTTTGGTAAGTTTTTTGTAAGTATTGAAAGCCTCAGGTGACCCATCAGATTTATATTTTTTAAATGCCCTCTTTTTTTCTCTTTAATTGCCCTTTTAACTGTAGCTGTAAGCCACGCAGGGTGTAATCTAGCCCGTCTATACTTGTTACCTATTGGAATAAATTTAGAAGTATAAAAACCCAGGATAGATTAGAATTTTTCCCATTTAACATTAGTATCTTCATTTGACAGAATCTGATCCCAGTCTATATCCAGTAGTGCAGCCCTGAATTTCTGGAAATTAGCCCGCTTAAAATTCAAAGTTTTCGATTTTCCCACCTGTTTCATAATTATATTATGATCGCTGCTCCCAAGGGGTTCCCGGACACTGACATTTTGGATAATCTCCTCATTGTTAGAAATCACAAGGTCCAACAATGCGTCACCTCTTGTGGGATCTTCTACAAGCTGCAACATAAAATTATCCTGCAGAAAGTTGATAAAATGTCTCCCCTTCACAGATGAAGAAGAGCCCTGACCCCAGTGAATATTTGGAAAGTTAAAGTCTCCCATTATCACAACGGTCCCCCCCTGTGCAGCCCGCTCCATCGGTTTATATAGGTGACCCTCTATTTCCTCAGAGATGTTAGGGGGTCTATATATTACACCAAAAATAATTTTCTCAAAGCTCTCTTGGCTTTGAATTTCAACCCACAAAGTTTCAGCCTCCTCACACTCTTCTGAGACCACTGACTCATTCACAATCGCTTTTAAGTCTCTTCTGACATACAGACATACACCACCTCCCCTCCTATTTGCCCTGTCTTTCCGAAAGAGTGTAAAACCTTGAATATTAACACCCCAAGCAAGCGATGCATCGAGCCATGTCTCTGTTACACCAACAACATCTAACTGTTCTTCTAGTATCAAAGCCTCAAGCTCACCCATTTTGCCTGTGATACTTCTGGCATTTGTGAACATACAATTTAATTTTCCACAGTTATTTGTCTGATTTAAAGTAAATTTACTGGTACATATATCCCACCACCGTTCTGTAACTTGTGGATCTCCTTATCCACTGCATAAGGCCCCCCATACACCGCCCACCTCACCACCCACCAACATAACCTGCCCCCTCTCTGACCTGTCTACCTCTTTAGTGTCTTCCTTTTCCTCCTCCTCCGATCCTAGTTTAAATACTCCGCCAACCTTGCTAGGATCTTCTCCCCCAGCACAACAGCCCCCCTTCCATTTAGGTGCAAGTTATCTGCGGAAAACAGCTTGTACCCCAATGAAAAGTCAGCCCAGTGCTCTAGGAACCCAAATCCCTCTGCTCTACACAGAGGGATTGGAATTGGAATCTGTCTGGAACATCGAATTATTCTTTGCTGCCAGTACCTTCTCAAACAATGTGGGTGCCGTGCCGGTTCCATGCCCAAGAGGGCTTGAGGTGAGCTGTGACGAACAAACTATAGCCTGTGGTAGTGGACATAGCCGAGGGTCTGTGCGATTACGGGGATACCAAATTTGTATAGGTTTTATAATGTTTTCATACATTTAAAAAAATTAAAACCTCCTGTACAAAAATTTTTGGGGGGATTTTGCCATCTTCTGGCGCTAATAACTTTTTTATACTCTGGTGTACTGAGCTGTGGGTGGTGTCGTTTTTTGCGGATTTTGATGACGTTTACAATGTTATCAATTTTAGGACTGTTCGACCTTGTGATCACTTTTTATAGAATTTTTTAATTTTTTTTAAATGACAAAAAAAGTGCCATTTTCGACTTTGGGCTTGATTTTCCGTTATCATATTTTGATAGATCGGGCATTTTCAGACGCGGAGATACCTAATGTGTTTATGATTTTTACTGTTTATTTATATTTATATCAGTTCTAGGGAACCCCTTTCCCTAGAACTGATATAAATATAAATAAACAGTAAAAATCATAAACACATTAGGTGATTTGAGTTTTTAGGGTTTTTTATTATAATTTTTTTTTTTTTTTACTTTTTTTTATTTTTATTTTTAGTACTTTTCAGACTCCCTAGGGTACTTTAACCCTAGGGTGTCTGCACGATCCTATCATATACTGCCATACTACTGTATGGCAGTATATGGGGATTTTACTACTCATACATTACACGGTGCTGATAGCACATTGTAATGCATGGGTTAACCCGAAGTAGCCTCGGGTCTTCGTGAGACCCGAGGTTACCATGGCTATGGATCGCCGCTCCCCGATGACGTCATGGGGAGCGGCCATCCTCGAAAAGATGGCGGCGGCGAGGTGAAAACACCCGCGATCGGTGCTAGCAATATGCAGCAAAGACTTACCGGCTATGGAGAGGGCTCAGCACGTGAGCCCTCTCCATGAACCCGCGGCCGTGAACGGGTTAAAGGAAATACTGGCTTAAAGGAAATACATAAAGGCTCATAGCTCATTATTTAGTAATAGGAAACAATCTAGTGTTTGAGCAGAAAGAGCCCAAAACACTTAAACAGCCTGGTACTAATATTTACAATATGTTTTCTTTTTATTTCTGAGCAGCACTTTATATGCATCCAGTTGACTGCCTTGCCTTTGGAGCAAGGGGGAAAAGATCCAGGTATTTAGTTAAATTTAATTAACCTTCTTCCTCTCGCGGAGGACCATGATTTTGTGGGCCATATGGCCCAGGAGACGGTGGGATTTTTTCAGGTCAAAGATTCTATACCCTAACCTTGTAATCTTTGTCGATGGTTCCAGGTATTATTATGAAGGTAAATGTTATTAAGATGTTATATGACAGTCTGATATGTGGACAATGGACTCCTTACAACCTACTGAGACCAAGGTGACTTATGGTTATATCCACCAGTTTAAAACATCCAGGTGTTCCAGTTTTTGGTATAGTGGCCTCTGTGCTACAGACTGTGAAGGTGTCACTCCAGTAGACCCAAGATATTTTGTACCTTTCCCAGAGAGAAAGACCAAGAATTTACTGTGCTCAGTTGTGGAGTATATGAGTATATTTTGGAGCACATTGGGGCACATTTACTAAGGGTCCGTCGGGTTTCCCGAATATTTCCGATTTCCGCTTAATTGCACAGGGTTTTTAGGCACACCCGATCAGATTGTGGCACATCAGTGCCGGCTTTCATGCAACACAAATCGGGGGCGTGGCCGTTGGACAATCCGCAGAATTCTACTTTCAAAATTGTGTCGCACTTACATGCACCGGGAGGAAGGTGGTGAACTCCGGCGGACCTGAATGGGGAAGCGACACATGCAGGAAATTGTTCGCCAATCTTAGTGAATCACGGCAGCTCTGAATCCTCGTTGGACATTCCGGATTGGCCTCATCAACGGGACGGGTATGTTAATGTGCCCCATTGATTTATTTTCAGGCTGGCCAAAAGCCAGAACAAAAACCCCTATGAAAATGGTCTACAGGTATGAGAGACCAGAAGTGCCCAAAAGTTAAGATTTAGGGATAGATTAGGTATTTCAAATCCCACCCCATCCACAAAGTAGCAGGAAGGTTGAGAGGTTGATTGGGACTCTGAAACTAAAGATCCAAAAGGCAATTGTGGAGACCGGGAAACCATGGATCAAGAGTCTACCATTAGCCATAAGCCCTTTCAGAAGATATAGGCCAGTAAAAAAGACAGGATTGAGTCCCTATGAGATTTAATTTGGTTTGGTTCCTAGATTAAGATGTTATTATTCACAGTTGCTCCAAATGCAGTAAGGGAGACTAACAGACTGTATGATAACCTTACACAAGCACTGTAGTAAAGTATGTTTTTGAGTTTTCTCTTTCATGAGCTTCAACCTTGAGATCGGTTAGTGATAAAGAGCCATGTGAGGAAGAGATATGACCCCAGAGATGATGATGCCTTCCAGGTTCTGTGGACAACAAGTACTGCAGTAAAGCTAGAAAGAAGTTCTAATTGTATTCACTAAAGTCAAGATGTCTCATTAAAGTTTTGATAGGGACTAATAAACTTCTTTGGGAAACAAATAAACTCTAGTAGTAACCAGCCATGGTATGCTTAGATTTTGCTGGCTAAGTAATTGGCCATCAGCCATTAAAAACTAGGATTGTTTCTCCTGTGGATCCCTATTATTCTGTTTTCCATTACATATTGGTCATATGTTGTGAGAAGAGGCTAATGTCTAAGGCCAGTGAAGACATAAGGCCCGTCGGAATAGGAAAAGCAAGAGGAGATACCCGAAGTACACTGAACTCCAAAGGGCCCCTTCTCCCCTGATGGCGAGTGCAACAGGCTTTACCTGTGGGGACATTGGAGTCTCTGTCTTCCCACTTTAAACCCAAGTGGTTTATAAGGATATTTAGAAAGGGAAAGAATAGGAGGAGTCTAATCAGCAGAAAAGTCCAAGTACAAAGGGGGGTGGGGTGTAAGGCTCTGCCCATCTCAAACTGATGAAGAAATCCCATCCCCTTCCCCACTGCAGACTAACTCCTAAAGGATTAACTGAGGTGTGAGGGAGAGATAAAATAAAATCATTTTAGGGGGAACTGTGAAGTATTGTTTTATGTTGAATGAAAATGTTTTTATTTTTCATATGCTTGCTGAATGCTGAAACTAAGAGGACGTTTGGCCATGTCTGAAGCTGATCAAAGTCCACTCCTCTCCACCAAAGGAATGCAAGACCCCCTCCACGATGTTTACCCATGTCACAAGAGGGATTTACGAATATTACCCACTCCAGGAAAAACAGAGCATTTGTTTCTCCGATGCCCATGTAATAATTTACCAACCAATGGACTATGGACATTACTTCTTTATCCCTTAGTAACCATGCCCAGGTCCACAGATAAAGCATTCACACATCTGCCTAGCCTTGCATGGCATTAGTTGTCCACAGAGATTGAAATATTCTACCATACTTCTGTGTTGGTGTGATTTCTTTTGAGCTCACTGTCACAGTTGCACCTGCGATCATTATCGCAGATCACGGGCCCCTCTATGTGTTGCGATCCCCGCTGCTGCTGTCCCACTCCCCAGCCTGGACTCACCTCTCCACGCTGCTGGCTGTGCTCCTGCTAGGCACTTGCTCCCACTGCTAGGGCTTGCGCGCCCCAGCTCTGTAAGACTTAAAGGGCCAGCATCTTCCTGATTGGCTCTTGCTAAACCAGTTCACCCTTATAATCCGGCACCTTCCTTCACTCCCCGACGGATCTTCAGCATCATTTCCTGCTAAGAGAAAGCCCTCCAGTTTTCCCTGTGTTTCCAGTGTTCCTCTGTGTTCCAGCGTTACCAGTGTTCCTCTGTGTCTCTGCCTTTTTCTGTGACCTGCTGTGCCTTCCTGGGTTCTTGTCCTGCTGTGCCTTCTAGGGTTCCTGTCCAGCGGAATCTACAGTCCGTGCCAGCATCACCAGTGTTCCTCTGTGGGCCAGCGTTACCAGTATTCCTCTGTGTTTCCTGCTGTCATCTCAGGTTTGGACTGTATCCTGCATTTCCTGCCGTACTGCCTTGGCTGCCACCACGGGCCTCATACCATCTCACCGTGGTGGTCCAGAGGGTCCACAGACTCTTCCAAGAGACTTTTCCACACACTTTCCCTCCTCAAGCATGATAGTAAGATCCGGCCATGAACTCCACTAAGGCAATTGATCCCATCATGGACTGTTCCAAGGATTCAGACCAGTTGCTGGCAGATGTTCTCGCCCAGCAGTCTCAACTGATTTTTTCTTTGAGAAAGGATCTGAGCGGGGTTACCACCCTGCTCCGAAAGCTGATAGACTCCCGGCTAAGCAGGCTCCATTTTCGCAGCTTACCAGTGCTGCTCCGGCTTTCCAAGAGCCACTCCAGCCTGTCTCCATGCCTCAGCAGCTGTTTGATTGCCAACAACTACAAGTCCGGCTTCCATGTCGGCCTTGTTTGGCTCCGGTGTTCCGGTGTACCTCAGCCTCCTAGCTCTACTCCGGCTTTTCCAGAAGCCACTCCAGAGTCTACGGCTTTCCCAGAAGCCGATCCAGAGTCTCCGGCTTTGCCAGAAACCATTCCAGCCTCTGGATTTCCAGAGCCTCTCCAGCCTCTGGCTTTCCCAGAAGCCGCTCCTAAGTTTTCGGCTTTCCCAGAAGCCACACTAATGCCTCTGGCTTTCCAAGAGCCGCTCCAGCCTCAGCAGCATCCCAAAGCTGTTCCAGCTTTCCAAGAGCCTCTCCTATCTCCGCAGCTTAGCAGTACTGCTCCGGCTTCCCAAAAGCCACTTCAGCCTCCGGCCGTACTGCTTGAGCCTTGTTCTCTTGCACTACCTGCCTGAATGGATGGGAGTGATTGATTGACTTACTGACGCGTACACACACTCTATCACTCTCTTCCTCAACGGCACATCACCGTGGTGAGCCGTCAGAGTTTGCCACCAGAGGTGCACCCTCGACTGCATCACATTCTGCCATCCACCGGTCACACTCCCACACATGTAAGTCTCTGGTCTCATCCCCACCCACACCGAAACTATGCCCACCGGGGGTAACCACACCCCCAAAAATTAATCCCACCTCCAAATATTAAACCACTGACAAGTAATGCACCCATTGACCTGTATTAGAAGTTGGGGGGGGGAATTCCGGCGGTGCGCAGAACTCCGCGCCAAAGACACCATGGACAGAAAGAGTAGGACTGAAATCAAGGGATGATATCCCTTTCCACACCCCTCTTTGTTTCCAGACAAGTTGCTGATTTCGTGTCCCGACAACAGGGTGGTGTGGAGTCCTTCGCTGCTGCCACCTGCAGAAGTTGTCATTGTGCCACTCTCTTACCTCATGCTGCTGCTGCTGCTGCTACCATCTCCAGCGTTTGTCATTTTGCCACTATGTGGCCTACCGTGTTGCTACCAGCTCCAGAATTTGTCATCGTGCCACCGGTACTTTGCAAGAATCACACCAGGCCCTTTTCGTCATTGCTGCAACGGATAATCCCCCTTCCCGGTTCTTTTCTACTCTCCACTCCAAGAGCTCCCTGGACCTCGTGGCCGGGACCAACTTCCATGAACCCAGCTAGGGAAGGGTAGTTTTCCCGGTCACCACCAGAAATGCTCAAAAGAAGGCTTTTGGGCATAGCTGGTTGTAGGGCCACTTCCAGGGCCATGTCCCTTACCGGGACTTACCTTCCATGAACCCGGCTAGGTCTCCTGGGAGCTGCTGCTGGAGTCCCATGGAAGTATTCCCTACTTCCAGGGGACATATGCCTAACCAGGACATACAACCAAGTGTGGCCGGGGACCATTTCCATGAGCCCGTCTAGGTTTCCTGGGAGCTCCCGCTGACACTCTGTGGAGGTAGCCACCACTTTTCAGGGAAATTGTAATGAATGATGCATGTGAGATCTCTAAACTTCAAATTCATTTCCAAAATTTAAATTAATTTCAAACTTCGTCATTGTGTCACACTGTGGCCTACCATGTTGCTGCCACCTCCAGAATTTGTCATTGTGCCACTCTCTGACCTCCTGTTGCTCCTGCTGCCACGTCCATTCTCTATCATTGTACCACACTGTGGCCTACCAGGTTGCTGACGGCTCCAAAATTTGTCATTGTGCCACTCTCTGACCTCCTGCTGCTGCTGCCACCTCTACTCTCTATTATTGTACCACACTGTGGCCTACCATGTTGCTGCCACCTCCATAATTTGTTATTGTGCCACTCTCTGACCTGATACTGCTGCTGCCACCTCCACGCGCTATCATTGTGCCACACTGTGGCCAACCATGTTGCTGCCACCCCCATAATTTGTCATTGTGCCACTCTGTGGCCTTTTCATGCTGCTGACAACTGACCTCTGTCTCCCTGGAACACCCGGTGATTTCCATAATGCAGCTTTCACCCTTCACCACTCTATGATGTTGCCACTATGTTTGGTTTTCCCCTTCATTTCATCTGTCAGAAGGAATGAAAAGCTTCAGGATTGATTTCCAAAAGCAGGAGTGGATACAGACTACAGAGAACATGTAAATAACCCCTTTACTGGTCATCTCTGTTTTGGATCAACTACTGTTTGTTTGTGGCTTTAGCAATACTGATGGATTATTGACCGATTGAAAGCGGACACTGACGGATGAAAAGATGGGCAAAATGTTCAGTGTAATGAGCTGGCACAGATGTTACCTTGTAAGGCTGCGTTTCCACTTCACTTATTTGGTTAAGTTGGCTCCAGTAAGTGCCCATGGAATTGAAGAGTGAATCGATTCTAAGAGCAGAGGCTGTCATGCGCATGTCTTACTAAAACAAAGCATTGTTTGAAGACCAAACCATGCTCCCTATGCATATTTGAGCATAACACAACGTTCTACAACACCCTAAAGGCTTCCTGCAGCCAGGAAATACCTGTTTCTTAAAGTGATTCGTCATGATTTGATTTGGTCTAATCAAATTTTTTTCAAAAAATTCTGCAAATCGGGTTGAACCAATTTTCAACAAATTCTCCCATCTCTATTAACCAATCTTCCTGATGTTGTAAAGACGCAATATTCTAAAATCCACAGACTTGGAACGGCCAACTATTCTTTCTATGGCTTATAAGATCAATCTTTTGGCCTTCCTCTTGGCAACCTGATGCAGGATGGTTTCAGTCACTTTGCAACATCATACTATATTTGCAAATTCAGTGCACACTGGAAAGTTGGCTGCCAGTTAAATACGATTAAATGCCAGATTAATACCAATAACCTGCAGGTATCTGGAGGTGTTCTCTTTTTCATTTATCTCATTTACATTTGTATTCTTTGCTTAAGAATATAAACAATGTATAAAATAATTTATCTGGATGTTATAAAAAAACATTTGTGTATGAAAATTATTTCCCATTAACACCTTAAGGACACAGCCTAAAATGGCCTTCAGGACACAAGCCAATTTTTTTAGACCTGACATGTATCATTTTGTTTGATAATAACTTAATGTTTATGTGATTTTGAGATTGTTTTTTCATGACACATAGTGCTTTATGTCAATGGTAAATAGACAGACAATCTTTTTTTGTTTTTTCATTTCCATTTTTCACTCCCCACCTTCAAAAATCTATAACTTTTTTATTTTTACACATAAAGAGCACTGTGATAGCTTATTTTCTGCACAAAAATAGCAATTCATAGTAATGGTATTTACTATTCCATGCCGTGTACTGGGAAGCAGGAAAAAAATTCCAAATGCAGTGAAAATGGTGAAAAAACGCATTTGCACATTTGCACCCCAAATGACATGTCTACTTAATTCTTTAGGTTGGTACGATTATGGGGATACCAAATTTGTATCAATTTTATAATGTTTTCATACATTTATAAAAATGAAAACATCCTATACAAATTTTTTTTTTCCCATTTTCTGGCGCCAATAACTTTTTCATACTTCAGTTTACAAAGCTGTGGGTGGTGTCATTATTTTCAACTTTTTTGACGTTTTCATTGCTATCATTATTAGGACTATATGACCTTTTGATCACTCTTTATTTATTTTTTTATATTTTTCAAACTGGCAAAAAGTACCATTTTTTACTTTGGGCACTATTTTCTGTTACGGGCTTAAACACAGTAAAAAACTGTTATTATATTTTGATAAATCGGACATATTCAGATGTGGCAATACATAATGTGTTTATGATTTTTACTGTTTATTTATTTTTATATCAGTTCTAGGGAAAGGGGGTGATTTGAATTTTTAGGTTTTTTTATTATATTTTTTTTAACTTTTTTTATTTTTCATTTTACTATTTTTCAGGTTCCCTAGTGTAAGAATATTATTCTAAATATTCTTTGAGGTTCTGGGATGATGTAGCAAAGAAATGAACACCACAAACTTATGGTTTTATAATTTATATCAAATAAAATTTACTTTGTGTACAATATGTATTGATAAATAGACACTCCTTTTCCCTATAACTACAACAGACAATTACTACATAAACTGCAAACAATACACTTGGTATCTCAGCCTTTGTCCCTTGTAGATAAAGTTGCATTTATACCTCTCCTTATTGGATCTTGTATGAAGTCAAAATGGTGCTCAGCAAGATGACCTTCTCTTTGGATCTCTGGGTGATGGTCTTTCTGGTCTCCTCTTGATGGTATCCTTCTATCTTCCTCTCTGCTCTCTCCTCTGCTCTCTCTATATCTATCCATGTTAAGATACTTGGCTAATTCCCGTTGGTGCTTCATGGTTGGCTTCTAGTAACTTCCAGGTGTTTTCTCAGATGACTGGTAGAAACACATGGAAATTACAGCTTCTAGGAGCTTCTAGCACTTTCTTACAACTGGAGTCTTCATTGCCTACAGGTACTACCAGCTATTGTTTCACTAAACAACAGGAAACTGTTTATCCCCTTGAAGTGCTAATGTAGTTGGGCCAGATGAACTACATGTAAAAACTGTAGCTGTTGTGCTAATCAATTTAAAGAGCAACCTATCTTTATCTAGAAGGCTCAAAGACTGAGATATTACAATAAATACAATAAATCATGATATGATGGAATCATAACCAATTGCCACTTCAGTAAATCTTACATAATCCCCACCTAGAGGGTGAATGACGCATGAGCGACATGATCCCTCTCAATAAATTCCTCCTTACACAGTGTGCACATGTGCTCTTCTTAACATGCTCCTCATTTGCATTTCTCATTGGTAGGCCTCCATGGCACCAGTAACAGTCTTTATCCTCTTAAGATGATTGCCCAATAACGTTCTCTATGACTTGTCTCTCCAAAGTTTTTTTTTAATCTGAATGGCGTAAATACATATTCTTTGAGCCAGTATGATTTGTAGTGATTGAATCTCACCATATTGATAGTTCAATAAGAGTTCATGGTAGATATCTTCTCAAATTATTACTTTTCAGAAATGAAATTACCAGCATTGTCTATACATCAAATTTACATTAAAAGTTTTTCATTTGATTAATATGAAACCCCTTTAATGTGACTTTCCCCTTGGATCCAACAGTTTTTACCATATCTACTATAGTAAAGCGATCCTTCCTTATGGATGTAAATGAGTGTTCTTTTTTACCAAAGTCTCTGATCATGACCAGATCTCCAACATTATATTCAAAAGGTCTCACCTTCTTATCAAAATATTTTTTAATTTGACACTTTGAATACCCAATGTTTCGCGCCACAAATTTGTTAACCTCCTGTATGTGTTTAGACATGTTTTTTTTTCAATTCTTTTTATTGAGTCAAAAACAATACACATTACAGATATTAGTCATCAGTTTTACATAGACTCATTTTCCATTTTTCATTTTTAACAATGCTAAGCAAATAAGGTAATATCACTTTCAGAAGTAGGTAACATATGCTTTGCAAAGAAGTCAAGTTTAACTTCTTAAAACACAACCATAACTTTAACTTCCAATAACTTATGCTAGTTTACCTTTTAGATTACAGAGTAGGGTGTCACATCTGTCATGTTACTGAGTATTGTAATTGATAGGGGGCCATCTACCTATCCCCATATTTAAGTCGAAGTAGAGTATAATCTCAGCCATGGATTGAAGGATTGGAGTTTGCCTATTCTTATGGCGTAAATTTTTTTAATAGGTACATTGGTGGTCTAAAAGTTCCTTCAAATCTCGTATCCCCAACATCGCTTCTGACTTCCATTTCCTGGCCATTAGCAGTTTGGCAGTGAGAAGTATGTGTGCTATGAGTTTGCAATGTTGTATCCCAATCTCTTTCATGCCCAGTAGCAATATGGCTCTATGGGGTTCTTTTGGTACCTGTGTCCCTGTCAGCGTAAGTATCAGTGTGAACACTTCATTCCAAAGGGGTTTGATTTTGGGACACTCCCAGAATATGTGGAGAAGTGTGCCTTTATGTCCGCGTTCCCGCCAGCACAAGTCTGTACTCCCTGGGAAGATTCTTGCTAGCTTAGTTGGTGTGTGGTACCATCTAACAAGACATTTGTAATGGACTTCTGTAAGACTAGTGCATTTAGAGGCTGAGCTACCCCATCTAAACGCTTTAACCCACTGATTGTATTTGAATTCAGTTTTCAGTTCTTTCTCCCATTTAAGCATGTGTGCTTTTTTCTCCTCCTGTCTACCTCCCCTTACGAGTGTTTCATAAATGGGCCGTGTAGAGTGGAAATCTTTGCAATCTTCATTATGTAGGTAGTTGTGTAGAACGGTGGGAATGTTAGTCTCATGTAGTCTGTTTTTTCCATTATGTCTTTCCTGCTCAGAATACCTTGGTTTTCTATAAAGTCAGAGATTCCCATAATCCCTAGTTCTCTGAGCCTTTTATATGAAATATGATCGTAACATAGGTTTAATGTTTGAAAGGGGATGTCTATGTTTGAGGTTTCTGTACACTGTTTCATTTCCTTTAATAAAAATCTCCAAGCTATCACTGGCAACCTTAATTATGGGGATCTGGGGAGAGGCGGTGGTTTAGGTAGTAATTGGGCCAGGGGAAGAAAACATAAGGGTCTGTTGCTGTTTAGCTCCTTGTCCATTTCTGGCCATCTGGAGGCTGAGGTGTGTGACCACCATGGCTTTATTTGCTTGATAATAGAGACGTAGTACTACGCCTTAAGGTTAGGAACTCCCATGCCACCCCTTAGCTTTGTAGTCTGAAGAATATTGCATGCTACTCTTGGCTTGGATTTGCCCCAAATAAAGGACATAAGTTGATTCTGCAGCTTGTTCAGAAGTACTAGGGGAATAGGTACAGTTACTGTTCTAAAAAAATACAGGATTTTGGGGAGGATCATCATTTTATACATGACCATTCTACCCAGCCATGAGAATTCTTTCCTATGCATCTCGTCTAGTTCTTATTGGAGGTTTTGTATTAGTGGGTTAATGTTCGTTTCTGCCATTTTCTTTAATGGGGAGGTTAGATGGATACCGAGATATCAAATGGTCATCTTAGCCCATTGAAAGGGGAATTCAAGTTGTATCTGGGATTTAAATGTGAGATCTATGTGAAAGCCTAGGATGGATGATTTAGATTCATTAATTTTATAATATAAAGCTTGTCCGAACTGTTGGATTATTTTAGTGAGTGTAGTGGGTTTGTAATAGCTAGTATAGTGTCATCCGCAAAGAGACCTATTTTGTGTTGACTGCCCCCTACGGGAATGCCTTTGACCTCAAGGTTCATTCTTATGGTCTCTGCAAATGGTTCCATAATAAGGGTGAATATTAAAGGGGACAGGGAGCACTCCTGTCTTGTCCCATTGGTAATTGCAAAGGGGGCTGAAAGCACACCATTTGCCAACACCCTGGCTGATGGGTTACTGTATAGGGATTGAATCGCGGATAAAATATGGCCTGAAAATCCAAATTTGTGGAGCGTGGAGAAGGCAAATTGCCAGTTTATCCTATCGAACACCTTCTCCGCATCCAAAGTGAGGAGCAGAGAAGGCGTTCGAGAGGACTCCATCACTGACAAGAGTCACCATTCTTCTTGTTCCATCTGGAGCTTAGCGACCAGAAGTTAAGCCTACCTGATCATTGTGCACTAAATTGGGCAGAATGAGGAGTAATCTTTGTGCTATGGCCTTAGCATAAAGTTTGGTATCACAATTTAAGAGTGAAATCATCCTGTAGTTGGCCGTGTTCTGCGGTGATTTCCCAGGTTTGGGGATTGTTACTCAAGAGGCCTGAAGCATCTCAGGGGGAAGGGCCCCCATTTTGCTTGCATTATTGAATATTTTTGGGAGGTAGGGTAAAAGCGTATCTTTAAAGAGTTGGTAATAATCATGACTTAGGCCATCTGGGCTAAGGGCCTTTTGTTTTTTTGCTGTTGCTATAATCTCTTCCTAGTTCCTCCATTGTGAATGGGGAGTTTAACTCCTCTAATTGCTTTTCCAAAAGGGATGGAAGTTTTAGCTTCTCTAAGAAAGAAGTAATGGAATCTGTTGTGGGTTGGGGGGTGTTGGGATCATCTTATATTGTAGAGTTGACTATAAAAGGCACTGAAGGTATTTTCTATGTTTGCAGGGTGAGTGACGTGGACAGAGGGTTTTTTTGGGTCTTCAATAGAGGCAATTCTCGATTTTGCGGCCTTGGGTTTGACTTTGTTAGCCATTAACCTACTAGGTTTGTTATATGCTGCATAGTGGGTTGCTTTCCTACATGTTAGCATCTTATCATATTCCTGTCTTCCTGTCTCAGTGAGAACAGTTTATCCTGAAATGCAGATGTGTGGCTTGTTAACAGAAGCTGTTCGGTGACCGCCAATTACCTCATCACATTAGTTAGTTGTGCCTCTCTCTTTCTGCGGTATCTTGACAATTGTTCTTTTATAAATCCACTAATATTTAGTTTGTGGAGCGACCACAGGGGTATTGTTGATTTTAAAGTTTTCCTCTAGTTCTATTTTAATTTGCTCCTTCTGAGTGGGGAGGGACATGAGAAAGGTATTATTTCGCCATGGCGAAGAGGTCTATACGAGAAAAGGAATGGTGTCTAGGGGAGTAAAAAGTATATTCCTTTGAATTTGCATGCAGACATCTGAATGTGTCATATAGTTCCTGAGAGTGAATCCATGGCCCTAAGGTCTGGGATGTACGTTGTCTTGTGGTTCTATGAGGAATCATGTTGAAGTCTCCACTGATTAGTAATTTACCTTTTTGCATCCGTCTAACTTTATTTAGTAACCTGTTCAAGAATCTCACCTGTGAGATATACATATACATTTACCAACGTAAAAATAGCTGTGTTGATTTCGCACACTAGGATGGCATATCTGCCGTTTGGATCTAAGTAAACTTCTAATTCAGTAAAAGCCACTGAGTCTTTGAAAGCTATCAAGACCCCAGCTGCTTTTTTAGGTCCATTGGCTGTGTAGATATGTTGGAAATATGCTGGAAATTTTAGCCTTCCAGTCATTGCCTGATATGGACTCATACCCGTTGCTGAGTGTGGCGTTGACCTTATCGCCATAAGACATAATGGTTGCATTTGTGAACACTTGGTCGGCTTCTCTGAACAGAATTTGGTTAGCATAGTTTCCAAACTACGATTTCCCCTTTCAACAGCTCCAGAACACTGCGGATGATATGCAACATGTAACTCTAGTTTAATACCCAACAGCTTCTGTAACTGTGAAAAGATTTGCCCAGTGAAGGATGATCCCCTATCACTTGCTACCACCTGAGGTAATCCCCACCTAGAAAACAATTCCGACAACGATATATTGGCTGCAGTCAAAGCCTTTTTTGTAGGGAAAGCCTATATCCACTTGGTAAATACATAAATAATGACAAGATAGTAGTAATAGCCTCCAGTTGTCTTAGGCAGTGGACCTATGAAATATACTTAGATTTGTGACCAAGGACCTTCAGCTGGGGGTGCTGACCTTAGCAAAGCTCTGTTACTGCCTGTTACTGCAGGCTGGTGGATTGACTTGTAAACATGGTAAAAATGAGGAACACTTCCTAGTAACATCTTCTTTCACTGATGGCCACCACACTGATTGTAAAATCTTGTGAAGTGTCTTTTCAGTTGAGAAATGACCACCTACTGGATGTAAATGAAATATCTGGAAAAACTCATCTGAACAATCAGGTGGCACATACAAAACTGGAAATGACAAATCCTTTTGGTACATTAATACTGCATATGGAGAGTCACAAGGTGATAACCTTGTATACTTTGCCCACTCATACGGCTCAGGATCCTGTCCACCTTTCATGAGCCATTCTCTAACAACTAAGTAAGGTTCATATTCTTTCTGCAAAGAGAGCAAGTCAGGTGCTGTTGACTCCCTTAAAGCCGCTACTTCAGGAATCCATAACTCTGCCTGCTTTGCTGCCTTTTTTGCACATTGATCTGCAATACCTTTTTTCTCAGCATGAATTGAGCCTTTTGAATGTCCTTTCACCTTTATCAATGCACATGGTTCCTTCCCAGCTTGAAGCAACTCCCAAATATACCTTAGCATAGAAACATGTGTTAACATTTTACCATCAGATGACTTAAACCCATTTTGTACATACATTGGTAACATTGTCAATGTATTCACCACATAAGCACTGTCACTGTAAATGTTACATGCATCATTCTCACACAGCTCTAAAGTACATGCTATTGCTGCAAGCTCTGCATACTGAGATGAGTGAGGCAAACACTTGTGCATTATAACCTTGTTGGAAAAAACTACTGCAAAGCCTGTATGTGGGACACCCTTATCATGGTAGGAAGACCCATCACAATAAACCTCAATACCTTCTTGCACCTGCTGATCCAAAAGAGGGTTTGAAGGAAAAGAAAGGTTAGATGGTAATGGACACTCATGGGGCTCGCCTTCATACAACATGAGCGCAGGCAGAAGAGTTGTCTCTTTTGAAGTAATGTCCAGGTCTCTTTGCATCAACATCAAAGTCCATCTTGACAATCTGGCTGAAGTTTGTAGACCTGTGATGTAGGTGAAATGCTCTATTGCCCAGAAAGTTGCCAGTAGGTGACGTTCACATGCAGTGCCTTGATTCCACTCCCATCAAAACTCTTGATGCATAAGCAATTGGGCGCAGTTTCCCCATACTCCTCCTGGCACAGGACAGCTGCCAGTGCTTTGTCTGTAGCAGCCACCTCCACATGGAACCTTTTCTGCGGATCTGGAGTTAGCAATGCAGTTGCCTCCACCACAGCTTGTTTGAGGGCATTGAAAGCTTGTGTATGCTCATCTCTCCATAAAGTCTTTATGTCCTCCTCTGGAACTTCTTTCTTCAAAATGTCAAACAGAGGTCTCGCCTTCTCTGCAAAGAATGGTATGAAGTTCCTCTAATACTGGACAAGGCCTAGAAAGGACCATAATGCAGTTTTGGATGCCGGCAAATTCAGTCTTTGGATTATTTCCACCTTGTGCTTATCTGGCAATTTTCCCTCAGGTGTCAATTCTACTCCCAGAAAGGTGACATAAGTTTGCAAAAGTTGACACTTCTTGGGATTCACTTTCAGTCCAGCCTTATGTAACAACAGCAACTATTCTTTATTCTTTTAATAACTTTAGATGCTCTTCTTCAGTGTCTGTGGCTAGTAGCAAATCGTCGACATATTGCAGCAACTTGTCAGATTTGGAGAATCTTCTTGTGAAAAATTGTAGCAGCATTATGGAATCCTTGAGGAAGGCATTTCCAGGTCAAATGGCATTCATGCCAGGTGAATTCAAACTTCTATTGAGATTTTGGGTGAATTTGTATACTCCAGTAGCCATTAAAAATGTCCAATGTAGAGAAGAATTTAGCTTTAGCAGGCACAGAAGATAACAAAGTAGGGGTATCTCGGACAACCGGTGCACAGGCAGGGGGTCACTGAATTTAATTTACGATAATCTAGAGTAAGTCTCCACCTACCCCCATCAGGTTTCTCCATGGGATATACAGGGGAATTTGTGGTTGACTCACATTCTCTCAGTATGCCTTGCTGAAGAAAAGAATTCATTGTCTCCTCTATATATGGCTCACTTCCCTTAGGCAAAGGATACTGCTTTTGAGATTCATGTACTCTTTGCGGAATAAACACTTCACCTTTTAACATTCCACAATCATGCTTGTGCTTTGCAAACACCATGTGACACTCTTGTATTACCTCTGACACCCTTGGGTCTGCATGGCTTAGTAATGCAAACATTTCTGGATTTTTTTATAGCAAAAATCGCATGGGAATCAGGTATAATACAAAATTCACCTTTTTCTGCAAACCACAGAAGTTCACATAGTCAATAACTGCACCATGACATTTCAAGAAATCATACCCCAAAATACTCATGTTGTTAGGCAAGGGCATTAAAAGGGCATCCAATTCAAATGCTGTACCATCAATTTTTACCTGGGTAGGTTTTGCTTTAAAAGCTTCAGACTGGGAACCTTGAAAGGCTTCTAAAGTCATCTGTTGCCCAGCAGACAAAGGATGACTTTTTGGTTGTAATGTGTGTATGATGGATACAGAAGCTCCTGTGTTAATTAACATAGATTTATATGGGCCTCCATCAACAGTAGCCAGAATCACGGGACGATTCCATCCATCACGCCTGAACCTTACTATAGGCGATGAGGAGGCCACTTCTCCCTATAACGAATTATTGGTAACTTGTTCTGCAAAATTAAGTGTTTCCAGTCTATCAATTTTCTTTTGCATCTCTTCCAAATTTTTCATTTGATGTGGCCAATTGTTCATAAGATCTTTGAATGGATATGATTGTGTGGGTGGTGCATGAGCATTTACCAATGGACAATTCCTTATCACATGTTCAAATTTCCCACAATTGTAACATTTAAAAGCTTCTCCTTTATTATTCAAAGGTCCTTTATAATTAGTGGTTTTAATTACATTTGGCCTTTGTGAAGGAAGTCCCTCCACAGAAGCAATGCACCCTTTCACACCTCTCAGTTGTTCTCTAACCAGAAGCTCAACTCTCTTTAAACAGTCCATCACTTCCCCATAGGTATTTGAGGGACTCACAGTTAACCCCAATAACCGACTTGTCTCTGGGATGTATTGCTTAATGAGAGCTCGCTTGAACACTTTATCTTCAATATCTGCTTCTGCTGGCTTTTGAACAGTTAATGGGGCAGACTTATCAAGCTGTCTGAAAGTCAGAATTTTTCTAGTTGCCCATGCCAACCAATCACAGCTCCCCTTTAAAATATTCATGAGCACTGGTAAAATGAAAGCTGAGCTGTGATTGGTTGCCATGGGCAACTAGAAATATTCTGACTTTCAGACAGCTTGATAAATCTGCCCAATGTGTACAAAGCATAAAGGCGATCAGAAAAGGCTTGAATGGGTTCTCCCTTTTTCTGAGTGCAATTTACAAAAGCAGAATGGGCATATCCTTCATCCCATCCTAAAACTTCCAGTACCGCATCTACCAATCCAACCAAGGAATGATCTCGGTAAACAGGACCTGCTATGCTTGCTTTAAGACCTTGATCCAAACTACTTACAACCACATCAAATATGTAACTATCCTTCTTCTGACATATCTGAATTCTAAACATAACCTCTACAGCAGTGATGGCTAACCTATGGCACTGGTGCCAGAGGTGGCACTCAGAGCCCTTTCTGTGGGCACTCAGGCCATCACCAGAGATGACTCCAGGTATCTCCTGCAGTCCCAGACAGCCCAGGACTTGCTGTGCACAGAGCTATTTTAAAGTGACAGCTGTACCTGGGACTATTTTCTGCTTTATTGGTGTCCTCAGGGTGCTGGTATCAATGAAAACTGTGACAGAGAAGGGAGTATAAATCACAAATTAAATTTCTGTGTTGGCACTTTGTGATAAATAAGCGGGTCTTTGTTGTAGTTTGGGCACTCGGTCTCTAAAAGGTTTGCCATCACTGCTCTACAGGATCATCACCAATTTTTATTGACCCTAGTTCTCTACTTAAAGTTCCCACATCAGCACTAGAAAGTGGTGTCTCTATCTTAGTCCGACATAGTTCCTCACCATCCAACCTAGTCTTTACATGAACAACTACAGGCGCTACTGGTGAGACATGATTCCCATCATCATAGTTAACAAAAAGGTCATATACATGCTCAACTTTCCTAAAATCAACATCCTCACAACCGCTCATGTCTGGAGTGTTGAATGCAGCAACTACAGCACATTTCCTACTTAACTGTTCCTTCAGGTTCATAATTTCCTTGTGACACCTGGAATGATCACTCTCCTTACGTCTAGAAATACATAGATACCTTATAGTTGCCTCTGCATCCCTTAGTCTACTTGATAATTCTTTAACCTCTGCTTGTAATCTTTCATTTTCCATTGCAACTTTATGATGTCCCAAACTCATAGTAGGAGCATGACTTGCACTGATTTTAAGCATTTCTACTTTATCTTTTAAATCCCGTACCCTTGTTTCTAACATTCGATTTTTCTCCTGAAGAGTTTTGTAATTTTCTGCAATCCGACATGCAGAAAACAACAACGCTCTTCTAGCCTTTTTTGCAGACAGCCAACCCTTTAACTCCTTGCCAAGGATCCTCTGCATTTTGCATACATATCACCAATTCATCAGTGTTCTTAACCTCTGCAATTTTATTGTACATTTGCTCCATATTGTACACAAGTATTAATTCAATTGTACAAATTAATTTCAATGCTACAATCAAATCCCTCCTACCTGGCTCACCAAATTATGTAAGAATATTATCATAAATATTCTTTGAGGTTCTGGGATGATGTAGGAAAGAAATGAACACCACAAATTTATGGTTTTATAATTTATATCAAATAAAAGTTACTTTGAGTACAATAGGTATTAATAAACAGACACTCCTTTTCCCTACAATTGTCCCAACAGACAATTACTACATAAACTACAAACAATACACTTGGTATCTCAGCCTTTGTCCCTTGCAGATAAAGTTGCATTTATACCTCTCCTTATCAGATCTTGTATGAAGCCTTTGGATCTCTGAGTGATGGTCTTTCCGGTCTCCTCTTGATGGTATCCTTCTATCTTCCTCTCTGCTCTCTCCTCTGCTCTCTCTCTCTCTCTCTACATGTACCATCAGGCTACTTGGCTAATTCCCATTGGTGCTTCATGGTTGGCTTCTAGTAACTTCCAGGTGTTTCCTCAGATGACTGGTGGAAACACATGGAAATTACAGCTTCTAGGAGCTTCTTGCACTTTCTTACAACTGGAGTCTTCATTGACTACAGGTACTACCAGCTATTGTTTCACTAAACAACAGGCAACTGTTAATCCCCTTGAAGTGCTAATGAAGTTGAGCCAGATAAAATACATGTGAATAACTGTAGTTGATGTGCTAATCAATTTAAAGAACAACCTATCTTTATCTAGAAGGCTCAAAGACTGAGATATTACAATAAATACAATAAATCATGATATGATGGAATCATAACCAATTGCCATTTCAGGAAATCTTACACTAATGGTACTTTAACCCTAGGTTGCCTGTTCGATCCTATCATATGCTGCCATACTACTAAGGTTTTCCTCCTTATGCCTTAGTATGTTAAGAAAATTGTTGACATACCGTGTTAGCCAGGAAAAATCAAAAATCTGATGTAAATACTTTTGTGTAAAAACTACAAAAGTGGTTAAGGAATGATACCTTTATTTGATAACCAAAAAAAATTATATTTGGTGCAAGCTTTCAGGGCACACAGGTCCCTTTTTCGGGCATGGATACAAATGAAGCACTGAGAGAAGAACACACCATTTGAGGGATGTTATAATAAGATGATTAGTTCATATGGTGAGACTCAATTAAGATAAGCTGGGGCAATAAAACTGGAGGTTATGTTACACAGAGAAGGGTGATGGGCAGGGGGTTGGCCTAGGATGGCAGGGGTCTGGAGTTAGACTCTTGTTGGGATTGAGGTGAGTCCATGTAATGAGCCATAAACCCTGGTGCAATATTGAGGCCTTGTGTCAGTGACTGGAAGGTCATCATCATTTTGAACTCCCAGGTTTTCCTTTCTCTGTTGTCCTTAAAGTCTCCTTTCAGTATTAGGACCTTTAAATCCTTTTCGCTGTGGCCGGGTCCAGAAAAGTGCTTTCCCTTAGGTGTGTCCATCCCATCGCTTATGGTGTGTCTGTGAGAATTCATCCTGCTCTGAAGTTTTTGTTGAGTCTCCCCAATGTATATATTATTTTTGCGACACCTCATGCACAGTATCATGTACAAAACATTGGAGGATCTACAGGAGAATGTGCCCAGGATTTTATACTCCTGTTGTGTGTTGGGGATGTGGACTATGCTTGATGATAGAACATGGGAACAAGTCTTGCATCTTTTGTTCTGGCAGGGAAAAGTGCCTGTCTGTGTTGTTGGTGAGAGCGCACTTCTTAACAGGAGATTCCTCATGTTTGGTGGCTGTTTGTAGGCAAGGAGGGGTAGGTCCGGGAATATGTCCTTTAGCCTGTTGTCCTTATGAAGAATGGAGATCTTGGAGATCTGCTGCAATTTTCTTCAAAATCTTCATTTGGGGGTTGTACATGACCACCAGGGGTACTCTGCACTTGTCCTCTCTCTGTTGTAGCTCTGCGGATCTGTGTATCTATAACCAGGGGGTGATACCCCTGTTACAAGAATGTTCTTCTTAGTGATAGAAGGTGCTGTTCTCTATCCTCACTCTCTGAGCAGATCCAAAGTATCTCAGAGCTTGCCTATAGACAATAGATTTCTTGATATGTTTTGGATGAAAACTGTTCCACTTTAGGTATGTAGGTTTTTAATAAATTGTATCTTTTATGCTGTTGTCCGTAATGTATATGCTTGTCCAGGAAATGTACCTTAGATTTTGAGTAGTCCAGGGAGAGTTTTATGGTAGGATGAAATTTGTTAAAACTTCTGTGGAAAGACAACAGTTCATCCTCAGATCCTGATCAGATAATAAGCAGGTCATCAATATAGCGGATGTATGCTAGAGGTTTAGTGGTGCAGGTTGTAAAAAATTCCTTCTCTAGTTTTGCCATGAACAGGTTGGCATACTGTGGTGACATTCTGCCTTCCATGGCGCTTCCCATACATTGCAAGTAAATGTCCTCACCAAATTAGAAATAATTGTGATGCAGTACAAACCTGATGAGCTGTAGGACAGGTTCTGTGGCCGTGTTGCTCTTCTACAGAAAATAATTACAGGCAGCTATACCATCTTCATGTGGCATGTTGGATTAGAGGGATGCAACATCCGTAGTTGCCAATATTGTGCCATCTGGTAGTGGACCCAGGTTGGTAAGCTTGCTAACGATGTCGGTGGTGTCTTGGACATAGCTAGGTGTCTCCTTCATTAAAGGTTTTAAATTGTTATCCACCCAGCCAGAGATACCTTCAGTTAGAGTTCCAACATCAGAAATGATTGGTCTCCCTGGATTGCCATCTTTATGTATTTTTGGGAGCATGTAGAATGTACCTATTCTGGGAGTGTTTGGTAGAAAGTCAGATATTGGGTCAAAGCCATTAATGATCTCAGTAAGTTCTTTAGTATATTGTACAGGGGGATCTTCCCTCAATGGTGTGTAGTATCTTTCATCAGAAAGTTGTCTGTTTGCTTCCTGAATGTAATCTGTAGTGTTGATAATTACCACAGCTCCACCTTAGTCTGCTGGTTTGATGGCAATATCTTTGTTTGATTTTAATGATTGTATGGCTTTCCTTTCTTGTACGCTTAGATTGTTGTTGTGATTTCTGTCTAACAATTCCAATTTCACTTTTTTTCTGAAACAATCCAAGGTGTAGTAATCCAAGGTTTGATTAAATCCGGGTTGTGGGGTCCAATTAGACTTTTTCTTCTTTCTTGATGTTTTGTGTCCTGGATCAGTCTGTAATTTGGTCTCACTTTTGTCATAAAGGAATTCTTTCAGTTGTAATCTGCGAAAAAATTCTACTACATCACTGCAGAATTGAACCTTGTCAAGTGGTTTTGTGGGACAAAATGTCAGTCCTTGAGATAAATCTTTTATTTCCACTGTGCTTGGTTTATACTGATTAAGTCATTTTATTATAATAATAATTAAATAAAAAAATTAAATAAAAGTCTCATAATCTCCCCAGTTAAAATGCAAATAAAGTATATAAAATACAAAATCTCCCCAGTTAAAATGCAAATAAAGTATATAAAACACAAAAAAACGTACATATTTGGTATCGCATTAATCTGTGCAATAAATCTAAATCAATGACCCGCTCGGTGAACGACGTAAAAAAAAAAAAAAAAAAACATGAAAAACAAACAAATAACGAATTGTCCATCAAATACCATCACAAAAAAAGTTCTAAAAAGTGATCCAAATAACTTACATTCCCTAGTATGATACGACTGAAAAGAACAACTCTTTTTAGAAAAAAATAAGCCCTCAACCAGATCTGACAACAGAAAAATACAGAAGTTATGGCCCTGAAAAGCTAACACTAGTAAAAAAAAGGTGATTTCCTCCAATATTGGTTTTGCTTAGTAAAATTGTGCAAAGATAAGAAAAACTATATGAATGAAGTATCACCGCAATCGTAGTGAACTAGAGAATAAAGCTGAAAAATTATTTTTATCTTACGTTGAGCCGGGGGAAAAAAAAGTGCTAAAAATCCAAAATAAAAATTGATTGATTTTGTTTGTGTCCCAATAGAAATTGTTAATAAAATCTCATGAATAAGCTATAGACCCCCAAAATCAATTATCTATACATTGTATCTCAACCCGTAAATAATAAGCCCTCATATTTTCAAATTGCAAAAAAAATGTAATTTATAGCTTGTACAATGTGACAATACATATCTGCTGTGAATAGCGCTGCTTTCATTCTATGCCCGGCCGTGCGCCCATTCAGCAGTTTACCACCACATATGGTGTATCAGTACACTCGGGAGAAATTGGGCATCAAATGTTGCAGGGAGTTTCCTCATTTTATTTATTATTAAACTATCAGTTTTGGCCTAAATTAATTTATGTTCCCAAAAAATTCAAAAGTTTCTAAATCAGAGGTTCATATTGTTATGTGAAACACTTAAAGGGTTAATATCATATCATAGTATCATAGTATATAAGGCTGGAAGGAGACGCAAGTCCATCAAGTCCAACCTTCAAGAATTAAATAAATGTTTTATTCCCATAACCCGTGATATTTTTTCTCTCCAGAAAGTCATCCAGGCCTCTCTTGAACATGTACATAGAGTCGGCCATAACAACCTCCTGCGGCAGAGAGTTCCATAGTCTCACTGCTCTTACAGTAAAGAACCTTTGTCTATGGTGATGGTAGATTCGCCTCTCCTCTAGGCGTAGAGGATGCCCCCTTGTCCTGGTCACAGGCCTAGGTATAAAAAGATCTTTGGAGAGATCCTTGTACTGTCCGTTCAGGTATTTGTACATTGTAATGAGGTCTCCCCTCAGTCGTCTTTTTTCTAAACTGAATAATCCCAAATTTTGTAATCTGTCATTGTATTCTAGTCCCCCCATTCCCCTAATAATCCTGGTTGCTCTCCTCTGCACCCGTTCCACCTCTACTATATCCTTTTTATATACTGGTGCCCAAAACTGTACACAATATTCCATGTGTGGTCTGACCAGGGATTTGTATAAGGGCAGAACTATGTCTTTATCATGAGAATCTATTCCTCTCTTGATACATCCCATTATTTTATTTGCTTTAGCAGCAGCCGCCTGGCTCTGGTCACTAAAACTAAGTTTACCATCCACCAATACGCCCAAGTCCTTTTCAGCTTCAGTTTTACTAAGTAATTGACCGTTTAGAACATAATTATACTTTTTGTTTCCATGGCCCAAGTGCATAACTTTACATTTATCTACATTAAACCTCATCAACCATTTCTCTGCCCATCCCTCAAGCTTCCACAAATCCCTCTGTAATGCTAAACTATCGACCTCAGTATTTATTACTTTACACAGCTTAGTATCATCTGCAAATATTGAAACTTGACTGTGTAAACCCACTACAAGGTCATTAATAAAAATATTAAAAAGAAGTGGCCCCAATACTGACCCCTGTGGCACTCCACTGGTAACATCAACCCAATCTGAGAATGTGCCATTAATGACCACCCTCTGTTTTCTATCACTAAGCCAATTACTTACCCAGATACACAGATTTTCTCCTATTCCCAGCAGTCTCATTTTATATACCAACCTTTTATGTGGCACGGTGTCAAATGCCTTTGAAAAGTCCAGATATACAACATCCACAGCGTCCCCCAGACCCAGTCTTGAACTTACCTCCTCGTAGAAACCAATCAGATTAGTCTGACAGGACCGATCTCTCATAAACCCATGCTGACGCTGGGTTATAAGGTTGTGCACAGTGAGATACTCCAGGATAGCATCTCTAATAAACCCCTCAAATATTTTCCCCACCACAGCAGTTAGACTTACGGGTCTGTAGTTTCCAGGATCGCTATTTGATCCTTTTTTGTATATTGGTACCACATTTGCTATGCGCCAGTCCTGTGGAACATAACCAGTCCTCAGTGAATCTTCAAATATTAAAAATAACGGTCTGTCTATCACCGTACATAATTCATGCAGAACCCGGGGGTGTATGCCATCTGGCCCAGGTGATTTATCTATCTTAGTGGTTGCGAGGCGGCGCCGTACCTCTTCCTGGGTTAAACTGTTGACATTATAAAAAGAATTTACATTATTCCTCATTGTGTCTTCCACCAGGGGATTTTCCTGGGTAAAGACAGTTGAGAAGGCGACATTCAGTAGATTGGCCCTTTCCTCATCTCCTTCCACCATGACCCCCATGTTATTTCTAAGGGGACCCACACTCTCTGTTTTTAGTTTCTTATCATTTATATACTTGAAAAATAATTTGGGATTATTTTTGCTCTCCCTGGCAATATTTCTTTCAGTCTCTATTTTTGCGGCCTTTATAGAAGCTGCTTTACATAAAAATATGGGTTTTTACTAATATTTAGACCTTTCAAAGTCACTTGGAAGCTGAGTTGTCCTTCAAAATGTGAGTTTTGGGGATTTTCATGAAAATGAGAAAAATCGTACCTAAACTTCTGCGCCTCATAACATCCTAGGAAAATGACAGGATGCATAAAATATCATCTCATCATAAATCAGACATTCAGTAAATGTTAATTATCATGCTTTTTGGGTAGTTTTACTTCTTGTGTGGAAAGCAGAAGATTTCAAACTTGGAAAATGAAGAATTTTTACCAACTTTTGCCAAATTTTCTATCTTTTTCAGAACGACGTGCAAAACTTATCACTTAAATTTTACAACTCACATGAAGTACAATGTGTCATGAGAAAACATTCTCAAAATCACTTGGATATGTTAAAGAGTTACAAAGATATAACCAATTATCATGATACAGGACAGATTTGAAAAATCGAGTCTGGTCATTCAGCTGAAAACTAGTTAGTGGTCGGGGTTAAATAGTAGTAGGCCAAGTACAGAACTGTGGGGTACACCATGCATAACTGGTGACCATTCCGAGTAGGAATCATTGACCACAACTCTCTGTATACAATCCTTCAGCCAGTTTTCAATCGAAATGCAAATGATTCCTGCCAAACCAATAGACCTTATATTACACATCAGGCATCTAAGAGGGACAGTGTCAAATCCCTTTGCAAAGTCCAAAAACACAATACCCACAGCAGCTTCTCCATCCAGGCATCTGCTCACCTCTTCATAGGAGTAGATCAGGTTAGTCTGACAACTTCTATTCTTAGTAAACCCATGCTGGCTGTCACTTATTATACTATTTGATGTCACCTACTCGAGTATATAGTCTTTTAATCTTTTCCCCACAATGGTAGTTAAGCTTACAGGCCTGTAATCACCTGGCAAAGATCTAGAGTCCTTTTTATATATTGGCACCACATTTGCCCTGCGCCAGTCACTTGGCACCACACCAGACATTAAGGAATCCCTGAAGATTTTAGGCAGCGGTACAGCAATAACAGAACTGAGTTCTTTAAGAACTCTGGGGTATAACCCATCTGCTGCAGGAGCCTTGTACACATTGATTTTATTGATCTTAGATTGGATAATGTCTACATTCAGCCAGTCTAGTATATGACAGGATGTATAACCCGCACTGGAACCACCCATGCCAGAAGTTCTTTCTTCTATCATATAAACGGCGTAGAAAACCATTACGTATCTCTGCCTTCTCTTGGTCTCCACTTATAGATGCCCCATTTTCGGTATAAAGGGGTCCAACCTGCTCTGACTAATTTTTGTTTGCATTGATATACTTAAAAAATTTCTTGGGATTTGTTTGCTATCTTTAGCCACCAGTATTTGATCCCAGTCTATATCCTGTAGTGCAGCCCTCAATTTCTAAAAATTTCTAAAATTCTAAATTTTCCCACCTGTTTATGCTTTTTACAATTTAAGAGGAAAGCTGCACTATAAACTTATCCAGCTGAAAGTGCCCTGACCCCAATTTATATTTGGAAAGTTATATTCCCATTTTCACTACTTTCCTCTCCTGTGCAGCCCGATCCATATGTTTATATAGGCGACCCTCTATTTCCTAACAGATGTTGCCCTGACTTTCCAAAAGAGTGTAAACCCTTGAATATTAACACTCCAATCATGCTATGTGTCACGGGTGCTCCAGCGATCTCTGTCTCCGATCACGGGCACACCCATGCACCTCAGTGTCCCTCCGGAGCTCCGCTCTGCTCACCTCCCCTGGCTCCAGCGATGTCCTCTCCTGCTCCCGCGGCTCGGTGTGCGCGTCCCTGTCTCCTAGGGTGCGCGCCCGCCAGCTCGCTCAGATTTAAAGGGCCAGCGTGTCGGCAATTGGCGCTGGCCTGCTATAAGTTTCTCTATAAGTCTCTTCCTGTGACCCTTGCCGGATCTTCAAGTCTTCCCCATGAAGAGAAAGCTCTCCTGTGATTCCTGCGTTCCTGTGATTCCTGCGTTCCTGTGATTCCTGCGTTCCTGTGATTCCTGCGTGCCAGTCCGTTCCTGTGGTCCTGTGTGCCAGTCCGTTCCTGTGGTCCTGTGTGCCAGTCCGTCCCTTGTGGTCCTGTGTTCCTGTGTGCCAGCTCCTGCAATTCCTGGTGTTTCTTCCTGTGCTATTCTCTTCCCGTCACTCCTTATACAGACTGTCTCCTGTATTACTACCTTGGCAGCCACCGCAGGCTAGTCACACCTGTGGAACGACCCGGCATCCCGCCGCAGCAAGTCCATCCCGCTTTGCGGCGGGCTCTGAGCCATGCATTTAATTCCCTGAGCTCCCGGTGTCTGCTCTGTGTAGCGCATGGCACAGGTAGAATTCCAGAGAATACTAACTTGGAGGTTATTCCCTTAAGCTTTGAACCTAATTCTTTAAAACTATTCTTCAGGCTGCTCCACCTACCATCTATTCTGTCATTGGTACCAACCTGGACCATAACAGCTGGGTCGCCCCCAGCCCCTCCCAGTAAGTTTTCGACCCTTTCCACAACATGCCAAACCCTGGCACCAGGGAGACAGCAAACCATTCGGTTGAGGCGGTCTTGGCAACAAATTATTCTATCCGTCTTCCTGATTATAGAGTCCCCTACATCCACTAGCTGCCTTGGATTACCTGCACTCCCATCCACCCTCCCATTCATCCAGCCATGCTCTCTCTAATCACTATATATGTATATTCAGCAGCCCTAACAAGCAGCCCTAATTACTAGCCATAATCACAATATATATTTAGCCGCTTTAATCACTAGCTCCAATCACTATATATTGTCACGGGTGCTCCTCTCCGCTGCTTTCAGCCCCCGGTGTTCCACTCACCTCCCCAGAATGATGACTCTGGCAGCGCGTCCCGCCTCCTAGGGCGCAAGCGCGGCAGTTTCGAGAAATTTAAAGGGCCAGCGCGCCGATAATTGCCGCTGGCTGGCCAGCCATACTGCTTAAATTCCAGCCCCTTCCTGTGTCCCCTGCCGTATCTTTTTGCCTCACAGCCTTAGAGGAAGGTCCATAGTGATTATCCTGCGTTCCTGTGCCTCCTGCGTTCCTGTTTCTCCTGTGTTACTGTGTCTCCTGTGTTACTGTGTACCCTGCGTTACTGTGTTTCCTGCGTTACTGTGTCTCCTGCGTTCCTGTGATATCAGAGCCCCTCCATGTTCCTGTGTTACCAGAGTTCCTCTGTGTTGCTGTGTCCAGTATGCTTGTGTTCCCATACCCATCTGCCTGGACCTCCTGTTGCTGACCCCGGATTGGACTTGACGTTGCATCTCTGCCGCCTACCTCACCCTGTGCCTCTTCCTGACCCCGAGACTGTCTCCTGCTAAGGTACCTCAACCTCGACTGCCACTTCGGGCTAGTTGCACCTGTGGAACGACCTGGTTGTACCCTGCCGCAACAAGTCCAACCTGCTTTGCGGCGGGCTCTGGTGAAGACCAGGTGCCACTTAGACTTCGGTCCCAGGTGTCGGCTAGTACCACCTCCTGCGGTGGTCCAGTGGAATCACGCATCTTGAATCCTGACAGTAAGATCAGGCCATGGATCCCACTGAGGATCCGCTACCTGAAATGGCTGATGTTAAAACCTTAGTGGAACAGCAATTCAACAGATCTTCGCACAAGGACAGCAACTTGCACAACTCACTACCACCTTGCAGCAGTTGGTGGCTACCCAACACCTGCTTCCATTTCCTGCAGTAACTCCTATTTCTACAGCTGCATCATCTACTGCTGAGCCCAGGCTGCATCTATCCATGCCCTCCAAATATGATGGTGAGGCGAATTTGTGCAGGGGCTTCGTTACTCAGTGCTCCCTATTGATGAAGCTGATGCCTTCACAGTTTGCCACAGAACGGGCTATGGTGGCGTTCGTGATGAGCCTTCTCTCCCGGAATGCCCTGGCATGGGCTTTTCCCCTCTGGGACAGAAAGGACCTGGTTACAGCTGACATCACCTCCTTCTTTGCTGAGTTCTGGTCTGTCTTTGAGGAACCTGCATCAAGCAGCTGAGACCACACTCCTGTACCTACATCAAGGAGACAGTTCTGTACCATAGCTTCTGAGCTGGATTGGAATGTGGCAGCCTTGCTTGCAACTTTTTAAAAGGGAATGTCGGGTGAGATTAAAGACGCCCTGTCTGCACGGGATCTTCCGTCTAAACTGAGTGATCTAATCTCTCTGGCCACTCAGATAGACATCCGGTTTACTGAGCCCACTAAGGAGCAATGTCTGGAACTAGTCAGAACCCGTCGTCTGCCCTGTCTAGCTCCAGTCTTCCAAAGACCGCTACAGCAACCCGCCGCAACAGTTTCAGAGGAACCGATGCAAGTGGACAGAGCACGGCTGTCTCCTCAGGAACGTTCCAGGCGACTTCGGGAGAACCCCTGTCTCTTTTGTGCCAGCCCGGAACACTTTCTTCAGTTCTGTCCACTCCGTCCCCAGCATCCGGGAAAACGCACGCACCAAGGGGCCTTGAGAGAAGTGTTCCTAGGTGAGCACAAAGCTTCTTCACGTCTCAACATTCCTGTCATACTCATCTCCAGGATATGTATACCGTTTCCAGCCTCTGCCATCCTCTCAGTACCGTCTTCCTGTGGTCCGTCTCGAGAAGCCACTGGTCATCTCATCAGTCAGTGGGCAGATTTTCCAAGACCCGATTCGGTACCGCACAGAACCCTTATGCCTTCAAGTAGGGGTTTTGCACAAACAGAGACTTTTCTTTTACGTACTATTCCGATGCACCTCTTCAGTTCTCCTGGGATTTCCATGGTTGTAGCGCCACGCACCTTTGCTTGATTGGCAAACGTGTGAAGTTCTCCACTGGGGACCAGAATGCCACGTTCATGCTGTCTGGAACTGCCTTGTCACTTCTGAAGTCCTCCAAGCCTCTGGTGGGTTTCCCTGCTCTGTATGTGAACTTTGCAGATGTCTTTTCAGAGAAGCAAGCTGAGACTCTGCTACCACACCGACCTTATGAATGTCCAATTGACTTGATGCCTGGTGCATTTCCTCCACGGGGTCAAGTGTATCCACTATATGTTCCCGAAACTGTGACCATGATGGCTTATGTGAAGGAGAACCCTCAGAAGGGCTTTTTTTAAGCAAGACCTTGTCCCCCGCCAAAGCGGGACTCTTTTTCGTTGGCCAAAAAGGATGGTTTTCTGCATCCCTGCATTGATTACCGTGGTCTCAATAAGGTCACGGTGAAAAAACGCTACCCACTACCCCTGATCACAGAACTGTTTGATCGTCTTCGTGGTTCCAAGGTTTTCATTAAGTTGGACCTGTGAAGGGCATACAACCTCATCCACATACGGGAAGGTGATGAATGGAAGATTTCCTTCAATACTCGAGATGGCCACTGTGAGCACCTTGTTATGTCCTTTGGACTCTGCAATACATCAGGGGTGTTTCAGGAGTTTGTCAACAACATATTCAGGGACTTGCTTTATACCTGTGTCATGGTCTATCTAGACAACATCCTGATGTTCTCTGCAGACATTGGGGCAGATTTATCAAGCTGTCTGAATGTCAGAATATTTCTAGTTGCCCATGGCAACCAATCACAGCTCAGCTTTCATTTTACCAGTGCTCATGAATACTTTAAAGGGAAGCTGTGATTGGTTGCCATGGGCAACTAGAAATATTCTGACTTTCAGACAGCTTGATAAATTTGCCCCATTGAGTCCCATAGAGTCCATGTATGGCAAGTTCTCATGTACTTATGGGCCAGTTGCTTGTATGCCGAGCCCGGGAAGTGCCAGTTCCATCAGAGGAGTTTCCCTAGGCTTTATTATCTTGGACAAGGGACTGCAGATTGATCCTGCAAAGTTTTCTGCAGTAATTCAGTGGCCACGGCCAGTGGGGCATCGAGCTATCCAGAGATTCCTGGGCTATGCTAATTACTACCAGCAATTTATTCCTCATTTCTCCACTCTGGTGTCTCCCATTGTGGCACTGAACAAGAAGAATGCCAATCCTTAGCTATGGCCTCCTGCGGCTGAAGAAGCTTTCACTAAGCTGAAGTCTGCCTTTTCGTGTGGTCGCATTATCACCTGGCCTGATACTGAGAAACCGTTCCTGCTAGAGGTCGATGCCTCATACTTTGGTGCGGGAGCCGTTCTCACCCATAAGGGGCCCAAAGGCCAAACGCTCACCTGTGGGTTCTTCTCCAAGACCTTTTCTGCTGTGGAAATTAACTACTTTATTGGTGATTGGGAGCTTCTGGCTATTAACCCCTAGGCGCACCAGGACGTTATAGTACGTCCCCGGGGCTAGATGCTTAGCGCACGGGGACGTTCTATAACGTCCTGCTTCTGGCACCGGCTCACGAACGGAGCCGGTACCAGAAGCATCGGCTGTCAGCTGTCTAGTACAGCTGACAGCCTGCGCTAACACCCGCGATCGGAGCCGGGTGTTTGCGCTGTGGATCGGATCCCCCGTGCCGCTTACCGGGGGATCCGATCCACTTCTGGGCAGCTCCGAGGACTGGCATGTGCCCCGGAGCTGCCCGGTTTCCATGGCAGTCAGACCCCTTCCGGGTCTGACTGTAAACTGTCTGAGCATGCGCAAGCTTGCTCAGACAGTTTACACTGCTCTACAATAAAATAGTGTTGTAGAGCAGTGTATTGGACTTAAACCAGTGATCAGAGCATCACTGGTTTAAGTTCAAGTATGTATAAGTAAAAATATGCAAAAACACTTAACACTACACATTATAATTAATAAAAAATAAATACATAAAAATATAAGCCCCTAAAATGTCACTTTCCCATAAAAACACTTAATAAAGTATAAAAAACACAAAAACACAAAAAACCCCGCATATTTGGTATTGCCGCGTCCGTAACAATCTGTATAATAAAACAGAATCGTTACTGGACCCGCACGGTACACGCCGTAGAAAAAACCCCGCAAAAACGTTCCGAAAAAAGATAATTTTTAATTAATACCCTATAAAAAATGCTCTAAAAAGTAATTTAAAAAATGTTATGCACTCCAAAATAAGCCCACTAAAAAGAACAACTCTTCTCGCAAAAAATAAGCCCCTAACTAGATTTGTCAGCCGAAAAATAAAAAAGTTATGCATATGAAAAGATGATGATGCTAAAATGAACAAGATTTTCTCCAAATTGGTTTTTATTCAGTACTGTCCTGCCCCCACTTCACGTACCCCCGGGGTCTATGCGGAGCTCGACAGGCAGTTAAACGCCTTCCTACAGTTCAACAAATGAGACTGGTTCAAAGTCCGTAGCTTTATTAAACTGATGTAGGATTAGGGTGAAACTGAAGAAAAACAGGAATGTACAATCTATTAGAATAGTACAATAATATAACAGGAGCATGTTACATACATTACATTAGCATATAACAGGAAACGAGCTGATACATATACAGTTTGGGACCAAACATGGCCGACCATGAGGTTGGGCCCATGTGTGCAATTACAGTGCAATTACAGATCTATACATTACACTTCATATAAGAGACTTTATACAGAGTGGTCCTATAAGTGCTAGTAGCTATAGATTCTTATAGACAGTCTCCTTACCGGCTATACTACAACAAGGGTTAAGATGGTTGAATATAGGTCTTCTCTCTGTGTAGACATGAAGGGAACTGCCCTTCTCCTACCCACAATCCTTTGTAGCTGCTAGTGGGTGGGGAAAACAGAATGTAAGTAGTTATTAACTTTGGCCATTAGATGGCGCCAGCAATAAACATCTGTTACATAATGGACAAATTAAGAACATCATTTAACCTGCATAACATTTGCCAGTGGGCAGCACACTCCCCGCCTGGCGTCAATCGATGCCACCATAAGAGTCCTCAGATGACAGCAATAAGATTAGTTCAGTTACTGGTCTGAAGAACATTTTGGTTTCATTCTGATCATGGACCTTGACTTCAACTTTGCGGACGTTCCCATCCTCCCCTGGGAAACTTTTAGTAACAAGAGCTAAAGGCCACGCGTTTCTGTGTGACTGGCAGTCTTTCATCAGCACAACATCACCGACTTTGAGGTTGGGTTTAGTTTTCTGCCATTTATTTCTTGGTTGTAGTGTGGAGATGTATTGCTTTTTCCACTTATCCCAAAAGGTATTGGCAAGACTTTGTACTTGCCTCCATTGGCATTTATAGAGATCTTTGGTAGTAAATTCTCCAGCTGGAGAACAGGTTGTCTTAGTCTTCTGAGTAAGCAACATTGCAGGGGTAAGTATCATCGGATCATCAGGATCGCTGGTAACTGGAATTAGTGGTCTGGCATTAATGATGGCTGATACTTCTGCCATGAAAGTAGTTAGGCACTCATGGGTTAGTCTGGCCATACCCACTTGTAAGAAGATAGAGTCCAGAATTCTACGGGCTATGCCTATCATTCTCTCCCAAGCTCCACCCATATGGGAGGAATGTGGCGGATTGAAAGTCCAAGTGCAACCCTGTTCACTTAGGTATCTGTTTACACTGACAGTATCCAGGTTTGTAGGAATCTGTAACTCTTTGGCTGCTCCCACAAAATTGGTGCCTCTGTCAGAGCGAATGTGTTTCACAGGCCCCCTAATGGCTATAAAGCGTCTAAGAGCATTTATGAAGCTTGAGGTGTCCATTGATTCAATTACTTCTATGTGCACGGCCCGGACAGACATACAGGTGAACAAGACTGCCCAGCGCTTACTGTTTGCTTGACCTCCTCTGGTTTGTCGGGTAACCACAAACCATGGACCAAATACATCAAGCCCGACATTAGTGAAAGGAGGTTCTGTACTCAGTCTGTCAGATGGAAGATTGGCCATCTTCTGTGTTTTGAAAATACCCCGAAGTTTGCGGCATGTGATACATTTGAAAATGAACTTGCTAATACATCTTTTTGCTCCAACAATCCACAGTCCAGCAGCTCGTAAAGCCCCTTCTGTGAACAACCGACCCTGATGTTTTACCTGTTCATGGTAATGTCTGACAAGCAAATAGGAAATGTGATGATGCCCAGGAATTAATATCGGATGTTTTCCTTCAAAGTCTATTTTTGCTTCCTTGAGGCGGCCTCCAACCCTTAATAGGCCATCTGCATCAATGAAGGGATCAAGTTTCTTTAAGATACTATCTTTAGGAATAGGTCTGTGATTAATGATACTGTCAATTTCTTTAGCATAAACTTCATGTTGGACAGTCCGAATGATTACATTCTTTGACTGATCTAGTTCAGTCACTGCATGAACATTTTTGCAGAGGTGCCAGCCTTTACACTCCTTAACATTAGCAAGCTTGGTATTTTTGAAAGAACGAGCTATGTGGGTTAAGAGAGTGATGGCACGAACAAGTGATTTCCAGGTTGAGAACCTGCTGAATCGGTGAGACTTAAGGTAATTGTCTGAAGTCACTGTGTGTAGTGTCGACACCTTGGGACGGATTTCTGCATCCTTGTCAGCATCCACAAGTTCAAATGTTTTAAGATCCGTAGTGCCGTGTTCTGAGCTGTATAGAAAGGCAGGACCTGTAAACCATGTAGTGTCTTTAAGGCGGTTGGCAGCAACAGATCTAGTTGCTTGGTCTGCAGGATTTTGATCAGTAGGAACAAAATTCCACTGTTTTGGCAAAGTTGACCTCCTGATTCGTAGAACCCTGTTGTTGACATACACGTAGAAGCGTCGACTTTCATTGTAGATATATCCCAAGACTACCTTGCTGTCTGTGTAAAACACAGCATCTTTGATCTCCAAATGCATCTCTGTTGCGATCATCTCAGCTAGCTCAACTGCTAATACTGCAGCACAAAGTTCTAGTCTCGGTATAGTGTGCTCAGGGAGTGGTGCAAGTTTTGCTTTGCCCATGACGAATCCTATATGACATTGTCCTTTAATGTCTACTGTTTTAAGATAGGCCACAGCAGCAATGGCTTTGATAGAAGCATCAGAAAACACATAAAGTCTTTGTAGCTGAACCTCTGTAGATGGTACAGGGGCATATGAGCGTGCAACATGTATATGAGAGAGATTTGTTAGAGAATCCTTCCACTCTACCCACAGTGCTTTCTTTTCATTGGGAAGTTGTTCATCCCAGTTAGAGGCATCATGAGTCAAATCTCTAAGTATTGCCTTACCTTGGATGGTAACAGGAGCTGCAAACCCTAAAGGATCATACAAGCTGTTTATAGCAGATAGTACTCCTCTCCGAGTAAAGGGTTTCTCTTCCTCGCTGACTTGGAAGGTAAAGGTGTCAGACTTTAAGTCCCAGAGCAGTCCAAGACTACGTTGCATTGGAAAAGTGTCAGTACTTAAGTCCTTTAAGTCATTGCTGTAATCATGAGAGGGAAATGCTTCCATCAATTTTTTGCTGTTGGAGGCAATTTTATGGAGTCTCAGGTTTGAATTAGCAAGCATTTCTTGAGCTCTCTTAAGAAGACTGATTGCAGACTCATTTGTAGGTAGCGATTTTAAACAGTCATCCACATAAAAGTCCTTTTTGACAAACTGTGTAACGTCTGAACCATATTCTTTCTCACCCTCCCTGGCTGAATGTTTAAGTCCATATATAGCCACTGATGGGGAAGGGCTGTTACCAAAAATGTGCACACGCATGCGATACTCGATGGGTTCTTCCAAGGGGTTGTTGTCCTTGAACCAAAAGAACCTAAGGAAATTTCGGTGTTCCTCTTTAACAAGAAAGCAGTGGAACATTTGTTGGATGTCAGCCATAAATGCAACAGAGTCTCTGCGAAATCTGAGAAGCACTCCAAGGAGTCGGTTGTTGAGGTCTGGACCTGGCAGTAGGACATCATTTAAGGAAACACCCTCAAATTTGGCGCTAGAGTCGAATACTACTCTTATCTGTCCTGGTTTCTTTGGGTGGTAAACTCCAAAAATAGGTAGATACCAGCATTCCTCTGAATCCTTTAAGGTTGGAGCTATCTCTGCATGGGAGTTCTCAAATACTCTTTCCATAAATGTAAAGAAGTGGTCTTTCATATCAGGCTTTTTCTGAAGATTCCGTCTAAGGGAAGCAAAGCGTTTATAAACTTGTTCTCGATTGTTAGGCAAACACTGCCTTTTGGGTCTGAAGGGAAGAGGTGCTATCCAGCTATTTGATTCGTCTTTAACTATTCCTTGCTCCATTATTTTTAAGAACAGTCTATCCTCAAAGGACATTGCCAGTTGATTGTCTTCCTTTGTTCTCTGGAAGACTGTGCATCCTAAGTGGTCATGGTCACTAGTACAAGTATGGTTGTCACAAAGGTTGCTAGTGATATGACAGGGTAGAGGAATGCTGTGTGGAAGCTCTTTTATGAAGATGTTACTCTAACATGGTTGAAAGAGAGAAGGGCGTCCATTCTCTAATGTGCTGGTAAGCATGTTGTTCACCGAAGTGGGTCTGTGCACACCACCTATACAAACATCGCCTACAATCACCCACCCTAGGTCAAGTTTCTGGGCAAATGGAGCATTGTGAGGACCATTAATTTGATGTCTAGGCTTGTGAACTTGCAAGATATCTCTTCCAAGGAGCAGAATTATCTGAGCTTGAGGATCTAACTTTGGTATGAGATGAGCTATATGCTTCAAATGGGGTTGGTGTTTTGCAACATCTGGTGTAGGGATTTCAGACCTGTTATCAGGGATCTGGTTACACTCGATTATGGTTGGTAAAGTCAGGCAGGTGCGACCATCTATAGACTCTATTGTGTACCCAGTAGCTCTTCTCCCCGCCGTCTCAACAGTGCCTGCACAAGTCTTTAGGGAGTAGGGAGAGCTGGGTCCCTTAATATTGAAAATGTCAAAGAAAGTAGATCTAGCCAGAGATTTATTACTTTGGTCATCAAGAATGGCATATACTTTGAAGGCTTTGTCTTTGCAGCCCGTTGGGTAAACTCTGACAAGACAGATTTTTGAGCAGGACCTGCCACCTACAAGTCCTTTGCAGACCTCAGTGCATTGAGAAGTAACATCTGGTGTCTCTGTTTCAGTATTTCCCTCCTCTCCACCTTGTTCCTGGCCACTTTCTATATGAGATGAGGCCCACGGTGGTGGCCCAGGGTGTAAAGCTGAGTTGTGATCTGTGCTGTCACATTCTGTACATTTAACACTGACCTTACAGTCCTTTGCGAAGTGTGATGTTGCTAAGCAGCACTTGTAGCAGATTTTGTTGTCCCTGAGGAAAGCTTTGCGGTCCTCCATGGACTTCTCTCTGAAGCCTCTGCATTTCAGTAGGGAATGTGGCTTCTTGTGCAGGGGACACTGCTTACTTGGGTCCGTGGATCTTCCATCCTGGTGAGAGGAGCTTGAAGGCCTGTAAGAATTACTTTTAGAAGAAACATTAGTTTTGTGAACTGCTACCGGAGTTTTATGTTGTTTAAGACCAGATGGAGTGGCACAGGATAGAGTAAAATCGAAACTGGGATCATTTCTGATTTTTGCTTGCTGAGTAATAAATTCCACAAATACACTGAAGGGTGGAAACTGTACATCATGGATTTCCTTGTACTTGAAACCATGATTGACCCACTTTTCTTGTAGGTTGTGAGGAAGTTTTTGCACTATAGGGTTGACACCCCTGGCTGTGTCAAGAAATGCAAGTCCCATTAAATCTCCTTCTGCTTTGGCAACCTGTAGTTCAGTTAACAGATCACTTAGTTCCCTAAGTTTTTGGTAGCCCTTACTAGCTATTCTAGGGAAGTCATCAATTCTTTTGAATAATGAATTTTCTATAACCTCTGCTGAGCCATAACACTCATCGAGTCTATCCCAGATCATCTTTAAACCTGTTTCTGGATAGTTTATGTTAATGGCTCTGATCCTCTTGGCATGCTCAGCAGATTCATCTCCAAGCCATTTCACCAGTAGATCTAGCTCTTCCCTAGAAGACAAGTCTAAGTCTCTTATAAGACTCTGGAATGAGGATCGCCAAGCCCTATAGTTCTCAGGGCGATCATTGAACTTTACAAGTCCTTTGGTGACAAGCTCACGTCGAGCAAAGAACTTAGCAAAGTCTATTGTGGCTTGGTTTGTGCTGAGACAGTTTGGCAAATGGTTGCCTTGGTGAGAGTGTGGTGTGTAGCCATACCTGTCAGAAGTCTCTTCTTTAGGTTTCACCGTGCCACACTGTCTGGGAGTGTAGTAACTTCCTGGACGCTGGGATGAAGCTTGGGTTCTCTGGTAGGCAAGGAAGTTGACTTGAGCCGTAGCATTCTCTTGCTTGCAGAACTGTGGTCTGAGGTCCGCTTCTTGACATAAAATATGATGCCTTGGACTTGACTCGCAGTTGGTAACCTTTGTTTCATGTGTAGTCTGAGGATTACACACAGGATGTTGAAGGACATATTCTGAAGTGCGTTCTAGTGTATCCTGGGGTTCTTGTTCCAGATCAGGCATGCTACTGTGTCTGCTGGGCTCGCTGTGAGAGAACGCGGCTGCCTCTAAGATTTCTGCTTCCGCCATGGCAGCTGCTGCTTCCCTCTCAATTGTCAGCTTCTCAAGTGTTGCTTCCAAGCGCGCCCTTTCTAAGTCCAGAGAAGCCTGTTCTTGTGCTTGTCGTGCCCTCTCTGCTTCTAAGGAGGCTTGTTGTCGTGCCCTCTCTGCTTCTAAGGAGGCTTGTTGTAATTTCAACTGCATCTCTTGTTCAGCAAAGGTAGCCCGTGTCCTCGCTGCTTCCGCTTTTGCGCGGGCGATGGCGGCTGCATTGCTCGTGGTAGATGCTTTTGAGGAACTGGCCCGTGATCTTGTCTTGATAGAAGACGCTTGGCTTTGTGACATGCTTTGACCGTTTAGAGATTGCTGTGTTGCCTGTTTGCAGGTGACTGCGTAGACAGTAGCAGACTTCTGTGTAGTCTAAATCTTTCCCGCTTGTTTCAAGCAGCCGTTTCACTGTCCTGCCCCCACTTCACGTACCCCCGGGGTCTATGCGGAGCTCGACAGGCAGTTAAACGCCTTCCTACAGTTCAACAAATGAGACTGGTTCAAAGTCCGTAGCTTTATTAAACTGATGTAGGATTAGGGTGAAACTGAAGAAAAACAGGAATGTACAATCTATTAGAATAGTACAATAATATAACAGGAGCATGTTACATACATTACATTAGCATATAACAGGAAACGAGCTGATACATATACAGTTTGGGACCAAACATGGCCGACCATGAGGTTGGGCCCATGTGTGCAATTACAGTGCAATTACAGATCTATACATTACACTTCATATAAGAGACTTTATACAGAGTGGTCCTATAAGTGCTAGTAGCTATAGATTCTTATAGACAGTCTCCTTACCGGCTATACTACAACAAGGGTTAAGATGGTTGAATATAGGTCTTCTCTCTGTGTAGACATGAAGGGAACTGCCCTTCTCCTACCCACAATCCTTTGTAGCTGCTAGTGGGTGGGGAAAACAGAATGTAAGTAGTTATTAACTTTGGCCATTAGATGGCGCCAGCAATAAACATCTGTTACATAATGGACAAATTAAGAACATCATTTAACCTGCATAACATTTGCCAGTGGGCAGCACAAGTACAATTGAATAAAATACACAAAACCCCCACATATTTGGTATCCCTGCGTCCGTAACAATCTGCATAATAAAACAGAATCGTTATTAGATCCGCAAAGTTAACCCCGTAAAAAACAAAACAAAAAAAAGCTCCAGAAAAAAGATCATTTTCAATTAATACCCTATAAAAATGCTCTAAAAAGGGATTTAAAAAATGTTATGCACTCTAAAATAAGACCACTAAAAAGAACAATCCTTCTCGCAAAAAATAAGCCCTTAAACAGATTTGTGAGGCGAAAAATAAAAAAGTTATGCATATGAAAGACGGTGATGCTAAAAGTAACAACATTTTTGCCAAATTACTTTTTATGCACTAAAAATGGGAAAAAAATAAAAAAATCTATATAAATGAGGTCTTTTTGTAATCGTGGCGACCCATAGAATAAAAATAATATACTATTTTTATGGTATGGTAAACAGCCAAAAAAAAAAACCCATAAAAATCTTCCTGAAAAGTGATGATTTTCATTTCCTCCACCAACAAAGAGTTAATAAAATCTCACCAATTAGCCTATAGATTCCCCCAAATTACGTACCAGAAAAGTGCATCTCATGTGGCAAAAGAAATAAGCCCCTATAGGTCCACATTAAAAAAAGAAAAAAATTATAGCCTGTACAATGTGACATCGCAAATCTGATCTGGATGGCGCCTCCTTCCCTTCTATCCCCGGCCGTGCGCCCATACAGCAGGTTACCACCACATATAGAGTATCCGTGTACTCGGGAGAGATTGGGTAACAAACTTTGTGGAGCCTTTATTCATTTAATCCATTGTAAATGTTTAATTTTCCACCCAAAATGAGTGTATTGTGAAAAAATATTACAATTTGCAGACTGCACCTCCATTTTGTTTTAACCCCTATAAAACACGTAAAGCGTTAACAAACTTCTTAAAAGTGGTTTTTCATACGTTGAGGTGTGTAGTTTCCACAATGGGGTATTTTACGAGTCCCACTATTATTTAGGCCTCTCAGTGTCAATTAGAAGTTGAGCAGGTCCATCTAAATACAGGTTTTGGTGATTTTACAAAAAATTTGAAAAATGATACCTAAATTCTGAGCCTCATAACATTCTAGTAAAATATGTGGAATCTTAAAAAACCATGCCAGCATAAAGCAGACATTTGGGAAATGTAAGTTATGAATTTATTTGGGAGCTATGACTATCTGCATCAAAAGTAGAGAATTTAGAACGTTGAAAATAAAGAATTTTTCCAAATTTTTGCCAAATTTATTTTTTTTTCATAACTAAACACAAAAGATTTCATCCAAATTTTTAAACTAATTTGAAGTACAATGTGTCACGAGAAAACAATCTCAAAATCCCCTGGATATCTCATAGCGTTCCAAAACTATAACCACTTATAGTGACACAGGTCAGATTTGAAGAATGGGGCCGCGTCCTTAAGGCCAAAATAGGCTGTGTTCCCTAGGGGTTAAGCTTGCTTAGGAGAAATAGCGTTATCTTCTAGAGGGAGCTCATCATCCAGTCAGTATCTATACTGATCACAAAAACCTCCTGTACCCAGCATCCCAATCCAAGGCAGGCTCGTTGGTCTCTCTTCTTCTCCCGATTTGATTTCCTAATACATTTCCGTCCTGCAGAGAAGTATATTAGGCCCGATGCTCTCTCTCATGCCACGGATGTTGTTCCTAGACATATCATTACTCCTGAACAGCTGGTTCTTGCTGCTTTAGTGGACATTCGGCAGCTTCCTCCTGGTAAAACTTATGTCCAACCTGCCCTTCGGAAAAAGGCTTGGGGACATTGTTCTCGTGTGACTGAGCAACCTGCTGTGCAACACTCTGTCGCCGTCATTTCTCGTTTCTACTGGTGGCCGGATCTGATCAAGGATGTACGGGATTTTGTGGGCTCCTGCACTTCCTGTGCCCGAAACAAGCCATCTCATCTTAAACCTGCTGGTCTTCTTCTGCCATTACTGATACCCAGCTGCCCATGGACACATGTGGCAATTGACTTTATCACCCATCTTCCTTCTTCCTTGGGTAATACTGTAATCTGGGTGGTAAACGACCATCTCTCAAAGATTTCTCACTTTGTCTATCTGCCAGGTCTGCCATCAGCTCCACGCCTTGCCAGCCTGTTCTTCCTGCACATCTTCTGGCTTCATAGACTCCCCTTGCACATTGTCTCAGACCACGGGATCCAGTTTGTTTCCCGTTTCTGGTGATCCCCGTGTAGTCATCTACAAGTGAAGCTGGATTTCTCGCCTCCATGTTCCTATGTTACCAGTGTTCCACCGTGTTGCTGTATCTTGTGTGCCTGTGTTCCCGTACCCATCTGCCTGGACCTCCCATTGCTGACCCCGGATTGGACTTGATGTTGCATCTCTGCTGCCTTCCCTGACCTCAAGCCTAGACCTGACTACGACTCTGTCTTTTGCTAAGGTACCTTGACCTCGGCTGCCACTGCGGGCTAGTCGCACCTGTGGAACTACCTGGTGGTACCCTGCCACAGCAAGTCCAACCTGCTTTGCAGCAGGCTCTGGTGAAGACCAGGTCCCACCTCCCGCAGTGGTCCAGTGGTTTCACGGATCCCGAATCCTGACATACATATATTCAGCAGCCTTAACAATGAACCTAACTCACCTTATTGCTATCCCTAATCCCTATATATATATTCAGTAGCCCTAATCAATAGCGCTAATTGCTAACCCTAATCAACCATGAAAAATTTTTAGACAAAAAAAAAATGACAGCTTTGGGGGGTATTTCATTGTGAGGGGGCACACATGACAGTCTGAGGGGACAGAGCTTTCACACGCAGAGCAGTCACAAAAATGACAGAATCAGACACGGAACTGTCTGGATTCACTGACCAATCATAGTGATCACCAGGCGGGGACATCTATGATAGGTCCCTGGCCTGATGTCAGTGACAATCACAGTGACAGTCTTGTCACCATGTGTTTACACATGGTGATACTTTCTATATATGATGATATAGATCGTCTTTTTGCGGGATGTACCCACTGAAGAAGACAATCTATGTCGTCTCACATCTTTAAGCTGTTAATATAGCCATGTTGTTCCTTAGAAACAAGATATATGTACTTGGATACAACCACCCCTGCATCTCCTTCTTAAATAACTTTACTATAAAATAAAGTCATAGCCATAACACCTTTGACAACATAGGGAGGAGTTTTTTTTAAACTTGTTCGGAAACTCACGGCGGTAGATGGGTGTTAGCATGGAAAAATGGTCCTGATCTGGATTATGTCAGTCCAGGCATAGCTCTTAAATCACAGCAAGACATTGCCTCTAACAACTAGTTGACTGATGGTTTCAGTAAGAAAGTAAATGGGAAAGCTGGAAAGCTAAGATACATGATGGTAGTGGGAGACTCTCTTTTTAAAGAAACATATATGACAATTTGTCACATAGATCATATATATTGAATAATGTGGTGCTTGCTGGATGTTTAGGTTTGGCATGCAGCAGATTGGTTGACTAATTATAGAAAGGCACTGGTGAGGATACGTTGGAACCGATTACATAGTAAGAAAAAAAATGGAAAGAAGGATTTAAGCCCATAAATTCAGGGCAGGGACCTCGAATGTGGCATTTTCTGAAATACTACCTTTACCTTCATAGGTAAAGGTAGTATTTCAGAAAATGCCACATACGAGGTCCCTGCCCTGAGCTTATGGGCTTAAATCCTTTGCAGACATGGAAAGTGTGATCACTCTTCTTTATTGAATGCTTTAAAAATGCAAGCGTAATGTACAGCGAAATAACGTACGCTTTTTGGCCTGTTAGCCAAAACATGTAGCTCATTTCGCTGTCCATTATGGTTGCATGTGTATTTTAAAAGCATTCAATAAAAAAGAGTGATCGCACTTCTGCAAACTCAAGCTGAGATCATCTATTACTGCATATAAACCACAAGAATAGTGCATGGCAATTGTGGAGCAACAATTCAAAAAGGGGTCAAAAAAGGGGGTTGGGAAACTTCAAACCTGTATTGGTCTTCAATATCTATATGGTTCCATAGCAGCTCAAAGTATCAAAAAACAAGACAAAAAACATTGAAGAGCATCATTGGATGGACCTGGGGAAGATTATGAACGTTGTCCATCTAGGATTGTCAGAGGAAGTAATTACAGTACCACATCAATGATTGATGCATAAAATGAGGCTTCTGGGGCTAGAGAAAAATGTGTTTTTGATTTAAAAATTAGCTTAGTGATAGATATCTAAGTTACACAATTAATAGCAGATCATCGGATAAGGCCATGGTTACCAATGAGGTACCTCATCGACCAGTGTTTATTCTTTTTTGCTATATTTTTACTACCTCATAGAGCGTTGTAACAGTGCAATTTTAATACCTTTAGTACCTTAAGCAGTGTTATTATAAAATTAAAAGGGATTTATGAATGGGCTGCGGGAATGGGCCAATAAAGTTTAGCACAATTTTGTTTATAGTTGATTACATGGTAAAACTACAGAAGAAAAAGTTTCTGAGATTTTGGTGGACAGTAAACTTCATTTTAGTGACCAGTGCCAGGTAGCTGCTGCCAATGAAAACCGAATTGTAGATGTATCAAGAAATGGTCAATCTTCTTATTCTAATCTGCTGTAACTCTGAAGTGCCAGATTCCTGTTTCTTGTGCCTTACTTTCGTCCCTGGTTCCTGGACTGATACCGAGCACACAGCATCCCATGGTTTAGTGAGCTAAACCTTGTGTTTTGAACTATGTATCAGGAAGGGCAGAAATGCTCTTGGTAGGGACAAAGTTTTGCATTTATACAAATCCAGACCACACATGGAATATTAGTGCACATTTGCTAAGGGCTTTGTGCCACACTTTAGTCAGACTATTCATGTTCTTCATGGCAAAAATGGTTGGCGCAGATATTTAACAAGTGTCTGCGCTGGGATTATGTCACACTGCATTTAACTTTGAAATTGTGTTGTACTCCCTATGTTAAAGATGCACCACAAAAAAGATGGTGAACCCTGTCGGACCTGAGCAAGGAAGCAACACATTCACAATTTCAGGCGCACAATCTTAGTGAATTGTCGAATGCAGCAGTATAGACGGACATTGCACTTTCAGTGAACTTGAGTGGTAATGTAAGTAAATGTGCCCCATTATGTACAATTTTGGGCACCAGTGTTAAAAAGGACATAGTTGAACTGGAACAGGTTCAGAGGAGAGCAAGTAAGCTTATTTGAGAATGTATACACTGAAAAACAATGAGAGAACACAAAACTTGGGGTTATTCAGCCTAAAAAAAAAGAATGGATGGGGTTCTAGCATATTCATAGAAAGGGATTCTTTACTGTAGGAGTGGAACTGTAAAACACTCTGCTGGCTTATAATTCCTATAAACCTTTAAGAGAGGCCTATGGGTTTTTATTGAGAGCAAAAAACTCGCATTTCAATTTTCAAAAAATTGTGAATGTAATATTATAACAATAGAACATTTTTAAAACTTTTTCCTTCCACTGGATCAACATCTTGGAATTATAGATGGGACATGAGAGACCTGCATCTTTTGTCAATATTATCTACTATGATAATAAAATAATTGAAGGTATTATTTCAAATTTATTGTACAAAATAAATTTTTTATTAAAAAAATGTAATATTAATTTATTATCTAAAATGTATAGCTTAAGTTGCACTTTAGAATACTTAATCATATTCATCACATCACATCCGTGAACTGTATATTATCTTGTATAATAAAGGCACTTTTTTTAATGGAAGCTAAGTTGTAATTTTATATTCAGAATAGTAAGCTTTTTTATGGAACATGTTCCCATTAACTGTTATTTAAATTATGTCAATCAAAGCTGTTTGCATCTGGTAGAGATGCCATATGAAATGTATTTATTGATACTTTCAGTCACACATGATATGTTTTGCAGATGGTGTCTTGTCATTAATTTATTTATTTTCCTTTTTAATTATATATATAAATACATTTTTTTTCCTCACTCAAAATTTCGCCTCCCCCTCTTCTATGGCAATTAGATTTTTTTTAATAGTCAATAGCATGTTAAACACTGTGGGATCTTTTATGTATTCACATTTAGGAGAAGCAAAGCACTACTGTAGATCACAAGAATAAACAACTCAGCCTTATTCAATTACAATGCATTGGCTGGGGTTTTATCTGCTGGTGACATCATTTCAATCAAAATGTAAAATAATACAATCCCATAGATGCAAGAAGAAGAGATAAGACACAGACTGCTGCACTTAGTCATTTAATAAAAAGGAAAAAAAACAAGAAAGAAAGAAGAGATGCTCTCTATGACAGCCTTCTAAGACTGCTTTTTCCGAAACTCTATTACCTTGTGTAATAGTATTCAAAAGAACTGAATGTCGAAAATTGTCTATTACTTTTTATTAGTGAGAGTAGGATACAGCTTACCAGTTTTACTTTCTTCAATCTGCTTCGTTCATTTAATTAATAAAAACATTATATTCCTTTTTCCACTTGACTGAATAAAGTCTATCAATGCTTTGAAGTATTTGTCCTTTTCTTTTGGTGAACAATAACCCCTCTTCAATATAGAATATTTATCACTAAATTCAGCATATTCATGCATTAAAGGGGTTATCCGGGTTTAAATTTTTTTTTATGTCCGGGCTGGGGAAGGCTAGTTAAACATAATAAACATGTACTTACCTCCTCCGGCGCCGCCGTTGTCCCGCGCCGCGGTCCCTTCGATCCGTGCCCCTGTTTGTTTACAGGGGCACGGAAGCCGCGCACAGGGAGCTTCCGGTCCACGATGTGGACGGCTCCTCCCATGCGTCCCTATCTCTCAGCGTTGTAAGCGCTGAGAGATGGTGCGCACGGGAGCTTCCGGCCGGCCGGAAGCTCCCTGTGCGCCGGTGTAATGAAACCGGCGCACAGAGAAAACGGGCCGCGGCGCGGGACATCGGCAGCACCGGAGGAGGTAAGTACATGTTTATTATGTTTAACTAGCCCTCCCCAGCCCAGACATAAAAAAAAATTTAAACCCGGATAACCCCTTTAAATTGATATTCATAAACATCATATTCCAGCATAAAACAAACAATAAAGAAATCACAGACAATTTATAACCTAAGCACAGGATATGTGTTGTGGATAAATGGAGTCCATCCACTACGATGATGTCAATGGTCAGCTATAGAAATTCCATTTACATCTCTGTATGTATGTAGAATTTGTACATATTTGCAGATACAATAATTGATCAGAAAAAAATAAAAATACAGTAAGCAAGGAACAGATTACGCAGGCTAATTGATCAGTTGTACATTATGCTGTCACTGCTTACCTATACTGTCAATGGGCCAGATTTACTTACCCAGTCCTGTCGCGATCCCCGCTGTGCGTTGTGTGACGAGGATTCAGGTCTGCTGCGATTCACTAAGGTCGTGCGTCCAATTTCCTTCATGTGTTGCTTGCCCGCTGTGATCCGCTGGAGTTCACCTTCTTCTTCCCGGTACATGATCTTGCGACACAATTTCGTTTTTAAATTCCGCGGTTTGTCCGAATCCGCCGGGTTGTCCGATGGCACGCCCTCCGATTTCTGATGCATGCAAGCCGGCGCCGATGCACCACAATCCGATCGTGTGAGGAAAAAACCCCAATGTGTTTACCGATTTAAAAAGAACGTATATTGAAAGGAAGACTATATTGCCATGCCTGCCAACACTTCCTACACAAACGTTAACCTATTATAACAAAGATTTGGAATATTGTACCTTAAAGGGTTGTCCAGTTTCAGCAAGCTGTTGTTTGTGAAGTGAAAAGTTATACAATTTTCCACTATACTTTCGATATCAATTACTCACAGGTTTTTAGGTTTTCTCTGATTTCTGTCATTTATCTGGAAACTTCAATGTTCCTTTGTATAAACATCAATCCATGGTCATGCAATGTCACACATGTTCACAGCTCGATATAACAACTCTGATTACTCTGATTATTTAGAGCGGGTGGGGTTAACGAACAAAGTAGGGATGGAATCAAGAATACAGCAAGTTCAAAGAAATATATAGGTATAAAAGATAAATATTTGTTGGCAAATGCAAATAATCTAAGAAGGATTGGAGTAAGTTCATTTCATAGAAGTCAAAGGAATAAGGAGGGGGGACAATATAAAGTGTATGTACACTAATGCCAGAAGCATCACAAACAAAATGGAGGAACTGGAAGTCTTAATGTTGGAGGGGAAATATGATATAGTGGGTATCATTTAAACTTGGCTGGACAAAAGCTATGACTGGGCTATTTCCCAGTTATGGTTATAGACTTTTTAGAAATGATCGTAAAAATAAAAAAGCAGGAGGGGTTTGTTTATGCGTGAAAACAAACCTCATGCCCAGCGAGATGAAATCAGTTAGGAAAATGAGTCCATATAGGTGGAGATAAGGTGAGGAAAGAAGAATAATAAAATATTACTAAGAGTTTGCTTTAAGGCTCCAAATATAATTGAGGCAGCTGAATAACTGATGATTAGTCAAATAGATGTAGCGTCAAAGCATGCTGAAATAGTCATCATTGGGGACTTTAAATACACTGATATAGACTGGGGACAGAAACTCGTAGGTCCTAGAAAGGCAGCAGGATTTTGGCAATAACAAAAGAAAATTACCTGTCACAACAGGTACAAGACCCAACAAGATGGGGAGCACTCCTGGACCTTATTTTCACAAATATCAGAATTACAGATTAAGTAACAGTGACCACAACATCATTCACTTTGAATAATTCTTCAATAAGAGAGGTAACAGGAACTCTGAATTTGTCAGGGCAAATTTACAACAGCTAAGGGAGGACCTTAAAAATATAAACTGGGACAATGTTCTCAAAAATAAAAGCACCAAAAATAAATTGGATGTTTTTAAAAAATATTCTAAAAAGTGTGAAAGTGAAAGACACATAACATATGGGAATAAGAACAACAGAAACAGGAAAAAAATCAATGTGGTTAACTAGTACTGTAAGGCGAGCAATAAACAACAAGGATAAGGAATTTAAGTTACTAAAACATACAGGTAGTGATTTGGTGTTTATAAGGAGGAAAATAAATCCTGTTAAACAAAGCAGATAAAGGCAGCAAAAATAGACACTGAAAGAAGTGTGAGTTCTCTGAGGAATAACTTGGGGGTCATGGTGGAGGGTGATGAGGAAAGGGCCAACTGCTCGCTCAGTTTTGGCTTGTGATTTCAAGTGGCTAGTGAACTTAAGTGGAGTTGAAAAAAGCAGAGTTTGAAAAAGAGAAGTCCACAGAACTGTAAGTAACCTACATATCTCTTGATTTATATACTTATCACTGTTTTGTTACTAGGATATGGCTAGCAAGATTGGTGGTATGCTCCGGTGCACACTCTGCCGCATGTATACACTGCTGGAGCAAGAGTTCGAGGGTGAATACCGCTGTGACAGATGTGCCCATATTTTTCTACTGGAAGCTCGTGTTAGAGATCTGGAGGAAGATATTGCACGGCTGCGAGCAATTGACAATCTTGAGAGGAGTATGCTGCTCACTGAGCAAGCAATAAGCGGGGTAGAAGTGGAGGGTGGAGAGGAAAGCCAGCAGGGCCAGGTGGGTAGCTGAGTTACTGTAAATAGAGGGGGTAGGAAGGGGTCAAAGAAAAGGAAGGCCAACTCTGACTCTGAACATCCAAGCAAAATTGCAAAATTGTGCAATGATGTAAGGACGTCAGTGTCAGAAATGGCAGCACTAGCGGATCCTGCTCTCCTTTACAGCCGGGGGAGCAGACCAGCTAGTAGTAGGGTGGATGGGAGTGCAGGTAAGCCAAGGCAGCTAGTGGTTGTAGGGGTCTCTATAATAAGGAAGACGGATAGAATAATTTGTCGCCAAGACCGCCTCAACCGAATGGTTTGCTGTCTCCCTGGTGCCAGGGTTCGGCATTTGGTGGAAAAGGTGAATAAATTACTGGGAGGGGCTGGGGATGACCCAGCTGTCGTGGTCCATGTTGGTACCAATGACAGAATAGATGGTAGGTGGAGGAGCCTGAAGAATAATTTTAAAGAATTAGGTTCAAAGCTTAAGGAAAGGACCTCCAAGGTAGTATTCTCCAGAATTCTACCTGTGCCATGCGCTACACAGAGCAGACAGCGGGAGCTCAGGGAATTAAATGCAGGGCTCAGATCCTGGTGTAGAGCAGAGGGATTTGGGTTCCTAGAGCATTGGGATGACTTTTCACTACAAGCTGTTTTCCACAGATAACTTGCACCTAAGTGGAAGGGGGGCTGCTGTGCTGGGGGAGAAGATCCTAGCAGGGGTGGCGGAGTATTTAAACTAGGATCGGGGGAGGAGGAAAAGAAAGACACTTAAGGGGTAGACAGGTCAGAGAGGGGGCAGGTTATGTTGGTGGGTGGTGATGTGGGCGGTGTATGGGGGCCTAAGGCAGTGGATAAGGAGATCCACAAGTTACAGAACGGTGGTGAGGATATATGTGCCAGTAAAATTACTTTAAATCAGATAAATAACTGTGGAAAATTAAATTGTATGTTCACAAATGCCAGAAGTATCACAGGCAAAATGGGCGAGCTTGAGGCTCTGATATTAGAGGAACAGTTAGATGTTGTTGGTGTAGCAGAGACATGGCTTGATGCAGCCATGCATCAAGTGATAGCCAGCATGGGTTTACTAAGAATAGAAGTTTTTATCTGCTGTTATGAAGAGGTGAGCAGATGCCTGGATGGAGGAGCAGCTGTGGATATTGTGTTCGTGGACTTTGCAAAGGCATTTGACACTGTCCCTCATAGATGCCTGATGGGTAAAATTAGGGCTATTGGTTTGGCAGAAATCATTTGCAAATGGATTGAAAACTGGCTGAAGGATCGTATCCAGAGAGTTGTGGTCAATGATTCCAACTCGGAATGGTCACCATTTATGAGTGGTGTACCTCAGGGTTCTGTGCTTGGCCCACTACTATTTAATATATTTATTAATGATATAGAGGTAGGAATTAATAGCACTGTGTCTATTTTTGCAGATGACACCAAACTGTGTAGTGTAATACAGTCTATGGAGGATGTTCATAGGCTGCAGGGTGACTTGGACAAACTGAATGTTTGGTCATCCACTTGGCAAATGAGGTTTAATGTGGATAAATGTAAGGTTATGCACCTGGGGGCCAATAATCCAAAGGCAAAATATGTCCTTGGGGGAGTAAATCTGGGAGAGTCCCTTGTTGAGAAGGACCTGGGGGTACTAGTAGATCATAAATTGAGTAACAGCATGCAATGTCAATCAGCTGCCTCTAAAGCTAGTAGGATCATGTCATGTATCAAAAGTGGAACGGACTCTCGTGATAGGGATGTAATATTACCACTATACAAGGCATTGGTTTGGCCACACCTGGAATATGCTGTCCAGTTCTGGGCACCGGTCCATAAAAAGGATGCCCTGGAGCTGGAGAGGGTTCAACGTAGAGCCACAAAACTGATAAGGGGTATGGAGGGTCTTAGTTATGAGGAAAGATTAAAACAACTAGATTTATTTAGTCTGGAAAAGAGATGACTACGAGCGGACATGATTAATTTATATAAATATATGAATGGTCCATACAAAAAATATGGTGATAAGTTGTTCCAGATTAAATCAAATCAAAAGACGAGGGGGCACTGTCTCTGTTTGGAGAAACCAAGGTTTAATCACCAGAGGCGACAGGGCTTTTTTACTATGAGAACGGTCAATCTGTGGAATAGCCTGCCTCAGGCGCTGGTCAAAGCAGGGACAGCGGAGAGCTTCAAGAAGGGTCTAGATGCCTTTTTACACCTAAATAACATTGATTGTTATGTTATATAGGATTGTTTCCCCTAAATCCCTTCCTCATCCAATCCCTACCCTTCCTTGGTTGAACTTGATGGACAAGTGTCGTTTTTCAACCGTATAAACTATGAAACTATGAATTGAATATCTCCTTCTCAACTGTCTTTACCTGGGAAAGTCCTATGGAAAATGACATGATGAAGAATAATGTAAATCCTCCATTAAATTTCAGCTGCTTAATGCAGGAAGAGGTAGAATACCGCCTCAACACCACTAAAGTAGACAAATCACCAGTATTGCAGGAGTTATGTATTGTGATAGACAGACCATTATTTCTAATATTTGAAGATACATTAAGGGCAGGTTTGGTTCCAAAGGGCTGACGCATAGCAAATGTGGTACCAATATTTAAAAAAAGGGTCAAAAATGATCCCAGAAAAAACAGACCTGTGGGTCTAACATCAGTTGCTGGGAAAATATTTGAGAGGTTTATTAGAGATGCTATCCTGGAGTATATCACTGTGCATAACTTTATAACCCGGCATCAGCATGCGTTTGTGAGGGTTCGATCCTGTCAGACTAATCTGATCAGCATCTACGAGGAGGTAAGTTCTAGACTGGACCTAGGGGAGGCTGTGGATGTTGTATATCTGGACTTTTCCAAGGCATTTGACACAGTGCCTCATGAAAGGTTGGTACATAAAGTGAGAATGCTGGGACTAGGGGAAAATCTGTGTATTTGGTTAAATAAATGGCTTAATGATAGAAAACAGCCAGAAGTCATTAATTTGCACATTGTCAGATTGGGTTGACATTACCAGTGGGGAGCCAAAAGGGTCTGTATTGGGGCCACTTATTTTTAATATTTTTATTAATGACCTCTTTGAAGGTTTACAATGTAGAATTTCTTTATTTGATAAGATGATACTAAGCTCTGTGAAGTAATTAAAATAGAGGAGGATAGTTTAACATTACAGAGGTATTTATGGAAAATTGAGGCCTGGGCTGACAAATGGCAGATGAGGTTTTATAGATAATGTCAGGATTCAGGGGTAGTGGACCCACTGAACCACCGCAAATGATGATGTGAGCCGACACCTGGGAGCAGAGTCTAATTGATACCCAGTTTTCACCAGAGCCTGCCGCAAAGTAGGTTGGACTTGCTGTGGCGTGGTACCACAAGGGCGCTCCACAGGCACAACGTTGCCTGCGGTGGTTACCAAGGCAAGGTGCAGAATCTTGAGGCAGATATGGAGTTGAGAACAGGCAGAAGGCCAGGATAAGCAGCACGGGTTCAAAGTCGGGGACATAATGGAAGGACAGGCAGCACAGGAGCAAAGTCAGGAACAGAATCAAGGTCACAATGAGAAACGCACAGGACATAAGGAACAGGCTTTTCCTAAGGCACGAGGCTCAAAGATTCGGCAGGGAACACAGGAAGATTACAAAGAAGATCCCGCCACTCGCCAAAAATGTGCTAATAGTTTTTTTATTGTAAGATAAACTTACAGCATGTTGTGCAGGGACACAAAACAGGAACGTGTTTTCGGCTCGATACACGAGCCTTTATCAACCATACTGCATCGCTGAACATAACACACCTAAATACAAAGTTGCGACCTAAGCCCCGCCCACTGACGTCACATCCTACCGGAATCCTGACCTTCATGGTGTAACGTAGTGGCTTTAGGTATTTTCCTCGTTTTGATTGCGTTTCTGAAAAGAGAGATTTAGACAGAGTCAAAACACTGGTATATCAACATTTGGACAAAACTAAAGATAACTAAAACAGAAATAGAAAAGTATGAAGCTAAAAGAGCATAAACATATCTCAGATGAACTATCACTAAAGTTATGAAAAGTTGCTTAAATTGTAATCGCGATTTAACTCTCGTGGTTCCAGGGTCCCCAAGGTATGTATCCAATATGCCTCACGGCGACGAAGGAGAGTTTTGATATTACCACCTCTACGGGGAATTTGGATTTGTTTGACCACTTGGAACCTAAGTTGAGAGATGGAATGTTTCCTTTCATGAAAGTGGTAAGGAATAGGCAATAGTCTGCTGTCGAACAAATCCAAATTCCCCGTAGAGGTGGTAATATCAAAACTCTCCTTCGTCGCCGCGAGGCATATTGGATAAACTGATCGGTTGAAACTGATGGAGAAAAAGAATTGGGAATATTGGTGGATAGCAAACTCAATTTTAGTGATCAGAGCCAGAAGTCTGCTAATAAAGCAAATGGGATGCATCAAGAGAGGAATAGATTCTGATGATTAGGACATATTTTTGCCCTTATATAGATCACTGGTCAGATCACACATGGATTATTGTGTACAGTTTTGGGCACCAGTGCATAAATAGGACATATTAGAACTGGAATGGGTGCAGAGGAGACAAACAAGATTATTAGGGCAAAGGGGGACTACAATACAATAATAGATTACAAAACTTGGAATTATTCAGTTTAGAAAAAAGATGAGACCTCATTACAATGTACAAATACCTGAATGGTCCCTACATAGATCTCTCCAAATATCTTTTTATACCTAGGCCTATAGCCAGTACAAGGGGACATCCTCTGTGCCTAGAGGAGAGAAAGTTCTTCCATCGACGTAGACAAAGGTTTTTTACTGTGTGAGCAGTGAGACTATGGAACTCTGCCACAAGATGTTGTAATGGCTGATAATTTGAACATGTTCAAGAGGGACCTGGATGCCTATCTAGAGAGCAACAACATAACATTGTATGGGAATAGAACTTTTCGGTAGTTTCTGTTGATCCAGGAAGTTATTCTCACCGCCATATTAGGGTAAGTAAGGAATTTCTTTCAATGGGCATCAGCCATGAAGGGTTTTTTCTTACTTCTAGATCAATACAATTTAATGTATAGGTTCGACTTGATTGACTGATGTATTTTTCTAATCTCTTTTACTATGACACTATGATACTCTCTGTGATATGAACTAGCTGTGCTCCTCTGTGATATCACCTGACCATATACTGGCTTCTATTCATAGATATATTGAACTATCAACTATGTGTTGTGCACAATACTAGCATAAATTCTTTCTCTCTGTATGTGGGAAAATGAAACTTGAGCTCTGATTGGTTGCCATGGGCAACTACAACAGTTCAGCATTTAGACACTTCTGATAATTCCCTTCATAGATAAAGTGACAGTCAGAGACAAATACATGGATGGTCAGAGACAGTCACAGACAGAGACAGTCGGAAAAAGTCAGAGATGATCAAAGACAAACAGTGTCAGAGACAGAGGCAGTCAGAGACAATCAGAGAAAGTTATGAATCAGTCAGAGGTGTGGGTCCTGCACAAGAAATATGTATGGGTTGCTTTATAGACACAAAATACCATCAAATATGTACAAGAAAAAGCGTGTCATAACAACCAAACTATAAGCAAAATATCAAACTTTATTTACACATACCAAATATTTTGACAAACACTGACCAGTTTAAAAACACTTAAAATGTAAAGGTCACCTAAGGTGACGGAACGCGTGGGGCATCACGACCCCCTGGCTGTCTCTGGTGTTCTGGTCCGGTAAACTGCTATGATTCTACTTGTCTATGGGCTATATGCAGCGTTCTATACTTTATGACTATTGTTACACAGGAGAGTTTACTGTGCCATTGTGATAGTATGCACTTTATGTAGCTGATTCCTTTTGGAGCTCTTACTGTATTTACCTATTGACACCAGAAATTATTTATTGCAGTCAGGGTGGTTCCTTTGGGATGATCTTTCAACATTCATCCCATTGAGTCTTTTTGTGTCTTCTGTGTACTTGTTACACGTTTTAAGTGTTTTTAAACTGGTCAGTGTTTGTCAAAACATTTGGTATGTGTAAATAAAGTTTGATATTTTGCTTATAGTTAAAAGCTGTAGAAAAATGTCTACATAACACTTCTTACTCACCGTCAACTATCACATTCATTTTGGATATGTTACACCTGATTCTGTATAACAATTACTTTTTATTTGGTAACGAATTTTATACACAATTGAGGGGTGTAGCTATGGGGGCAAATATGGCTCCCAGCTACGCCAATATCATGATGTCGTCACTTGAGGAGGACTTTGTCTATGTGTCCCACCACTTCCAACATGTTGTGGAGTGGTGGCGATACATAGATGACGTCTTCCTCTTGTGGACTGGGACTATTGATGAACTTACCCTGTTTCATACTTACCTGAACTCCATAGATGAAGATATCAAATTTACGGTGGTGTACTCAGAAAATTCTATTCAGTTCCTAGATGTTACAGTATCTTATGGAGAACATGCATTATACACAGACCTATTTGTCAAACCCACAGATAGGAATACCCTACTAAAATATGACAGTGCACACCCAAGAAGCATGTTAAAATCTTTACCTCTAAGTCAATTTCTTCGGGTAAAAAGAATTTCCAGTGATGACAATAAGTGTATGTCCAACATGGAGAAAATGTCAAAAAAATTCTTGGAAAGGGGTTACCCTAAAAAAATTATTGACAAAAATAGGAATCTTGCCAACACTTACAATAGGAAGGATTTACTTAGACCTAAAAATAAAAGGCACAACTCCAGTCGAATTCCATTTATTTCTACCTTTTCCGATAAAAGTGACCGAATATCTTACATAATAAAAAAACATTGGAATACACTAGCGAAGGAATTCACCGGTGTGCCTGAATTCCAAAATCCCCCCCTCTTCTCATACAGGCGGGCCAAGAATATTGGTGACCGTATTGTGAGGTCAGATGTGGGACCATTAAGATCGTCTATACAAACGGGTCTAATGGGAATTACACACACTGGGAGTTTCCCATGCAGATCATGCATCAACTGCTCACTGATGCAAAAAGGCGAGTCTTTTACACATGAAGGAGTTTCTTACAAAATACGACATTATTTAACGTGTACTAGTGACCATGTAATCTACATGTTGATATGTCCATGTGGACTAAAATACATTGGTGAAACCACGAACGAATTCAAGGTCAGGATTACACAGCATAAATATACGATACGTAAAAAGAGACGGGATCTTCCCGTCAGTCGACACTTTTTTGAAAAAGGACATAACGATTCACAATTGCGCTTTATCCTCATTGACCACATTCCTCCATTGAGAAGGGGTGGTGACAGGGCACAACTTCTCAGAAAATGTGAATTAAAATGGATCCATCGATTAAACACACTCCATCCATATGTTTTGAATATTGAATTTAATATAAATAGCATAATCTAACACAGAAGCAGACATGGTGGAGTGTTGGCACCTTGGCCTGAATGTATTTTTTGTCCCTACCATCTCTTGTATTATGTAACGCTAGACTATTCTTTACATCCAACTAATACCTATGTCTTTATATCTACAGAGTTCAAGACATATATTGAAAACCCCCATCGGAAGGACCGTTTTTCCCACGTCTCCCATTCAAATTCCATTGGCCCAGCATAACCCTCTAACAACTCCCCAGACCTTCATCCACGACTCTATGAGGTGGGATTGTCATCCCAATTGGCGATTACACGTTCGGGACAATGGAACTATATCCCCATCTTGCTTCAGGTCTGTCGTCCGATGGATCCTGCGGCACTAGGGAGGTACTTGGCACGAGTGAGTCCTCTGTACACTGGGGACGAACAATACGTGCTGATCCACATAACGTGCGCTAAAAATAATGGTATTTTAATAATACCTCTTGTCATATTGGTGTTGGTCGAATGAGAAGAGGGCTGCCCTTATCCAAGATGGCCGCCATCAACTCAATACCTTCAATACACATGCACCATCCAAGCCGATTACCTCACTTCCGGTTTCCTGGAGGTCAAAGTATACACTTCCTGTTTGGCAATGCACATGGCTTGATACAACAGGTATCATAGTATCATAGTATAGTATCATCATAGTATATAAGGCTGGAAGGAGACGCAAGTCCATCAAGTCCAACCTTCAAGAATTAAATAAATGTTTTATCCCCATAACCTGTGATATTTTTTCTCTCCAGAAAGTCATCCAGGCCTCTCTTGAACATGTACATAGAGTCCGCCATAACAACCTCCTGCGGCAGAGCGTTCCATAGTCTCACTGCTCTTACAGTAAAGAACCTTTGTCTATGGTGATGGTAGAATCGCCTCTCCTCTAGGCGTAGAGGATGCCCCCTTGTCCTGGTCACAGGCCTAGGTATAAAAAGATCTTTGGAGAGATCCTTGTACTGTCCGTTCAGGTATTTGTACATTGCAATGAGGTCTCCCCTCAGTCGTCTTTTTTCTAAACTGAATAATCCCAAATTTTGTAATCTGTCATTGTATTCTAGTCCCCCCATTCCCCTAATAATCCTGGTTGCTCTCCTCTGCACCCGTTCCAGCTCTACTATATCCTTTTTATACACTGGTGCCCAAAACTGTACACAATATTCCATGTGTGGTCTGACCAGGGATTTGTATAAGGGCAGAACTATGTCTTTATCATGAGAATCTATTCCTCTCTTGATACATCCCATTATTTTATTTGCTTTAGCAGCAGCCGCCTGGCTCTGGTCACTAAAATTAAGTTTACCATCCACCAATATGCCCAAGTCCTTTTCAGCTTCAGTTTTACTAAGTAATTGACCGTTTAGAACATAATTATACTTTTTGTTTCCATGGCCCAAGTGCATAACTTTACATTTATCTACATTAAACCTCATCAACCATTTCTCTGCCCATCCCTCAAGCTTCCACAAATCCCTCTGTAATGCTAAACTATCGACCTCAGTATTTATTACTTTACCCAGCTTAGTATCATCTGCAAATATTGAAACTTGACTGTGTAAACCCACTACAAGGTCATTAATAAAAATATTAAAAAGAAGTGGCCCCAATACTGACCCCTGTGGCACTCCACTGGTAACATCAACCCAATCTGAGAATGTGCCATTAATGACCACCCTCTGTTTTCTATCACTAAGCCAATTACTTACCCAGATACACAGATTTTCTCCTATTCCCAGCAGTCCCATTTTATATACCAACCTTTTATGTGGCACGGTGTCTAATGCCTTTGAAAAGTCCAGATAAACAACATCCACAGCGTCCCCCAGATCTAGTCTTGAACTTACCTCCTCGTAGAAACCAATCAGATTAGTCTGACAGGACCTATCTCTCATAAACCCATGCTGACGCTGGGTTATAAGGTTGTGCACAGTGAGATACTCCATGATAGCATCTCTAATAAAGCCTTCAAATATTTTCCCCACCACAGCAGTTAGACTTACGGGTCTGTAGTTTCCAGGATCGCTATTTGATCCTTTTTTGTATATTGGTACCACATTTGCTATGCGCCATTCCTGTGGAACATAACCAGTCCTCAGTGAATCTTCAAATATTAAAAATAACGATCTGTCTATCACCGTACATAATTCATGCAGAACCTGGGGGTGTATGCCATCTGGCCCAGGTGATTTATCTATCTTAGTGGTTGCGAGGCGGTGCCGTACCTCTTCCTGGGTTAAACTGTTGACATTATAAAAAGAATTTACATTATTCCTCATTGTGTCTTCCACCAGGGGATTTTCCTGGGTAAAGACAGTTGAGAAGGCGACATTCAGTAGATTGGCCCTTTCCTCATCTCCTTCCACCATGACCCCCATGTTATTTCTAAGGGGACCCACACTCTCTGTCTTTAGTTTCTTATCATTTATATACTTGAAAAATAATTTGATTATTTTTGCTCTCCCTGGCAATATTTCTCTCTGTCTCTATTTTTGCAGCCTTTATCTGCTTTTTACAGGATTTATTTTTCTGGCCAAGCTGAAACAATTGTTTTTCATGAATGAGTAGGAGGAGACGTGGAGGAGGTCTACAAACCGATTGGCGTGTTTTACTGTGTTTACTTTTGAGTACACCGAAAAGTCGCTTTTTATGGAATAAAGCTTCACCCCTTTCACTACTACAAGGAGTGCTGCCTCTTCACTGAACCTATATTGGAGACCCTGGCCAAGGGATCACCGGCTTCTGCACCCACCGCTGGCTGTGCTGCTCTGGATCTTCTACTATATAGTTTTATATATATATATATATATATATATATATATATATATATATATAGTGTGAAAATATGAAAAAAAAAATAGAAAGCAGCACTAAATGTAAGGATTCCACAGGTGCCAGTTCAGGACCAAGACAAGATCCATCAAATGAATAAGAAACAAAACAACAGCCATGGACACAGAGTGATTAAAGTGCCTTAACTTTTGTTACTAAAATCATTGTTTTTCTGCTGTTTTTTGGTATATATCCTAAAAGGTACATCTTAAACTATAGGTATTTAATGTTAATTAAAGTTTGGTGGAGTATCTGAAGACCCAGATTGATCTTTGTCTATGAGTTATCCTCTCGTAGCAGACCTTCACCTTGAATTGCTTGAGATACTGAAAGATATATTTAGAACACTCTATATAGACATCTTGATTAAGATGTCTGAGCATTCACCTACTCTCAGGCAGTAAATTGCCTAATCTGTGTTAAGGAAGGTGATCTTACCTTGTAAACAGCCAGAGGGTTTATAGGTTTAGTAGATAGCCTTCCTTCAAAATGATATACTCAGTCTTCCTAGATTGTGTTGACTAATATAATTTAATTTCAAATTTTGGATCTCAGTAGGCCTCGGGCTGTTGCTTCTGTCCCCTCGCACTTAGCAATTCAGGTAATTTTAATTGAGTTGGTCTCACATTCTCCTGCCTTAACAGAAAAACACTGGAAATTGCAATGAGTATAGCTTACTATTGATTATTGCTCTTGGCTACTTGCAACATCATATTTAATGAAACCTGATTGTCCAATCCAGGTTTCAGGAAAAGAGCAGTTTACAGAGAAATGCTGGTATACAACTATTGTGATGTTCCATGTGGGATGTGTGAAATGAGTCATACAGATTGAAAGATAATAACACATTATATTCAATGGAAAATAGATTTTGCTTAAACTAAAATAAGAAAGCAAAGTTTACAAATCTTTGTTGTATACATTTAGAAAGCATTAATATGCAAATGAATAGTGAAAAGTCCCATTAACTGCCTGCAAACATTTAACATGAAGCTCTGCCGAGCCTAAAAAACTTTAATTGTTAATCTACCATAAAAGTTTTATATTATAATTATGAGCCATAGTTAGTTAACCGAGTCAAAAGCAGGAGTGTACATCTGGACAAAACTGGAGAATAATTAAAATCCAAACTGAAGTCGTAACAAGATTTTAGAGCGGTACAACATCAGAAATGTGTTTTAAAACTGTTTTATGCTAGTAAGCCACATCTTGCAGTACAAAATAGGCAGGCATATTGTACCATTTTCAAATAAACTCACATAAAAACATGCTAAACATGCATTTAAATTATGTATAATGACAAGTGAAGTAATGCAGAAAATGTACCATAATGAAATACAAAGACGAGAGTAAGCTTGGGATCACCCTGACGCTTCCAGTACCGCATCCCTGAAATCTGTTGTTACCGGGCATGACCACAAAATGTGGATCATGTCCCCAGTGTCCCCCACATATCTCCAACATGTACTGGGGATGTCATTATTAAACTTGTGCAGCCATGCAGGAGTCTTATCATCTCATAACTCATAACTATTTAATAGTGACTTTCTTTAACATGCATGCCTCTTGAGAGGACATTAGAGTAGCTTAACTCCCTGTAGACAGCCCGCTGACTTCTGACGTCTATGGGTGCAGGTCCAGAGTCTGCAGCAACATCTTTAGCATCGGTTTTGTGGGCGCCAGGTAGAGACAACACATGTTGGTTAATTGGGATAGTTGAGATAGCTGAGCAGAAACAGCTCTTCATAATGGTCAAGGAGTCCCTGTTTAGGAAGACAAGATCCTCACCCCTGATCAAGGGGATTGAAGAGGGGGATTTTGTACATAAAACAGAGGGGGGAGCAGACTGAGGGATCGGAGGATGATGAGGTGACAGACCCAAGCTGGGTTGAGAGGCCGGGTGAACACAGTGCTTCTGAGACGGAGGAGAGTCCTCGACCAGAACAGGTTGGAAGAGGCAGTGGTGGGGCCAGACGGAGAGGCAGGGCCAGTGCAGGTGCATCAGCGCCAAATGTGTAACGTAGTGAAGCTCCCGTGGTGAGGGCTCCCGCGGCGAGGGCTAGATTTTCAGAAGTCTGGAGGTTCTTTAAGGAAACACCGGATGACCGACGGATTGTGTTGTGCAACCTTTGCCAAACCAGGATCAGCAGGGGTTCCACCACTACTAGCTTAACTACCACCAGTATGCGCAGGCATATGAATGCTAAACACCCCACTCAGTGGCACCAAGCCCGTTCACCTCCGGCCATGCACACCACTGCTCCTTCCCCTGTGTCAGCTGTCAGCCCCCTGCCCAGGACCCTGGCACAAAAACCCCATCGTCGCCTCCACGATCCTCCACAGCATCCACCAGCGTTCAGCTCTCCATACCCCAGACGCTGGAGCGGAAACGGAAATATAGTGCAACCCACCCGCACGCCCAAGCCCTTAATGTCCACATCTCCAGATTGCTTAGCCTGGAGATGCTGCCCTATAGCCTAGTAGAGACCGAGGCCTTTCGCAACCTAATGGCGGCGGCCGCCCCTCGGTATTCGGTCCCCAGCCGCCACTACTTTTCCCGATGTGCCGTCCCAGCCCTGCACCAGCACGTGTCAGACAACATCATCCGTGCCCTGACCAACGCCGTTTCTGACAAGGTCCACCTGACCACGGACACGTGGACGAGTGCTGCCGGGCAGGGCCACTATATATCGCTGAAGGCACATTGGGTTAACTTGGTGGAGGCTGGGACCGAGTCTGACCCTGCGGCTGGTCATATACTGCCGACGCCGAGGATTGCGGGGCCTACCTCGGTCCAGGTCTTTCAGGCCTACTATGCCTCCTCCTCCTCCCACCCCTCCTCCACCTCCTCCTCCGAACTACCATCCGTTGGCATGGCGCCATCAGTCGCAAGCTCTAGGCACAGCAGCAGTGCCGTCGCTAAGCGACAGCAGGCGGTGCTCAAACTGCTGAGCCTAGGCGATAAAAGGCACACCACCCAAGAACGTTTACAGGGCATCACGGCGCAGACTGATCTGTGGCTGGCACCGCTGAACCTGAAGCCAGGCATGGTTGTGTGTGACAACGGCCGTAACCTGGTGGCGGCTCTGCAACTCGGCAGACTGACACATGTGCCATGCCTGGCCCATGTGTTAAATCTGATAGTTCAGCGTTTCCTCAAGACATACCCCAATCTGTCTGATTTGCTCACGAAGGTGCGCCGCATCTGTGCGCATTTCAGGAAGTCCAGCACAGATGCTGCCACTCTCAGGGCAGCGCAGCGCCGCCTCCAACTGCCCGCTCACCGACTGTTGTGCGACGTGCCCACGAGGTGGAATTCAACATTAACCATGTTATCCAGAGTTTACCAGCAGCGCAGAGCGATTGTAGACTGCCAGATGTCAACTTCCACCAGAACTGGTAGTCAGGTCAGTCAGCCTCAAGTCTACAATGAGGAGTGGACGTGGATGTCTGATATCTGTCAGGTGCTGAGTAACTTCGAGGAGTCAACACAGATGGTCAGTGGCGATGCCGCCATCATCAGCCTCACCATCCCGCTGTTTGGCCTGTTGAAAAACTCTCTGATCAGCATGAAGTCGGAAGCTTTGCGCTCGTCACAAGAGACGGGGGAAGAAGATTCCTTTGTTGATAGCCAAAGCACCCTTAGGTCTGTTTCTCAGCGCATATCGGAGGAGGTGGATGTGGAGGAGGATGAGGAGGAAGAGGAGGAGAATGTTGGCGAGACACAAGAGGGGACCATTGTTCAGTCCTTCACTGTTCAGCGTGTATGGGCAGAAGAAGAGGAGTTGGAGGAGTTGGAGGAGGAGGAAATGGACAGTCAGGCCAGTGAGGGGAGTGAATTCTTGCGCGTTGGTACTCTGGCGCATATGGCAGATTTCATGCTAGGCTGCCTATCCCGTGACCCTCGCGTTCAAAGAATTTATTCCAGCACCGATTACTGGGTATTCACTCTCCTGGACCCACGGTACAAGCAAAATCTTTCCACTCTCATCCCTGGAGAGGAAAGGAGTGTGAGAATGCATGAATACCAGCAGGCCCTGTGCACAAGCTGAAACACTATTTCCCTTCTGACAGCGCTAGCGGCAGAGTGCGTAGTTCTGCGGGACAAGTAGCGAGGGAGAGTAGGCGAGCAGGCAGCTTGTCCAGCACTGGCAAGGGTACGCTTTACAAGGCTTTTGCCAGCTTTATGTCACCCCAGCAAGACACTGTCACCTGTCCCCAGTCTCGGCAGAGTAGGGCTGATCTTTACAGAAAGATGGTGAGGGAGTACGTAGCTGACCATACCATCGTCCTAAATGATCACACAGCTCCCTACAACTACTGGATTTCAAAGCTGGACATGTGGCACGAACTGTCGCTGTACGCCTTGGAGGTTCTTGCCTGCCCTGCCGCTAGCGTGTTGTCCGATCGGGTTTTCAGTGCAGCTGGTGGCATCATCACCGATAAGCGTACACGCCTGTCGACTGACAGCGCTGACAGGCTGATGCTTATTAAGATGAATAAAGCCTGGATTTCTCATAATTTCCAATCTCCACCAGGTGAAGGAAGCTCAACCTAAATAATTTATGCACTCCTCCTCCTCATTTTCCTCCTTCTCCTCCTCTTTGTACACGAAAGCAGAGGAAACTGGCTATTTTTTGACAGGGCCCACTGGCTCTAGCTATAGTACTTTATGCATTTAATTTTTCTGGAGGGCCACCTACCCGGTCCTCTGTTTTAAACAATTTTTGGGACTGCCACATATAGGCACTCAATCTATTCAATTTTTCTGGAGGGCCACCTACCTGCTCCTCTGGTTTGAAAACTTTTTTGGACTGCCACATACAGGCACTCAATCTATTTCATTTTTCTGGAGGGCCACCTACCTGCTCCTCTGGTTTGAAAACTTTTTTGGACTGCCACATACAGGCACTCAATCTATTTCATTTTTCTGGAGGGCCACCTACCTGCTCCTCTGGTTTGAAAACTTTTTTGGACTGCCACATACAGGCACTCAATCTATTTCATTTTTCTGGAGGGCCACCTACCTGCTCCTCTGGTTTGAAAACTGTTTTGGACTGCCACATACAGGCACTCAATCTATTTCATTTTTCTGGAGGGCCACCTACCTGCTCCTCTGGTTTGAAAACTTTTTTGGACTGCCACATACAGGCACTATCCAAATTAAATTGTCTCCATAGCAGCCTCCACACGTTGTCTCCATTGCTACCTCCAAAAGTCGTCCATATAGCTGCCTCCTTACATCGTCCCCTTATCAAACGAGGTGTGTCAGGCAGAAATTTGGGTTGTTTTCATGGATTCCACATCAAACTTGTTAACTTTGTCGCCACCCTGCTGTGTTATCCACAAAATATACTGGCAAACTTTTACCATTTACGGATATTATTTCAGCGCTTCTTGCGCATCTGTTTACATTCCCCTCACCCGCCATATCCCAAACTTATTAGAACGCTACTACACTTGATCTTATACAAAAGGTTCTTAGAAGTGCTGTTTGGGGAGTAGCCTAGAGACAGGGGCTTGGATTGGCGAAAGCTCGCCTGGAAGCGGAGCGCCAGCTCCATCCCAAGATCCAACTAACATAGTTTTAACTGCAGCACCTTTAATCTACTAATAGTTCACTGCCTCCATACATGGTCCCCTTATCAAACGAGCTGTGTCAGGCAGAATTTTGGGTTGTTTTCATGGCTTCCACATCAAACTTGTTAACTTTGTCGCCACCCTGCTGTGTAATCCACAAAATATACTGGCAAACTTTTATCATTTTCCGATATTATTTGAGCGCTTCTTGCTCACCTCCTTTGGTTCCTCTCTGCCACCCATTGGTTTGAAGCCTGAGTCCATTTGGGTAATGTTGCCAAGACACTCTCTAGCCTGCCGCTGCTGCCGCTGCCTCTGGATGCCGTCCCCTATAGTGTCAGGGTCAATTATTGGATGTTTTAGATGCTATCTAGCTTCATTCTGTCACTCTGTCATGGCCATGCTGTTGCCCATAATTTTGGCATAATGGTGCGTTTAAGCAGCCTCAGAGGCATTCATGCATGCTGCCCCTGCTGTTTCCTGTTAGAGATGAGCGAACATACTCGTCCGAGCTTGATGCTCGTTCGAGCATTAGCGTACTGGAAACTGCTCGTTGCTTTAACGAATACTTCGCCCGCTCGAGAAAATGGCAGCTCCCGCCGTTTTGCTTTTTGGCGGCCAGAAACAGAGCCAATCACAAGCCAGGAGACTCTGCACTCCACCCAGCATGACGTGGTACCCTTACACGTCGACAGCAGTGGTTGGCTGGCCAGATCAGGTGACCCTGGGATAGACTAGCCGCTGCCCGCGCTGCTCGGATGATTCTGTGTCTGAATGCCGCTAGGGAGAGAGCTGCCGCTGGTCAGGGAAAGCGTTAGGGTGTTCTATTAGAATAGTGTTAGGCAGGAGTGATTCAACAAGAACCCCACAGCCCTTCTTAGGGCTACAATAACGTTATACTTTTTTTTTTTTGTTTGCTTGTGGCTGGGCTTGCTGGCACTAGTAGTGCAGCTAGTACCATATTGTGAGGAATTTGCAGGGGGACTTGCTACCGTTGTGTTTAGTGCTTAGTGACGCACATATCCATCGCAAAGACCGAAGTGTGAAAATTTATTAGGGGTTGGATTTCAATTAGGCACAGTCTGGCAGTTTCTTTTTATTTTACGTTTATTTTTTCATAACTCAGCGTCATCTCATCAGTGTGCTTTCATACTTGGCTAGAAAATAGCCAAAGGAGAATCCAAACGGCTTACTTACGCCTACAATAGCGTTATATATATTTTATTTCTGGTTGATCTGCTGGTGGCTGTCCTTGCTGCAGTGCATCTACTAGCCAATTGTGAGGAATCTGTAGTGAGACTTGCGACCGCTGTGTTTAGCGCTTAGTGACGCACATATCCATCGCAAAGACCGAAGTGGGAAAATTTATTAGGGGTTGGATTTCAATTAGGCACAGTCTGGCAGTTTCTTTTTATTTTACGTTTATTTTTTCATAACTCAGCGTCATCTCATCAGTGTGCTTTCATACTTGGCTAGAAAATAGCCAAAGGAGAATCCAAACGGCTAACTTACGCCTACAATAGCGTTATATATATTTTATTTCTGGTTGATCTGCTGGTGGCTGTCCTTGCTGCAGTGCATCTACTAGCCAATTGTGAGGAATTTGTAGTGAGACTTTCGACCGCTGAGTTTAGCGCTTAGTGACGCACATATCCATCGCAAAAACCGAAGTGGGAAAATTTATTAGGGGTTGCATTTCAATTAGGCACAGTCTGCCATTTCCTTTTTATTTTACGTTTATTTTTTCATAACTCAGTGTCATCTCATCTGGCATAGCAGTGTGCTTTCATACTTGGCTAGAAAATAGCCATAGCAATAGGATAGCATCATTTGGTTTTAAAAACTAAAAAACACAAAAAAACCTAAAAAACACAAAAAAACACAAAAAAAAGTTAAAAGAAAATTAAAGTTATAACTTTCATTTTCAAAATGTTTAACCCGAGGGCTAGGGGTAGAGGACGAGGGCGGGGACGTGGGCTTCCAACTACTGCAGGGGTCAGAGGCCGTGGTCCTGGGCGGGGTGAGACACCACCTGCTGATGAGGGAGCAGGGGAACGCCGCAGAGCTACACTCTCTAGGTTCATGTCTGAAGTTACTGGGACTCGTGGTAGAGCACTTTTGAGGCCAGAACAGTGCGAACAGGTGATGTCTTGGATTGCCGACAATGCTTCGAGCAATTTTTCCACCAGCCAGTCTTCCACGCAGTCCACCCATGTCACCGAAATCGGCACTCCTCCAGCTCCTGCACCTCAGCCTCCTCCCCCCCGTTCTGCCCCCTCCCATGAAAATTTGGCATTTGAACCGGCATACTCTGAGGAACTTTTTTCTGGACCCTTCCCACAGTCACAAACCACTTGTCCGGTTGTTGCTGAGCAATTTTCCGATGCCCAGGTTTTCCACCAGTCGCAGTCTGTGGGTGATGATGACCTTCTTGACGTAGTGGAAGAAGTGTGTAAAGAGGTGTCCGACGATGAGGAGACACGGTTGTCAGACAGTAGTGACGTTGTTGTCAGGGCAGGAAGTCCGAGGGGGGAGCAGACTGAGGGATCGGAGGATGATGAGGTGACAGACCCAAGCTGGGTTGAGAGGCCGGGTGAACACAGTGCTTCTGAGACGGAGGAGAGTCCTCGACCAGAACAGGTTGGAAGAGGCAGTGGTGGGGCCAGACGGAGAGGCAGGGCCAGTGCAGGTGCATCAGCGCCAAATGTGTAACGTAGTGAAGCTCCCGTGGTGAGGGCTCCCGCGGCGAGGGCTAGATTTTCAGAAGTCTGGAGGTTCTTTAAGGAAACACCGGATGACCGACGGATTGTGTTGTGCAACCTTTGCCAAACCAGGATCAGCAGGGGTTCCACCACTACTAGCTTAACTACCACCAGTATGCGCAGGCATATGAATGCTAAACACCCCACTCAGTGGCACCAAGCCCGTTCACCTCCGGCCATGCACACCACTGCTCCTTCCCCTGTGTCAGCTGTCAGCCCCCTGCCCAGGACCCTGGCACAAAAACCCCATCGTCGCCTCCACGATCCTCCACAGCATCCACCAGCGTTCAGCTCTCCATACCCCAGACGCTGGAGCGGAAACGGAAATATAGTGCAACCCACCCGCACGCCCAAGCCCTTAATGTCCACATCTCCAGATTGCTTAGCCTGGAGATGCTGCCCTATAGGCTAGTAGAGACCGAGGCCTTTCGCAGCCTCATGGCGGCGGCCGCCCCTCGGTATTCGGTCCCCAGCCGCCACTACTTTTCCCGATGTGCTGTCCCAGCCCTGCACCAGCACGTGTCAGACAACATCATCCGTGCCCTGACCAACGCCGTTTCTGACAAGGTCTACCTGACCACGGACACGTGGATGAGTGCTGACGGCACATTGGGTTAACTTGGTGGAGGCTGGGACCGAGTCTGACCCTGCGGCTGGTCATATACTGCCGACGCCGAGGATTGCGGGGCCTACCTCGGTCCAGGTCTTTCAGGCCTACTATGCCTCCTCCTCCTCCCACCCCTCCTCCACCTCCTCCTCCGAACTACCATCCGTGGGCATGGCGCCATCAGTCGGTAGCTCTAGGCACAGCAGCAGTGCCGTCGCTAAGCGACAGCAGGCGGTGCTCAAACTGCTGAGCCTAGGCGATAAAAGGCACACCGCCCAAGAGCTATTACAGGGCATCGCGGCGCAGACTGATCTGTGGCTGGCACCGCTGAACCTGAAGCCAGGCATGGTTGTGTGTGACAACGGCCGTAACCTTGTGGCGGCTCTGCAACTCGGCAGACTGACACATGTGCCATGCCTGGCCCATGTGTTAAATCTGATAGTTCAGCGTTTCCTCAAGACATACCCCAATCTGTCTGATTTGCTCACGAAGGTGCGCCGCATCTGTGCGCATTTCAGGATGTCCAGCACAGATGCTGCCACTCTCAGGGCAGCGCAGCGCCGCCTCCAACTGCCCGCTCACCGACTGTTGTGCGACGTGCCCACGAGGTGGAATTCAACATTAACCATGTTATCCAGAGTTTACCAGCAGCGCAGAGCGATTGTAGACTGCCAGATGTAAACTTCCACCAGAACTGGTAGTCAGGTCAGTCAGCTTCCTCAAGTCTACAATGAGGAGTGGACGTGGATGTCTGATATCTGTCAGGTGCTGAGTAACTTCGAGGAGTCAACACAGATGGTCAGTGGCGATGCCGCCATCATCAGCCTCACCATCCCGCTGCTTGGCCTGTTGAAAAACTCTCTGATCAGCATGAAGTCGGAAACTTTGCGCTCGTCACAAGAGACGGGGGAAGAAGATTCCCTTGTTGATAGCCAAAGCACCCTTAGGTCTGTTTCTCAGCGCATATCGGAGGAGGTGGAGGTGGAGGAGGATGAGGAGGAAGAGGAGGAGAATGTTGGCGAGACACAAGAGGGGACCATTGTTCAGTCCTTCACTGTTAAGCGTGTATGGGCAGAAGAAGAGGAGTTGGAGGAGTTGGAGGAGGAGGAAATGGACAATCAGGCCAGTGAGGGGAGTGAATTCTTACGCGTTGGTACTCTGGCGCATATGGCAGATTTCATGCTAGGCTGCCTATCCCGTGACCCTCGCGTTCAAAGAATTTATTCCAGCACCGATTACTGGGTATTCACTCTCCTGGACCCACGGTACAAGCAAAATCTTTCCACTCTCATCCCTGGAGAGGAAAGGAGTGTGAGAATGCATGAATACCAGCAGGCCCTGTGCACAAGCTGAAACACTATTTCCCTTCTGACAGCGCTAGCGGCAGAGTGCGTAGTTCTGCGGGACAAGTAGCGAGGGAGAGTAGGCGAGCAGGCAGCTTGTCCAGCACTGGCAAGGGTACGCTTTACAAGGCTTTTGCCAGCTTTATGTCACCCCAGCAAGACACTGTCACCTGTCCCCAGTCTCGGCAGAGTAGGGCTGATCTTTACAGAAAGATGGTGAGGGAGTACATAGCTGACCATACCATCGTCCTAAATGATCACACAGCTCCCTACAACTACTGGGTTTCAAAGCTGGACATGTGGCATGAACTGGCGCTGTACGCCTTGGAGGTTCTTGCCTGCCCTGCCGCTAGCGTCTTGGGTTTTCAGTGCAGCTGGTGGCATCATCACCGATAAGCGTACACGCCTGTCGACTGACAGCGCTGACAGGCTGACGCTTATTAAGATGAATAAAGCCTGGATTTCTGGAAGCTCAACCTGAATAATTTATGCACTCCTCCTCTTCCTCATTTTCCTCCTTCTCCTCCTCTTTGTACAGTAAAGCAGAGGAAACTGGCTATTTTTTTACAGGGTTTTTACACTTTTTTGGACTGCCACATACAGGCACTCAATCTATTTCATTTTTCTGGAGGGCCACCTACCTGCTCCTCTGGTTTGAAAACTTTTTTGGACTGCCACATACAGGCACTCAATCTATTTCATTTTTCTGGAGGGCCACCTACCTGCTCCTCTGGTTTGAAAACTTTTTTGGACTGCCACATACAGGCACTCAATCTATTTCATTTTTCTGGAGGGCCACCTACCTGCTCCTCTGGTTTGAAAACTTTTTTGGACTGCCACATACAGGCACTATCCAAATTAAATTGTCTCCATAGCAGCCTCCACACGTTGTCTCCATTGCTACCTCCAAAAGTCGTCCATATAGCTGCCTCCTTACATCGTCCCCTTATCAAACGAGGTGTGTCAGGCAGAAATTTGGGTTGTTTTCATGGATTCCACATCAAAGTTGTTAACTTTGTCGCCACCCTGCTGTGTTATCCACAAAATATACTGGCAAACTTTTACCATTTAGGGATATTATTTCAGCGCTTCTTGCGCATCTGTTTACATTCCCCTCACCCGCCATATCCCAAACTTTTAGAACGCTACTACACTTAACTTGGTGCAGGCTGGGACCGAGTCTGACCCTGGGGCTGGTCATATACTGCCGACGCAGAGGATTGCGGGGCCTACCTCGGTCCAGGTCTCAAAGGCCTACTATACCTCCTCCTCCTCCCACCCCTCCTCCACCTCCTCCTCCTCCGAATTACCATCCGTGGCCATGGCGCCATCAGTCGGTAGCTCTAGGCACAGCAGCAGTGCCGTCGCTAAGCGACAGCAGGCGGTGCTCAAACTGCTGAGCCTAGGCGATAAAAGGCACACCGCCCAAGAGCTATTACAGGGCATTCCACATCAAACTTGTTAACTTTGTCGCCACCCTGCTGTGTAATCCACAAAATATACTGGCAAACTTTTATCATTTACCGATATTATTTCAGCGCTTCTTGCACATCTGTTTACATTCCCCTCACCAGCCATATCCCAAACTTATAAGAACGCTACTACACTTGATCTTATACAAAAGGTTCTTAGAAGTGCTGTTTGGGGAGTAGCCTAGAGACAGGGGCTTGGATTGGCAAAAGCTCGCCTGGAAGCGGAGCGCCAGCTCCATCCCAAGATCCAACTAACATAGTTTTAAGTGCAGCACCTTTAATCTACTACTAGTTCACTGCCTCCATAATAATAATAATAATAATAATCTTTATTTATATAGCGCCATCATATTCCGTAGCGCTTTACAAATCATAGGAAACAAATACAAATGTAATGTAACAGAGCACAACATTTGTATGGAACAACAGGAGTGAGGTCCCTGCTCGCCAGAGCTTACGGTTTATGAAGATGATGGGGTAACACGAGGTAAAAGAATTTTTAATGGTCAAGCCATTCTTCTTAGGGAATAGAACAAAATATAATAAATGGAATTGCTGTCGCTTGAACCACTCAGCCGTCATCTTATATACCAGGTCCAGAGTGAATGGGACTGCAGAGAAGTCTGGTGCCTGTTGGTTGCTGGATAACAGATGGGAGGACGACACAGGACGGGTTAGTAGAAGAGTTAAAACTTCATGCAGTTAATGAGTGTTATAGGCTTGCCTAAAGAAATGGGTTTTAAGAGCACGTTTAAACTTTGGAGGTTAGGTATTAGTCTGATAGTCCGGGGCAGAGCATTCCATAGAATTGGTGCAGCTCTAGAGAAGTCTTGGAGACGCGAGTGGGAGGTCCGCACTAGGGTAGAGGTTGATCTAAGATCACTGGCGGATCTAAGAGCACGGGTTGGGCGATAGACTGAGATAAGAGAGGAGAGGTAGGGGGGTGCAGCATTATACAGAGCTTTATGGATGAGGGTTATTATTTTAAACTGTATTCGAAAGGAGACTGGCAGCCAGTGCAGGGACCTTCATGAACTGTAGGCATACAAGGTCCCCTTATCAAACGAGCTGTGTCAGGCAGAATTTTGGGTTGTTTTCATGGCTTCCACAACAAACTTGTTAACTTTGTCGCCACCCTGCTGTGTAATCCACAAAATATACTGGCAAACTTTTATCATTTACCAATATTATTTCAGCGCTTCTTGCGCATCTGTTTACATTCCCCTCACCCGCCATATCCTAAACTTATAAGAACGCTACTACACTTGATCTTATACAAAAGGTTCTTAGAAGTGCTGTTTGGGGAGTAGCCTAGAGACAGGGGCTTGGATTGGCAAAAGCTCGCCTGGCAGCGGAGCGCCAGCTCCATGCCAAGATCCAACTAACATAGTTTTAACTGCAGCACCTTTAATCTACTACTAGTTCACTGCCTCCATACATGGTCCCCTTATCAAACGAGCTGTGTCAGGCAGAATTTTGGGTTGTTTTCATGGCTTCCATGTTAACTTTGTCGCCACCCTGCTGTGTAATCCACAAAATATACTGGCAAACTTTTATCATGTACCAATATTATTTGAGCGCTTCTTGCTCACCTCCTTTGGTTCCTCTCTGCCACCCATTGGTTTGAAGCCTGAGTCCATTTAGGGTATGTCGCCATGCCACTCTCTAGCCTGCCGCTGCTGCCGCTGCCTCTGCATGCCGTCCCCTATAGTGTCAGGGTCAATTATTGGATGTTTTAGATGCTATCTAGCTTCATTCTGTCACTCTGTCATGGCCATGCTGTTGCCCATAATCTTGGCATAATGGTGCGATTAAGCAGCCTCAGAGGCATCCATGCATGCTGCCCCTGCTGTTTCCTGTCCATTTCCGTGGTGTTTCCATCCTTTTCTGAGGTTCCCAGGTGTTTGGCCAAGCTTCCCTGTGCAGAGCCTTGGTCCCCTTGAAAAATGCTCGAGTCTCCCATTGACTTCAATGGGGCTCGTTATTCGAGACGAGCACTCGAGCATCGGGAAAAGTTCGTCTCGAATAACGAGTACCCGAGCATGTTAGTGCTCGCTCATCTCTTTTTCCTGTCCATTTCCGTGGTGTTTCCATCCTTTTCTGAGGTTTCCAGGTGTTTGGCCAAGCTTCCCTGTGCAGAGCCTTGGTCCCCTTGAAAAAGCATCGGGAAAAGTTTGTCTCGAATAACGAGTACCCGAGCATTTTAGTGCTTGCTCATCTCTATTTAAAATGCATGGCCATAGCCTTTGCCCACCACTTAAGGTCTGTATTAAGCAGCAATATGAGTGCATAACTATGCACCTTCTTGTTGGGGAGGATAGTAATATGTGCTTCTTGGGCTTGTCAGTGAGTGTGCTCTGTTCAAAAGAGAATAACACAACAGTGAATTGAAGCAATTGTATGTCTAGGAACGACTTATAGAATATTCAATCCGGCAGGCTTGGTAAACTGAGTGATGCAAGGAAATCATTCAACCAATTTTGCCAATCTAAAGATATATAGTCATGGAAAGAGTCAGGTATATTATAAAGACTCTTGTAAAAATCGCAGAAAGCCTCCGATATTCCTTCAGTGTTGGACACATTGACACCTGAGTCTGACTCAATAACCTTAATATGTGTTTTTTTCTTTTTTCTTTTGTGCACTAGGGCGTCATGTAGTGCTGTCAAAGTTTTGGTATTGCTAGTTTCTTATTAGAGGACTCTAAAACCAAAATACGGGGAAAAGGTGTTTAAGCTTCTTATCTCTAGAAAGTTTAATTTCTATAAGATAATTCAATGAGATATTTTGCCCCCTGACTAGCATCATATGAGACTCCCATACTATGGAGTCAGTAGTGTTCAGGGACCTCCACACATCCACCAGGCACAGATCTGCCTTGGATCTCATGATCTTTGACATCTTACTATGTAGTATAGGTTGCTTACTGGTAGAATCTATTAAAGGCTAAAGAGTCCTATTTTCAAAGTATAAAATACAAAAATTCCCTAAGTAAAACTGCATAACTTGGAGAGTGTCTGGACAATCCACTAAAAGTTTACTATCATTAAGACAACTCCTTCCACAGAGCATTTTATAAAAATATAGTGTCCATCTGGGTCAATAGACTCAAAGAGCAAGTAGAAATATATCTTCTTACTAATTGCTCAACTTATCCCACTAGAGACTTTAGTGTAAGTCTTGTAGTACCACCATTGAAAATTCCTAGTTGATAGAGTTGGGATTTTGTTACATGTTACAATCACTCATAAGGTGGTATACATAGAACCAGAGAAAGCATATAGGTTTAGTCATGCACTTTTAGTGATAAGAGTTCTTCCAGGAAAAAAGGACAGTATAAAAAGAGGAAAAAGACAGTAACACATGCCATATAATAAAGTTGAGCAGAGATTGATAATTTAGCTCTAGAGAGCATGTTTGTGGCCCCTAAACAATCTATATGTGATGTTAATAAAAAGACACTGGTGTGTAGTAAGGTTGACTTTAGGTCTCTCAGCCAGGTAATTGGGGTAATTGTCAATAAAGGAAGCCTTAAGTAATGAACTTACTTAGAAGCAGCTTAGCAAACATATCTCGGTGCTTAGCAAACATAACTCTTCAAGCAGAAGAGAAAAATGTTCAAAAAACAGCGGAAGAGGTAAAAGGTATACCGGAGAATGTTTAAAGGGAAGAAAATGTTAGCATAAACTAAAAGTTAATTGACCTTGAAAATAGTTCTAGGAGAGCTAATTTGAGAATAGTTGGATATCCTGAAGTGAGTGGGGAAAGTTTCTCTGCAGAAAACATTCAAAAATGGCTATGGGATATATTTGGGTTATGAGGCGGTGGTGGAAAGAGTGGTGGAAAGAGGCCCATAGAGTCCCCTCCCGAAAACCGGTCCTTCGTGCTCTTCCTAGAACTATCTTAGTGAAATGTTTAAACTCACACGATAGGGGCTATATAATTAAGAATTCTAGAAGGAAATAATCTGAGTTAATGATAAATGGTAATAAAGTTGCAATTTTTCCAGACTACACAAGGGAAACTCAAGAGCCAGTTTTGGGGCGGTTAAAAAAGACTCTTTAAAGTAAAGCTGAGGGTGATATTTAGCAACAAAATATGTTTTTTTGATGCCCCAGAAAGGGGCAATGGTAGGGCAATGGTGGATAGAAAGAGATATGCCTTATAGAAAAAAGAGCGGATCAAGTTGGGGTTGGGGGATCGGGAGGGATAATGGCAGGAGGGGTAGTTTTGGGCTTTTTTGTTTTGTATATCAATGTTAAAGGATGAATAAAGAAACCCGCATTCTATGCTGGAACGTTACATGTCTTAGTGAAAGAAGGAAATGTTGTATGATATTTGAAGTGGTCAATAAGCATCTACCATCTATTCTAATCCTACTGGAGATATATTTGACATCAGAGTTTGAGTATCGACTTAAGAAACAGTGGACGGCTTGGGAATATTACTCCTATGGGGATATACACTCACCGGCCACTCTTTTAGGTACACCATGCTAGTAACGGGTTGGACCCCCTTTTGCCTTCAGAACTGCCTCAATTCTTCATGGCATAGATTCAACAAGGTGCTGGAAGCATTCCTCAGAGATTTTGGTCCATATTGACATGATGGCATCACACAGTTGCCGCAGATTTTTCGGCTGCACATCCATGATGCAAATCTCCTGTGCCACCACATCCCAAAGATGCTCTATTGGATTGAGATCTGGTGACTGTGGAGGCCATTTGAGTACAGTGAACTCATTGTCATGTTCAAGAAACCAGTCTGAGATGATTCCAGCTTTATGACATGGCGCATTATCCTGCTGAAAGTAGCCATCAGATGTTGGGTACATTGTGGTCATAAAGGGATGGACATGGTCAGCAACAATACTCAGGTAGGCTGTGGCGTTGCAACAATGCTCAATTGGTACCAAGGGGCCCAAAGAGTGCCAAGAAAATATTCCCCACACCATGACACCACCACCACCAGCCTGAACCGTTGATACAAGGCAGGATGGATCCATGCTTTCATGTTGTGACGCCAAATTCTGACCCTACCATCCGAAAGTTGCAGAAGAAATCGAGACTCATCAGACCAGGCAGCGTTTTTCCAATCTTCTACTGTCCAATTTTGATGAGCTTGTGCAAATTGTAGCCTCAGTTTCCTGTTCTTAGCTGAAAGGAGTGGCACCCGGTGTGGTCTTCTGCTGCTGTAGCCCATCTGCCTCAAAGTTAGACGTACTGTGCGTTCAGAGATGCTCTTCTGCCTACCTTGTTGTAATGGGTGGCGATTTGAGTCACTGTTGCCTTTTTATCAGCTCGAACCAGTCTGCCCATTCTCCTCTGACCTCTGGCATCAACAAGGCATTTCCGCCCACAGAACTGCCGCTCACTTGATGTTTTTTCTTTTTCGGACCATTCTCTGTAAACCCTAGAGATGGTTGTGCGTGAAAATCCCAGTAGATCAGCAGTTTCTAAAATACTCAGACCAGCCCTTCTGGCACCAGCAACCATGCCACGTTCAAAGGCACTCAAATCACCTTTCTTCCCCATACTGATGCTCGGTTTGAACTGCAGGAGATTGTCTTGACCATGTCTACATGCCTAAATGCACTGAGTTGCTGCCATGTGATTGGCTGATTAGAAATTAAGTGTTAACGAGCAGTTGGACAGGTGTACCTAATAAAGTGGCCGGTGAGTGTATACTCCAGAGGAGTGTCAGTACTGATACATTCCAATATAGAATTGGAAGACCAGTTGGGGAGAGTATCAGTAAGTGTGGTAGATTTATTTTCAAATGGAATAGATTTATTCCATTTCTTTTTAGAAGAAATGGAATGTAGATATGGAATGTATCTTGACGTTTTTTCATGCCCCATCTCCCTTGGGGTACTATTCGTGTTAGTAAGATTTGTTGAGAGTAGGGATTGCAGGAAAATTTTTGGTTTTGGGAGATTTAAATCTGGTTTTTGATGTTAAACTTGAACTTTTCAAGTGAACAAAAATTAAAGGGTAAAGAGAGCCTCAAACTCTGTAACCTTTGTGATGATGTTGGGCTTGTCACAGTAAAACACATGATACACTGTGCAGGATTGATCATGGCTTGGCCAGCCAAGATATGTTAGGAGAGGTTACAATGATGCAGTATGAACCGATTGTGATTTTGGATCATGCCCCAGTAATAGTTTCTCTCAGTAATGCTCCAAGTGGAAGGAGAGCTTTTAATTTAAACTAAGCCGGTGATAAACCATAAAAGGCCATGGAGTTAAGGAATATTAGGAAAGGTATGTCCGCTCCACAAGTAATTTGGTTGGTGGGACTCCCTCAAATTATTTATCAGAAGCACACTATCCCAAGCTATTAACTCAACCAAAAAGGAATTTAGAGGGAAAGAAGAGACTTTAAAAAATTTAATGGACCAGTGCCTTCAAAATCTGGAGGAGCGGGGGGGTGTTGAAAACAAGAAAAGATATAATGAAGCAAAGGAGAAATATAATGATTTTCTGGTAGAGAAAACTAAACATAAGATATTTTTTAATGGTCAATCTAACTTCACAGAAAGATGAAAGCCAGGGAAACTGTTGGCCAAAATGATTTAAAACACAAGGGTAATAAAGCTGTTACAACTATCAGGGAACACAATGGGTAATTATATAATGACCAAGATCAGATTCGACTACACTTTTGAACCTTTTATAAGGCCCAATATGAGTCCTCTTGTGGTAAGAGCTGTGCTGAGATTGGAGAGTATTTAGAGGACACAAGTGTGTCTGTCCCAGGACCAGGAAGAGATGTTGGAAGCACCAATTATCCATATAGAACTGGGGGAAACACTTGATATAAGTGTAGTGTCCCAGTACCTCATCCCAGCTACTGGATCATATAGTTTTTGGTTGGTTGAGAATTTGCCAAATGTATTATGTGATTTAGTTAATGTTTGTTCTATGCTGCCACCTACTGGCATAACTGTATCAGTGTAAGAGTTTAGGTCACATGACCTTCCTCTAGCCAGGTTTCCTGGGGGAAACCTCTAGAATAGAGATGAGCAAGCACTAAAATGCTCGGGTACTCGTTATTCGAGACAAACTTTTCCCGATGCTCGAGTGCTCGCCTCGAATAACGAGCCCCATTGAAGTCAATGGGAGACTCCAGCATTTTTCAAGGGGACCAAGGCTCTGCACAGGGAAGCTTGGCCAAACACCTGGGAACCTCAGAAAAGGATGGAAACACCACAGAAATGGACAGGAAACAGCAGAGGCAGCATGCATGGATGCCTCTGAGGCTGCTTAATCGTACCATTATGCCAAAATTATGGGCAACAGCATGGCCATGACAGAGTGACCGAAAGAGGCTAGATAGCATCTAAAACATGCAATAATTGACACTGACACTATAGGGGACGGTATGCAGAGGCAGCGGCAGCAGCGGCAGGCTAGAGAGTGTCATGGCGACATACCCTAAATGGACTCAGGCTTCAAACCAATGGGTGGCATAGAGGAACCAAAGGAGGTGAGCAAGAAGAGCTGAAATGATTTCCTATGTGAACAAAAGGTTGACGGTATATTTAGTCGATAACACAGCATGGTGGCGACATAGTGACCAAGTTCCATAACGTATCTGGTGAAACACCAGAAAAATGAGCCTGACACAGCTCTTTTGATAAGGGGACGACATGTGGAGGCAGCCATGGAGACGACTTCCATGATTAAGAACGACAGTATGGGGCATTCATATTGCGCTGCTATGATTGCAACTTCAGGTCTCCAGCATGGCGGCGACAGATGGGCCGAGTTCCACTATGTTTCTGGTGAAACACCTGAAAATTCTGCCTGACACAGCTCGTTTGATAAGGGGACAATGTATGGAGGCAGTGAACTAGTAGTAGATTAAAGGTGCTGCAGTTAAAACTATGTTAGTTGGATCTTGGAGCTGGCGCTCCGCTGCCAGGCGAGCTTTCGCCTATCCAAGCCCCTGTCTCTCGGCTACTCCCCAAACAGCACTTCTAAGAACCTTTTGTATAAGATCAAGTGTAGTAGCGTTCTTATAAGTTTGGGATATGGCGGGTCAGGGGAATGTAAACAGATGCGCAAGAAGCACTGAAATAATATTGGTAAATGATAAAAGTTTGCCAGTATATTTTGTTGATTACACAGCAGGGTGGAGACAAAGTTAACAAGTTTTATGTGGAATCCATGAAAACAACCCAAAATTCTGCCTGACACAGCTCGTTTGATAAGGGGACCATTTATGAAGGCAGTGAATTAGTAGTAGATTAAAGGTACTGCAGTTAAAACTATGTTAGTTGGATCTTGAGATGGAGCTGGCCCTCCGCTGCCAGGCGAGCTTTCGCCAATTCAAGCCCCTGTCTCTAGGCTACTCCCCAAACAGCACTTCTAAGAACCTTTTGTATAAGATCAAGTGTAGTAGAGTTCTTATAAGTTTGGGATATGGCGGGTGAGGGGAATGTAAACAGATGCGCAAGAAGCGCTGAAATAATATCGGTAAATGATAAAAGTTTGCCAGTATATTTTGTGGATTACACAGCAGGGTGGCGACAAAGTTAACAAGTTTGATGTGGAATCCATGAAAACAACCCAAAATTCTGCCTGACACAGTTTGTTTGATAAGGAGACCATGTATGGAGGCAGCTATATGGACGACTTTTGGAGGCAGCTATGGCGATGACGTGTGGAGGTAGCAATGGAGACAACGTGTGGAGCCAGCTAAAAGATGACATGTGGAGGCTGCTATAGAGACAATTTAATTTGGATAGTGCCTGTATGTGGCAATCCAAAAAAGTTTTCAAACCAGAGGAGCAGGTAGGTGGTCCTCCAGAAAAATTAAATAAATTGAGTGCCTGTATGTGGCAGTCCAAAAAAGTTTTCAAACTAGAGGAGCAGGTAGGTGGTCCTCCAGAAAAATTAAATAGATTGAGTGCCTGTATGTGGCACTCCCAAAAATTGCTTTAAACAGAGGACCGGGTAGGTGGCCCTCCAGAAAAAATAAATACAAAAAATAGCCAGTTTCCTCTGCTTTAGTGTACAAAGAGGAGGAGAAGGAGGACAATGAGGAGGAGGAGTGCATACATTATTAAGGTTGAGCTTCTTTCACCTGGTGGAGAATGAAAATCCGGAGAAATCCAGGCTTTATTCATCTTGATAAGCGTCAGCCTGTCAGCGCTGTCAGTCGACAGGCGTGTACGCTTATCGGTGATGATGCCACCAGCTGCACTGAAAACCCGCTCGGACAAGACGCTAGCGGCAGGGCAGGCAAGAACCTCCAAGGCGTACAGCGCCAGTTCATGCCACATGTCCAGCTTTGAAACCCAGTAGTTGTAGGGAGCTGTGTGATCATTTAGGACGATGGTATGGTCAGCTACGTACTCCCTCACCATCTTTCTGTAAAGATCAGCCCTACTCTGTCGAGACTGGGGACAGGTGACAGTGTCTTGCTGGGGTGACATAAAACTGGCAAAGGCCTTGTAAAGCATACCCCTGCCATTGCTGGAAAAGCTGCCTGCTCGCCTACTCAACCTTGCTACTTGTCCCGCAGAAGTACGCCCTCTGCCGATAGCACTGTCAGAAGGGAAATACTGTTTCAGCTTGTGCACCAGGGCCTGCTGGTATTCATGCATTCTCACACTCCTTTCCTCTCCAGGGATGAGAGTGGAAAGATTTTGCTTGTACCGTGGGTCCAGGAGAGTGAATACCCAGTAATCGGTGCTGGAATAAATTCTTTGAACGCGAGGGTCATGGGATAAGCAACCTAGCATGAAATCTGCCATATGCGCCAACGCGCAAGAATTCACTCCCCTCACTGGCCTGACTGCCCATTTCCTCCTCCTCCAACTCCTCCAACTCCTCTTCTTCTGCCCATACACGCTGAACAGTGAAGGAGTGAACAATGGTCCCCTCTTCTGTCTCGCCAACATTCTCCTCCTCTTCCTCCTCATCCTCCTCCACCTCCTCCGATATGCGCTGAGAAACAGACCTATGGGTGCTTTGGCTATCAACAAGGGAATCTTCTTCCCCCGTCTCTTGTGACGAGCGCAAAGCTTCCGACTTCATGCTGACCAGAGAGTTTTTCAACAGGCCAAGCAGCGGGATGGTGAGGCTGATGATGGCGGCATCGCCACTGACCATCTGTGTTGACTCCTCAAAGTTACTCAGCACCTGACGGATATCAGACATCCACGTCCACTCCTCATTGTAGACTTGAGGAAGCTGACTGACCTGACTACCAGTTCTGGTGGAAGTTTACATCTGGCAGTCTACAATCGCTCTGCGCTGCTGGTAAACTTTGGATAACATGGTTAATGTTGAATTCCACCTCGTGGGCACGTCGCACAACAGTCGGTGAGCGGGCAGTTGGAGGCGGCGCTGCGCTGCCCTGAGAGTGGCAGCATCTGTGCTGGACTTTCTGAAATGCGCACAGATGCGGCGCACCTTCGTGAGCAAATCAGACAGATTGGGGTATGTCTTGAGGAAACACTGAACTATGAGATTTAACACATGGGCCAGGCATGGCACATGTGTCAGTCTGCCGAGTTGCAGAGCCGCCACCAGGTTACGGCCGTTGTCACACACAACCATGCCTGGCTTCAGGTTCAGCGGTGCCAGCCACAGATCGGTCTGCGCCATGATGCCCTGTAATAGCTCTTGGGCGGTGTGCCTTTTATCGCCTAGGCTCAGCAGTTTGAGCACCGCCTGCTGTCGCTTAGCGACGGTACTGCTGCTGTGCCTAGAGCTAACGACTGATGGCGCCATGCCCACGGATGGTAATTCGGAGGAGGAGGAGGTGGAGGAGGGGTGGGAGGAGGAGGAGGAGGCATAGTAGGCCTTTGTGACCTGGACCGAGGTAGGCCGCGCAATCCTCGGCGTCGGCAGTATATGACCAGCCCCAGGGTCAGACTCGGTCCCAGCCTCCACCAAGCTAACCCAATGTGCCATCAGTGATATATAGTGGCCCTGCCTGGCAGCACTCGTCCACGTGTCCGTGGTCAGGTGGACCTTGTCAGAAACGGCGTTGGTCAGGGCACAGATGATGTTCTCTGACACGTGCTTGTGCAGGGCTGGGACGGCACATCCGGAGAAGTAGTGGCGGCTGGGGACCGAATACCGAGAGGCGGCCGCCGCCATGAGGTTTCGAAAGGCCTCGGTCTCTGCCAGCCTATAGGGCAGCATCTCCAGGCTAATCAACTTGGACATGTGGACGTTGAGGGCTTGGGCGTGTGGGTGGGTTGCGCTATACTTCCTTTTGCGCTCCAGCGTCTGGGGTATGGAGAGCTGAACGCTGGTGGATGCTGTGGAGGATCGTGGAGGCGAAGATGGGGTTTTCGCATGGGAGGTGTTTGGGCCAGGGTCCTGGGCAGGGGGCTGACTAGCAGATGACACAGGGGAAGGAGCAGTGGTGTGCCCGGCCGGAGGTGAACGGGCTTGGTGCCATTGAGTGGGGTGTTTAGCATTCATATGCCTGCGCATACTGGTGGTAGTTAAGCTAGTAGTTGTGGAACCCCTGCTGATCCTGGTTTGGCACAGGTTGCACACCACAGTCCGTCGGTCATCAGGTGTTTCTTTAAAGAACCTCCAGACTTCTGAAAATCTAGCCCTCGCCACGGGAGCTTGACTACGGGAAACATTTGGCGCTGATGCACCAGCTCTGGCCCTGCCTCTCCGTCTGGCCCCACCACTGCCTCTTTTAACCTGTTCTGCTATAGGACTCGCCTCCGTCTCAGAAGCACTGTGTTCACCCGGCCAATCAACCCAGCTTGGGTCTGTCACCTCATCATCCTCCGATCCCTTAGTCTGCTCCCCCCTTGGACTTCCTGCCCTGACAACAACTTCCCCACTGTCTGACAACCGTGTCTCCTCATCGTCCGACACCTCTTTACACACTTCTTCCACTACGTCAATAATTTTCATCATCACCCACAGACTGCGACCGGTGGAAAACCTGGGCATCGGAAAATAGCTCAGCAGCAACCGGACAAGTGGTTTGTGACTGTGGGAACGGTCCAGAAAACAGTTCCTCAGAGTATGCCGGTTCAAATGCCAAATTTTGCTGGGAGGGGGCAGACTGGGGGGAAGGAGGCTAAGGTGGAGGAGCTGGAGGAGTGCTGATTTCGGTGACATGGGTGGACTGCTTGGAAGACTGATTGGTGGACAAATGGCTAGAAGCATTGTCCGCAATCCACGACATCACCTCTTCGCACTGTTCTGGCCTCAACAGTGCTCTACCACGAGTCCCAGTAACTTCAGACATGATGAACCTAGGGAGTGTAGTTCTGCGGCGTTCCCCTGCTCCCTCATCAGCAGGTGGTGTCTCACCCCGCCCAGGACCACGGCCTTTGACCCCTGCAGTAGTTGGACGCCCATGTCCACGCCCTCGTCCTCTACCCCTAGCCCTCGGGTTAAACATTTTCCAAATTAAAGTGTAAACTTTAATTTTTTATTTTTTTTGTGTTTATTTTTTTTAATTAATTTATTTTTTTAAACAAAACGATGCTATCCTATTGCTATGGCTAGTTTCTAACCTACACTGACAGCACACAACTGGATTTTGTGCTGTGCCTAATGACTTAAAATGAAATAAAGGTAAAAAAAATACATCAGCAGACTCTGCCTAATTCTAATCAAACCCCTAATAATTGTCCCACTTCAGTGTTTGAGGTGGATATGCGTGTCACTAAGAGCTAAACACAAGGGTCGCAAGTCTCCCAGCAAATTCCTCACAATATGGTACTAGCTGCACTACTAATGCCAGCAAGCCCAGCCACAAGCAAACAAAAAAAAAGGAAAATATAACGTTATTGTAGGCCTAAGTAAGCCGTTGGGGTTCTCCTATGGCTATTTTCTAGCCTACACTGAAAGCACACTGCTTTGCAAGATGACTTTGAGTTATAAAAAGAAATAAAGGTAAAAAAAAATAAATCAGCAGACTCTGCCTAATTCTAATCAAACCCCTAATAAATTGTCCCACTTCGGTGTTTGAGGTGGATATGCGTGTCACTAAGAGCTAAACACAACGGTCGCAAGTCTCCCAGCAAATTCCTCACAATATGGTACTAGCTGCACTACTAATGCCAGCAAGCCCAGCCACAAGCAAACAAAAAAAAGGAAAATATAATGCTATTGTAGGCCTAAGTAAGCCGTTGGGGTTCTCCTATGGCTATTTTCTAGCCTACACTGAAAGCACACTGCTTTGCAAGATGACTTTGAGCTATAAAAAGAAATAAAGGTAAAAAATAATAATAAAAATAAATCAGCAGACTCTGCCTAATTCTAATCAAACTCCTAATAAATTGTCCCACTTCGGTGTTTAAGGTGGATATGTGTGTCACTAAGAGCTAAACACAACGGTAGCAAGTTTCCCTGCAAATTACTCACAATATGGTACTACCTGCACTACTAATGGCAGCAAGCCCAGCCACAGGCAAACCAAAAAAAAGTAAAATAAAACGTTATTGTAGCCCTAAGAAGGGCTGTTGGGTTCTTGTAGAATCACTCCTGCCTAACACTATTCTAATAGAACACCCTAACGCTTTCCCTGACCAGCAGCAGCTCTCTCCCTAGCAGAATCCAGACAGAGAATGATACGAGCAGCGCGGGCAGGGACTAGTCTATTCCAGGGTCACCTGATCAGGCCAGCCAACCACTGCAATCAACGTGTAAGGGTACCACGTCATGCTGGGTGGAGTGCAGAGTCTCCTGGCTTGTGATTGGCTCTGTTTCTGGCCGCCAAAAATCACAACGGCGGGAGATGCCATTTTCTCGAGCGGGCGAAGTATTCGTCCGAGCAGCGAGCAGTTTCGAGTATGCTAATGCTCGAACGAGCATCAAGCTCGGACGAGTATGTTCGCTCATCTCTACTCTAGAATCTTCTGAGGAAGTAGTCTCCAAAGAGATACCTGTGAACTAGAGGGAGGAGCCAGTGAGACTAGATGCTGAGGAGATTTTCATTGAGGACTTTGAGTATAGAACTATTTAGACTGCTCTTCACATTCAGCCTATGCCCCAGCTTCCAGTTCTCTGATCTAGATAGAGATCTGTATTAAACAACACCAACATCCATTCCAAGAATGGGAGCGCCACGGTGATAATGGTACCGTGAGAGATTTTCCCTCGAATGCACCAAGCTGCCTACAGTCCAGAGGGCATCCTCATCTGTAACCTCATATAGCCAGAAGAGAGTGTTCTGTACAAGGCTCTTCTGCTCCACTCAACGCCTGTAATGCGCCTGTAATGCGCCTGTCAGCCAGGGTGAGTGCCATATGTAGGAAATCTACATACGCCCTGCAATAGGAAACCGTACCAGAAACATCCTTGCGTAAGAAAGTCCTAAAATTAATTTCCACAGTGAGCCAAACTGTTTAGGCCCATCCATGGCAGTGTAATATAGGATTGGGCTGTCCGCCTTGCCAGTAGCAACCTTCTATAAAAAACCCCAACAAGTTATGTCCTCATAGCCAGTACTAAAGCTAGCGAAGATAATGTGAAAAAGGGAATCATGACGAAAACTCTTATCACCTCTTTTGCAAGTCTATACCATGAAATATGTAGTGGATTATATTTTTTTATCTGACAGTAAAGGTATGAGTTTATTCCAGTTATAAACTGTGTCTGAGTTGGTCATAACCCACTGCTCTCTTTATTGAAACATTGGCCATTAAGATTAGATCAGATGCAGGGGTGAGGGGAGGGGGAAGCCGAGGAGTTGAAGATAAATTATGTCTATATGCAGAAAATGGGGCAGATTTATCAATATTTCTAGTTGCCCATGGGAACCAATCACAGGTCCCCTTTAAAAGATTCATGGGCATTGGCAAAATGAAAGCTGAGCTGTGGTTGGTTGCCATGGGTAACTAGAAATATTCTGACTTTCAGCAGCTTGATAAATCTGCCCCAATGTATTGTTTTGTCTACAAAATTCCCCTGAGTCAGTGCCAAGCATAGTGGACATTGTTAGGAAATTTGGCCAGTATGCTGGGTTTGAGATTAACTGGAAAAAAACTTGTCTGCTGCCTCTGGATGGGTACATGGGTATAGGCACTGGTATAAGTCCATTTCAGAGGGGTAATAGGGATGCCCTTTCTTTTTGGTTATTACCTTTCAGCTCAGTTATCAAGATATATATAAGATAGTAAGAAAGTTATAGTCAACTAGTACACGTGATTAATGCAATTAAAGTGAGAAAAAGTTTTGAAATAAAATCACATGAAGGTGTAGAATTTGTGCAAACACCAGAAAAGGAAAGGATTCATTGCTGGTATTTAAAAGTTTTTGGTTAGGGGTCACTCTGAGGGGGTGATGCACAAATTACAAGAGAGGTGGGAAAGATAAATAGGAGCATAAAAACGTCAGGGCAGGATCAATAAATGAATATCATAGATTGATTCAGATTAAGATTCTTTACATGTTATATTACTTTGATTAATAAAAGATGAAAGTTAGGGAATTGTCTAAATGTAACAAATGTGGAGAAGCCGGGGCTGATTTTATATATGTTATTTGGTATTGTCCAGAAATCTACAAGTTCTAAAGTGAAATATTTCAACGGATGAATAGCACTTTGGATCTCTCCCTCAATCCATCAATTATGACAGCTATTATTGGAAGAACCAGTACCTCAGAGAGTAGAACTGTTCATCAGTCAATTATTTTTAGACTACTGTGGTTAGCCAAGGTACTTACAGTAAGAGAATGGGGTAGTAATAGTGGAAGGACTTTAAAGGTCCTGAGGTGATTAAAGGTAAAAGTAAGATTCAAACAGTATGAAAAAAATTCAAGCAGAAAAGAGGGGTAATATAAAGAAATGGGTTAGAACCTAGGAAAAATAGAAATAGATAAAAGAGGGAGAGGGAGAATTGATATCACATATATATGTCTGTGGATCTTTAATTAACGTACTACTATTAGATAAATGGGTTATGTGCATGTATATATGTTAAAATGTAATATTTAATAGTATTGGTGGCTGTTGACCAATGTCAATAAAGAAAGCTTTGGGTAATGAACTTACTTAGAAGCAGCTTAGCAAACATAACTTAGGGTTTTAGCCCTTAAAGGGGTATTCTCGCCTGGGCATTCACATTCAGTTTCACTAATCTTCCATTTATAAACATTTCTTCAATTGGATGTTATTAAAAAAAATGTTCCTGTGTGAACATAATTTCTCATAAATGTAGTCATGTTGTCCCTTAGAAACGAGATGGCTTCCTCGGTTACGACCACGTCACACTCTGGCAGCAGTGGCCAGACATGAGCTATTGAGTCCTGTCTGACCTCCTGGATTCAGCGATAATTACCACAGGACGGCTGTGGGTCATGTAGTAAATCCCGAACATTTTATATACAAAAACCTTTTGTTTCTTTGTGCAATCCCTCAAGCAGACGTGGCCGTATCCGAGGAAGCCATCTCGTTTCTAAGGGACAAAATGACTACATTTATGAGAAATTATCTTCACACAGAAACATATTTTTTAATAACATCTAATTGAAGAAATGTTTATAAATGGAAGATTAGTGAAACTGAATGTGAATGCCCAGACGAGAATACCCCTTTAATGCTCAGTACATGTATGACACAGAGCTGATACCAGACCAGATAATCACCAGAGCCAAACCTTCAATGGTAGCCATTGTCTAACAGCTGACACCCTGTGTAATACTTGTGGTTTGAACGAGCTCTGACCAAAATGATCATTTTAACCTATTTCATACCACAAAAGTGCAATAAAGCGACCAAAAGAACATTATTTTTTTTAAGATAAGCTCGAAACGATTCAACCAAACTTCACCACTACCATGAAATACAATGCGGGACATGTGTCAGAGTTTTAATGTTGCGTTTATTTTGTAGGTAAAATGTATGATGTTGAGCTATTATTAATATATTATTGGCAAGAGATGACATGACTATAACTTCATCAAAATGTTGACTTCTGTAAGTTGAGAGTTAGATAAACTTCTCATTGCAACAAAAATAAATCAGTAGGCTACAGTTAAAATGGTGGATCTTTATGTTTTGCATTATCCCTAATTCTAAAATAGCTGTCCACTTTCAGCATGTAATTGGTAGTGTTTGTGTAATGAAATATACAATTTAACAGTACACTTTCAGTATTAATTCCTCACATGTTTAGATCTTTGCTTGCATTTTACCAAAAGCTTCATTTTTACTTTCTGTGGATAAAAAGTGTTTTGTGATTTCATTTGATGTCATACAGCTGCACAATGCTTTGATTATCCTCTGTTATACAGACACGTTGTGCACCTGTGTGACATCACATAACCATGGACTAGTTTTTATCAACAGGAAGTAAAAAACAAAGCTTTTTGTTGACGGTCAGGAAGCAGAGATCTAGAAGACCAAGAGGAATTGCTAAAAATTATATTGGAAAATTGTATAACTTTTCATTACACAAGAAAATATAAAATATTTGCTGCTGAAATAAAGTCCATAACCACTCTTATTTTTGTACCTCTTCACGCTCTGCGACGGATATATCCGCCCCAGAGATTTGAAGGGTGTATGAAAGGGGCTTACGGGCCGAGCCCTCTTCATATAGAGATGGGCTTTGCTGCATATTGCAGCAAAGAACCATCGCTATCACCCGCGGTCGGTGCTTGCAGCGATCGCGGGTGTTAACCTCTTCTTTGGCGCCGGCAAAGTCATCGGGGGGTGGTGATCGATTGGCATGACAGCATCGGGTCTTCGTCAGACCTAAGGCTGAATGGTTTCTGCATATTCGTTACGAAGAGCCAGTGGCTCAAAATATAAAAACAGTTATAACCGCGGTGACCCTCAAATGTCCGAACTGCAACTTTCACACCTTTTTAAAAAATGTAATGAAAAGTGATCAAAATGTCGCACAGTCCTCAAAATGGTAGCAATGAAAATATCGGCTCATTTCACAAAAAAACACATCACACAGCTCCTTACACCAAAGTATGAAAAAGTTATTAGTGTCAGAAGATGGCAAAATGTTTTTTTTCCTTTTTTGTACACATTCGTTTAATTTTTGAAAATGTATTAAAACACAATTAGACCTGTATAAATTTGGTATCACCACAATCGTACCGAATGAAAGAATAAAGCAGAGGTTTTATTTTGAGAACAGAGTGAAAGTCGTAAAAACTGAGCCCAAAAGAACATGACACACATGCCGTTTTTGAAAACTTTTCCCACATTTAGAATTTTTTTCATGCTTCCCAGTATATGTCATGTTATAATAAATAACATCACTGAAAAGTAATATTTGTTACGCATAATATATGCCCTCACACAGCTCTGTACACTGAAAAATGAAAAAGTTATGGATTTTTGAAGGTGGAGAGCGAGAAATGAGCGGAAAAACCCTGCATTAAGGGGTTAAAGGTTCCAAAAGTACAAAACAAATGATTACAAAAATTACATTATGTATTTCTATATGTGATGCAAAGTAATTAAATACAAGTACAGATTACAATCTCTTTTTAGGTATTATATTTTTTATTGTTTACTCATTTTAACAAATTCTTATAAAGCCACATTGCAAGAAACCCATCTTTATTAATAAAACAAAACTAATCAGACTTTTTTTTTTATAAATTAGAAATTCAGATAAAAGTTGGCTCCAAAAATTTAACATGACAAACATGAAATAGAGCAGTATGTCACCATTATTTCTGGTAAGAAGCTTAGGTCCCCACACATTTTTTCGCATTCACTCCTATCCTGTCATGTATCAAAGCTATATTTAAAGCTTTCTATGAATTGTACTGAAATTATTTACAGGGGATGGATTTGTAGTCTAATTTGTGTGAATAAAAAACAATTGAATTTATAGCTTAACCACTTCACTTCGGATGCTGAGCTCAGCGACTTAGCATTCAGCATCCGATATATCGGACGCAGAGCCGATGCTGATTTAGCTCAAGATCTGAGCCAATAACCCGTTAAATGCCGCGGTCAGCCCGACCGCAGCATCTAACATGCCTCTGGGGGGTCTGTCCACCACGATCAGATGTTTGCTTGTTCATTTGTTCCCATGCTGGAAAAAGTTAAAAAGTTAAAAAAAAGTTATTCAGTAAAAAATAAAGAAAGAAATCAATAAAAATACACAAAAGCCGCAAAACATATAAAGAGACATATAACGCCCCCAAAAAAGTCTAAATCATAACACAAACCCCATATATATATAGTATCACCGCTATCGCAACAACCTGTAAAATAATAGTAAATAATTATTGAACCCACACAATACATGCCGTAAAAAAAAATGTTATAAACCCTCCAAAAATTATGATTTTTACCTATTAAATCCTACAAAAAATGCTATAAAAAGTGATAAAAAAACAAATGTACTCCAGAATGATACTGGTGCAAAGTACAACATGTCCTGTAAAAAACAAGCTATCAACCAGCTCCGTAGCCAGAAAAGTAACAATGTTATGCCACTTGGAATACGGCAATACAAAAATGATAGATTTTTTCCCAACATTAGGGTTTTATTCGACAAATTTAGTAAAACGTAACAAAAAATATGTATGGTATCCCCATAATCATATCGACCCATAAAATAAAGATAACATGATTATTAGGCTAAACAGTGAACACCAAAAAAAAAAGTTAAAAATCCAGTACAGAATTGATGCTTTTCTACTCCTGCCCTCAAAAAAAGTTCCTAAATTTTCAACAATAGGGGATACCAACCCCAAAATGATAACACTGGAAAAAACATCTCTTCCCGCAAAAAAATGCCATCACATGGCCCCAATAACGACAAAGCTAAAATTTTATAGCCTACAAAAGGGGGAAATGTGTAAATTTTAGGGCTAAATGAAGGTATAAGCGGCACAATTTAACCATTCTAAATTTCACCTCCATTTTGATTCAATTACTATGAAGATCTCAAGGGGTTAACAATCTTCATAAAAGCTGTTTCTGATAGATTGAGGGGTGCAGATTTGTCCCCAAAATAGTCAATTCTGAAAATCCGGAAAAGAGATATTCGATTTGTAAGCTACGTGACGTCAAAATAAATTATCCAGACATTTCAAGAATTATGAAAATGTAAATTAGCCAATTGGGAAATGTTATTCAGTAATTTATTTATGTGGTAAATCTAACTGCCTTTAACCGCAATGATTTTGAATTTGATTTGAAAATGGCAAATTTTTAAAAAAATTCATAATTTTTCTTTTTTGTGTAAATAAACGCAAAACTTAGCCAAAATTTACCACTAAAATGAAGTACAACATGTGGGGAAAAACATTCTCAGAATCGTTTACATAAGTAACAGTGTTCAAAAGTTATAACCATATAAAGAGAATAGAGATGAGCGAGCACTAAAATGCTTGGGTGCTCGTTATTCGAGACAAACTTTTCCCGATGCTCGAGTGCTCATCTCGAATAACGAACCCCATTGAAGTCAATGGGAGACTCGAGCATTTTTCAAGGGGACCAAGGGTCTGCACAGGGAAGCTTGGCCAAACACTTGGAAACCTCAGAAAATGATGTAAACACCACGGAAATGGACAGGAAATAGCAGGGGCAGCATGCATGGATGCCTCTGAGGCTGCTTAATCGCACCATTATGCCAAAATTATGGGCAACAGCATGGCCATGACAGAGTGTTCGAATGAGGCTAGATAGCATCTAAAACATCCAATAATTGACCCTGACACTATAGGGGACGGCATGCAGAGGCAGCGGCAGCAGTGGCAGGCTAGAGAGTGTCATGGCGACATACCCTAAATGGACTCAGGCTTCAAACCAATGGGTGGCATAGAGGAACCAAAGGAGGTGAGCAAGAAGCGCTGAAATGATTTCTTATGTCAACAAAAGGTTGACGGTATATTTAGTCGATAACACAGCATGGTGGCGACATAGTGACCAAGTTCCATAACCTATCTGGTGAAACACCCGAAAGATGCCATGGAGACGACGTCCATGATTAAGAGTGACAGTATGGGGCAACCATATTGCTTCTATGATTGAAACTTCAGGTCTCCAGCATGGCGGCCGAGTTCCATTATGTATCTGGTGAAACACTTGAAAATTCTGCCTGACACAGCTCGTTTGATAAGGGGATGATGTGCTGTATATGCTCTCGTGCTCCAGCATCTGGGGTACAGAGAGTTGAAAGTTGCGCATGGAGACATTGGTGGATGCTGTGGAGGATCGTGGAGGCAAAATGGACAGGAAATAGCAGGGGCAGTATGAATGGATACCTCTGAGGCTGCCTAATCTTGGGATGGAGCTGGCGGTCCGCTGTCAGAATTGCTTTCGCCTGTCCAAGCCCCTGTCTCTCGGCTCCTCCCCACCCAAACTGGGCCTGGGGGCAAGAAGCGTTTACTTTGAAAAAATTATCATTTTCAAAGCAGGCGGGGTCGTTTGAATATTTCACTTAGGAATAATGGAATAGCATAGTGGTTCTATTTTTATGGTTCAATAAACTTTATTGCAAGCGAGAGGAAGGCCTACAGGTCAGGCACATGTTCGGGTCGCAGCCCCATATTTAGTTATGACATAGCATCATATACAAGTAGGTCTCAAGCTCAGCAAAGCAAACATGAACATACCTATAATTAACCAAGCAACCAAAAGTGAAAAAAATAAGGGGGGTAGGGAAGAGAGGGAAGGAGAGAGGGGGGGGGACAAGGAATCAATCACTACATCTCAAGGTTTGGGGGGTGCCCCATGTTGCTGGGTCAGTGAGACCAATTATTAAGTCACCTGTATCCAGGAGAGTAAAGCGGGTGAGTTCCTAAACGTCTCCCATCTGTACCAAGTTTTATTTAAAAAAATCGTATTGATTGCTATCTAATGCTCTCAATTCCTCCATACGTCTCAATTGGTCCATCTCTTCCACCCACAGTAATCTGGTAGGTGGAGAGGTGGATTTCCACAGTCTGGGGATTACCAGTCTCTTTGCCACTATACAGTGACGTAGGAGACCTTTTTTAATGTCTCTGAGCCTTCCTGGGAGCATCGACAACAAGGCAATATCAGGAGAAATGCTCCCTATGGATCCCAAATGGCATTCCAGACTGCTGCCACCACTCCACAGTCCCACCATATGTGCAGCATGGTACCCCTGTCCTTGTGACACCACCAACAGATAGGAGAGACCGAAGGAAACATGCTGTGCAAGCGGGTGGGAGTTCTATACCACCTGGTAAGGATTTTAAAGTTAGTCTCCTGAATTTTGTTAGACAACGACATCTTATGAGTTAGGAGGAGGGACTTTTCCCACTGTTCTTTAGTGAAGCTTTTACCCAACTCCGTTTCCCATGCCCTCATATAGGGCAATGCCAGGTCCTCCCCCTCACATCCCGACAACATCCTGTAAACCAGAGACACTCCATGAGGCGTCGGTTTGGCCGATCTGCAAATAGATTCAAATGGCGTAGGTGTGGAGGTCAGGGTTCCCCCGGAAGTCAGAGCTTGAATAGCACTACGTAGTTGAAGGTAATGTAGCCATACCCCCGGATAAGGTCTCCTACCTCCTAATATGTCATTTAGGGGCCGTATCCCTGTTGTGGATAATATCTCTCCTAGAGACTTTTGACGGCCATAGTCGTTTAGTAAGAGAGGGCAATTTTTTAAAGTTTCCGGTATACCGGAGAGTCCCAAGGTCGGAGAAAGAGGACCGGGAACATTAATAAGTTTGACCCTGGCAGCGAATTTACCCCAAACTTTTAAGATGTGCATCATTAGTGGTGAGACATTGTAGGAATCCCAGTCACTCCTAGAGGGGAGCCAAAACAAATCTGGAAGATGTCCCATACTAAGGAGGGAACACTCCAGATCTACCCATAACTTCCCGCTGTTTCGGCTTGTCAAATCTAATACCACTTTACTTATGACGGCCTTATGATAGCGTGAGAAATCTGGGAGACCTGCCCTCCCCCCCCCCAGTTCTTTATGTCTTGTTAAAATAATAATGTTTTATTATTTTTATTATGTTTAATAATATTTTTATCCGAAGGGGAGAGTCTCTCCAAATACTGTAAATTTAGTGGCTAGCTACCGGAGGCGATCTAGGAACGTGGCGCTCAGATCTAAGGGAACCGTCTGGAAAATGTATAGGATCTTGGGCAGGGAGTCCATCTTAAGTGTATTCATCCTACCAAACCAAGAAAGGGAAAGAGAACTCCAAGATTTGAGGTCAGTTTCTATGTTGCTGAGCAGGGGAGCGTAATTCAAAGTGTAAATTTGGTTCAGGTCTGATGGAATGTGCACTCCTAGATATTTAATATGACCATTCGCCCATTTAAAGGGAAGGGAGGAGGACAAGTAGGAGACCAGAGGATTCGGGATATTGATGTTCAAGATCTCAGATTTTTGGACATTAACCTTAAAATTACTTACTCTACTGTAAGCCTCAAACTCACGCATAATATTGGGAAGACTTACCACCGGATCAGATACAGAAATGAGTAAGTCATCAGCGAATAGTGATAGCTTATAAGGTTTTCCTTTGACCTCTAGGCCTCTTACGGACGGGTTATCGCGAAGTGCACAAGCCAAAGATTCCATCACCAGGATATAGAGAAGGGGGGACAATGGACACCCCTGTCTCGTGCCGTTACGAATGGGAAAGGGAGAGGAAACCGAACCATTTACCCTAACAAAGCCGACGGGTTTGTATAAAGAGCCATAATTCTGTTCCTCGTCTTTGCTCCCAGACCCAACCTCATGAGCGTGGCCTCCAGGTGGTTCTATTTTTAATTGTTTTTTCGTAAATGGTTCCATGATTAAGAGTGACAGTATGGGGCATACATATTGCGCTGCTATGATTGCAACTTCAGGTCTCCAGCATGGCGGCGACAGATGGGCCGAGTTCCATTATGTATCTGGTGAAACACCCGAAAATTCTGCCTGACACAGCTCGTTTGATAAGGGGACGATGTATGGAGGCAGTAAGGTAGTAGTAGTAGATTAAAGGTGCTGCAGTTAAAACTATGTTAGTTGGATCTTGGGATGGAGCTGGCGGTCCGCTGCCAGACGAGCTTTCGCCTGTCCAAGCCCCTGTCTCTCGGCTCCTCCCCAAACAGTACTTCTAAGAACCTTTTGTATAATATTAAGTGTAGTAGTGTTCTTATAAGTTTGGGTTATGGCGGGTGAGGGGAATGTAAACAGATGCGCAAGAAGCGCTGAAATAATATCGGTAAATGATAAAAGTTTGCCAGTATATTTTGTGGATATTACACAGCAGGGTGGCGACAAAGTTAACAAGTTTGATGTGGAAGCCATGAAAACAACCCATAATTCCTCCTGACACAGCTCGTTTGATAAGGGGACGATGTATGGAGGCAGCTATATGGACGACTTTTGGAGGCAGCTATGGAGATGACGTGTGGAGGTAGCAATGGAGACAACGTGTGGAGGCAGCTAAAAAGACGACATGTGGAGGCTGCTATGGAGACAATTTAATTTGGATAGTGCCTGTATGTGGCAGTCCAAAAAGTTTTCAAACCAGAGGAGCAGGTAGGTGATCCTCCGGAAAAATTAAATAGATTAAGTGCCTGTATGTGGCAGTCCAAAAAAGTTTTCAAACCAGAGGAGCAGGTAGGTGGTCCTCCAGAAAAATTAAATAGATTGAGTGCCTGTATGTGGCACTCCCAAAAATTGTTTAAAACAGAGGACCGGGTAGGTGGCCCTCCAGAAAAATTAAATAGATTGAGTGCCTGTATGTGGCACTCCCAAAAATTGTTTAAAACAGAGGACCGGGTAGGTGGCCCTCCAGAAAAATTGAATACATAGAGTACTATAGCTAGAGCCAGTTGGCCCTGGCAAAAAATAGCCAGTTTCCTCTGCTTTAGTGTACAAAGAGGAGGAGAAGAAGGAAAATGAGGAGGAGTGCATAAATTATTCAGGCTGAGCTTCCTTCAACTGGTGGAGATTGGAAATCCTGAGAAATCCAGGCTTTATTCATCTTGATAAGCGTCAGCCTGTCGGCGCTGTCAGTCAACAGGCGTGTACGCTTATCGGTGCGCCACCAACTGCACTGAAAAAAGGGAAATACTGTTTCAGCTTGTGCACCAGGGCCTGCTGGTATTCATGCATTCTCACACTCCTTTCCTCTCCAGGGATAAGAGAGGAAAGATTTTGCTTGTACCTTGGGTCCAGGAGAGTGAATAACAAGTATTGGTGCTGGAATAAATTCTTTGAACGCGAGGGTCACGGGATATGCAGCCTAGCATGAAATCTGCCATATGTGCCAGAGTACCAACGCACAAGAATTCACTCCCCTCACTGGCCTGACTCTCCATTTCCTCCTCCTCCAACTCCCCCAACTCCTCTTCTTCTGCCCATACACGCTGAACAGTGAAGGACTGAACAATGCTCCCCTCTTCTGTCTCGCCAACATTCTCCTCCTCTTCCTCCTCATCCTACTCCTCCGATATGCGCTGAGAAACAGACCTGAGGGTGCTTTGGCTATCAACAAGGGAATCTTCTTCCCCTGTCTCTTGTGACGAGCGCAAAGCTTCCGACTTCATGCTGACCAGAGAGTTTTTCAACAGACCAAGCAGCGGGATGGTGAGGCTGATGATGGCGGCATCGCCACTGACCATCTGTGTTGACTCCTCAAAGTTACCCAGCACCTGACAGATATCAGACATGTCCACTCCTCTTGAGGAAGCTGACTGACCTGCCTACCAGTTCTGGTGGAAGTTGACATCTGGCAGTCTACAATCGCTCTGCGCTGCTGGTAAACTCTGGATAACATGGTTAATGTTGAATTCCACCTCGTGGGCACGTCGCACAACAGTCAGTGAGCAGGCAGTTGGAGGCTGCGCTGCTCTACCCTGAGAGTGGCAGCATCTGTGCTGGACTTCCTGAAATGCGCACAGATGCGGCGCACCTTCGTGAGCAAATCAGACAAATTGGGGTATGTCTTGAGGAACCGCTGAACTATGAGATTTAACACATGGGCCAGGCAAGGAGAGCTGAAAGCTGTGCATGGAGACATTGGTCGATGCTGTGGAGGATTGTGGAGGCGAAGGTGTGGTTTTCGCACGGGAGGTGTTTGGGCTGGGGTCCTGGGCAAGGGGCTGACTAGCAGAGGCAGCAGATGAGACAGGGGAAGGAGCAGTGGTGTGCCTGGCCGGAAGTGAACAGCCTTGGTTCCATTGAGTGGGGTGTTTAGCATTCATCTGCCTGCGCATACTGGTGGTGGTTAAGCTGGTAGTGGTGGAACCCCTGCTGATCCTGGTGTGGCACAGGTTTCACACCACAGTCCGTCAGTCATCCGGTGTTTCTTTAAAGAACCTCCAGACTTTCCGAAAATCTAGCCCTCGCCACGGGAGCTTCACTACGTGAAACATTTGGCGCTGATGCACCAGCTCTGGCCCTGCCTCTCCGTCTGGCCCCACCACTGCCTCTTCCAACCTGTTCTCGTCGAGGACTCTCTTCCGTCTCAGAAGCACTGTGTTCACCCGGCCTATCAACCCAGCTTGGGTCTGTCAACTCATCATCCTCCGATCCCTCAGTCTGCTCCCCCTTCACACTTCCTGCCCTGACAACAACTTCCCCACTGTCTGACAACCATGTCTCCTCATCGTCTGACACCTCTTTACACACTTCTTCCACTACGTCAACAATGTCATCATCACCCACAGACTGCGACCGGTGGAAAACCTGGGCATCAGAAAATAGCTCAGCAGCAACCGGACAAGTGGTTTGTGACTCTGGGAAGGGTCCAGAAAACAGTTCCTCAGAGTATGCCGGTTCAAATGCCAAATTTTCCTGGGAGGGGGCAGACTGGGTGGAGGGAGGCTGAGGTGGAGGAGTGCTGATTTCGGTGACATGGGTGGACTGTGTGGAAGACTGACTGGTGGACAAAAATGTTTTTTTGTGTTTTTTTTTTTTTTTTTACAAAACGTTGCTATCCTATTGCTATGGCTAGTTTCTAACCTACACTGACAGCACACAACTAGATTTTGTGCTGTGCCTGATGTCTTTGAGTTATAAAAAAAAATAAAAGTAAAAAAAAAAATCAGCAGACTGTGCCTAATTAAATCAAACCCCTAATAAATTGTCCCACTTAGGTGTTTGAGATGTGTGTGTCACTAAAAGCTATTGTAGGCCTAAGAAAGTCGGTTGGGTTCTTGTATGCCTAGTTTCTAACAGCACACAAGAACTGGATTTTAAGTCACTTTAAGTTTTGAAAAAAAAGTATTGTCAGACTGTGCCTAATTCAATCAAACCCCTCATAAATTGTCCCACTTAGGTGTTTGAGATGTGTGTGTCACTAAGAGCTAAATAGAACGTTCCCAAGTGTCCCTGCAAACAAAAAAAAAAAATATATATATATATATATATAACGCTATTCTAGCCCTAACAAGGGCTGTTGGGTTCTTGTAGACTCACTCCTGCCTTACACTAAGCTAATATAACACCCTAACGCTATCCCTGCAGCAGCAGCAGCTCTCTCCCTAACGGAATCCAGACAGAGAATGATGCGAGCAGCGCGGGCAGTGGCTAGTCTATTCCAGGGTCACCTGATCAGGCCAGCCAACCACTGCTATGGACGTGTAAGGGTACCAGGTCATGCTGGGTGGAGTGCAGAGTCTTCTGGCTTGTGATTGGCTCTGTTTTTGGCCGCCAAAAATCAAAACGGCGGGAGATGCCATTTTGTCGAGCTGGCGAAGTAGTCGTCCGAGCAACGAGCAGTTACGAGTACGCTAATGCTCGAACGAGTGTGTTCGCTCATCTCTAAATGAGACGCATGTCAGAATCCAAAAATTCAGGCTGAGCCTTAAGCTACAAAATGGCTGCGTCCTTAAGGGGTTAAGCAACGTGTATGCAAATACTTTGTGATAGATGAACTGTTATTCTCGTCACACACAGTAGCAGTAACTCCTGTAAAGGAGTAGTGAATGTTGCAAAGTCTGAGGCAATTGCAAGTTTCTGTAGATCTTTTATTTTATATAAATGTAAAAAACATAACAATACAAACTAAACATAATATACAATATATACAATATCTCACCTGCTGGTCCAGCCACATTCACACCTAGCAAAAACAATAACTTACAATACACCTTACAATACACCACCCAACTGATTATTACATCCTAAACCAAACCAATAAACAATGACAAACCACACCCACAAATAAACAAAAATGACCATAAATATACATAAACCCACCCCACACCCTCTAATAACAAACCATCCTACACAGATCACATCCCACACCCATTTTTTTTTTAATATAATAAAAAACACATAATACATAATACACATAACACTACACTAAACTAAATCCCTCGCCCGCACCCTCCCCTTCCCCTCAGACACTGGTCTAACGTCCAAAGTTTGCATTAAGTAGTCCAGACCAGTGCCCAGGGTCAGTTCAAGCCCAACCACCATCACCCCCCTCCCAACCTAATACTATGTCCCAAACCCCACTATATACAATAAATACAATATATACAGTATTTACAACATAACAAAGAAAACAGAATACAAATAAAAGCTGAACAACGTAAATCCAAACCACATAAAGCCCAGGTTCGGCGCCTGCAAGCCCAACATCACTACATGTTCAGATACAAAACAAAACTCTACTGTGCAGCATCAGCCCATCACCAGGAGCGGAGATGACAAACTAAGGGACACTAAAGGAGAACCCCCTCCAAAGGAGAGAGGCCCTCCCCGTGCCCAGCCTCTCATACTCCAGAGAGCGCACCTTCACCAGGTCACCCAGAATGTTCCTAACCACCTCATCCACTGGGAGGATTTTACACAGCGTCGATACTAAACACCGTGCATTCCACGTGTGGTACCTGACCACTAGACCAACTAGAAATAACGTGCAGCGGTCCCGGCCACCCAGGCCTCTGAATGCTCCATAGGCTCACTCCGCATAGGCATCGGGCTGAGCCTTAAGCTACAAAATGGCTGCGTCCTTAAGGGGTTAAGCAACGTGTATGTAATGGTTTGCAAATACTTTGTGATAGATGAACGGTAGCAGTAACTCCTGTAAAGGAGTAGTGAATGTTGCAAAGTCTGAGGCAATTGCAAGTTTCTGTACCTTCTCCTGGTGCAAGTGTACAGTTTTTCAGACATAGTCAAATAATTCTACCATCAATACGCAGAGCCAAACAGTAGGAAAAGTTGTAGAGATACAGAGTTACATTTGCAGAAAATATTTTTTAAAAACCAAAGTATGGGTATAATAATAATAATTCTTTATTTATATAGTGCACTCAGATTACGCAGCGCTGCATGTCAAATTGGTCCCAGTCCCCATGGGGCTCACAATCTAAAAAAGACTAACAGTTTGTTTTGGAGTGTGTGAGGAAACTCGGAGTGTGTAGGGTATTTCTGCATTTAAGAGAAACTACATAACACTCCAGAGGAAACCCACGCAAACACGGCGAGAGAACATACAAACTCTTTGTATAATTCAGGGTTGACGTTCACATATTTTAACATATTTTGAGGTTGTCATTATTACGGATACACAAAATAATTGTTATGCAGGGTAGAATAGGTTTAGATATTTTATCATATTTCGAGGTTGTCATTATTGCAGACATACAAAATAATTGTTATGCAATATTAGCAAAATATAAAACAGGTGCAATGGTTACTGTTTTTACACCTTCATTCCCACCTTCAATTCTATCTGTCTTGCTTAGAAAAAAAAATAAAAAATGTGCTAAGAGTTTTTATAATTCATCTCTGGGCTGACAGACGAGTTCTGCTAGAGAATATTAGAAAATGTCTCAAATCTCATATATATGCTAATGGTATGCTGAAACTGGTTGGAGGTATGCCTGAGTTTTAATCTGTCTTGACCAGTGTGGAAAGTGGAGGAGACAAGTCATTGCACTCAACAATTTATGATCAAACAACTGAATTGTAAAAGAAGAAGGACATGCAGAAAGGTAGAGTAATTTTCTGATTTAACAGCGTTGTTACTACAAATAAAGAAATTTTGATTTTGACTGCTCTCGACATTAAATGAGTTTACTGTGCCCCTGATCTAAATTTTTCATTTCCAGATTTGTATAATGTGCCCTGCTTAGATACAAGTGACAGATAAAGGGGGCGGAGCCAAGCCGAGCAAGGAGATGGACGTGTGAAAGATCAGCTCCCGACACCTAACTCCTGAAACAGCTACAAAAGCCACCTTACCTCAGCAGAAATGGTGAAATACGGCAACCAGGCACCTAAGGAGCAGAGAGTTACACACCGCTCAAGCTCCCAGCAACAAGATTTAGATAAATTCTTGAAAAGAAAGCTGTCCACCCCGCCGACCAAAACTCACAAGATGGCGCCGCCACAACCGGAGATCTATGATGAGGCGGGAGAATCAGAGCAAGACAGCGGAGGTGAGTGCTCCGAAGCGGGAGGGGAAGAAGCCATAGCACCGGTGTCGCGGAACTTCATAAAAAAGACCCTATATCAGGCTCTCAACCCTATAGCGAAAGAACTTGCTGACATTAAGGCGGACATCCGCCATATTGGCGCACGTGTTGAGGAGCTAGAGAGCAGACAAGGTGCCATACTGGAATTTGGGGAAGCAGTCCGCAGTAACCTAGAAAGCCACAAGGTCCAGCTTAATGCAGCACTGCTGTGGGTGGAGGACCAAGAAAACCGCAGCCGTAGAAAGAACGTCCGGCTGAGAGGACTCCCCGAAGACATCCCGCATGACAGCCTACCCAAGGTAGCGTTAGAAATATTTAAAAACATTTTGGGCCCAGAAAGAGCCTCCATGATACACATAGAGCGCATACATAGGGCGCTTCGCACGAAACCCCGCCAAACAGACCCACCGCGGGATGTTATATGTGGCCTATTGCGATACACGGATGCGGCTGATATCCTAAAAGGAGCAAGGAGCACAGCAGAGTTAAAATATGCAGAAAAAGATATCTCCATTTATCAAGATTTAGCACCCTCTACATTGGCAAAAAGGAGGTTAATGAAGCCACTTATAGAGGAATTGCGGAAGCGACATATGCAATTTCGATGGCTATACCCATTTGGCATCTCAATAAACAAAAGCGGCAAACAGATAGTGATCCGTACACCAGACGACCTAACAGCAGCATGGGATCAGCTAAACATGGAGCCCATACAAGTGCCCTCCTGGATGCCAATACAAGAAGATTCCACTCTACCTACCCTGCCAAGCATGGACACTTGGAAAGTAACAAACAGCAGCAAGAAAAAGAAGCATAAGAATAATTCAGACAGAGATGGGTAAAAGTAGAAGAAAAGAAGAGAGACTCTTTATTCACCTTAGATTATATATATAAGAAATAGAAGTAAGGAGATTAGAACCACAGATGCATCCTTACAGAATAGGCAGTTAACTAACATTTACCCCCCCCCCTACCTTTCCCCCCCCCCAACCCATTTCAGCCCCCCCCCCCCAATCGGAATATTCCCAGCCCCTCCGAGATATGGCTCCGAGATATGGGACATTTCCCACTAGGGGGCGCAAACCCAAGAAGCTGCATCGGGGACAGTGAGGTCCTTTTAAAATCCAGCTTACCCAAGCAAACTAGTTATGTTTTTTACTTGTTTTCATTCGTATGTAATTGTCTTGTCTTTTTCCCTAATCCTCCTGTGTCTTTCCTACCCTGTACTCCCCAACATCAGAGAATAGGATCCAACCCAAGATACGAGCAGACGTCTGATTGGTTGATGCATACAAAAGACACAGGTCGTATGATGTATTATACATAAGATGTCTGATGTGAAAATTGTTACTTATAATGTAAGAGGTATGAACGAGCCTTGCAAGCGCCACCAAATTCTTAGATTATTGAAGAAAAATAAAGCAGATGTGTTACTGCTACAAGAGACCCACTTCAAGGAAGGGAAAATCCCTAAATTACCGCAAAGAGACTATCAGCAATGGTTTCATAGCACTAGTACTACAGCCTCTAAAGGGGTCTCAATTGCAGTGAGAAAAACAATCCCATTTAAATTACTGGCCGAAATGTCGGACCCTAATGGCAGATATTTATTTATTAAAGGACTGATAGGAAGAGAATTAGTCTCCATTGCTAATATATATGCACCCAATACGGCGCAAGTGCAGTGGCTCGTAAATACACTCCAGAATTTTGAGTTATTTAAAGAAGGCCTATACCTGGTAGGAGGAGATATTAATATTTGCATAGATCCATTATTAGACACCACAGGCCAAACCCACATATCATACAAACAACTAGCGACCTTAAGAGAAGAACTCAGTAGATTGCATCTGATAGACACATGGAGATTACTGAACCCCTCCGCGAAAGATTATACATTCTTTTCAGCGACACATCAAACATACCATAGACTAGACTATATATTTATCTCAGAACCACAAATAGAGTGGATCAAAATGGCTCAAATAGGCCGCATTTTACATTCAGACCATGCCCCTACAGAACTAGCGATTTGCATCCCATCACTACCCAACCCAGACTGGACTTGGACATTAAATACCACAATATTAGAGGATCCAATACATATTACAGCGGTCAGGGACAAATTACAAGAATATTTCACACTCACCAACAGAGAAGACCTAACAATCCCATACATATGGGAAGCACATAAAACAGTAGCAAGAGGGGAGTTTATCTCCATAGCAACATTCATACAGAAAAGACGCACAAGACTACTCAATGGAATGCTGAACCGTATATCCGCACTAGAAGCAACACATAAAAAGAGTAAAGCTGAATCTGTTTTTCAAGAACTCATAGACATGAGGAATAAGGTTAAAAACCTACTAAACATACGCTCTGCGAAATTACTACAAATTTCTAAGAGTAAACTTTATGCACATGGAAATAGGGGAAACAGATTAATGTCAGCATTAATCAAAAAACAAAAGGAGAAAGCATATATACATTCCATTTCCACAAACAACGGAACACATACATCGGCAACTGAAAAGATCGCTACTGAATTCCACAAATTCTACAGTGACCTCTACAACTTACCGCATCAAGCAGAACAGACCCCACACAACATTAGGACCTTTTTGGATAGACTAGACCTACCAACATTAACAGAGACGGATAGATTATCGCTTCTGCAGCCATTCTCACAAGCAGAATTAAATAAGGTATTAAGTAGCATCCCCACAGGGAAAGCACCAGGCCCAGACGGCTTACCGATAATCTATTACAAAAAACTAAAAGACATATTGTTACCACAATTCACGGACCTTTGCAACACCCTATTCACAGGAGGCACACTCCCCCCACATACACTAGAAGCACATATTACAATTATCCCCAAAGAGGGAAAGGACCCAAAACTGTGCGGAAGCTACCGTCCTATTTCACTATTAAACGCAGACGTGAAATGGTGGGCCAAAGTCATTGCCAAAAGAATAAGTGCAATATTACCTAAGATAATTACAAAAGAACAGACAGGATTTGTCGCAGGACGACAAGGAAGGGATAACACTTGTAGAGTAATTAGATTGGTAGAATACGCTAGGAAAAATAAAGTGCCGTTAGTCCTTCTCGGTACTGATGCCGAGAAGGCTTTCGATAGAGTAAGTTGGCTATACATGAAATTAACACTGCTGAAACTGGGTTTCCCGGAACAATTTGTGGGGGCTATCATGTCTCTATACTCTGCACCAAACGCTAGAGTAAGAGTGAATGGCACCCTGTCGTCTACCTTCCAGATCACCAATGGCACACGGCAGGGTTGCCCATTATCACCCAGCTTATTCATCCTTGTTATGGAAACATTAATCAGACGAATTAGACAGGATGACAGAATTAGAGGACTTGAAATAGGTAACTATACACATAAAACGGCAGCATTCGCAGATGACTTACTGGTATTAACCACGAACCCAGAACAATCATTACGCCACCTGACACACACCTTTCTAGAATATGGGAAACTATCCAATTTTAAAATAAATTTTCAAAAATCAGAAATATTAAATATTACACTTCCACCAACAACAGCTGAGCGACTTAAGAAGACATCCAAATTCCAATGGCCAGAAAATACGATCAAATATCTGGGGATTAACTTACCAAAAGACCCTAACCATATTTATAAATACAACTATATTCCACTCTTGAAGAAAATAGAGATGCAAATCAAATCATTACAAATCCCATATTTGTCATGGTTTGGTAGGAAAAATTTACTTAAAACTTACATTTTACCAAAACTTACATACCTTTTGCAAACGGCCCCAGTAACATTACCGAGGCAATTTCTGGTTGGTATGCAGAAATTGTTCCGAGGGTTCATATGGGCAAATAAAAAGTCCAGGCTGCAATACAAAATGCAGATTGCTACTAAACAATGGGGAGGCATGGGTTTACCAGACTTCACTAATTACTATAGAGTTGCGCAAATACAGCGCCTATTGAGACTTTTACACAAAGCCCCTGATAGCCTCTGCACCCAACTAGAGCAACATCTCTTAACTAAAGAGGAAAAACTTCAATTATGGGGCATACATAATAGAGATGATAATAAAACACTGCACAGCTGTTTGTTGAGAGGAATAGTAACCACCATTCTAACACTAAACAAGAAATGGAACCTAATAGGAAAATATACAAAACTTATGCCCATGGCACTAGCCCCATACGTTAATAACTTACAGAAACACAAGGAGACTACCTTTTGGGATGACTACTCAGAGATCACAGTAGGAGAATGGTTAGTTTCGAAAGATCAATTACAAGATAAAGTTAAGTGGTTAGCAGACAAAGGAAGAAAACTTAACTTCCTACAGATGCACGCCTTAACCTCCACATGTAGGAAGATACAAGAGAAGTTTATACTACCCAGAGAACACACATGGTTAGAGAAACAGATAGCAGAAGAGGCACCACAAAAGAAAAATACTAAACAAATATATGAATCCCTACTCTCACTACAGATTGGAGACCCCCCTCCATATATAGGGAAATGGGAAAAAGAACTAGGAACAAGATTCACGGAAGAAGACATTAAAGGCATAACAAAAGGGGCACATGGTTTTTCTAAATGTGTACGGATACAAGAAAGCTCATTTAAGCTACTAACTAGGTGGTACAAAACCCCATATATACTGCATAAAATAGATAAGAACGTATCAGGGTCCTGCTGGAGATGCCAGGATTCAAACAGCGATATATATCATTTATGGTGGACCTGTCCTGAAATACAAAAATACTGGCAATCTGTTATACTAGAAATTAATAAAATATGCCTTCCCCTACTGAAACTTGAACCGAAACTTATGCTACTATGGATCCCAAACCAGGTACTAACACCAGGAGTAGATAATCTCCCGACGTTCTTAATAACAGCAGCTAAGTTACTAATTCCACAGCTTTGGCTATCCCCCACTCCACCTACCAAACAAATGTGGTTTCAGAAGGTGGAAGAAATCTACCGAATGGAAGAGTTGATACATTGGGATATTGGTAAAAGAGAGAAATTTCTTAAGATATGGGATCCATGGAGAAAATACATGTCTAAAAGACAATGAAATAGGACCCCCCCCCCACCCCCCTATTAAAGGAAAGCTGAAGTAGAAAAAGGTACACTTAGCAAAAACCAAGGCTCAACTCATTAAGTAAAAGCAGAGGCATATACCGATATTCTCTTATGACCCCCCCCCCTTTTTCCCCCTACCTGTCTTGTCTTGTGTAGATATATTATTGTAAGTATTGTTACGTTGTTGTTTTTATATGCTTATATTTCTGCACTCATACAAGTAGCCTATGGTAAAGACCACTGACATAACGGAAGGAATTTATTATATGGCTATTATATTGCATTCTCTATTATGTTAACATGATTATTGTCAAAAGACAGTTATTCATGCAATGTGTATATACCGCAAACAAGAAACTAACTGCTTTGTTATGTTTTTCTAAAATTAAATAATAAAAAGAGTTTGAAAACAAAAAAACAAGTGACAGATAAAGAAACGATTGCTTATAGAAATCAAGTGTGTATAATAAAGCCATCTTCTGTTTATTAAATAAACACATGTTCTGCAGATGACTTCTGGGAGAATGGTTTGATAATTCTTCATTGTGTTTAGAGATGAGCGAACATACTCGTCCGAGCTTGATGCTCGTTCAAGCATTAGCGTACTCGAAACTGCTCGTTGCTCGGACGATTACTTCGCCCGCTCGAGAAAATGGCATCTCCCGCCGTTGTGATTTTTGGCGGCCAGAAACAGAGCCAATCACAAGCCAGGAGACTCTGCACTCCACCCAGCATGACGTGGTACCCTTACACATCGATAACAGTGGTTGGCTGGCCTGATCAGGTGACCCTGGAATAGACTAGCCCCTGCCGCGCTGCTCGGATCATTCTCTGTCTGGATGCCGCTAGGAAGAGAGCTGCTGCTGGTCAGGGAAAGCGTTAGGGTGTTCTATTAGAATAGTGTTAGGCAGGAGTGATTCTACAAGAACCCAACAGCCCTTCTTAGGGCTACAATAACGTTTAATTTTACTTTTTTTTGGTTTGCCTGTGGCTGGGCTTGCTGCCATTAGAAGTGCAGCTAGTACCATATTGTGAGGAATTTGCAGGGAGACTTGCTACCGTTGTGTTTAGCTCTAAGTGACACACATATCCACCTTAAACACCGAAGTGGGACAATTTATTAGGGGTTTGATTTGAATTAGGCAGAGTCTGCTGATTTATTTTTTTTTACGTTTATTTCTTTTTAGGACTCAAAGTAATCTGGCAAAGCAGTGTGCTTTCAGTGTAGGCTAGAAAATAGCCATAGGAGAACCCCAACGGCTTATTTAGGCCTACAATAGCGTTATATTTTACTTTTTTTGGTTTGCTTGTGGCTGGGCTTGCTGGCATTAGTAGTGCAGCTAGTACCATATTGTGAGGAATTTGCTGGAAGACTTGCAACCGTTGTGTTTAGCACTTAGTGACACACATATCCACCTCAAACACCGAAGTGGGACAATTTATTAGGGGTTTGATTTGAATTAGGCAGAGTCTGCTGATTTATTTTTTTTTTACGTTTATTTCTTTTCATAACTCAAAGTAATCTGGCAAAGCAGTGTGCTTTCAGTGTGGGCTAGAAAATAGCCATAGGAGAACCCCAACGGCTTATTTAGGCCTACAATAGCGTTATATTTTCCTTTTTTTTTTGTTTGCTTGTGGCTGGGCTTGCTGGCATTAGTAGTGCAGCTAGTACCATATTGTGAGGAATTTGCAGGGGGACTTGTGACCGTTGTGTTTAGCTCTTAGTGACACACATATCCACCTCAAACACCGAAGTGGGACAATTTATTAGGGGTTTGATTTGAATTTGGCAGAGTCTGCTGATTTTTTTTTTTTTACGTTTATTTCTTTTTATAACTCAAAGTAATCTGTCAAAGCAGTGTGCTTTCAGTGTAGGCTAGAAAATTGCCATAGGAGAACCCCAACGGCTTATTTAGGCCTACAATACAGTTATATTTTCCTTTTTTTTTTGTTTGCTTGTGGCTGGGCTTGCTGGCATTCGTAGTGCAGCTAGTACCATATTGTGAGAAATTTGCAGGGAGACTTGTGACCATTGTGTTTAGCTCTTAGTGACACACATATCCACCTCAAACACCGAAGTGGGACAATTTATTAGGGCTTTGATTTGAATTAGGCAGAGTCTGCTGATTTATTTTTTTTTACGTTTATTTCTTTTTATAACTCAAAGTAATCTGGCAAAGCAGTGTGCTTTCAGTGTTGGGCTAGAAAATAGCTATAGGAGAACCCCAACGGCTTATTTAGGCCTACAATAGCATTATATTTTCCTTTTTTTTGGTTTGCTTGTGGCTGGGCTTGCTGGCATTCGTAGTGCAGCTAGTACCATATTGTGATGAATTTGCTGGGAGACTTGCGACCGTTGTGTTTAGCTCTTAGTGACACACATATCCACCTCAAACACCGAAGTGGGACAATTTATTAGGGGTTTGATTTGAATTAGGCAGAGTCTGCTGATTTTTTTTTTTTACGTTTATTTCTTTTCATAACTCAAAGTAATCTGGCAAAGCAGTGTGCTTTCAGTGTGGGCTAGAAAATAGCCATAGGAGAAGCCCAACGGCTTATTTAGGCCTACAATAGCGTTATATTTTCCTTTTTTTTTTGGTTTGCTTGTGGCTGGGCTTGCTGGCATTCGTAGTGCAGCTAGTACCATATTGTGAGGAATTTGCAGGGGGACTTGTGACCGTTGTGTTTAGCTCTTAGTGACACACATATCCACCTCAAACACCGAAGTGGGACAATTTATTAGGGGTTTGATTTGAATTTGGCAGAGTCTGCTGATTTATTTTTTTTTACGTTTATTTCTTTTTATAACTCAAAGTAATCTGTCAAAGCAGTGTGCTTTCAGTGTAGGCTAGAAAATTGCCATAGGAGAACCCCAACGGCTTATTTAGGCCTACAATACAGTTATATTTTCCTTTTTTTTTTGTTTGCTTGTGGCTGGGCTTGCTGGCATTCGTAGTGCAGCTAGTACCATATTGTGAGAAATTTGCTGGGAGACTTGCGACCGTTGTGTTTAGCTCTTAGTGACACACATATCCACCTCAAACACCGAAGTGGGACAATTTATTAGGGGTTTGATTTGAATTAGGCAGAGTCTGCTGATTTTTTTTTTTTTACGTTTATTTCTTTTTATAACTCAAAGTAATCTGGCAAAGCAGTGTGCTTTCAGTGTTGGGCTAGAAAATAGCTATAGGAGAACCCCAACGGCTTATTTAGGCCTACAATAGCATTATATTTTCCTTTTTTTTGGTTTGCTTGTGGCTGGGCTTGCTGGCATTCGTAGTGCAGCTAGTACCATATTGTGAGGAATTTTCTGGGAGACTTGCGACCGTTGTGTTTAGCTCTTAGTGACACACATATCCACCTCAAACACCGTAGTGGGACAATTTATTAGGGGTTTGATTTGAATTAGGCAGAGTCTGCTGATTTTTTTTTTTTTTACGTTTATTTCTTTTTATAACTCAAAGTAATCTGGCAAAGCAGTGTGCTTTCAGTGTGGGCTAGAAAGTAGCCATAGGAGAACCCCAACGGCTTATTTAGGCCTACAATACAGTTATATTTTCCTTTTTTTTGGTTTGCTTTTTGCTGGGCTTGCTGCCATTAGTAGTGCAGCCAGTACCATATTGTGAGTAATTTGCAGGGAGACTTGTGACCGTTGTGTTTAGCTCTTAGTAACACACATATCCACCTCAAACACCGAAGTGAGACAATTTATTAGGGGTTTGATTTAAATTAGGCAGAGTCTGCAGATTTTTTTTTTTTTACGTTTATTTCTTTTTATAACTCAAAGTAATCTGGCAAAGCAGTGTGCTTTCAGTGTTGGGCTAGAAAATAGCCATAGGAGAACCCCAACGGCTTATTTAGGCCTACAATAGCGTTATATTTTCCTTTTTTTGGTTTGCTTGTGGCTGGGCTTGCAACCATTAGTAGTGCAGCTAGTACCATATTGTGAGTAATTTGCAGGGAGAATTGTGACCGTTTTGTTTAGCTCTTAGTGACACACATATCCACCTCAAACACCGAAGTGAGACAATTTATTAGGGGTTTGATTTAAATTAGGCAGTTTTTTTTTTTTTTTTTTTTTTTTTTTCGTTTATTTCTTTTTATAACTCAAAGTAATCTGGCAAAGCAGTGTGCTTTCAGTGTTGGGCTAGAAAATAGCCATAGGAGAACCCTAACGGCTTATTTAGGCCTACAATAGCGTTATATTTTCCTTTTTTTTGGTTTGCTTGTGGCTGGGCTTGCAACCATTAGTAGTGCAGCTAGTACCATATTGTGAGTAATTTGCAGGGAGAATTGTGACCGTTTTGTTTAGCTCTTAGTGACACACATATCCACCTCAAACACCGAAGTGGGACAATTTATTAGGGGTTTGATTTGAATTAGGCAGAGTCTGCTAATTTATTTTTTTTTTACGTTTATTTCTTTTTATAACTCAAAGTCATCAGGCACAGCACAAAATCCAGTTGTGTGCTGTCAGTGTAGGGTAGAAACTAGCCATAGCAATAGGATAGCATCGTTTATGTTTAAAAAAAAAAAAAAATTAAAGTTTACACTTTAATTTTGAAAATGTTTAACTCGAGGGCTAGGGGTAGAGGACGAGGGCGTGGACGTGGGCGTCCAACTACTGCAGGGGTCAGAGGCTGTGGTCCGGGGCGGGGTGAGACACCACCTGCTGATGAGGGAGCAGGGGAACGCCGCAGAGCTACGATCCCTAGGTTCATCATGCCTCAAGTTACTGGGACTCGTGGTAGAGCACTGTTGAGGCCAGAACAGTGCGAAGAGGTGATGTCGTGGATTGCGGACAATGCTTCTAGCCATTTGTCCACCAGTCAGTCTTCCACGCAGTCCACCCATGTCACCGAAATCAGCACTCCTCCAGCTTCTCCACCTCAGCCTCCTTCCCCCCAGTCTGCCCCCTCCCAGCAAAATTTGGCATTTGAACCGGCATACTCTGAGGAACTGTTTTCTGGACCCTTCCTACACTCACAAACCACTTGTCCGGTTGCTGCTGAGCTATTTTCCGATGCCCAGGTTTTCCACCGGTCGCAGTCTGTGGGTGATGATGACATTATTGACGTAGTGGAAGAAGTGTGTAAAGAGGTGTCGGACGATGAGGAGACACGGTTGTCAGACAGTGGTGAAGTTGTTGTCAGGGCAGGAAGTCCGAGGGGGGAGCAGACTGAGGGATCGGAGGATGATGAGGTGACGGACCCAAGCTGGGTTGATAGGCCGGGTGAACACAGTGCTTCTGAGACGGAGGCGAGTCCTATAGCAGAACAGGTTGGAAGAGGCAGTGGTGGGGCCAGACGGAGAGGCAGGGCCAGAGCTGGTGCATCAGCGCCAAATCTTTCTCGTAGTCAAGCTCCCGTGGTGAGGGCTAGATTTTCAGAAGTCTGGAGGTTCTTTAAAGAAACACCGGATGACCGACGGACTGTGGTGTGCAACCTGTGCCAAACCAGGATCAGCAGGGGTTCCACCACTACTAGCTTAACCAGTATGCGCAGGCATATGAATGCTAAACACCCCACTCAATGGCACCAAGCCCGTTCACCTCCAGCCGGGCACACCACTGCTCCTTCCCCTATGTCATCTTCTAGTCAGCCCCCTGCCCAGGACCCCGGTCCAAACACCTCCCGTGCGAAAACCCCATCTTCGCTTCCACGATCCTCCACAGCATCCACCAGCGTTCAGCTCTCCATACCCCAGACGCTGGAGCGCAAAAGGAAATATAGTGCAACCCACCCACACGCCCAAGCCTTCAACGTCCACATCTCCAAACTGCTTAGCCTGGAGATGCTGCCCTATAGGCTGGTAGAGACCGAGGCCTTTCGAAACCTCATGGCGGCGGCCGCCCCTCGGTATTCGCGGCCAGCTTGTCCAGCACTGGCAGGGGTACGCTTTACAAGGCCTTTGCCAGTTTTATGTCACCCCAGCAAGACACTATCACCTGTCCCCAGTCTCGTCAGAGTAGGGCTGATCTTTACAGAAAGATGGTGAGGGAGTACGTAGCTGACCATACCATCGTCCTAAATGATCACACAGCTCCCTACAACTACTGGGTTTCAAAGCTGGACATGTGGCACGAACTGGCGCTGTACACCTTGGAGGTTCTTGCCTGCTCTGCCGCTAGCGCGTTGTCCGAGCGGGTTTTCAGTGCAGCTGGTGGCATCATCACCGATAAGCGTACACGCCTGTCGACTGACAGCGCTGACAGGCTGACGCTTATCAAGATGAATAAAGCCTGGATTTCCCTGGATTTTCATTCTCCACCAGGTGAAAGTAGCTCAACCTGAATAATGTATGCACTCCTCATACTGATTGTCCTCCTTCTCCTCCTCCTTGTACACTAAAGCAGAGGAAACTGGCTATTTTTCCTTAATTTTTCTGGAGGGCCACCTACCCGGTCCTCTGTTTTAAACAATTTTTGGGAGTGCCACATACAGGCACTCAATCTATTTAATTTTTCTAGAGGACCACCTACCTGCTCCTCTGGTTTGAAAACTTTTTTGGACTGCCACATACAGGCACTATCCAAATTAAATTGTCTCCATAGCAGCCTCCACACGTCGTCTTTTTAGCTGCCTCCACACGTTGTCTCCATTGCTACCTCCACACGTCATCGCCATAGCTGCCTCCAAAAGTCGTGCATATAGCTGCCTCCATACATGGTCCCCTTATCAAACAGCTGTGTCAGGAGGAATTTTGGGTTGTTTTCATGGCTTCCATACAAACTTGTTAACTTTGTCGCCACCCTGCTGTGTAATCCACAAAATATACTGGCAAGCTTTTATCATTTACCAATATTATTTCAGCGCTTCTTGCGCATCTGTTTACATTCCCCTCACACGCCATAACCCAAACTTATAAGAATACTACTACACTTGATTTTATACAAAAGTTTCTTAGAGGTGCTGTTTGGGGAGGAGCCGAGAGACAGGGGCTTGGACCGCCAGCTCCATCCCAAGATCCAACTAACATAGTTTTAACTGCAGCACCTTTAATCTACTACTAGTTCACTGCCTCCATACATGGTCCCCTTATCAAACGAGCTATGTCAGGCAGAATTTTCAGGTGTTTCACCAGATACATAGTGGAACTCGGCCCATCTGTCGCCGCCATGCTGGAGTACTGAAGTTGCAATCATAGCAGCGCAATATGGATGCCCCATACTGTCGCTCTTAATCATGGAACCATTTCCGAAAAAACAATTAAAAATAGAACCACTATGCTACTCCATTATTCCTAGGTGAAATATTCAAACGACCCCGCCTGCTTTGAAAATTATAATTTTTTCAAAGTAAACGCTTCTGGCCCCCAGGCCCATTTTGGGTGGGGAGGAGCCGAGAGACAGGGGCTTGGACAGGCGAAAGCTCGCCTGGCAGCGGACCACCAGCACCATCCCAAGATTAGGCAGCCTCAGAGGCATCCATGCATGCTGCCCCTGCTGTTTCCTGTCCATTTCTCTCCACGATCCTCCACAGCGTCCACGAATGTCTCCATGTGCAACTTTCAACTGTCTATACCCCAGACGCTGGAGCACGAGAGGATATGCAGCACATCATCCCCTTATCAAACGAGCTGTGTCAGGCAGAATTTTCAGGTGTTTCACCAGATACATAATGGAACTCAGCCCATCTGTCGCCGCCATGCTGGAGACCTGAAGTTTCAATCATAGAAGCAATATGGATGCCCCAGTAGTCACTCTTAATCATGGAAGTCGTCTCCATGGCTGCCTCCACATGTCGTCCCCCTATCAAACGAGCTGTGTCAGGCGCATTTTTCGGGTGTTTCACCAGATACGTTATGGAACTTGGTCACTATGTCGCCATATGTCGCGCTCACCTCCTTTGGTTCCTCTCTGCCACCCATTGGTTTGAAGCCTGAGTCCATTTAGGGTATGTCGCCATGCCACTCTCTAGCCTGCCGCTGCTGCCACTGCCTCTGCATGCCGTCCCCTATAGTGTCAGGGTCAATTATTGGATGTTTTAGATGCTATCTAGCCTCATTCTGTCACTTTGTCATGGCCATGCTGTTGCCCATAATTTTGGCATAATGGTGCGTTTAAGCATCCTCAGAGGCATCCATGCGTGCTGCCCCTGCTGTTTCCTGTCCATTTCCGTGGTGTTTCCATCCTTTTCTGAGGTTCCCAGGTGTTTGGCCAAGCTTCCGTGTGCAGAGCCTTGGTCCCCTTGAAAAATCTCGAGTCTCCCATTGACTTCAATGGGGTTCGTTATTCGAGACGAGCACTCGAGCAACGGGAAAAGTTTGTCTCGAATAACAAGCACCCGAGCATTTTAGTGCTCGCTCATCTCTAATTGTGTTCCATTTATTACAAGTGATTTTTCCTAAGCATTTGCAATTGGAAGGAAATAGTATTTAACAATCAAAAATGATTGCTAGAAACTATATTAAAATACAGAATCACAAAAGAGTATTTCATTTTCTGCTATTTCATTTACATATCAAGCTGCAGAACAAATTATTTAATCTTTAATAATGAGTATGTTCACAAATGAGTGGTTGCAAATGTACCCAAGGCAGATATATATTATTAGCTGAAGTTACAAAGTGCTGCGATTAAACAAAAAGAAGAAAAACCAGAAGGTGCTCAAGGTCTCATGGTAAATCTCATGGCTGTTTCTTTACTAGAACGTAACAGCACCTCCTGGAATCTGCACACTTAGCCTCTAAGATCGCCAGGACATACTGAGATTCCACAGTGCGCTAAGGAGCATAGCCCGTGCAATCACTGGAAAATTAAGAAGAAATACAAATGTGCAAAGTAGCTATTGCATCTTTAGTGTACTGTTATGTTTTGTTAATATGCACAATAAAACATGACAATAAGAAGCCATCACGGGCGAGTGCCATTTCTGTCCTCCTACATTGGAACTAGTATTTTATGCCCACTTATTTGACAGTGCTCTTCCAAAGTTAAATCTTTAATGTTATTTTTATGGGCACAAATTGCTCTTTGGATATGTAGCTGGTCATAGAAAGAAAGGATCGTAAGGTGGTTTCTAGATTACTGCTCAGTTTATGGCCATACCATGCTCCTTTTGCAAAACTTCTGAGGTGCCAGTGTAGTGGAAAAGGAAGTAATCACATTTTGAAAACTGCACCCCTCAAGGAATTTTTTAAGGAATACAGTATGAATTTTGACCCCCCCACACCCACCCCCCTCTTGGTATTGCAATAATTTATTCTTCAGAAATCGCAGTTTATGGGATGTGTATCTGTCTGGATACAACATATTGGACATGTAATTTGAGATGTAAATTTCATATTCACTGTAACTGTACATAACTCTTTCAAAAGCAAACATGAGGTCACAATGACCACCATTTGAAAGAAATTTGATCAAATGTTTCGAACTGAGTGATGATTTGTTTGGGTTCCTTTGCACTGGTATCTCAGGGCTCTGCAAATGCAACATAGTTCCTGAAAACTAGTACATTTGCCCTCCAAAAGCCAATTGTCACTTCCTCCCTTCTGAGTCCCACTGTGTGCCACTACAGCAATTTCCAACCATGTGTAGGGTATTTCTGCATTTAAGAGAAACTACATAACAAACTATTGGGTGCATTTTCTTCTTTAAACTTTTGTAAAAACAATTCATTTCAGAGCTGCTTCAGAAGCTCAGCGGCCCTACATCTCTTTTGTGGCCTTTTGTGCGCCCATAAAGTGGGTTACATGTACATGTTGGGTTTTGCCATACACATTAGAAACTGCACAGCAAACTCTAATGCTGCATGGATGTCTAAACATTACATGTATAAACATTTTATTATTATTAAAACTTGAAAATTGCACAAAGAACTTCCATTTTATTTTAATTATGTATGATATGTAAGGGTTCACTAACTCACCAAAAGCTGTTGTAACTAGTTTAAAGGAGTTGTCCCATGAACCAAGTTAGGCCCTATCCACAAGATAATTTGCTGATCAGTGGGGGTCTCAGTGATGAGACCACAGATCATGAGAACGAGGAGTCCATTTGGGTCCCAGGTACCTTACTCGGTCCCCTTATTGCTCCCAGAGATTAATGGAGCAGATAACTGCACATGACTGTTCTGCTTCATTTAGCTCTGTGGAGCTGATGGAGATTGCCATGCGTGGCACTGCAGTAAATAAACACAAAAAATATTAATCTAAATTTACCAGAGGAAGTAGAACATTTCACCAAAAAACACTTTGAGAATCAATTGGGTAGAGTAAAACGTTGTAAAGTTATTGCAGCATACAGTGGCACCGGGCAGATTTGACAAATAAGGCTGTGTCCTATAGGTGAAAATGAACATAAACATTAATATGATTTACACTAAAAACACATACCGTAGACTTTCTCTATATAGTCTTTAACTCTATATTACCATTTACTTATAAGTTAGATTTTTTTATACCATATATAGGAAGATAATACAGGTTTGGAAACCTTTAAATTATCTTACTTTACTTATGTTGCAAAGTATGTTTAGATTACTATGTATATATTTATAGATAGGCTCCTTTTTAAACCTTTATTTTATAATTTTCCAACTTTTCCAACTAAGGGGTTTGGTCTCCAGAAAAGGGAGCATGGTTGGCCATCAAACAGTTTATGCACCAACAAATAGGATGGCACACTACATTGAGGTGAACTCTTTGACACATTACTACACTCACACATGTCTTTTTGAAGTTTTTTTTAACATTTGCTGAATTTTCGCTTTTTGCAGATATGTGCAATAACACATGTAGCACAGATGTGAAGCCTTGGTTTTGGACATGCACATAACAATTTTGGGCACACTGGTGAGTCATGTGGGGCATTTTCTATTATAAACTTTGAACATCTCCTCTCTATTTATGTTCTGGACATCATGCACATTATATCACATTATTTATATATTTTTTAAATTAAGTTTAGCCTTATATAGATTATATTGCGGTATATGATCGTGTCTGATGTATTTAAATACATCACCCTACTGTAAAATTATTTTAGTTGACAATTATATAGTTAATTGTTTACTTCCTATTTGTACTGTTCAGTGACACTATTTGCACGTGAAAGATGGAGCAAACTAAAAAGTTGTCATGCCTGATCATTACTTCCAGTATAACTTGCCAAACAAAGACATTTGCCACGTTAGACATTTCATTAAAAGAATATCTTCTGCTGTTTTACTTTGCACACCCATTGCCAATAACAGCACAATCTTAAATTCTGAAAATTCTGTCTGGAAAACATATTTTGGTATTTACAAGCTACATTTACTTAGACAACACTAACTACATCTTTTAGATTTGTGAAAAAGTTACAAACAGTAATCATGCTAAGTAGCTCAACTACAATCAGATTTTTGTACAGGTTAAAAAGTTTTGTTAAAGGAAACCTACCAGGAGGATTCTATTATCAGATGTAGAACTGTAGAACTTGTTAACTAACTTGTTTTAGTAATATGTAAATGAACGGCAGATGCTACTAGGGTGTGTCCTAGCCTGGCTGGGCAATGGGAGCTAATTCACATAAACATACAAGTTTATTTACATATTAATAAAATAAAGTTTTTAACAAGTTAGGTTAGGTGCCAGGTTTATGAAATTACAGAATAGGGCAAAGGAAGGCATGAGGAATCTACCATCAGGTCTACTTTTGATAGTAGATTCCTCATGGTAGCTTTCCTTTAAGATGGGATCACCATATTTATCAATACAGTGCTTCCTGAAAGATGATATTGAAAACGAATATCTACAATATATTGTAAAGTTATGGTTAAATGAATTGGACTTTAACATGATCAATTTAATTTTGCATGGTATAGTAATTCTCATAAATTTGGTTTTAAAATATACATATCAGAAATAGATAAAATAATTGTGTCATGTCCACACTGATGATTGCTTAGCTCATTTTTCATATTATATGTTGAATGTTTTCATCATATATTAGTCAATGCCTCTATAAAATTGTGCACTCAGCTTAGCCAATAAAGTTATCATGTAATCATCATTAACTTGTATTCAATTATTAATTCTTTCCTTAAGGGCTGTCTGTGGACTAAGTATCTCATCTAAATGGGGAGGCTGGGATAGTCAGTAAGGGAAGAGATAATCATTGCCGGCATGAATAATTGAAGTTTAATAATTTTAACTGCAGTTAGAAATGATTCCCCATACTTGTTACATGACCATAGAGCCTGCAGCTCAAAAGTTGATCAGTTCTCTTTCTTGTTCATTAAACGCTATAAAAAGAGAGACTAAGGTATTGAATATTTTAAGATGACCTCAAATGGGATGGTGATGGTGAAAAATATGACCCTTTCTTTGAAGAAAATCTACCATCAAAATTGAGTTTGATAAATCAGGGGCATTTATTCATAGAGCCAGAGCAAGGTCTTCTTCCGTCTAAAATCAACCTTTAAAAGTATGTTAATGAGCTCATCCCCACTGCTCCCTCCCTCTGCCTGTGCAATCTAGCAGCAGCAGGAAGGGCCAAGGGAGGGAGACCTGCTTTGCTTATTGTCACAACCCTGCAGCACTGAGGTGCTCTAGAAACACCCACCAGAGCCTTTCAGGCCCATGGGCATGATTTTATACATTGATTTTAGAAGGAAGGAGGCCATGGATAACAAATAAAAAGATTACCACAGTCAAAGGTGCCTTCCACAAATGTGGCTATACGCTGTTTATACCGCCCTATTTAGCAGTTACTCCTACAACTTCTTTTGTTTTTAACCTCACAATCCATGAAGGATCTGTTGGGGCCCCAAACATTACATAACTGAATTATTGGATTGCTACACTATTATCAATAATGATTTCTAACTATTATTGTACTGAAGGGAGTGTTGAAGTTCTCTTGGTAGTGGCTGAACCAAGTCACTGGCGCTTACCTCTCTTGTAGCTCACCATGAATTTTCAAACACTCTCTCTATATTAAGATTTTTTTCTGGTATGCATATTTGTGCATACTATTTAACTAATTTAAAATATTGTAAATAAATTATATCAGCCATATAAAAAGCATATAACAAATAAATCTTAAACATATTAGAATGTAAAAGTAATTATCTCATATGATAGTGTAACAGAAAAAAACTTGCTTGTAGGTGCTGGCAGGGAGCCAGGTTAAGTTTAATGTTAAATAGTTTGTTAATTATTCATAATTATTTAACAGGATATTGTTTCCATTTAGTTAGTGCTCAGATGAGCAAGATTTTGTTTTCTGTTTTCCATGAAGTCTATGTTAAATTAAAAATGAGCAGGACTCTTACCTCAAACTCACAAGTCCCCCTACATCATTTTAGGTTATGTTTCTTATTACAGGCATTAGTTGCTGAAGTCCTCTGAAATCTGGTAACTTTTGTATGTTTCAAAGTAATATATATTAAAATTACTAAAGAAGCTGTTGAAATTTTTCAATTCCCTGAAATAGACAATGAAAGTGTGAAGCATTGTTATATGCAGAGATAAGGGAGAAGTTCAAAGATATTAGTGCAAGAGAATCATAGAGACCATGGCCGTGTCTATGTGATTATTTGAGTACAGATAAATATATATATATATATATATATATATATATATATATATATATATATATATTAATATCCAATTTGGAGCAAAGATCAATACATTCAGAGTGGCACACAGGTTCAGGTGAAGTCATCAACCATGATTTGTTTCATTAGTTATTATACTGCCATACAGGCTGATGTATAAGATAAGTTGTTGTTGTGGAGAGTAGTTTAAAAAGAGGGAGATTTTATGTGTTTTTCCTCCCCAAAGCAAAGGAGAAAAGATGGCGCAGAGCAGCGTCCTGTTAGACTCCACCCCTCTAGCCTTTTATCATCAGAAGGGTTAATTAATGAAGTCAGGAGAGACTTGTTATGATTGTGGTGCCCCCAGATCATCCCCACACCATGTCACCGGTCACGCCCCTGTATCTTTGATGAAGGCAAAAACCACACCCTACCATGCTTTGGTGGCGGTCATCTTAAAACAGCACACCTGTGGCCGAGCCAAGCAGACATTTTACAGTTATGTGGAGGGTGTGGTTTCTCAAGGATTTGAGGTTGGTTTCCTGTGGCTTTGCTCTGTTGGCAGCCATAGAAGCTGTTTGAGGGTAAAAGTAGGAAATGTTAGTGATGTTGTTGAGGGTGAAATTTATGTAGAATGATGGAAAAGTAGAAATATGACATGACTCAACATGAGAACTGATAGCACTGAGATGGAAAGCAGGTCCATAGAAATATATGTGTTTAGGTGTTGTAAAAAGAATTCTGGGAGTCCATTTAAAAATTATTTGATTCTGATGATTATAGAAACCCCCGGTGGTTGGAAAAAAATATTCAGCTAAGGCAGTGGGTGGTAGAAGAATTGATTTTAAAATAACATCTGTAAAAAGGTATTCCCCTGTATTACATTGTATTACCCCTAAGACTTGTAGTCCGACAGGGGAAAGGGCCGGCGAAGCTGCAGAGATAAGTAAAGGGTGCCAGCATTCCGGTCCATATCACAGTGTTATATTGTCTTGTCAGATAGAAGGTCAAAGGGGGAGACTATGAGATTCTCCTTCCCCCCTCCCCCAGCAGCAGAGAAACGAAAGATTAGAGAAAAAGTCTTTACAAAATCCATTTACATTTTCTCAGGTTAATAGTAAATAGAATTGGTAACCAGTGACATTAGAAACTATTTTAGTTGACTTGTGAGAAGTTCATTTGGTTTACTTTTTGAGCAAGTGTTTAGTAACAAAAGATTGTCGTTTATTGTTTTCTAATATGAAGTCCTGTGGAGTTATGTCCCTGAGTATTTTGCAGTACAGTTAAAATTATCTTATCCACAAATGTAGGACAATTCCAGATTTATCTGCAGAAGTTGAACATCATTGCCCCAAAAAGAAAGTGTATCCATTGTGATTGAGGATTTTCTGTTTATAGAAGTAGTGCCCCATGATTATAGAGCAAGCAGTTGCAGTGTCACACATGTGTCGACTCAAATTCTGTACCTTATGTCTTTTGCATCTAGATTTTTATTTGTTTTCAGACAATAAGGGTAAGTAGTATGTGTAGAAAGTTCAAAGGTTTCTTCATGTGTACATACAGTAGTTATACTGTTATACTGTTTTTCTATTTTTATGACTAGAGATGAGCGAGCACTAAAATGCTCGGGTACTCGTTATTCGAGACGAACTTTTCCCGATGCTCGAGTGCTCGTCTCGAATAACGAGCCCCATTGAAGTCAATGGGAGACTCGAGCATTTTTCAAGGGGACAATGGCTCTGCACAGGGAAGCTTGGCCAAACACCTGGGAACCTCAGAAAAGGATGGAAACACCACGGAAATGGACAGGAAACAGCAGGGGCAGCATGCATGGATGCCTCTGAGGCTGCTTAATCGCACCATTATGCCAAAATTATGGGCAACAGCATGGCCATGACAGAGTGACAGAATGAAGCTAGATAGCATCTAAAACATCCAATAATTGACCCTGACACTATAGGGGACGGCATGCAGAGGCAGCGGCAGCAGCGGCAGGCTAGAGAGTGGCATGGCGACATACCCTAAATGGACTCAGGCTTCAAACCAATGGGTGGCAGAGAGGAACCAAAGGAGGTGAGAAAGAAGCGCTCAAATAATATCGGTACATGATAAAAGTTTGCCAGTATATTTTGTGGATTACACAGCAGGGTGGCGACAAAGTTAACATGGAAGCCATGAAAACAACCCAAAATTCTGCCTGACACAGCTCGTTTGATAAGGGGACCATGTATAGAGGCAGTGAACTAGTAGTAGATTAAAGGTGCTGCAGTTAAAACTATGTTAGTTGGATCTTAGCATGGAGCTGGTGCTCCGCTGCCAGGCAAGCTTTCGCCAATCCAAGCCCCTGTCTCTAGGCTACTCCCCAAACAGCACTTCTAAGAACCTTTTGTATAAGATCAAGTGTAGTAGCGTTCTTATAAGTTTGGGATATGGCGAGTGAGGGTAATGTAAACAGATGCGCAAGAAGCGCTGAAATAATATCGGTAAATGATAAAAGTTTGCCAGTATATTTTGTGGATTACACAGCAGGGTGGCGACAAAGTTAACAAGTTTGATGTGGAATGCCCTGTAATAGCTCTTGGGCGGTGTGCCTTTTATCGCCTAGGCTCAGCAGTTTGAGCACCGCCTGCTGTCGTTTAGCGGCGGCACTGCTGCTGTGCCTAGAGCTACCGACTGATGGCGCCATGGCCACGGATGGTAATTCGGAGGAGGAGGAGGTGGAGGAGGGGTGGGAGGAGGAGGAGGTATAGTAGGCCTTTGAGACCTGGACCGAGGTAGGCCCCGCAATCCTCTGCGTCGGCAGTATATGACCAGCCCCAGGGTCAGACTCGGTCCCAGCGTGCACCAAGTTAAGTGTAGTAGCGTTCTTATAAGTTTGGGATATGGCGGGTGAGGGGAATGTAAACAGATGCGAAAGAAGCGCTGAAATAATATCCCTAAATGGTAAAAGTTTGCCAGTATATTTTGTGGATAACACAGCAGGGTGGCGACAAAGTTAACAACTTTGATGTGGAATCCATGAAAACAACCCAAATTTCTGCCTGACACACCTCGTTTGATAAGGGGACGATGTATGGAGGCAGCTATATGGACGACTTTTGGAGGTAGCAATGGAGACAACGTGTGGAGGCTGCTATGGAGACAATTTAATTTGGATAGTGCCTGTATGTGGCAGTCCAAAAAAGTTTTCAAACCAGAGGAGCAGGTAGGTGGCCCTCCAGAAAAATGAAATAGATTGAGTGCCTGTATGTGGCAGTCCAAAAAAGTTTTCAAACCAGAGGAGCAGGTAGGTGGCCCTCCAGAAAAATTAAATAGATTGAGTGCCTGTATGTGGTAGTCCAAAAAAGTTTTCAAACCAGAGGAGCAGGTAGGTGGCCCTCCAGAAAAATGAAATAGATTGAGTGCCTGTATGTGGCAGTCCAAAAAAGTTTTCAAACCAGAGGAGCAGGTAGGTGGCCCTCCAGAAAAATGAAATAGATTGAGTGCCTGTATGTGGCAGTCCAAAAAAGTTTTCAAACCAGAGGAGCAGGTAGGTGGCCCTCCAGAAAAATGAAATAGATTGAGTGCCTGTATGTGGCAGTCCAAAAAAGTTTTCAAACCAGAGGAGCAGGTAGGTGGCCCTCCAGAAAAATTGAATAGATTGAGTGCCTGTATGTGGCACTCCCAAAAATTGTTTAAAACAGAGGACCGGGTAGGTGGCCCTCCAGTAAAATTAAATGCATAAAGTACTATAGCTAGAGCCAGTGGGCCCTGTCAAAAAATAGCCAGTTTCCTCTGCTTTAGTGTACAAAGAGGAGGAGAAGGAGGAAAATGAGGAGGAGGAGTGGATAAATTATTCAGGTTGAGCTTCCTTCACCTGGTGGAGATTGGAAATTATGAGAAATCCAGGCTTTATTCATCTTAATAAGCATCAGCCTGTCAGCGCTGTCAGTCGACAGGCGTGTACGCTTATCGGTGATGATGCCACCAGCAGCACTGAAAACCCGCTCGGACAAGACGCTAGCGGCAGGGCAGGCAAGAACCTCCAAGGCGTACAGCGCCAGTTCGTGCCACATGTCCAGCTTTGAAACCCAGTAGTTGTAGGCAGCTGTGTGATCATTTAGGACGATGGTATGGTCAGCTACGTACTCCCTCACCATCTTTCTGTAAAGATCAGCCCTACTCTGCCGAGACTGGGGACAGGTGACAGTGTCTTGCTGGGGTGACATAAAGCTGGCAAAAGCCTTGTAAAGCGTACCCTTGCCAGTGCTGGACAAGCTGCCTGCTCGCCTGCTCTCCCTCGCTACTTGTCCCGCAGAACTACGCACTCTGCCGCTAGTGCTGTCAGAAGGGAAATAGTGTTTCAGCTTGTGCACCAGGGCCTGCTGGTATTCATGCATTCTCACACTCCTTTCCTCTCCAGGGATGAGAGTGGAAAGATTTTGCTTGTACCGTGGGTCCAGGAGAGTGAATACCCAGTAATCGGTGCTGGAATAAATTCTTTGAACGCGAGGGTCACGGGATAGGCAGCCTAGCATGAAATCTGCCATATGCGCCAGAGTACCAACGCGTAAGAATTCACTCCCCTCACTGGCCTGACTGTCCATTTCCTCCTCCTCCAACTCCTCCAACTCCTCTTCTTCTGCCCATACACGCTGAACAGTGAAGGACTCAACAATGGTCCCCTCTTGTGTCTCGCCAACATTCTCCGCCTCTTCCTCCTCATCCTCCTCCACCTCCACCTCCTCCGATATGCGCTGAGAAACAGACCTAAGGGTGCTTTGGCTATCAACAAGGGAATCTTCTTCCCCCGTCTCTTGTGACGAGCGCAAAGCTTCCGACTTCATGCTGATCAGAGAGTTTTTCAACAGGCCAAGCAGCGGGATGGTGAGGCTGATGATGACGGCATCGCCACTGACCATCTGTGTTGACTCCTCGAAGTTACTCAGCACCTGACAGATATCAGACATCCACGTCCACTCCTCATTGTAGACTTGAGGAAGCTAACTGACCTGACTACCAGTTCTGGTGGAAGTTGACATCTGGCAGTCTACAATCGCTCTGCTATGCTGGTAAACTCTGGATAACATGGTTAATGTTGAATTCCACCTCGTGGGCACGTCGCACAACAGTCGGTGAGCGGGCAGTTGGAGGCGGCGCTGCGCTGCCCTGAGAGTGGCAGCATCTGTGCTGGACTTCCTGAAATGCGCACAGATGCGGCGCACCTTCGTGAGAAAATCAGACAGATTGGGGTATGTCTTGAGGAAACGCTGAACTATCAGATTTAACACATGGGCCAGGCATGGCACATGTGTCAGTCTGCCGAGTTGCAGAGCCGCCACCAGGTTACGGCCGTTGTCACACACAACCATGCCTGGCTTCAGGTTCAGCGGTGCCAGCCACAGATCAGTCTGCGCCGTGATGCCCTGTAATAGCTCTTGGGCGGTGTGCCTTTTATCGCCTAGGCTCAGCAGTTTGAGCACCGCCTGCTGTCGCTTAGCGACGGCACTGCTGCTGTGCCTAGAGCTAGCGACTGATGGCGCCATGCCCACGGATGGTAGTTCGGAGGAGGAGGTGGAGGAGGGGTGGGAGGAGGAGGAGGCATAGTAGGCCTGAAAGACCTGGACCGAGGTAGGCCCCGCAATCCTCGGCGTCGGCAGTATATGACCAGCCGCAGGGTCAGACTCAGTCCCAGCCTCCACCAAGTTAACCCAATGTGCCGTCAGCGATATATAGTGGCCCTGCCCGGCAGCACTCGTCCACGTGTCCGTGGTCAGGTGGACCTTGTCAGAAACGGCGTTGGTCAGGGCACGGATGATGTTGTCTGACACGTGCTGGTGCAGGGCTGGGACGGCACATCGGGAAAAGTAGTGGCGGCTGGGGACCGAATACCGAGGGGCGGCCGCCGCCATGAGGTTGCGAAAGGCCTCGGTCTCTACTAGCCTATAGGGCAGCATCTCCAGGCTAAGCAATCTGGAGATGTGGACATTAAGGGCTTGGGCGTGCGGGTGGGTTGCACTATATTTCCGTTTCCGCTCCAGCGTCTGGGGTATGGAGAGCTGAACGCTGGTGGATGCTGTGGAGGATCGTGGAGGCGACGATGGGGTTTTTGTGCCAGGGTCCTGGGCAGGGGGCTGACTATCAGTTATAACTTTAATTTTTTTTTAACTTATTTTTGTGTTTTTTTGTGTTTTTTAGTTTTTTTTTGTGTTTTTTAGTTTTTAAAACCAAACGATGCTATCCTATTGCTATGGCTATTTTCTAGCCAAGTATGAAAGCACACTGATGAGATGACGCTGAGTTATGAAAAAATAAACGGAAAATAAAAAAAAACTGCCAGACTGTGCCTAATTGAAATCCAACCCCTAATAAATTTTACCACTTCGGTCTTTGCGATGGATATGTGCGTCACTAAGCGCTAAACACAGCGGTCGCAAGTCTCACTCCAAATTCCTCACAATTGGCTAGTAGATGCACTGCAGCAAGGACAGCCACCAGCAGATCAACCAGAAATAAAATATATATCACGCTATTGTAGGCATAAGTAAGCCGTTTGGATTCTCCTTTGGCTATTTTCTAGCCAAGTATGAAAGCACACTGATGAGATGACGCTGAGTTATGAAAAAATAAACGTAAAATAAAAAGAAACTGCCAGACTGTGCCTAATTGAAATCCAACCTCTAATAAATTTTCCCACTTCGTTCTTTGCGATGGATATGTGCGTCACTAAGCGCTAAACACAGCGGTCGCAAGTCTCACTCCAAATTCCTCACAATTGGCTAGTAGATGCACTGCAGCAAGGACAGCCACCAGCAGATCAACCAGAAATAAAATATATATCACGCTATTGTAGGCGTAAGTAAGCCGTTTGGATTCTCCTTTGGCTATTTTCTAGCCGAGTATGAAAGCACACTGATGAGATGACGCTGAGTTATGAAAAAATAAACGTAAAATAAAAAGAAACTGCCAGACTGTGCCTAATTAAAATCCAACCTCTAATAAATTTTCCCACTTCGGTCTTTGCGATGGATATGTGCATCACTAAGCGCTAAACACATCGGTCGCAAGTCTCACTCCAAATTCCTCACAATTGGCTAGTAGATGCACTGCAGCAAGGACAGCCACCAGCAGATCAACCAGAAATAAAATATATATCACGCTATTGTAGGCGTAAGTAAGCCGTTTGGATTCTCCTTTCGCTATTTTCTAGCCAAGTATGAAAGCACACTGATGAGATGACGCTGAGTTATGAAAAAATAAACGTAAAATAAAAAGAAACTGCCAGACTGTGCCTAATTGAAATCCAACCCCTAATAAATTTTCCCACTTCGGTCTTTGTGATGGATATGTGCGTCACTAAGCGCTAAACACAGCGGTCGCAAGTCTCACTCCAAATTCCTCACAATTGGCTAGTAGATGCACTGCAGCAAGGACAGCCACCAGCAGATCAACCAGAAATAAAATATATATCACGCTATTGTAGGTGTAAGTAAGCCGTTTGGATTCTCCTTTGGCTATTTTCTAGCCAAGTATGAAAGCACACTGATGAGATGACGCTGAGTTATGAAAAAATAAACGTAAAATAAAAAGAAACTGCCAGACTGTGCCTAATTGAAATCAAACCCCTAATAAATTTTCCCACTTTGGTGTTTGAGGTGGATATGTGTGTCACTAAGAGCTAAACACAACGGTAGCAAGTCCCCCTGCAAATTCCTCACAATATGGTACTAGCTGCACTACTAGTGCCAGCAAGCCCAGCCACAAGCAAACAAAAAAAAAAAAGTATAACGTTATTGTAGCCCTAAGAAGGGCTGTTGGGTTCTTGTTGAATCACTCCTGCCTAACACTATTCTAATAGAACACCCTAACGCTTTCCCTGACCAGCAGCAGCTCTCTCCCTAGCGGCATCCAGACACAGAATGATCCGAGCAGCGCGGGCAGCGGCTAGTCTATCCCAGGGTCACCTGATCTGGCCAGCCAACCACTGCTATCGACGTGTAAGGGTACCACGTCATGCTGGGTGGAGTGCAGAGTCTCCTGGCTTGTGATTGGCTCTGTTTCTGGCCGCCAAAAAGCAAAACGGCGGGAGCTGCCATTTTCTCGAGCGGGAGAAGTATTCGTCCGAGCAACGAGCAGTTTCGAGTACGCTAATGCTCGAACGAGCATCAAGCTCGGACGAGTATGTTCGCTCATCTCTATTTATGACCTTTTATCTTGATCTAAACTTATTTTGTCCCTTTTGCGGTTATACAACTTCAAGATCAAGGGTCTAATTTTATGTATAACCAGTGTTTTCCCTAGGTTTAGACCTCTGAAATGCCTGTGGGACTCCATATACATCCAGAAAGACCATTGATCCAAGGTCACCAGCATTGAGAAGTACTGGCTCAAAGCCAAGGACAATAAAGAAAAAAAGATAAAGGCTCATAGCTCATTATCTAGTGAGATGAGACCCTCTAGTTTTTGAGCAGATAACGGCAGCTTAATTATAATTATCTCTCAGATTTTTAGCAAATTACAGTTTATGTATCATATAATAATTAAGCTGTGTGCTCATAAATGCAGCTCAAACACTTAAACAGCCTGGTACTAGTGTATACAATACGATTTCTTTCTATTTTGAGCAGGTTATGCACTTTATATGCATCCAGTTAACATACTGCATTTGGAGAAAATCTAGGGAATTGGTTAAATTTAATTAAGTTTCTTCCTCTCATGGAGGCGCATGATTATGTGGCCCGTATGGCCCAGGAGACGGTGGGATTTTCTCACGTCAAAGACTCAGTACCCTGACCTTGTACTCTTTGTGGATGGTTCCAGGTAATATTATGAAGGTAAATGTGATTAAGATGTTTTATGCTGTCATTGTACAACACAACAAGGAACCAAGTACAGGCAGTCCCCAGGTTACATACAAGATAGGGTCTGTAGGTTTGTTCTTAAGTTGAATTTGTATGTAAGTCGGAACTGTATATTTTATCATTGTAATCCCAGCCAGAGCTTTTTTGGTCTCTGTGACAATTGGATTTTAAAAATTTTGGGTTGTCATTAGAATCAGGATTAACAATAAATCTTCATTACAGACACCTTTGATAACTGTTACAGCTGTTTATTGTAGCCTAGGACTAAAGTACAATAAATTACCAATATCCAGTGGTTCGTTTGTAACTAGGGGTCGTATGTCGAGTGTTCTTAAGTAGGGGACCGCATGTATAAGAAACAGAAGCACTTCCATTACATATTAGCACACAAATAGATGTATAGAGTAGGGTCTAAAAGTAATAGCCAGGGGCATCTAATTGAAGAACTCAAAATATACAGAGAAACAGGGATGCCCATAATATATCACAAGTATTTTATTGAGGGTAAGTAACAAAACAAATACATTTAAAAACATTTAAAAAGCACTATCAGTGCTAAAAACAAGCCAATAGACCCCGTGCCTATTGAATAATAAGTAATGGCTATATTCACGTGAAAAAACACAACAGCAGCATAGAAGAATATAATCAAACAAATATCAAATCCACAAGTGTGGTACAAGTCAAGCAGCTGTGTGATGCATCAAACCATAATTACCTGTGTAGCATAAATGTAGAAGCTAGGCACCGGGGGTTAGTGAGGTCCCCACGCGTTTCGCCTGCTTGACCAGGCTCCCAGGCATGTCCAAGGCAACTGTTGTTGTCGAGATGTGCGAGGTACTGAACAAGGAACATGATGCATATGGAGATTTGCATGATAGCTATAAGTGTAAGAAAGTGCTGTCCACATTTGGTGAGAATAGTTATAGCTCTGGAGAGTTATGTTACATGAAACGTATGTGGACGAAACATGAATGAGTGAAGGCTATGGAGATGTGTCAAGCCTGGTCAGGAAGCCTGATCAAGCAGGCGAAACATGTGGGGATCTCTCTAGCCCCCGGTACCTAGCTTCTACATTTATGCTACACAGGTAATTATGGTTTGATGCATCACACAGCTGCTTGACTTGTACCACACTTGTGGATTTGATATTTGTTTGATTATATTCTTCTATGCTGCTGTTGTGTTTTTTCACCTGAATATAGCCTACTGGCTTGTTTTTAGCACTGATAGTGCTTTTTAAATGTATGTGTTTTGTTACTTACCCTCAATAAAATACTTGTGATATATTATGGGCATACCTGTTTCTCTGTATATTTTGAGATATTAGCACAAGAAGTGGAACAGATCTGAATTAGAAGAAGTATGTCCCTTAGCTTAGTGTAACACAGATAGCATGTACGTAGATTCAAGGTACGCTTGGAACAGCTCATCTTAACAGCCCTATGTGGAAAGGCAGAGTGTTCATCACACCAGCAGAAGGCGCCTAGTGAAACGTGCAGACCTGATTAGACCTTATAGAGAGGCTACTTGAACTAATATAAAAAACAGTCTGATCTGTGGACAATGGACTCTTTACAACCTATTGTGACCCAGGTGACTTATGGTTATATCCACCAGTTTAAAACATTCATATGCTCCAGTATCTGGTGTAGTGGCCTCTGTGCTACAGGATGTGAAGGTGCCACCCCAGCACACCCAAGATATTTTGTACCTTTCCCAGAGAGAAATACCAAGTATTGACTATGCTCAGTTGTGGAGTATATGAGTATATTTTGGAGCACAAAAGGCTGGCCAAAAGCAAGAACAAAAACCCCTGTGAAAAGTGGTCTACGGGTATGAGTGACCAGAAGTGCTCAAAGATACCCACTTTTCAAGAAAAGTTAAGATTTAGGGATAGATGAGTATTTCACATCCTAACCCATTCACAAAGTAGAAGGAAGGTTGAGAGGTTGACTGGGACTTGACACTAGGGACTTGAAAGATCCAAAAGGCAATGGTGGAGACGGGAAACCATGGACCGAGATTCTACTATTGGCTATTAGCCCTTTCAGTAAGATATAGGCCAGTAAAAAAGACAGGATTGAGTCCCTAGGAGATTTGATTTGGTTTGGTTCCTAGATTAGGATGTTATTATTCACAGTTGCTCCAAATGCAGTATGGGAGACTTACAGACTATATGATAACCTTACACATACACTGTACTAAAGTATGTTTTTTAAGTTTTCTCCTAAATTAGCTTCAACCTGGAGATCGTTTGGCGATAAAGAGGCATATGAGATAGAGAGATGACCCTGGATTTGATGGTGCCTTCCAGGTTCTGCGGACAACAAGTACTTCAGAAAAGCTAGAAAGAACATCTAATTGCATCCACTAAAGTCAAGATGCCTCATTAAAGTTTTGATAGGGATTAATAAACCTCTTAGGAAAAACAAATAAACTAGCATTGGCCGTCCGTGGGACTCTTAGATTTGGGTGGCAAAGTGATTGGAGGTCAGCCCTTAAAAAACTATGATTTTTTCCTCTTATGTGTATCCTTATTAGTCTATTATTCTGTTTTGAGGCCCTGGAAAACCAAGAGGAGAGAACAGAAGTACATTGAACTCCAAAGGGCCTCATTCACCTTGATGGTGAGTGCAACAGTCTTCCCCTGTGGGGACATTGGAGTCTCAACACCTATGTAATACCTGAGTGATATATAGGTATATGTTGAAAGAGAAAGGATAGGAGGAGTCTAATCAGTAGACAAGTCCAAGTACAAAGGGGTGTGGAGCGTTAGTCTCTGCCAGTCTCAAACTGGTGAAGAAATCCTATCCCCTTACCCACTGCTGACTAACTCTTAAGGGATTAACTGAGGTGTGAGGGAGAGATAACATAAAAACATTTTAGGGGGGACTGTGAAGCATTGTTATATGTTTAATGAAAATGCATTTATTTGTATGTGCTTGCTAAATGCTGAAACTAAGAGGAAGCTCAACTGTGGATGAAGATTTATAACAAAGTGATAACACACTCCTGTGTAGAGAAGAATATAAAGGCTCCCTGATTTACGATACTACCAATTCCAGGGAAAGAGATGTTTTTTGGTTCTGCGATGCCTATGTGATAATTATTTAAACAATGAACTGTGGACATTACCTTTTTGTCTTTAACTAACCAAGCCCAGGTCCTGCTTGGTTTCTGTATAATCCTTTGTGAAGCAACTCTAAATCTTTGAAACGTAAGCATAGCTTTACAATTATGTAATGATTATATGTATGTATTGAGATGTCTGTTGCAACATCATTCACCAACAGCACATGACTATATACACTGTGTGGCAGACCTTTTCTACTTCAATGTACCATTTCCCAAAATATTATCTACTGATTGCGTCCAATCCAAAGGTGGTAGTGTATGAGTAGATTTTGGAGTATATTGAATGCTTTTCAAGTTGGCTATAAGATTTTCTGGTATCTAAGGCATGCCAGTTCCATAGGAAATAAACTTTTGCCAAAAGTGGTCATAGGTATAATTTACTAGAATTAATAATAGGTACCCATTTTACAACAGAAGTCAGACTTTAGGGATAGATTATACATAACATTCACAAATTAGCAGAAAGGTTGAGAGGTTGAATGGAACTCTAAAACTAAAGATTCAAAACGCAATGGTGGAGACCAGGAAATAATGGACCAAAAGTGTACCATATTAGCCTTTTCTGGAAAGATATAAGCCCAGTAAAAAGACATAATTGAGTCCCTCTGACTTACAGACTAGATGATAACTAGAGATGAGCGAACATACTCGTCCGAGCTTGATGCTCGATCGAGCATTAGCGTACTCGTAACTGCTCGTTGCTCGGACGAGTATTTCGCCCGCTCGAGAAAATGGCAGCTCCCGCCGTTTTGCTTTTTGGCGTCCAGAAACAGAGCCAATCACAAGCCAGGAGACTCTGCACTCCACCCAGCATGACGTGGTACCCTTACACGTCGATAGCAGTGGTTGGCTGGCCAGATCAGGTGACCCTGGGATAGACTAGCCGCTGCCCGCGCTGCTCGGATCATTCTCTGTCTGGATGCCGCTAGGGAGAGAGCTTCTGCTGGTCAGGGAAAGCGTTAGGGTGTTCTATTAGCTTACTGTTAGGCAGGAGTGATTCTACAACAGCCCTTCTTAGGGCTACAATAACGTTATCCTTTTTTTTTTTATTTGCTTGTGGCTGGGCTTGCTGGCACTAGTAGTGCAGCTAGTACCATATTGTGAGGAATTAGCAGGGGGACTTGCTACCGTTGTGTTTAGCTCTTAGTGACACACATATCCACCTCTGCCAGTTTCTTTTTATTTTACGTTTATTTTTTTCATAACTCAGTGTCATCTCATCTTGCATAGTAGTGTGCTTTAATACTTGGCTAGAAAATAGCCATAGGAGAATCCAAACGGCTTACTTACGCCTACAGTAGCGTTATATATATTTGATTTCTGGTTGATCTGCTGGTGGCTGTAGTTGTTGCAGTGCATCTACTAGCAAATTGTGAGCAATTTGGAGTGAGACTTGCGACCACTGTGTTTTGCGCTTAGTGATGCACATATCCATCGCAAAGACCGAAGTGGGAAAATTTATTAGGGCCCGGGGTTGGATTTCAATTAGGCACAGTCTGCCATTTCCTTTTTTATTTTACGTTTATTTTTTTCATAACTCAGCGTCATCTCATCTGGCATAGTAGTGTGCTTTAATACTTGGCTAGAAAATAGCCATAGGAGAATCCAAACGGCTTACTTACGCCTACAGTAGCGTTATATATATTTGATTTCTGGTTGATCTGCTGGTGGCTGTAGTTGTTGCAGTGCATCTACTAGCAAATTGTGAGCAATTTGGAGTGAGACTTGCGACCACTGTGTTTTGCGCTAAGTGACGCACATATCCATCGCAAAGACCGAAGTGGGAAAATTTATTAGGGCCCGGGGTTGGATTTCAATTAGGCACAGTCTGCCATTTCCTTTTTTATTTTACGTTTATTTTTTTCATAACTCAGCGTCATCTCATCTGGCATAGTAGTGTGCTTTAATACTTGGCTAGAAAATAGCCATAGGAGATTCCAAACGGCTTACTTACGCCTACAGTAGCGTTATATATATTTGATTTCTGGTTGATCTGCTGGTGGCTGTAGTTGTTGCAGTGCATCTACTAGCAAATTGTGAGCAATTTGGAGTGAGACTTGCGACCACTGTGTTTTGCGCTTAGTGACGCACATATCCATCGCAAAGACCGAAGTGGGAAAATTTATTAGGGCCCGGGGTTGGATTTCAATTAGGCACAGTCTGCCATTTCCTTTTTTATTTTACGTTTATTTTTTTCATAACTCAGCGTCATCTCATCTGGCATAGTAGTGTGCTTTAATACTTGGCTAGAAAATAGCCATAGGAGAATCCAAACGGCTTACTTACGCCTACAGTAGCGTTATATATATTTGATTTCTGGTTGATCTGCTGGTGGCTGTAGTTGTTGCAGTGCATCTACTAGCAAATTGTGAGCAATTTGGAGTGAGACTTGCGACCACTGTGTTTTGCGCTTAGTGACGCACATATCCATCGCAAAGACCGAAGTGGGAAAATTTATTAGGGCCCGGGGTTGGATTTCAATTAGGCACAGTCTGCCATTTCCTTTTTTATTTTACGTTTATTTTTTTCATAACTCAGCGTCATCTCATCTGGCATAGTAGTGTGCTTTAATACTTGGCTAGAAAATAGCCATAGGAGAATCCAAACGGCTTACTTACGCCTACAGTAGCGTTATATATATTTGATTTCTGGTTGATCTGCTGGTGGCTGTAGTTGTTGCAGTGCATCTACTAGCAAATTGTGAGCAATTTGGAGTGAGACTTGCGACCACTGTGTTTTGCGCTTAGTGACGCACATATCCATCGCAAAGACCGAAGTGGGAAAATTTATTAGGGCCCGGGGTTGGATTTCAATTAGGCACAGTCTGCCATTTCCTTTTTTATTTTACGTTTATTTTTTTCATAACTCAGCGTCATCTCATCTGGCATAGTAGTGTGCTTTAATACTTGGCTAGAAAATAGCCATAGGAGAATCCAAACGGCTTACTTACGCCTACAGTAGCGTTATATATATTTGATTTCTGGTTGATCTGCTGGTGGCTGTAGTTGTTGCAGTGCATCTACTAGCAAATTGTGAGCAATTTGGAGTGAGACTTGCGACCACTGTGTTTTGCGCTTAGTGACGCACATATCCATCGCAAAGACCGAAGTGGGAAAATTTATTAGGGCCCGGGGTTGGATTTCAATTAGGCACAGTCTGCCATTTCCTTTTTTATTTTACGTTTATTTTTTTCATAACTCAGCGTCATCTCATCTGGCATAGTAGTGTGCTTTAATACTTGGCTAGAAAATAGCCATAGGAGAATCCAAACGGCTTACTTACGCCTACAGTAGCGTTATATATATTTGATTTCTGGTTGATCTGCTGGTGGCTGTAGTTGTTGCAGTGCATCTACTAGCAAATTGTGAGCAATTTGGAGTGAGACTTGCGACCACTGTGTTTTGCGCTTAGTGACGCACATATCCATCGCAAAGACCGAAGTGGGAAAATTTATTAGGGCCCGGGGTTGGATTTCAATTAGGCACAGTCTGCCATTTCCTTTTTTATTTTACGTTTATTTTTTTCATAACTCAGCGTCATCTCATCTGGCATAGTAGTGTGCTTTAATACTTGGCTAGAAAATAGCCATAGGAGAATCCAAACGGCTTACTTACGCCTACAGTAGCGTTATATATATTTGATTTCTGGTTGATCTGCTGGTGGCTGTAGTTGTTGCAGTGCATCTACTAGCAAATTGTGAGCAATTTGGAGTGAGACTTGCGACCACTGTGTTTTGCGCTTAGTGACGCACATATCCATCGCAAAGACCGAAGTGGGAAAATTTATTAGGGCCCGGGGTTGGATTTCAATTAGGCACAGTCTGCCATTTCCTTTTTTATTTTACGTTTATTTTTTTCATAACTCAGCGTCATCTCATCTGGCATAGTAGTGTGCTTTAATACTTGGCTAGAAAATAGCCATAGGAGAATCCAAACGGCTTACTTACGCCTACAGTAGCGTTATATATATTTGATTTCTGGTTGATCTGCTGGTGGCTGTAGTTGTTGCAGTGCATCTACTAGCAAATTGTGAGCAATTTGGAGTGAGAGTTGCGACCACTGTGTTTTGCGCTTAGTGACGCACATATCCATTGCAAAGACCGAAGTGGGAAAATTTATTAGGGCCCGGGGTTGGATTTAAATTAGGCACAGTCTGCCATTTCCTTTTTTATTTTACGTTTATTTTTTTCATAACTCAGCGTCATCTCATCTGGCATAGTAGTGTGCTTTAATACTTGGCTAGAAAATAGCCATAGGAGAATCCAAACGGCTTACTTACGCCTACAGTAGCGTTATATATATTTGATTTCTGGTTGATCTGCTGGTGGCTGTAGTTGTTGCAGTGCATCTACTAGCAAATTGTGAGCAATTTGGAGTGAGACTTGCGACCACTGTGTTTTGCGCTTAGTGACGCACATATCCATCGCAAAGACCGAAGTGGGAAAATTTATTAGGGCCCGGGGTTGGATTTCAATTAGGCACAGTCTGCCATTTCCTTTTTTATTTTACGTTTATTTTTTTCATAACTCAGCGTCATCTCATCTGGCATAGTAGTGTGCTTTAATACTTGGCTAGAAAATAGCCATAGGAGAATCCAAACGGCTTACTTACGCCTACAGTAGCGTTATATATATTTGATTTCTGGTTGATCTGCTGGTGGCTGTAGTTGTTGCAGTGCATCTACTAGCAAATTGTGAGCAATTTGGAGTGAGACTTGCGACCACTGTGTTTTGCGCTTAGTGACGCACATATCCATCGCAAAGACCGAAGTGGGAAAATTTATTAGGGCCCGGGGTTGGATTTCAATTAGGCACAGTCTGCCATTTCCTTTTTTATTTTACGTTTATTTTTTTCATAACTCAGCGTCATCTCATCTGGCATAGTAGTGTGCTTTAATACTTGGCTAGAAAATAGCCATAGGAGAATCCAAACGGCTTACTTACGCCTACAGTAGCGTTATATATATTTGATTTCTGGTTGATCTGCTGGTGGCTGTAGTTGTTGCAGTGCATCTACTAGCAAATTGTGAGCAATTTGGAGTGAGACTTGCGACCACTGTGTTTTGCGCTTAGTGACGCACATATCCATCGCAAAGACCGAAGTGGGAAAATTTATTAGGGCCCGGGGTTGGATTTCAATTAGGCACAGTCTGCCATTTCCTTTTTTATTTTACGTTTATTTTTTTCATAACTCAGCGTCATCTCATCTGGCATAGTAGTGTGCTTTAATACTTGGCTAGAAAATAGCCATAGGAGAATCCAAACGGCTTACTTACGCCTACAGTAGCGTTATATATATTTGATTTCTGGTTGATCTGCTGGTGGCTGTAGTTGTTGCAGTGCATCTACTAGCAAATTGTGAGCAATTTGGAGTGAGACTTGCGACCACTGTGTTTTGCGCTTAGTGACGCACATATCCATCGCAAAGACCGAAGTGGGAAAATTTATTAGGGCCCGGGGTTGGATTTCAATTAGGCACAGTCTGCCATTTCCTTTTTTATTTTACGTTTATTTTTTTCATAACTCAGCGTCATCTCATCTGGCATAGTAGTGTGCTTTAATACTTGGCTAGAAAATAGCCATAGGAGAATCCAAACGGCTTACTTACGCCTACAGTAGCGTTATATATATTTGATTTCTGGTTGATCTGCTGGTGGCTGTAGTTGTTGCAGTGCATCTACTAGCAAATTGTGAGCAATTTGGAGTGAGACTTGCGACCACTGTGTTTTGCGCTTAGTGACGCACATATCCATCGCAAAGACCGAAGTGGGAAAATTTATTAGGGCCCGGGGTTGGATTTCAATTAGGCACAGTCTGCCATTTCCTTTTTTATTTTACGTTTATTTTTTTCATAACTCAGCGTCATCTCATCTGGCATAGTAGTGTGCTTTAATACTTGGCTAGAAAATAGCCATAGGAGAATCCAAACGGCTTACTTACGCCTACAGTAGCGTTATATATATTTGATTTCTGGTTGATCTGCTGGTGGCTGTAGTTGTTGCAGTGCATCTACTAGCAAATTGTGAGCAATTTGGAGTGAGAGTTGCGACCACTGTGTTTTGCGCTTAGTGACGCACATATCCATTGCAAAGACCGAAGTGGGAAAATTTATTAGGGCCCGGGGTTGGATTTAAATTAGGCACAGTCTGCCATTTCCTTTTTTATTTTACGTTTATTTTTTTCATAACTCAGCGTCATCTCATCTGGCATAGTAGTGTGCTTTAATACTTGGCTAGAAAATAGCCATAGGAGAATCCAAACGGCTTACTTACGCCTACAGTAGCGTTATATATATTTGATTTCTGGTTGATCTGCTGGTGGCTGTAGTTGTTGCAGTGCATCTACTAGCAAATTGTGAGCAATTTGGAGTGAGACTTGCGACCACTGTGTTTTGCGCTTAGTGACGCACATATCCATCGCAAAGACCGAAGTGGGAAAATTTATTAGGGCCCGGGGTTGGATTTCAATTAGGCACAGTCTGCCATTTCCTTTTTTATTTTACGTTTATTTTTTTCATAACTCAGCGTCATCTCATCTGGCATAGTAGTGTGCTTTAATACTTGGCTAGAAAATAGCCATAGGAGAATCCAAACGGCTTACTTACGCCTACAGTAGCGTTATATATATTTGATTTCTGGTTGATCTGCTGGTGGCTGTAGTTGTTGCAGTGCATCTACTAGCAAATTGTGAGCAATTTGGAGTGAGACTTGCGACCACTGTGTTTTGCGCTTAGTGACGCACATATCCATCGCAAAGACCGAAGTGGGAAAATTTATTAGGGCCCGGGGTTGGATTTCAATTAGGCACAGTCTGCCATTTCCTTTTTTATTTTACGTTTATTTTTTTCATAACTCAGCGTCATCTCATCTGGCATAGTAGTGTGCTTTAATACTTGGCTAGAAAATAGCCATAGGAGAATCCAAACGGCTTACTTACGCCTACAGTAGCGTTATATATATTTGATTTCTGGTTGATCTGCTGGTGGCTGTAGTTGTTGCAGTGCATCTACTAGCAAATTGTGAGCAATTTGGAGTGAGACTTGCGACCACTGTGTTTTGCGCTTAGTGACGCACATATCCATCACAAAGACCGAAGTGGGAAAATTTATTAGGGCCCGGGGTTGGATTTCAATTAGGCACAGTCTGCCATTTCCTTTTTTATTTTACGTTTATTTTTTTCATAACTCAGCGTCATCTCATCTGGCATAGTAGTGTGCTTTAATACTTGGCTAGAAAATAGCCATAGGAGAATCCAAACGGCTTACTTACGCCTACAGTAGCGTTATATATATTTGATTTCTGGTTGATCTGCTGGTGGCTGTAGTTGTTGCAGTGCATCTACTAGCAAATTGTGAGCAATTTGGAGTGAGACTTGCGACCACTGTGTTTTGCGCTTAGTGACGCACATATCCATCGCAAAGACCGAAGTGGGAAAATTTATTAGGGCCCGGGGTTGGATTTCAATTAGGCACAGTCTGCCATTTCCTTTTTTATTTTACGTTTATTTTTTTCATAACTCAGCGTCATCTCATCTGGCATAGTAGTGTGCTTTAATACTTGGCTAGAAAATAGCCATAGGAGAATCCAAACGGCTTACTTACGCCTACAGTAGCGTTATATATATTTGATTTCTGGTTGATCTGCTGGTGGCTGTAGTTGTTGCAGTGCATCTACTAGCAAATTGTGAGCAATTTGGAGTGAGACTTGCGACCACTGTGTTTTGCGCTTAGTGACGCACATATCCATCGCAAAGACCGAAGTGGGAAAATTTATTAGGGCCCGGGGTTGGATTTCAATTAGGCACAGTCTGCCATTTCCTTTTTTATTTTACGTTTATTTTTTTCATAACTCAGCGTCATCTCATCTGGCATAGTAGTGTGCTTTAATACTTGGCTAGAAAATAGCCATAGGAGAATCCAAACGGCTTACTTACGCCTACAGTAGCGTTATATATATATTTGATTTCTGGTTGATCTGCTGGTGGCTGTAGTTGTTGCAGTGCATCTACTAGCAAATTGTGAGCAATTTGGAGTGAGACTTGCGACCACTGTGTTTTGCGCTTAGTGACGCACATATCCATCGCAAAGACCGAAGTGGGAAAATTTATTAGGGCCCGGGGTTGGATTTCAATTAGGCACAGTCTGCCATTTCCTTTTTTATTTTACGTTTATTTTTTTCATAACTCAGCGTCATCTCATCTGGCATAGCAGTGTGCTTTCATACTTGGCTAGAAAATAGCCATAGCAATAGGATAGCATCGTTTGGTTTTAAAAACTAAAAAACACACAAAAAAAAAAAAAACACAAAAAAAGGTAAAAAAAAAAATTAAAGTTATAACTCTCATTTTCAAAATGTTTAACCCGAGGGCTAGGGGTAGAGGACGAGGGCGGGGACGTGGGCGTCCAACTACTGCAGGGGTCAGAGGCCGTGGTCCTGGGCAGGGTGAGACACCACCTGCTGATGAGGGAGCAGGGGAACGCCGCAGAGCTACACTCCCTAGGTTCATGTCTGAAGTTACTGGGACTCGTGGTAGAGCACTGTTGAGGCCAGAACAGTGCGAACAGGTGATGTCGTGGATTGCCGACAATGCTTCGAGCAATTTGTCCACCAGTCAGTCTTCCACGCAGTCCACCCATGTCACCGAAATCGGCACTCCTCCAGCTCCTGCACCTCAGCCTCCTCCCCCCCAGTCTGCCCCCTCCCAGCAAAATTTGCCATTTGAACCGGCATACTCTGAGGAACTGTTTTCTGGACCCTTCCCACAGTCACAAACCACTTGTCCGGTTGCTGATGAGCAATTTTCCGATGCCCAGGTTTTCCACCAGTCGCAGTCTGTGGGTGATGATGACCTTGTTGACGTAGTGGAAGAAGTGTGTAAAGAGGTGTCCGACGATGAGGAGACACGGTTGTCAGACAGTGGGGAAGTTGTTGTCAGGGCAGGAAGTACGAGGGGGGAGCAGACTGAGGGATCGGAGGATGATGAGGTGACAGACCCAAGCTGGGTTGAGAGGCCGGGTGAACACAGTGCTTCTGAGACGGAGGAGAGTCCTCGACCAGAACAGGTTGGAAGAGGCACGCCCAGGCCCTTAATGTGCACATCTCCAGATTGCTAAGCCTGGAGATGCTGCCCTATAAGCTAGTAGAGACCGAGGCCTTTTGCAGCCTCATGGCGGTGGCCGCCCCTCGGTATTCGGTCCCCAGCCGCCACTACTTTTCCCGATGTGCCGTCCCAGCCCTGCACCAGCACGTGTCAGACAACATAAACCGTGCCCTGACCAACGCCGTTTCTGACAAGGTCCACCTGACCACGGACACGTGGACGAGTGCTGCCGGGCAGGGCCACTATATGTCGCTGACGGCACATTGGGTTAACTTGGTGGAGGCTGGGACCGAGTCTGACCCTGCGGCTGGTCATATACTGCCGACGCCGAGGATTGCGGGGCCTACCTCGGTCCAGGTCTCAAAGGCCTACTATGCCTCCTCCTCCTCCCACCCCTCCTCCACCTCCTCCTCCGAACGACCATCCGTGGGCATGGCGCCATCAGTCGGTAGCTCTAGGCACAGCAGCAGTGCCGTCGCTAAGCGACAGCAGGCGGTGCTGAAACTGCTGAGCCTAGGCGATAAAAGGCACACCGCCCAAGAACTATTACAGGGCATCACGGCGCAGACTGATCTGTGGCTGGCACCGCTGAACCTGAAGCCAGGCATGGTTGTGTGTGACAACGGCCGTAACCTGGTGGCGGCTCTGCAACTCGGCAGACTGACACATGTGCCATGCCTGGCCCATGTGTTAAATCTGATAGTTCAGCGTTTCCTCAAGACATACCCCAATCTGTCTGATTTGCTCACGAAGGTGCGCCACATCTGTGCGCATTTCAGGAAGTCCAGCACAGATGCTGCCACTCTCAGGGCAGCGCAGCGCCGCCTCCAACTGCCCGCTCACCGACTGTTGTGCGACGTGCCCACGAGGTGGAATTCAACATTAACCATGTTATCCAGAGTTTACCAGCAGCGCAGAGCGATTGTAGACTGCCAGATGTAAACTTCCACCAGAACTGGTAGTCAGGTCAGTCAGCTTCCTCAAGTCTACAATGAGGAGTGGACGTGGATGTCTGATATCTGTCAGGTGCTGAGTAACTTTGAGGAGTCAACACAGATGGTCAGTGGCGATGCCGCCATCATCAGCCTCACCATCCCGCTGCTTGGCCTGTTGAAAAACTCTCTGGTCAGCATGAAGTCGGAAGCTTTGCGCTCCTCACAAGAGACGGGGGAAGAAGATTCCCTTGTTGATAGCCAAAGCACCCTTAGGTCTGTTTCTCAGCGCATATCGGAGGAGGTGGAGGAGGATGAGGAGGAAGAGGAGGAGAATGTTGGCGAGACAGAAGAGGGGACCATTGTTGAGTCCTTCACTGTTGAGCGTGTATGGGCAGAAGAAGAGGAGTTGGAGGAGTTGGAGGAGGAGGAAATGGACAGTCAGGCCAGTGAGGGGAGTGAATTCTTACGCGTTGGTACTCTGGCGCATATGGCAGATTTCATGCTAGGCTGCCTATCCCGTGACCCTCGCGTTCAAAGAATTTATTCCAGCACCGATTACTGGGTGTTCACTCTCCTGGACCCACGGTACAAGCAAAATCTTTCCACTCTCATCCCTGGAGAGGAAAAGAGTGTGAGAATGCATGAATACCAGCAGGCCCTGGTGCACAAGCTGAAACAGTATTTCCATTCTGACAGCGCTAGCGGCAGAGTGCGTAGTTCTGCGGGACAAGTAGCGAGGGAGAGTAGGCGAGCAGGCAGCTTGTCCAGCACTGGCAAGGGTACGCTTTACAAGGCTTTTGCCAGCTTTATGTCACCACAGCAAGACACTGTCACCTGTCCCCAGTCTCGGCAGAGTAGGGCTGATCTTTACAGAAAGATGGTGAGGGAGTACGTAGCTGACCATACCATCGTCCTAAATGATCACACAGCTCCCTACAACTACTGGGTTTCAAAGCTGGACATGTGGCACGAACTGGCGCTGTACGCCTTGGAGGTTCTTGCCTGCCCTGCCGCTAGCGTCTTGTCCGAGCGGGTTTTCAGTGCAGCTGGTGGCATCATCACCGATAAGCGTACACGCCTGTCGACTGACAGCGCTGACAGGCTGACGCTTATCAAGATGAATAAAGCCTGGATTTCTCCTAATTTCCAATCTCCACCAGGTGAAGGAAGCTCAACCTGAATAATTTATCCACTCCTCCTCCTCCTCATTTTCCTCCTTCTCCTCCTCTTTGTACAGTAAAGCAGAGGAAACTGGCTATTTTTTTACAGGGCCCACTGGCTCTAGCTATAGTACTTTATGCATTTAATTTTTATGGAGGGCCACCGACCCGGTCCTCTGTTTTAAACAATTTTTGGGAGTGCCACATACAGGCACTCAATCTATTCAATTTTTCTGGAGGGCCACCTACCTGCTCCTCTGGTTTGAAAACTTTTTTGGACTGCCACATACAGGCACTCAATCTATTCCATTTTTATGGAGGGCCACCTACCTGCTCCTCTGGTTTGAAAACTTTTTTGGACTGCCACATACAGGCACTCAATCTATTCCATTTTTATGGAGGGCCACCTACCTGCTCCTCTGGTTTGAAAACTTTTTTGGACTGCCACATACAGGCACTCAATCTATTCCATTTTTATGGAGGGCCACCTACCTGCTCCTCTGGTTTGAAAACTTTTTTGGACTGCCACATACAGGCACTCAATCTATTCCATTTTTATGGAGGGCCACCTACGTGCTCCTCTGGTTTGAAAACTTTTTTGGACTGCCACATACAGGCACTCAATCTATTCCATTTTTATGGAGGGCCACCTACCTGCTCCTCTGGTTTGAAAACTTTTTTGGACTGCCACATACAGGCACTCAATCTATTCCATTTTTATGGAGGGCCACCTACCTGCTCCTCTGGTTTGAAAACTTTTTTGGACTGCCACATACAGGCACTCAATCTATTCCATTTTTATGGAGGGCCACCTACCTGCTCCTCTGGTTTGAAAACTTTTTTGGACTGCCACATACAGGCACTCAATCTATTCCATTTTTATGGAGGGCCACCTACCTGCTCCTCTGGTTTGAAAACTTTTTTGGACTGCCACATACAGGCACTCAATCTATTCCATTTTTATGGAGGGCCACCTACCTGCTCCTCTGGTTTGAAAACTTTTTTGGACTGCCACATACAGGCACTCAATCTATTCCATTTTTATGGAGGGCCACCTACCTGCTCCTCTGGTTTGAAAACTTTTTTGGACTGCCACATACAGGCACTCAATCTATTCCATTTTTATGGAGGGCCACCTACCTGCTCCTCTGGTTTGAAAACTTTTTTGGACTGCCACATACAGGCACTCAATCTATTTCATTTTTATGGAGGGCCACCTACCTGCTCCTCTGGTTTGAAAACTTTTTTGGACTGCCACATACAGGCACTCAATCTATTCCATTTTTATGGAGGGCCACCTACCTGCTCCTCTGGTTTGAAAACTTTTTTGGACTGCCACATACAGGCACTCAATCTATTCCATTTTTATGGAGGGCCACCTACCTGCTCCTCTGGTTTGAAAACTTTTTTGGACTGCCACATACAGGCACTCAATCTATTCCATTTTTATGGAGGGCCACCTACCTGCTCCTCTGGTTTGAAAACTTTTTTGGACTGCCACATACAGGCACTATCCAAATTGAATTGTCTCCATAGCAGCCTCCACACGTTGTCTCCATTGCTACCTCCAAAAGTCATCCATAAAGCTGCCTCCATACATCGTCCCTTTATCAAACGAGGTGTGTCAGGCCGAAATTTGGGTTGTTTTCATGGATTCCACATCAAAGTTGTTAACTTTGTCGCCACCCTGCTTTGTTATCCACAAAATACACTGGCAAACTTTTACCATTTACGGATATTATTTCAGCGCTTCTTGCGCATCTGTTTACATTCCCCTCACCCGCCATATCCTAAACTTATAAGAACGCTACTACACTTGATCTTATACAAAAGGTTCTTAGAAGTGCTGTTTGGGGAGTAGCCTAGAGACAGGGGCTTGGATTGGCGAAAGCTCGCCTGGCAGCGGAGCGCCAGCTCCATGCCAAGAACCAACTAACATAGTTTTAACTGCAGCACCTTTAATCTACTACTAGTTCACTGCCTCCATACATGGCCGCCTTATCAAACGTGCTGTGTCAGGCAGAATTTTGGGTTGTTTTCATGGCTTCCACAACAAACTTGTTAACTTTGTCGCCACCCTGCTGTGTAATCCTCAAAATATACTGGCAAACTTTTACCATTTACGGATATTATTTCAGCGCTTCTTGCGCATCTGTTTACATTCCCCTCACCCGCCATATCCTAAACTTATAAGAACGCTACTACACTTGATCTTATACAAAAGGTTCTTAGAAGTGCTGTTTGGGGAGTAGCCTAGAGACAGGGGCTTGGATTGGCGAAAGCTCGCCTGGCAGCGGAGCGCCAGCTCCATGCCAAGAACCAACTAACATAGTTTTAACTGCAGCACCTTTAATCTACTACTAGTTCACTGCCTCCATACATGGCCGCCTTATCAAACGTGCTGTGTCAGGCAGAATTTTGGGTTGTTTTCATGGCTTCCACAACAAACTTGTTAACTTTGTCGCCACCCTGCTGTGTAATCCTCAAAATATACTGGCAAACTTTTACCATTTACGGATATTATTTCAGCGCTTCTTGCGCATCTGTTTACATTCCCCTCACCCGCCATATCCTAAACTTATAAGAACGCTACTACACTTGATCTTATACAAAAGGTTCTTAGATGTGCTGTTTGGGGAGTAGCCTAGAGACAGGGGCTTGGATTGGCGAAAGCTCGTCTGGCAGCGGAGCGCCAGCTCCATGCCAAGAACCAACTAACATAGTTTTAACTGCAGCACCTTTAATCTACTACTAGTTCACTGCCTCCATACATGGCCGCCTTATCAAACGTGCTGTGTCAGGCAGAATTTTGGGTTGTTTTCATGGCTTCCACAACAAACTTGTTAACTTTGTCGCCACCCTGCTGTGTAATCCTCAAAATATACTGGCAAACTTTTACCATTTACGGATATTATTTCAGCGCTTCTTGCGCATCTGTTTACATTCCCCTCACCCGCCATATTCCAAACGTATAAGAACGCTACTACACTTAACTTGATGCAGGCTGGGACCGAGTCTGACCCTGGGGCTGGTCATATACAGCCGACGCAGAGGATTGCGGGGCCTACCTCGGTCCAGGTGTTTCAGGCCTACTAAGCCTCCTCCTCCTCCCACCCCTCCTCCACCTCCTCCTCCTCCTCCGAATTACCATCCGTGGGCATGGCGCCATCAGTCGGTAGCTCTAGGCACAGCAGCAGTGCCGTCGCTAAGCGACAGCAGGCGGTGCTCAAACTGCTGAGCCTAGGTGATAAAAGGCACACCGCCCAAGAGCTATTACAGGGCATTCCGCATCAAACTTGTTAACTTTGTCGCCACCATGCTGTGTAAGCCACAAAATATACTGGAAAACTTTTTTCATTTACGGATATTATTTCAGCGCTTCTTGCGCAGATGTTTACATTCCCCTCACCCGCCATATCCCAAACTTATAAGAACGCTACTACACTTGATCTTATACAAAAGGTTCTTAGAAGTGCTGTTTGGGGAGTAGCCTAGAGACAGGGGCTTGGATTGGCAAAAGCTCGCCTGGCAGCGGAGCGCCAGCTCCATGCCAAGATCCAACTAACATAGTTTTAACTGCAGCACCTTTAATCTACTACTAGTTCACTGCCTCCATACATGGTCCCCTTATCAAACGAGCTATGTCAGGCAGAATTTTGGATTGTTTTCATGGCTTCCATGTTAACTTTGTCGCCACCCTGCTGTGTAATCCACAAAATATACTGGCAAACTTTTATCATGTACCGATATTATTTGAGCGCTTCTTGCTCACCTCCTTTGGTTCCTCTCTGCCACCCATTGGTTTGAAGCCTGAGTCCATTTAGGGTATGTTGCCATGCCACTCTCTAGCCTGCCGCTGCTGCCGCTGACTCTGCATGCCGTCCCCTATAGTGTCAGGGTCAATTATTGGATGTTTTAGATGCTATCTAGCCTCATTCGGTCAATCTGTCATGCCCATGCTGTTGCCCATAATTTTGGCATAATGGTGCGATTAAGCAGCCTCAGAGGCATCCATGCATGCTGCCCCTGCTGTTTCCTGTCCATTTCCGTGGTGTTTCCATCCTTTTCTGAGGTTCCCAGGTGTTTGGCCAAGCTTCCCTGTGCAGAGCCTTGGTCCCCTTGAAAAATGCTCGAGTCTCCCATTGACTTCAATGGGGCTCGTTACTCGAAACGAACACTCGAGCATCGGGAAAAGTTTGTCTCGAATAACGAGTACCCGAGCATTTTAGTGCTCGCTCATCTCTAATGATAACATTAAAAAAGAGCTGCAATAAAGTATATTTTCAAGTTTGCTCTTTCATTTGCGATACTCTTTTAGGATATTACATGCTTCAACCTCGAGATTGGTTAATGATAAAGAGAAAAGTGAGGAAGAGATGTGACCCCAGTTTTGATGGGTCCTTCCAGGTTCTGCTGACAATTACTTCAGTAAAGGTAGACCTAATTAGATTCAATCAAGCCAACCTTTGTTGCTTTAATGTTTGATTAAAAAATAATATAACACACTTTATACGAAAAAGAAAGATTCTTGTATTGACCACCCCTGATATTTTTAGATTTAGTTGGCAGACAGCCTTTTTAGTGATTAGAATAGTTTCTTTTGTATGTCATTATATTTTTTCTTTTATTCTGTCTTTCGTTGCAACTGTAAAAGTTATTAGAAGTGTCTGCAATTAAGCTATATTGTTTATCATTGTTCCCATTACAGCAAAAAAGTTTGAAAATCACAAAAACCAAAAAAGTGGAGCTATATAAAATAAATGTCTTTTCCAGGATTCCAGTGCTGGTCTTCATTAAGATTGACATGCCGGGATTGCTGTAAAAAATGAGTTAGATAAATCAGCTAAAGTGTGCCATGTGCAATGTTTTTTTCTAAATCTTTTTTTACAGCGACCCTAGCATGTTAAGCTTTATTCCTTAAAGGAAACCTACAACTACGGATCTACCTATTAAGGTACATCTGGTGGTAGGTGCATCTAAAGTATGTAAGGATAGCCCCCCTCTATCTTTTTGAATCTGTAATCAGGGTAATATACAAATTTTCTAAAGAGGCTACTGGCGTGTGGAGTAGCCGGAGCTGAGGCTACACAGTACGGCTACTACATGCCCCAGTATCCTATTTGTGCCTACTACCCAGACATCTTCAGCGCACAGTTACAAGGAGCTGTGCGCACTCGTCCAGGAAGCCGGAGTTCTGTGCATGCGCAGAACACAGGCCAGCAGCTGCATGATCTCAGCTGCAAAGCTTGAGCTACTGCACATGCGCAGAACTCCGGCTTCATGGACAATGTCTGGGTAGGAGGATCAAAGAGGCTACTGGGGCATGGAGTAGCCGCTCTGTAGCCTCAGCTCCGACTACTCCACACTCCAGTAGCCTCTATAGAAAATTAGCATATTACCCTGATTAAAGATTAGAAAAGATAGAGGGGAGTAAAGGATTAGCCCTACAAAGTGCTATCCTTACATACCTTAGATGCACCTACCACCGTAGATCCGTAGTGGTAGGTTTCCTTTAAGGATGAAGCCAGTTTATAGCTTAAGGCTCAGCCCAATTTTTTGTATTCTGACTTGCGTCACTTTATATGGTTATAACGTTTGAACACTTATCAAAGCGATTATGAGATTGTTTTTTCACATGTTATACTTCATTTTTTGTGGTAAATTTTGGCTGATAAATTTTGTGTTTATTTATTAAAAAAATTTTTTGAAAAAAATTGTCATTTTCGAGCATATATATTCATCAGGCATATATATACATCTACCACCCATATAAGTTGCTGAATAACATCTTTTAGGAATTAAATGAAAATGTAGGTGAAGTTTATAATGCTCAAATTTTGTCAGTTATCATTTAGAAAATCTAGACATTTTCAAAAGATATAAAGAGGAAACCCATCTTAAAATTTGCCAGGATTTTAGTTTGCACTTTGGCCCCTTGTGTAGGCTATAAGATTTTACCTTTTTCGTTATTGAATCCATTTCACAACATTTTTTAGCCGGATTATATGCTTTTTCCAGTGTTAGCATTTTGGGGTTGGTATCCCCAATTGTTGAAAATTTATAAACATATTTTTGAGGGCAGGAGTAAAAAAGCATCAATTCTGTACTGGATTTTTTTTTGGTGTTCAATGTATAGCCTAATAATCATGTTATCTTTATTCTATGGGTCATTATGATTATGGGGATACCATACTTGAATATTATTTCTTATGCTTTACTAAATGCCAAATAAAACCCTAATGTGGGAAAAATAGTTTGTTCATCAATGTATCCCAAGTAGCATGACATTTTTACTTTTTTGGCAACGGAGCTGGTTGATAGCTTGTTTTTTGCAGAAATTGTTGTACTTTGCTACAACATCATTCTGGTGTACACATGTTTTTTTTATCACTTTTTATTGTATTTTTTTGTGGGAATAAATAGGTAAAAATCATAAATTTTGTGCAAGTTTTTAAATTTTTTATTATGGTGTTCATCATACGGGTTCAATAATGATTTACTTTTATTCTATTGGTTGATATGGATGCAGTATTACTATATATGTGGGGTTTGTGTCATGATTTAGACTTTTTTGTGCATTATATGTCTCTTTTTATCTTATGGGGCTTATGGGGATTTTTATTCATTTATTTTTTATTGAATAAAAAATAAGGAATGATCGGCGCCCCCCGAAGATGGTGTGGGGGGGCTGATTGTGGGTAAAGACCCCCAGAAGGCAGTTTAAATGCCACAGTCGCGCTGACTGTGGCATTTTACTGGTTAGTCACTTATGATCAGAACCCACTCCGACTGTGAGTATTACACTGGGATGTCGGTTGTTAGTTACAGGCGGCACTTCATGTATCCCGATGCAAGCCCAGCTCAGATCTCAAGCTGAAATGCCATCAGCTCTGTGTCCGATATATTGGACGCTGAGCATTAAGTCATTGCTCTCAGCATCCGATATATTGGATACAGAGTGCTAAGAGGTTAATGAACACTAACGCCAGGATCCTGAAGAAGACAATGATAGATAAGTATGTATATTCTAGTTTTACTAAAATTATTTTACTACCACAGAAGTTTAAGATTAACCGTCATTTAAAAAAAAAACTTTTAATATGTTGTAGGACAGGCAATTTTAAGCCCTTTTGCATTAGTTTCCCGCATCTTGCTCCTTCCTCTTGTATTCTGCAGCTTTCCCCCTGTTTTCAGTGACTTCTTAGATTGCTGTTGCTAGGCACATTCCATCTTCACTGAGGAGGTTACTAGCGAGGGAGATTGTGACACACACCCCTCTCTCCCTGCTATCAGCTGATTCTCCTCATGGCTCAATGCTCCAGCACTCATGTGCTTACAGAAGCCCTAACTAATGTAATAACCAAACAACTACACTTATCTCTCCCTCAGCTTTCCCTACACTTGTATATAAACAAATAATCCACACAGGCACAAGATGCAGCTCACTCCCCCTCCCCCATCACCTTTCACTCCACAGCAGCAAATGGCAGGAGAGACTCTCCACGTCTTCAAGCTGTCCCCTCATGTATATATATATATATATATATATATATATATATATATATATATATGTATGTATATATATATATATATATATATATATATATATATATATATATATATAATTGAGCTAGATATTAGATAGACATATAGATATGGGATAAATAGAGGAAGGGGTCCTAGGGATTTGTACTCTGTCACAGACTATGACTTCCTATGATATGCCCAGGTAACACATTTTCTAAGATCTAGACTGACAACTAAACACAATTAAAACAAAGATTTTCTATTCTAGATGTTCTGCTAAGTTAGGGGATTCAATTCTATGTTAAAGGGAACCTGTCACCAGGAGACCCATTTTTAGCACTCCCCCAGTCCCCACAGAGCATAGTACATACACTGCCAAAGTGTTTTTGTATTAAAAATTGGTTTTACAGAAAAAAAGATATGTTATATTGTACCTTTCATTAGCATCTGCTGTGTGACTGGGCAGTTGCCTATTGGGAGGGGCTGGAAAGGAGCAGCCCCCCCACCCTTGGGGATCAGCTACTCCATTTGACCTTTTCAAATATATGAAAACACTCATCACTGGGCTTAGCGACGCCCCCTGCTCCTCTACAGCCAATCCCGAGTGTTGGGAGTTATTCATATATTTGAAAAGGTCACATGTTTCCCAAGGGTGGGGGGGGACTTCTCCTTTCCAGCCCCTCCCAATTGGCAACTGCCTAATCGCACAGCAGATGCTAATGAAAGGTACAATATAACATATGTTTTTTTTCTGTAAAACCTATTTTTTATACAAAAACACTTTGGCAATGTATGTACTATGCTCTGTGGGGACTGTGCGAGTGCTACAAATGGGTCTCCTTTGTGACAGGTTCCCTTTAAGATTACTGACTGTATGTCAGTACGCCCTTATATATTGGGAGAGAGAACTAAGAGTCACACTACCCCTACATAGCTGGACCAAATTAATGGGCCTAATCCATGGTGTGCCTAAGAGCTCAGGCCAGGTGGAGACCTCTTTAAAACTATTTTACTTAGTTTACTTTTGATCACTTAAGTCAGATGTACCCAGGGACAGCACACTAGTGCTGGAGAGGATGTTGGGGAAGTGGTACACTACTACACTTTTTCTGAGGATGTCCCCTGCTTCGTCCATGCTGGTCTGAAGTTTTCAACTTCTTCAGCAAGTATTTCCACTCCACATGCCCCCAACTGGCATTTGTAATGATTGGAATTCCCCCTCTCACTTTCCATGACAAAAAACTGCTGGTGAAGATTTTATCTATTGCTAGGAAGTGGAAATCCTGTATGATCCCATCCAGGGCTGAACTGAAATAAACAACATTTATAGATAGATTATGGCTTTCTAAAGACTCATTCCGCCACACAAATATAGCAGCTACAGTAACTGATGCAGTAACGGGTCCAAGACTTAAACTCACCCTGGCTTTCGACCCCGTTCTTCCTTTTTCCTGTACATTAGAGTGTAATTTTAGATATATTCTGTATGAACTGGATCTTTGTACAACATGTCCAATCTCTTCTAAGAAGTGTTATTTGTCTTTTGCTGTTTCATTATTCTTAGTTTTAATAGTTATTTAACAATGGTGCCACTAATTTATCACCTGTTTTGATATAATAGCCACTCCGCTACCATGCTCTTCTTAATCCCCTGTGCCTGGTATTTGCCTATAACTTACTCAAACTGTAGTTTGTTCTATTCTTGATAAGAAATATTTGACCAAAAAAAAATATACACTATACTGTACTGTTCATTTGAATAAAAATCCTATTAGCATATTTTTGCTGTTCAACCTTGATTTCTGAAACACCATAGATAAGTTATAAATCAATAGAAAATCTAATACAAGCAAGCTAGAGATTTATGGAGGTGAAAAAAACCAACAATGGTTTGCAGTGCCTTCAACATACTTTGAATTAAAAAAAATAATTCATATTTATATTTTAAAAATAAAAAATATAGATTTTTGCTGAAATGTCTCATGAATTCAAAGCAGCTTCTGAAATTTAATATTACTGTTGGATGCCTGGAACATACACTTAATCTTCTTATAGATCAAATCAATGGTTTCTATTTCTGATACTATTATTTTTCTAAATGCTTCAATCTTGAATTTTTTAACCATCATTTATGAAAAATCTTAGTTAGGTCACAATTTTTATGGTATTTGAACTTAAATCCATTCTCATTCCTACTACAAAGCTCATGCTGCACCATTTAACCCTTTTTGTGATGTACAGCCAAAAATCTGAGGTTGTCAATTCTCTGTCAAACATCAAAACATATTACGCTATCTTATAATTATCTTTTTGATTTCTGCAACAAATAACGTAATATTTATCACTGGAGAGCAACAATTGCTATAACTGGAGATTAAACATTAGAGCAAAAAGGAGCTCATTGAAATGCTGCATGTCAAATATATGTAAATTGTGCTCATATGCCATGTTGTCAGATGTTTTTCTGGATATGATTTATTACATGTTGGCCTTTAACTGGGTCCTAACCCTTATGTCGACATGAAATGAAGATGGAAAAATGTCTTCTCTTTGTCATAGAATTATATCAAGATAATATCAACCCTTTAAACACTGTTCTATTTTGAACCTTAAAAAATAAAAAATGTTTTTGCCTCTCTTTTTTATGAATCATAACTTTTTTTTTTATTTTTTAATGCTTTTAAGTGGAATGATCTTTTTTTAACAACTAAATTTTTAGATAAATATATTAAGGCATTTAGTTTACATTACCATTTTTATTATTCATATTTATATTTATATTCATAAAAATCATTTGCAAACATGGACATTTTTGTGCAAATGTATTGTGATATATTTTGCCTTTTAGCATTTTTAGCATTTTTTAATATGCTTTATTGTAGAATATTCTTTACTTAATAGAAAAATACATAATGTCCTGACATGTATTTAAGTAATAATCACAACCTTTTATTAGAGCACACAGAGAATCTGCTTAACCACTACACAGATGCCTAGAGGAAATTTGAGGTTAAAATTTCACACCAAAAAAATTGTAATAGCAAAAAGGGTTCTAAAATATTTTTTTGAGGAGTAAGATCATATAAGAATTATGACATTGTCACCCAAGCAAAGATATTGGAAAACAAAGTGCCATTGGGGTATATGAATAAGAATCAATCAAAGATATTAATGTAATATATGTAAAATATGTTTATGTAAAAAAGGCATAGAAAACATCATGGATATGTCTAAAATGTGATCTTTATCCTTGTACATATATGTCATGGAGCTGATGCCGATTCAGAGCTGAACTGGCGCTTTAGCTGAACTGGAGCTGAACTGGCTTTAGGAAACACAGACTGTGTGCCACAGAGAGGACCTTACAGGCACTGTGCCAGCCTATTGTACATGCTGACAGCTCTGATACCCTACAATAAATCAGTATTACAGGGTAATATAATGAACAAGCAATAAGATGGTTCCTTGTTCATATCCCATAGTGGGACAAAGTAAACAAAAATGGTTTTAAATAAAATATAGAAATACCCCCAAAGTGTGAAAATCACACACACATATGGTATTGCCATTGCAAAGACTTGAACAATAAAACTTAATCATTATTAAACCTGCATGATGAATGCATAAAAAAGCATTTAAAAGCCCTCTAATAATTATGATTTTTACCTCTTGTTTCACATAAAATGCAACATGCAGGACAAACCAAGAAGCCAGACAAAACATTTCTTTTTATGTTTTTGAGAATCTGGTCTCATGAGACCCAAAAATGTATTGTGGTTTTATTCACTTTTGTGAACAGTAAAGAATCTAGTGTTTTGCCTAACCTGACCATTTGTCAAGTGGTATGTAACCATCCCCTGCTTTCCAGTTAGTAAATTGGATACACAGTACTAGGGCAGGGATTTGCATCCAACTGCAACCAATCTCCAACTCCTATAATTCATGAGAAAAGAACTTGAGGAATTCCATTTGGCCTTTGTTATGTTTTCTTGCACAAAGATTCTCCCAGTAACTTTCTGTGAGTATTCATTTCATCCACTGGAGTTGTATTGCAATTTTCTGAAAATAGGGGTACCACTGTAATGGATTTCAGATCTGATAGATCTGAATAACACTGGCAATATGCCATAACATAATTAGCTGGCAAAACCCTATAAGTCTGCATTGAACTTTTTCCATGGACATGCTCCAGTTCTCTTTATCAATCTTGTTTATTGATAAGCAAATACAGGTAACAATTGTAGTACACTTACTGGGTAGTTACATGTATGCATAGGGTACAGGTTATGTAATACATCATATAGTTTGTTAGAAAATTACATCAGTTTATACATGCATATTCTTAGAACACTGTAGTGTCTACGAACAGTAGTTAACTAGATTATTGTTTAACAGAAGCTAAAGTGGGGTAAGTAAGTTAGAAGGAAGATACGTTATTGGTGAGAGGGAGCGGGTGGGTGAGGTTGGGGAGGAATAGGGGGGATTCCAGGTTTTATTGAGGAAGATGTATGTTATGGTATTGTTGGTTAGTCAGGGAGTGTTGTGTATGATGTAGAATACTGAAACGTTATCCATTGGGACCAGGTTTGCAAATGTTTATCGCGTGACTTGTAATTTTCTGCTGTGAGTCCAGTTTTCTGTCTGACTTTGCACATTTTTTTAGGTGCAAATTGCTTGCACAGATATTTAAGAAGTGCCTGCACCACACTTGTTTTACATGCAACACAAATTTCTGCACTGCAACATCCAACCTGCTGGCCTATGTTAAAGGTGCAACAAAAAAACAGGGGTGCGCTCTGTCAGGGAAGTGCAGAGTGCACCAGATTCATGCAAAACGTGTGCCAGAAATCCTGAAACTAGCGCATCTTGCACTATACACAGGCAAACTGCAAAGTGCATTTTGCACTGTTCTTAGTAAATGTGTCCTAATATGTTGAGAATAAGCTTTGAATTTACTCAGGTCGAAAAATACAATTGAACCACCTTAGTGTTAATATTTTCGCATTAAAACTGTATGTTAGGCCATCCCTGTATAAATGAACTGCTCTTGTATGACATAATTCTGAATGGTCAGCAAATGTATTAGCTAACTGGTTGTATGAAAAGCTCATGTAAAGCACAATAAAAGAATGTGTATTATTTTAGTGAACTCCTGGACAATATGCTTTTATCTCAAACCATGCATGTTCTGTGCAATTATGTTTTCATTAGCCTTTGATATAGTTCATACCACAAAATGCCTTCATATTTGTGCTCTTATCCTGATTCTAATCCTTCCTACATCACCCCAAAAAGAAAAAAATTGACTCAGTCTGTGTGTAATATGACATGCTGACAGGAAATTATTACACGTCATTACACTTCTTAAAACACAATTTACCGAGCCTTTGCAAATTATTCTTCAGTGAGGGCGAGGGGGTAATAGAAACTGTCTATTCCACTTACGGATGTCACTCTTACTTTAGCCTATACAATGAATGAGCAATTTATGTTTTCTCTGCTGTGTCTCTGTTATACCTCATCTCTATCTGCTTTTATATGTATTTGGTATATTATCATTCTTACATTTTTAATAGCAATTTAAGTTTTTTGATTAAAAAAAATGTGTGAATATATTTCCTGGGGAAAACAGATTATAAGATTATGCAATAAATAATGCAACACGTTTATTGATTTGATATCTGCTTTCTAAATTGAAACGTTTGTTAAATCATTGTAACAACAGAACAGTGCTAAATAGTAATAATCACTTGCTCAACAAAGAACTGTTGTAGTTTGCAATGCTTCTCCTGGCCAATGTTTTTATATTTTTATCTGTAGTAATATGAAAAACAATGTGATAACAATTTGTGTGAAATTTTATATTCAACAAAAAAAATGGAATTTGTTTACTCAGAAGTACACTGGATTTACTCTTTGAATTTTATACTGATATTATCTGGACATCAGCGTATTTTTCTGTGAAACCTGTTCACATGTTTTGAAGCTAAATTAACCCCTTAGGGACACTTAAGGATAATTTTCACATTTAGTCCACAGCCTTATTTTTCAAATCTGGCATGTGTCACCAGGGCCAGATTAAGGTTGGTGGAGGCCCTCATTTAATGTAGCCCAGACAGGGAACAGCAATCGCTATATACCACTCCACAGCAATAACCATATACAACTCCCCAGTAATCACTGTATATAGCTCCCCCAGCAATCAGTATATACTGCTCCTCAGCAATAACTATATACAGCTCCCAGTAATCAATATATACAGCTCCCCCGGCAATCACTATATACAGCTCCCCCATCAATCACTATATACAGCTCCCTCAGCAATCACTGTATACAGCTTCCCCAGCAATCACTATATACAGCCCAAGCAATCAATATATACAGCTCCCAGTAATCACTATATACAGCTCCCCCAGCAATCACTGTATATACCCCCCCAGCAATCACTATATACAGCTTCCCCAGCAATCACTATATACAGCTCCCCCAGCAATCACTGTATACAGCCCCCCCAGCAAACATTATATACAGTTCACCCAGCAACAACTATATACAGCTCCCCCAGCAATCACTATATACAGCTCACAGTAATCACTATATACAGTCCCCCTATAATAACTTTATACACCCCCTATAATAGCTACATACAGTCCCCTATAATAACTATATACAGCCCCCTATAATAACTATATACAGTCCCCCAATAATACCTATATACAGTCCCCCTATAATAACTACACACAGCCTCCTATAATAACTATATACAGTCCCCCTATAATAAATATATACACCACCTATAATAACTATACACACCCCCTATAATAACTCTATACAGTCCCCCTATAATAACTATATACAGTCCCCCTATAACTATATACAGTCCCCCTATAACAACTATATACACACACCTTATAATAACTATATACAGTCCTCCCTATAATAACTATATACAGTCCCCTTATAACTATATACAGTCCCCTTATAACAACTATATACACACACCCTATAATAATTTTACATAGTCCCCCTATAACTAAATGCAGTCCCCCTATAACAACTATATACACACCCCTTATAATAACTATATACAGTCCCCCTATGACAAGTATATACACACCCACTATAATAACTATTCTTATAGATTTATATCTGGGGCTCAAACCCCTAATCATTGTAAGGTGACTTTCAAATTAAATGAGTCTGTGTCCAGCGCTGGAATTTGACTAACTTGAAAGAAAAGACAAGACCTGTCCTTGCAGGAAGTTAGCAAACAAGACTGATAAGTTTATTGAGGGACCGACATTTATAGAAAACCATAAGGCACTTTACATAAGGTGTGTAATTAGGAAAGCAGCAACTATAATTGGGTGTTCTTACCCAGGAAATGTAACACTATTGGATGTAAGCACACAAAGGAGTCTAATACTATTGGCTACATGCAAATACTGAAACTTCCCAGGTGCTCGCCTGGATACCTTCCTCTAGGTGGTGCTAGTGAGCACTAAGTCTTTGTGTGCAGAGGGAGACACCCAAACTTAGTTATCACTACACAAAGTTATATGAAATGAATGCTGAGTCTTTAAAATGTCTGACAGTATGTAAGATGGCGTCTGAGTCCAGTGTAATATCTTTAACACTATATACAGTCCACCTATTACTATATACACCCCCCCTATAATAACTATATAGAGACTCCTATAATAACTATATACAATCCCCTATAATAACTATATACAGTGCCCCTATAATAACTATATACACCCCCTATGATAACTATATACAGTCCCCTATAATAACTATATCCACCCCCTACAACAACTATATACACACTCCCTATAATAACTATATACACCCCCCTACAATAACTATATACAGATTCCTATTATTGCTATATACCCCCCATAATAAATATATGCAATTCCCCAATAATAACTATATACAGTGCTAGATAAAATACTAAAATTGTACTCACCGTCCATCATTCCCCTGAAATGCGCCACCCTCATCCTCCCTCGCGGTTTCAGTGTGGATGTAAACAAAGATGGGGGCGCCCTGCTACAAGCTCTGTGCCATCACCCAGCGGCAGGGAACCACCATCTTTATTTACATTCGATTGTCTATGGCAGAGCAGGGAACTTATTGATCCCTTGCTCTGCCATAGACTAAAGTCAGGCACATTGGCGGGATTCAGCCCGTCGCCCGGGGAACCTGCGCCAAATACATTGTTGGTGATTCGGGCAGTCATGCGACTGTCCGAATTGCCCACATTTGGTGGGGGCCCCTTTACAGGCAAAGTGGTGGGGGCCCGGGTCTCGCGTCCCAGGAGCCCCCCCTATCATCCGGCCCTGTGTGTCAATATATGCGTCATAACTTTAGAATGGGAAAAATAGAAAAAAAGTTTTACGGCTCACCCATCCACAAAAGAAAACTCTGCTACACTTGGTGTGAACGGTGCCCAGGATGCAAGATGCGAAGGTCCTGTGTCGGTTCAGGTAAGCTTTGAGATAGACAGCTTGGAGATCCAGCACTCGTATATATCAGGTTAAAAGTCCATATTCTTTATTTTAGCTCCATTAAAAATAGAAAAATATATAGTACAAAAGGAAAAAGTGGTAGTAAGCCAACAGACAGGATAAAAAGCACAGATGGACCACCTGTGCTTTTTATCCTGTATGTAAGCTTACTACCACTTTTTCCTTTTGTACTATATATTTTTCTATTTTTAATGGAGCTAAAATAAAGAATATGGACTTTTAACCTGATATATACGAGTGCTGGATCTCCAAGCTGTCTATCTCATAACTTAAGAATGCTTTATCTTACCCAACTGTTTTTCAAAGTGTTTTTTGTGACATATTGTACTTCCTGTTCGTGGTAAACTTTGGTTGATGTGTTTTGTGTTTATTGTTTTGTGTTTATTTACTGCACCCCTTAACCCAAACCCTGATGTAACTGTGCATTATCAGGTGCGGGCACTAAGATGTACAGTTACAGAAGCTGAGCCTTTGTGATCACCATGGGATCCCTGTAGCATGTGGGAGCCGCATTTGACTATTGCCATCATGGCTGTTTAACCCTATAGACGCCAAAGTCGTGGTCAGGGCCGGTTCTAGACAAAGTGGGACCCTGGGCAAAACTAAAAGTGGGGCTCCAAAATTTATGAAAGGTCACAGTCAGTAAGAGGCTCCCTTTAGTATGGTAAAACAAACTGTAATATGGGAGAATTTTATAGGTTTATAAATAGATGATAGGGAGATGATAGGCAGCATGATGGCTTAGTGGTTAGCACCACAGCCTTGCAGCGCTAGTCAACATCTGCAAAGAGTTTGTATGTTCTCTCTGTGTTTGCATGGGTTTCCTCCGGGTCCTCCGTTTTCCTCCCACACTTCAAAAAATTAGTGGTAGGTTGAATAGATTGTGAGCCCCATGGGGACAGGGACTGATGTGACAAGCGCTGTGCAGTGCTGCGTAATCTGTGTGCACTATATAAATAAAGAATTATTAATTATAAATATTATGATAGAAGATAAATATGAAAGATGATAGAGATTTCTAGATGCAGAACAATAAAGTCGATTATATATACAGAAGATGGATATGAGAGATAAATACAGAAGAAATAGAAGATTGATTAATAGATAGAGAACAGTTACATATATAGTCAGATTATAGGAGATAGATAATTAGACAGATAGATATATAGACAGGAGATAGATGATAAGCATCTTCACCCGGGAATTCAACCAAGGGGTATAAACCCTTTCACAGCCAGGCGTTTCTAGATAATTTGTCGCATCATTGACCAGACCAATTTTTACAATTTTGACTTTTGAAAATAAAATCGAAATTACTTAAAAAAAAAAATTAAAGCAAATCCAGCAAACCAGATATTCAAAATTGCATTAAAGAGTTTATAGACATAGGCGCCTTCATGCAATTTTTATTCAAACTGAAACACTTTCTAAAAAATACTTAAAATTTGACTTTGATGGCAAAAAATGTGCTCCAAACCGAAAATATTTACCTTCACCCAAATGTAATACATGGACATATGTAGAGTTCACAAATGTCCCATATTGATATGTTCACATAACATCATCATATAAATCATCATAATATCACTAAAACTGTAATAACTAGATATCTGCTTTTTTACTAGAAATTTTAAGACACAACCTGCAAAATATAGTAATAAAACAGAATAAATAGTAAAGGTGCCATAAAACCTATATCATTTTGAAAGCAGACAACCAGGCGATGCATTTGGCAATTAACATTCAAAATTTCCTCTAAAATATGTACAAATCCAGATACTTACTTTATATAAAGAAAATATACTTTCCTAAAACAGCAGGATGTGAGGAGATCATACAGACCCCACACCAATATATTCACCAAAATATGCAGCCAAGGGAACGTTAAATCTAGAGGGGACACAAAACTATTTTTGCAGAAAATTGCACTGAGAATCACACAGATCTATCATTGTTTGCTCCCTTACACAATGGTAACACAAATAAATAACTACCGTATATACTCGAGTATAAGCCGACCCGAGTATAAGCCGAGACCCCTAATTTTACCACCGAAAACTGGGAAAACCTATTGACTCGAGTATAAGCCGAGGGTGTAGTATACAGCCAGCCCCCATGTAGTATACAGCCAACCAGCCCCCATGTAGTATACAGCCAACCAGCCCCCATGTAGTATACAGCCAGCCCCCCAGTAGTATACAGCCTGCCCCCAGTAGTATACAGCTTGTCCCCTTGCAGTATACAGCTTGCCCCCAGTAGTATACAGCCTGCCCCCAGTAGTATACAGCCTGCCCCCAGTAGTATACAGCTTGTCCCCAGTAGTATACAGCCTGCCCCCATCAGTATACAGTCTGCCCTCAGTAGTATACAGCAGCCCCTATACAGATAAAGAAATAAACTTAATACTCTACCTCCGTTGTCCCGATGTTCGTCGCGGCTCCCGGCGGCTTCCGATCCCCATCGCTGCTCCCGGTGGCTTCTTCACTCTTCTCTGGCCGGGGAATCGCGCTGGCCGTCGCACACTGTGATGCCGCGCTGTCGCCGCTGATAACGTCATCCGCGTCACATCACAGTGTGCGACGGCCAGCGCGATCTCCCGGCCAGTGAAGAGTGAAGAAGCCGCCGGGAGCCGCAACAGGGATCAGGAGCCGCCCGCAGCCGCGAGGAACATCGGGGACACCGGAGGGTGAGTATTAATGTATTTATTTTTATCATTGACTCGTGTATAAGCCGAGGCGAGGTTTTTCAGCACAATTTTTGTGCTAAAAATCATGGCTTATACACGAGTATATACGGTATATATCCATAAACCAAGCTAATGAGATAATAAAAGTCACTTTTAGATGTGCGCAAATGTATTAGCCGCACAATAACAGAACCCTCCACAATTCATAAGAATGAGAGTGAGAACGTCATAGCATAGGTGTGAATAATGGAGGATGGTGTGTTATAAAAACTTTTTGGTGTTACATATAGCTTTATGGACATGTTCTGGGTCGCGATGTTAATATATAATAGCTACATTCGGCAAGAGGATCGAATGTCCATCGTATCAGTCAATTTTCGCAAAAAAAATAAGAGGCAATAAGAGAGAAAGTGTGTTCTTGGATAGTTCTGCATAGAGAAGGGATAATAACATGAATATTAGTTGATATTTTCCCTTATCAGAATGTAGTAACATATAAAGGGAATATTTCCATTATCTGTGAGGTGCAGCAGCTCCTGTGTGCAGCAAATTCTCCCTGTAGCCTGATGGCTAAGAATCTGGATTGGGAGTGGGGGGTACATTTCAGAGGGCTATATCTCTGGCTGTGACACAGAGAACCTCACAACTTTTTTCCTATGAAAGAAGATAGTCTCCTCTTTTATATGAATCTAAGTCTGTGTTTCTAAGTTTCAGGAAAACGGAGATATTAACTGTTAAACTGCTGCCGGGAGTGATTTTTATATATATATTCTCACTTTAAACCTGAATATCTCTGGATCCATGGCATCTAGAAACAAAATTCAAGATTCATTTGAAATAAGAGATTCTACCCTTGGCAATTTGCCCACTTTGCCTACCCATAGTGCCGGCCCTGGTCGTGGTGCACCACCGTCTATAGGGCATTATAGGGATGATTAGGTCCCTATAAGTCAAAAAAAGTTTAAAAATAAAAATGTGCAAATAAAAGAATTATTAAAAAAAGAATAAAAGACCCTGATGCTCTATTTCATGTGAGGATCAAATGCAACATAAACAAAATTATCAACCACATTTTTTAATACATTGTGACTGTTTAATTATTGGCCCAAACTAATGTATTGTCTAAAAAAAAAAATCACAATTTGTAAAATCTGCCTTCATTTTGTTTTAACTCCAGTGAAACGCACAAGCGGAAAAAAGTAGGGGCATTGCGTGCAATGCGGGGAATCAGAAACCCAAGAGATTCCCAGCACAAATTGATCAGCCACTACTTCCCGCTGGACCAGCTGAAGGATAAAGATGGCGCCAGGCGGAACAAGCGTGACAACTATGCAATAGAGAAATGCAAGTAAATCACCACCTGAAGCTAGCATACCTGAGGAATGGAGAGCAGGAATGAGGAGCCAGAGAACAAATTCCAAGATGGCGCTTCTTACCTGCTCAGATAGAGGAGGAGTGCAGCATGCCCCCTCTACTACTACAACTGCATTATGGCTCAGAAGCCTCCTTACCATCTTAGCCAGGGCAAGATAATGGGGACACTTCACTCAGCATTAGCCCCATAAAACACAAAATCCATAGAAAGGAGGACTCAAGAGACCAGGAGGTAAGCCCTTTGTCCCATATAAATGCACAAGCTACCATGATACCAGATAGCTTCACAAATTTTCAAACATAAGAAAAGATTCAAATTATGCAAATAAAGTAGATGTTAGAAGCATTCAAATTATCTTGACAGAAAGACCTATCTAAATCTATCTTTACAGTACTCATTAAACAGCATGAGGGAAATGTTGTCACAGGTAGAGGACAAAATGGCGTCTTTAACAAATGCATATAATGAACAGGTTGACTCACATAACAATCTAGAAGAGAAAGTCCCATCTATCCAAGCAAAATTAATATATCACGAGGTAAGACGCAATAACGTAAAACTATGGGGAATACCTGAAATAGTACCAGGAATCCACTTACACTCATATGTTCAACGTTTAACAAAAACAATCCTACCGGATGCAGACCTATCTGCATCCACTCTACAGGCATGTAGAGAGCTAGCACCCATAACTGCAGTATTGAGAAAGAATAACAGACTGTACAGATGGGGAATTCCCAACAAAATACTGGTGAAACACCAAAACACTTTGGTACCCATCAAAATTGTGGCAGAAGGATTTAACCTATTGGAGAAATGGGGAATCCCATATGAAGAAAAACCCATACACAGGAAAAGAGAGGAACACAGTGGGTTAACCTGGCATAAAACAATACCAGATAACACTACTGTAGTGGGACACTAGTCTCTAGTCTCCTTGTTACGCTTCCACGAGGATAGAACCCCATTGAAGTACTGAAGTATGAAACATAGTACATTTTTTTTCTTTGCTTTTTAGGTTACAGAACTACAATGATGTTATTGTTATTCTTTGTGTTGTTAAGGTTTAACCCCTTAGGGACGACCCCCTTTTTAGTTTTTGCATTTTCATTTTTCACTGCCCGCCTTCAAAAATCTGTAACTTTTTTATTTTTCCATGTACAGAGCTCTGTTTGAGCTTGAAACAAATTGCACTTCATAGTGATGGTATTTATCATTCCATGCCGTGTACTGGGAAGCAGGAAAAAAATTCAGAATGCAGTGAAAATGATGAAAAAACGCATTTGCGCCTTTTTCTTGTGGGCTTGGATTTTACAGCTTTCACTGAGCACCCCAAATAACATGTCTACTTTATTCTTTGGTTCTGTACGACCACGAGGATACCAAATTTGTACAGGTTTTATAATGTTTTCATACAATTAAAAAAATTAAAACCTTCTGTACAAAAAAAAATTCTTCATTTTGCAATGTTCTGACACTAATAACTTTTTCATACTTCAGTGCACAGAGCTGTGGGTGGTGGCATTTTTTGCAACTTTTGATGACGTTTTTAATGCTATCATTTTGAGGACGGTATGGGCTTTTGATCACTTTTTATAGAATTTTATTTTATTTTTCAAAATGGCAAAAAAGTGGTATTTTCGACTTTGGGCGCCAATTTCCATTACGTGGTTAAACACTGGAAAAATATGCTAATATATTATGATAGATTGGACATTTTGGGACGCGATGATACCTAAAATGTTTATGATTTTTACTGTTTATTTATATTTATATCAGTTCTAGGGAAAGGTGGGTGATTTAAACTTTTACTTTTTTTACTATTTTTGCATAATTTTTTTAAATAAAAAAAAAAAAAATTACCATTATTTTAGACCCTCCAGGGTAATTTAACCCTGCAGGGTCCGATTGCTAATACTATATACTGCAATACTACTGTTGGCTATTATAAATCATTGCACATGGCAAGCCTACAAGTCTCAATGAGACTCTAGACTGCCATAGCAACTGATCGCCAAGATGGCGGCGCCCATATAAGGGTAAGTTAGGCGCCGTGGTCGGGTTTGACTGCGGCACTTAACAGGTTAACTGGCGCGATCGGCGCCAGCACTGACCGTGGCAGTGACAGGCGGGTGTTGGATGAGCTCTCTCCATAACACCCTTTGCCGCACGAGGACGATATATAATTCGTCCTCGGTCGGCAAGTTGTTAATGTAGAAGTTATGAATGGCGTAAAATGTGGGTCCAGGTCCAATCTTCCATAAACTGCCACTAAAAAACTACAGCTATAATTTATTCCAGGTAAATGTCACTTAATGTAAAGGGGTTAAACAGCCCTTAAAAAAGATCACTGCTATGGAAAGAAACTCTCCAGCAAAAAGTGGACATTGTATGCATCCAAGAAACGCATATAAGTGAGAGAAATCCAACTAAAATATCACACCCACTCTTTCGAATGATCATACACTCATTTCCTAAAAAGAAAAGGGGCGCTGATAGGATTCCACTCAACTTTAGCAATCCTCATCCAATACAAAGATATAGACCCCCAAAGTAGATATATTATTATAGTGTGCATCATCACTTTAACACTGTGAACCACATATCATTTGATACTACAGCACATAGGGCTTTTACACTAAAATCATGGCCATGGTAAAATGACCTATATGATGCATGGAGAACGCAACATACAACAGAAAAAGACTTCCCTTTTTATTTTGCAAGACAACACATATTCAAGATTAGACATCTTCATAGTAGAACTGTTAGTGCTAGATAGAGCAGAGAACACTAGCATTAGATTGATACATTGGTCCGATCACAAACCTATAACACTAGCACTGACTGGGCCCTAACACGCGTGCTAGCTCTTTAGGATTTTAAGGGCCAGCGTCCTCCTAATTGGTGATGGTTAATACTGCTCACCCTTATAATCTGGCTCCAACCTTCATTCTCTGCCGGATCTTCGAGTCATTCCCTGAAGTGAAAGACCTCCTGTATTTCCTAGTGTTCCAGCGTTCCCAGGTTTCCTCCGTGTGTCTACTCTTCAGTGTTCCTCCTAGTTCCTGTATTCCCATGTTACTGTGGCGGTCCTGTGTTCCTGTGGTGGTCCTGTGTTCCTGTGGCAGTCCTCTGTTCCTGTGGCGGTCCTGTGTTCCTGTGGCAGTCCTGTGTTCCTGTGGCGGTCCTGTGTTCCTGGGCTGTCCTGTGTTCCTGTTGTCATCCTAAGGTCCTGCCATCCAGAGGTCCTGCCTACCAGAGGTCCTTCCATCCCGGGGTCCTTCCATCCCGAGGTCCTGCCATCCCGAGGTCCTGCCTTCCCTGTGTCCAGTTTCCTGAATGCTGCAAAAGCCATGGACTGTGCTAAGGATTCACATCTGCTACTGGCGGATTTCCAGTGCTCGCTGCACATTGAACTGATGTCCTCCCAGTTCACCACTGAACGCACTAAGGTGGCGTTTGTCTTCTGTTTGCTTTCTGGAGATGCCTTGGCTTGGGATTCTCCTCTATGAGATAGTGGTGATCCGGACATGGCTACCTATTCCACATTACTGGCAAAAATCTGGTCCAGGTTCAAGCAACCTCAAGTTCGTCTCCCACAACTGCCCTCCGATTCTCCAGCCTTCCCAGAGGCCGCTACAGAGTCTGCGGCCTTCCCAGAGGCCGCACCAGAGTCTCCAGCCTTCCCAGCGACCTCTCCAGAGACTCCGTCCTCCGCAGCTTCCCAGCGCTGCTCCGGCCTCCCAAGGGCCAACCCAGCCTCTGCAGCTTCCCAGCACTTCTCCAGCCTCCCAAGGGCCAGCCCAGCCTCCAAAGCTTCCAAGTGTTGCTTCAGCCTCCCAAAGACCAACCCAGCCTCCGCAGCATCCCAGCGCTGCTCCAGCCTCCCAAGGGCCAACCCAGCCTCTGCAGCTTCCCAGCACTGCTCCAGCCTCCCAAGGGCCTACCCAGCCTCCACAACTTCCCAGCGCTGCTCCAGCCTCCCAAGGACCAACCCAGCCTCTGCAGATTCCCAGGGCTACTCTGGCCTCCCAAGGGCCAACCCAGCCTCCGCAGTTTCCCAGCGCTGCTCTGGCCTCCCAAGGGCCTATCCAGCTTCTGGCTTCCCAAGGGTCACTCCAGCTTCTGGCGTCCCAAGGGCCACTCCAGCTTCTGGCCTTCCAAGGGCCACCTCAGCCTCCAGCCAAAAGACATTCCAGATGTCCTCAAGATGTCCTCAGCTGGTTCCCTGCCATGTCCAAGCACCTCATAAGGATTTGTCCTGTTTCCACTGTTCCTGCTCTCCTCCTCAGGTGTCCCATCACTGAGAAGAATTGGAGGAGGTGAAGAAAGAAGAAGAGGGGGCTGAAGAAGAAGAGAATATGGGCCCTAAAGGGGCGGAGTACTGTTACGGGTGCCCCCGCGATCCATGTCGCGGATGAACAGGTCCTCCTGTCTGACTGGGCCGCGCGCACCCTAGTGGGTGGGGACATGCGTGGCCCAGTCAGACAGGAGGATCACGGCCTACTCGATGTCCACAGACTCTAGCCCCAAGACACTCTCCCACATCCTTGTGTGTAACACACTCCTTTGGATCTACCCCTTTCACCTCTCTTTCACACTATTTCCTCTTCTTCTATTCCCTTTTAATGTAATTCCACCCTTCAGACTTTACTCCCCCTTTTCTCCTCCATTATCTTCTTTTATTCTTCTTTCCTCTCATCCAGGTATCTTGACTCTTATTTATCCACCTCATAACTATTTACTTCTTTTAGAAGTCTGGCTTTTTTATGCCCATTATTCTTTCTTTATCTGGTTCTCCCTTCAGGGATTTCCTCTTTCTCATTCTCCACTCTCCCTTTAAACTACTCACCTTCCAGACTCCAGCGATTCTGCTCTCTAGCTCCTCCCACATCTGTTCGGCTACAGCGGTGTTCTCCTCCCAGCAACATTACCAACCAGAAGTGCGAATGAATTGGTGCAATGTCACTTCTGGTCCTTAGTTGCCGTGACGTCACTTCCGGTCATTGTTTGGCGCCCCTACTTTCATGAAGACACCATCTCTCTGCCACTGTATTCCACAGCGTCCTTCCACATGCGGTAAGCTCCGCAAAAGACTCCAGACACTATACACCAACACGGCCATGGGCCATCTTATCTTCATTCCCTTACCCTCCAGCAATATAGTAGGTGGCCCATTATCTGATACAACAATATATTATGCTATGCATTTGATATGATGCAATATGACAGTTCTGTATACCTTTTATACTGTGTAAATATTTAACATTTACAGCAACATGCCCCCTCCTTATACTGCCCTGATTATACATATGACATCACTGTATTATGATTGCTCTGGGTCCCACAGGCTTTAGACTGCTGCTCAATCTCTCAAATCCCCTGCTGGATGCACACAAACTTTGCCATAGCAGCATAGGATGCCAGCTCCTGAAACCCTCCAGTGATTGCATGTGACCCCTGCAGCCTTAAACCCTAGCCCTAAGACTGCCAGAGTAGAGACTTGCTGACATGGAGACCCAAGCTCACAACATCCCTCACATAACTAAGTCCACGCCCTGGAGTTCCATTACTACAACCACCTCTGGCTGTGGCTCTCCCTCTTCATATCCAGGACATGATACCTGCAAAATATTCTGTCACTCAACAAGCCCTGCGTCTCCAGCAACTTACTCAATGCTGGTCTCAGACCCCTCAATCCAACCTCCTGATGACTGATTGTCTCATGCTCACCAATTAGCTACCAAACTGGACTTTTAAGCCTTAAATAGGTCAAGGAGCCATGCAAATCAGTCTTTGATGAGCTGTAGATTTGATTGAAGATGACCATGCCTATGCCCGTAAAGCTATTAATACATTATGCAACCATATTGCCTCCCAAGAAGAGACTATTTAATAGTTACAATCCCATAGAGTGGGCCTGGACAATAAGAAGAGAAGACAAAACATCAGAATCCATGAGGTCCCAGAAGCTACAGGTACAGAAGACATCAGTTCTTTTTACAAAGAAAATCTCTCACCATACACTGCTGGCAGGGAGCCAGGTAATGTTAAAAAAAAACTCTTTAAAATGATTCAATTAGAAATTTGAATTATTCAAATGCAGGACAAAGTCATTTTTTAAATGGACATGCCAGAGGCTATTGGAATCTGTCATTATGTAAAAACATACAAGTACTTACAGTAGCTAAGTGTTTGCTTGCATTATTCTGGAAGAGAACCGTTCAACCCTGATCTGTAAATCATTATTCATATATCAAAGATGTGAGATGAAAGGAACACCTTACCGCCTTATTGAATAATAAGAGAAATTTGACTCTCTGGGCACCATGGGACACTTATTTTACTGCTCTCGTATGTTTTCTCTTTTCTTTAGGACTTTCTTAACTGTAATTAGGACTTTCTCGCTTTCCTTGTAATGCATGTGACAAGTACTCTGTAATTTTAGTTTGAGATTACTTAATTTTTATATTTGATGTTTGTTTCCATTTTGTTCATACTTTATGTCTATTCTGAATGTGTGCATTTCAGATTCAAAAAAGTAAAATTACTTATTTGTCGATTCCGACATATGACGTAACCGTACGTCCTATGCCGGGTGAAGGTGCATAAAGAGGGCTCACGGGCTGAGCCCTCTCCATAGCTGGTAAGTCTTTGCAGCATATTGCAGCAAAGGCTTACCGGTAATGCATGCGGTCTGTGCTAGCACCTATCGTGGGTGTTAACCCGCAGATCGCCACCGTTGATCAAAAGGTCGTACAGTCTTTAAAATGATAGCAATTAAAGCATACAGTGAGGGACATTAACGCCATACAGTAAGGAACACTACCGCCATACAGTAAGGAACACTACCGCCATACAGTGAGCAACACTACCACCATACAGTGAGGGACACTACCGCCACACAGTGAGGGACACTACCGCCACACAATGAGGAATACTACCGCCATACAGTGAGGAATACTACCTCCATACATTGAGGAACACTACCACCATAAAGGGAGGGACACTACCGCCACAGTGAGGAACACTTTCTCACTTTCTTTGTAATCCATGTGACAAGTACTCTGTTCTTTTAGTTTGAGATTACTTAACTTTTATATTTGATATTTGTTTCTATTTTGTTCAAACTTTACTTCTATTCTGAATGCCTGCAATTTAGATTCAAAAAAGTGAAATTACTTATTTATTGTTTCTCCCCCTAATACGCATCAGGTTTCTGTAATTTTGAAAATAAATAAAGAGTTGAAAAAAGTTAAAGTAAAAATAAAGGTCTATTTTCACATTTGTGAGACAAAGTAAAAATAAAAATTTTATTGTGATATTTCAAAATTTATGGCATAAGATACCAAACACTATTATGCAATCTGTTCTACATCATTCTACATCATCAACCCCCCCCCCCCCCCGTTCTTGCTGTGGATAGGTCCTAACTTGTTTCATGGTAAAACCCCTTTCAGTTGACCAAGCAGCATTCAACTGTAAAATTTCACTTTATATGTGTACAAATAAGATCACATGTGCACAACTGTTTTGGTTCTGTGATCTGGTCACAACATTTGCATTTAGTCATGGTGCGGTGAGCAGACATAGGGGGTCATTTACTAAGGGCCCGATTCGCGTTTTCCCGAAGTGTTACCCGAATATTTCCGATTTGCGCCGATTCTCCCTGAATTGCCCCGAGATTTTGGCGCACGCGATCGGATTGTGGCGCATCGGCACTGGCATGCACGCGTCGGAAATCGGGGGGCGTGGCCGAACGAAAACCCGACGGATTCGGAAAAACCGACGCATTTAAAAAAGAAAGTCTGTCGTGGAGCTTGCACTTACCTTCACTTGGTCCGGCTCGGTGTATTCCAGTGCGTTCCAGGGAACTTCAGCGGAGCAGCGCCACCTGGTGGACGTCGGAGGAACTGCCTTAATAAATCCCGAATCCAGCGCAGAGAACGCGCCGCTGGATCGCGAATGGACCGGGTAACTAAATCTGCCCCAGTGTCTCACTGCATCGTGACCAAGCCAGCAGCAGCTCGGCTTCCTATGGAGAGGGGGCATGTGCTTGCCCAGGCCATGTGCTTGCCCAGGTAACAACACAGGCAAGCACACGTTTATGTACATGGGGCCTTATTCAAACATTTCATGACCTCTATATTGCAATTTTCTAATAGAAATCTTAAATGCAGACTAATAATAATAATCTTTATTTATATAGTTCCATCATATTCCGTAACGCTGTACAAATCAGACTTAATAAATAATCCCCCTTGTGTACAATAAACACTTCGCTCATCAAAGCCAGTATTTGCTATAAAATTTGATTTTTAAGAGTTCTTTATTTAACTTAATTAATTGAAATTAGAAAGATATTTTTAGAAATGCATAACATGAATAGCATACTGGGTATGCACTGCATGTGGATAATTGTTGCAATATAAAACAGATGAACAATTAAATCACATTTGTTAAATTATTGTTACAGTAAATAGAATTAATAAAGTTGGATTGAGAGAAAATATAATATGATTAAACTACAAGTTGTATTATTTTATCAATGTGACATATGTGACCTATGTCATCCAGCTTTGTGCATCTGGATAGAAACACAGATCAGCAAAAACTTGTTTGCTGATTCGCATAGCATGCAGACTATTTTTTTTACCTTGTAAGCTATTCCGATTTGCTATTTGACTGTATTAAAGTAGCATTTGTCTTTTTATTCGAATGACGAGAAATTATTTGAAAGAAACTGCAAGTGAATGATATTATTTAACGCATGAGGATAAAGAACTGTTTGGAAATACTAAGGTGCCCCTTTCCTTAACATCTTACATGCTCAAATTGTGTTCTTTCATGCATTCTTCTGCCAAATTCATTCTGCCTCAACAAGAGAAGGATGATAAATTATCTTGCTACCTAGGGGAGGGAGAGAAATCCTTAGCATGGTTCTGGGAATTTGTTAAGTACTTCTGTGGAGCTTCAACCTCATAATCGCTCACAGCAAGTTGGCCTTTACACCTTATAAAGTGGGATGATGATTAATGATCTTTAAAGAGGACAAGGCAGACCAAAAGACTCACATGCTAGACTACTGATACATGACTACAGAATAAAGGGTTTCTGTTAAAACAGATTGCTATTAACATATTATAACATTTTCACATTTATTTTAAATGAGGTTATTCGCAGCTAAGAATAATAACCCTAAAGTTCACAATAACCTATCCCAAGTTAGCTTACAAAAGTAAAAGTACAGGGTCAGATTATTACAATGACATAAAAAAATACAGTGGGTAAGGAAAGTATTTAGAACCTTTAAAATGTTCCGACATCGATTCCTTTTACTGACATATGACTTAACAGTCTGCCCCATGCCGGGTGCGGGTACATCATGGGCTGAGCCCTCTCCATTGCAGGTAAGTCTTTGCTGCATATTGCAGCATAGGCTTACCGGTAACGCATGCGGTCGGTGCTAGCAACGATCGTAGGTGTTAACCCCCAGATTGCTGCCGTAGATCAAAAGGTCGCACAGTCTTTAAAATGATAGCAATTAAATCATCATCAAAAGTCGCAAAAAATGACATCACCCACAGCTACACAGCTGAGGAACACTACCGCAATACAGTGAGGGATACTACCGCCATATAGTAAGGAACACTACCGTCATACCGTGAGGGACACTACTGCCACACAGTGAGGAACACTGCGGCCATACAGTGAGGGACACTACCGCCACACAGTGAGGAATATGGCCATACAGTTAGGAACACTACCTCCTTACAGTGAGGAACACTACCCCCACACAATGAGGGACATAACCCCCATACAGCGAGGAATTCTACCCCCATACGGTGAGGAATACTACTGCCATACAGTGAGGAACACTACCTCCATACAGTGAAGAATACAGCCAAACAGTGAGGAACACTACCGCCATACAGGGAGGGACACTACCCCTACACAGGGAGGAATACAGCCATACAGTGAGGAACACGACCCCCATACAGTGAGCGACACTACCTCCATACAGTGAGGAATACTACCACCATACATTGCCGAATACTACCGCCATACATTGAGGAACACTACCGCCATACAGTGATGAACACTACCCCCATACCGTGAGGGACACTATACCCATACAGTGAAGGAGACTACCCCCATACAATGAGGAACACTTCCCCCATACAGTGAGGAACAGTAACGCCATGTTCCTTTCTTTTTCCCAGAGTTCTCTGCCCCATGTACCACGTTGGGCTCATGGCCATTTTGCTAATAAAAGGGGGAGGGGAATTTCCGACAAATCACCATAAACTTCGGATTCATGATAAATTGAAGTTTTTCTGAAATTCTAAACAAATTCCAAATCGTTAGAATCGGTACGCCCATCTGTAGTTCCACTCTTTGTTTCTTTGCAGCCAATTGGTAAGATCAAAAAAGTTGATGTACACTATAGACCTGTCTTGTAGATATTTTTCTTATTAAACATGTAAATATCCCATGGTCATAAGTATTCAGACCCTTTGCTGTTGCATTCATATTTAACTCACATGCTGTTCATTTTTTTCTGATTCTCCTTGAGATGATCCTGTTCTTCAGTGGAGTCCAGCTTTGTTTAAATAAACTTATAAGACTTGATTAGCAAAGGCACACACCTGTCTATATAAAGATCTCACTACTTACAATGTATGTCAGAGCACATTATAATCATGAGGTTTAAGGAACTGCCCTAGGAGCTCAGAGGCAGAATTGTGGCAAGGCACAGATCTGGCCAAGGTTATGAAAGGATATATGCAGCAATAAAGATTAGTAAGAGCACAGTGGCGCTTAAATGGAAGAAGTTTGGGACGATCACAAGTCTTCTTCGACCTGGACATCCAGCCATACCAAGCAATCATGGGAGAGAATTAAAGGAAAAACCCCAAGATCGATGCGGCTAAGCTCCATACAGAGGTGTAGAGAGATGAGGAAAATTTCCAATCAACCTCAGGGAATTGGAGAGGATCTGCAAGGAAGAATGGCAGATGATCCCCACATCCAGGTGTTGCATCATTTCCAAGAAATCTCATGGCTGTACTAGTACAAAAGGTGCTTCTACTCAATACTAAACAATGGGTCGGAATACTTATGACCATGTGATATTTCAGTTTTTCTTGTTTAATTAATCAGCAAAAATATCTACATTTCTGTTTTTTCAGTAAAGATGGAGTGCAGAGTATACATTGAGTAAAACTAAGAACTTTTTTAATCTTACCAATGAAAGAATAAAAAATGTGAAGGGGTTTGAACACCTACATAAATCTTTTTTCCATTGTCAATTTAGAAAAAAAAATTAGTTTTAATTTTTATGAACAGAAGTTTCTTGGTGCAACTTGGTGCAAAGGTCTTTGCTTTCTGGGGCACCTACTTTCTACTATGCCTCATCACTTTAAAAGAAAGTCCTGAATCATGTTGCAGTCCACCCTTTGAGGTGGAAGGATAATGCAGGGATTAGGTCAATTGGTTTATGCCTTAAATGAATCTTTTTATTTCTCTTTTAAAGATTCCTGCACAATGCCGATTAAACTAGGCAGGTAATATGCCAGCTGGATTAATTTTAAAGGTAAGAGTGAACATAGTGCAGAATTTATATCAATATGTAAAATGCCTTTTCATTTTCTATATGTGTTTGCTTGTTTTATGCTTTATGCAGAATAAAGAATGATAAACAAAACATTCCTATAAACCTAACCTTCTACGTAAACACAAAATCTCCTTTTCATAACCATTTTGCTGATTCTCTAGATCTGTTTGCCAACAATAGCATAGTTTGTAGCAAATCGAGGATGTATGAGAAAAATGTACCCTTTCTTAAAAATTAATAGTAAAGCCCATTTAGGGCTCACAAAAAGCCATTATAAGCACTCAACAATTGCTGTCAGAGACAATGGATTTGTCATAATCCTTTTAGTACAAGTAATGGTTGATTATGTGGAATGGTGCTGGTGTAATTTGAACCTGCTTTTCTCCAGTGCAATAACTGTACAAGGCCCCATAATTGTAATGTTTAATTTATAGTAGTAGCCTTTTTATAAACCCCTTGTGGCTTTTGGGCTTGAGTTTTAACTCCTCTCCGCCTCTTCAAATTGGGAGCCTGTCACATTTGGACACGGGAAAAAAAGTTTTATATGATTTAATTGCTATTTCCCCTTAATAGCTTTTTGATCAAAATGGTAAAATAAGTTGAAATTTGTCTTTTTTTAAAACATGTCATCTATGCTTTAATGTGACCATTCTAATAGTCATTTGAAATTTGTTATTGCCGTATTTGGTATGACCTATAGAATAAATCTGGGGTATATGGTGAATACCAAAAAAGTAAAAAATCAAAGGACATATTTTTCTACAACCCTCACACAAAAAGTAAGATAGAAAAACAAATATTTTATAGCTCACAAAAGCTAATACATGGCCCTACTTCCATTCTGAGCCTCAATTTGTACCCATACAACAAGTAACATCCACATGTGGGGTGCCTCCATACTTGGAAGAAATTGACAAGTGTTTATTCACACTTTGGTATGTTAAAAAGTAATAACCATATAAAGATAATTAAAAAGAGGGGTTGAGTGTTAAGCTATAAACAAGCTGCATCATTAAGGGGTTAAAGAAAGTCTACCATCAAAGCATCATAAACCAGGGACACTTACTTATAGGTCCAGGCATTATGACTGTGGTAATCTTGTCATCCATGCCTCCTTCATTCAAAAAGCAACTTTTACAATTATGGTAATGAGGCAGAAATGTTATCGACATGCTACCAGAGCTCCTCCATACTACAGATTCATAGTCTGTTACATTCTGAAGGATCTTTTCTTCCTCCAACTGTGTGATCACTGCCCACTGTTGCCGAGATTACAGTAAGTCTAGGAGAGGAGGGAATGACGTGTTGCCACAGTGTGTAACAACAGCTATTAAAGCCAGAGCACAGAGCGTTATTGTAACCATGCATAACAAATGTAAGAAGAGAAACACATTCCCGGGGACTGTTCATCCTACAAAATTGAGATGCTGATTTCTGCATATTTGGAGGAAGCATATTGTCAAATGAGTTTCTCTAGGCTAAGAACTTCAAGCAGACTCTTTGTTGCCTTTGAAATAAAATGAAAAGAAAACCCTTTATTATCATACTGAGTTGCATCTTGAGAGCATCTGATAAAATGTAGACACAACACAACACATGAAAGGTTAGTTGCAAAAAACAATATGTAAAATTAATAAAATAACAAAATATATTGGTTAATGATGAGTAAACCCTTAAAAAGTCATGTTCAGATGAATTTGGATTAACCCCAATTTGGAAAATCTGCTTGAGTCCAGTTTTTGGGAACTCCATCAATAATAACTGGTGTTATTTAAAGTCTTTGGGAAGCGACGATCCTCTCCAAAATGGCATCACTCTGCACTTTCCCCATGTTTGTGCTTCTGTATACATGCTACATTGATTTTTATGCTATGATCAGTGGTCTCATTTTGATATCTGTCTTCCTTGTATTATCTGGCTTAATATTAATTTACCTTAACCTAAGCTATGCTATCATTCACCTCTTCTATAAATACAGGCCGTCTCCGGGTTACGTACAAGATAGGTTCTGTAGGCTTGTTCTTGAGTTGAATTTGTATGTAAGTCGGAAATGTATATTTTATCATTGTAACCCCAGCGAAAAATTTTTTCGTCTCTGTGATGATTGGATTTAAAAAATGTTAGATTGTCATAAGAACCAGGATTAACAATAAAGCTTCATTACAGACACCTCAGATAACTGTTACAGCTGTTTATTGTAGCCTAGTGCTAAAGTAGAGTAAATTACCAAAATCCATAGGTCCGTTTGTAACTAGGGGTGGTCTGTAAGTCGGGTGTTCTTAAGTAGGGGACCGGCTGTAATAGAAATGCTGTTTTCCTTCCTCATTTCCCCTCTGCACATATTTTCAGTATACTTTTTGTCATTTATTTTCTCTCTTTTATCATATTTTTTCCAGTTCTTAGTTTTCCAAAGCAACAGTATGTCCTATTTGGTAACCCATTTTATTAAGTAAAGTAACCAAACGTAAATTTTGTATTTTTTTCCTTGTCAAAAATTGTTCAGAATAGATTGTTAAAATATAAAACATACATTTACTCAAATATAATACAATACAATTCATGTTTCATATGTGAATGTAATTAAATGGGTTTACCTGTATCCTGGAAAAGGACACAGAGGCTGGAGGAATAGCAACAACAACAAAATAAAAGTGTATGTATGTTGTTTCAGCTCCCAGTTCCAGCATTGTGGAAATTTTTAGTTCCCTTGCACTGTCACAGGACCTGGTTCCCCTAGTAAATGACCACAGAAGACCTCCATGACATAAAATAAGTGATGTCACTGAGGGCAACTAAGGCCCCCTCTTTTAAACATCATTGGCCCAAATAGCAGTTTTCTTTACTTCATTGTATGGGTTACCCAAAAGATTGATGTTCAATAATATTTACAACTAAATATTATTTCTAGAGATGGGCAAATTTGTTGAAATTCAGTTTGACCCGATTAGCCAAATTTTTTTAAAAAATTTTATCCGACCCGAATCGAATCATGACAAATCAAGTTAAAAAACAGGTATTTCCTGGCTGCAGAGAGCCTGTAGGTTGTTGTAGAACATTGCACCATGCTTAAATGTGCATAGGGAGCATGGTTTGGTCTTCAAGCAGTGCTGTGTTTTAGTATGAAACTCACATGACAGCCGTCGCTCTTATAATCGCTTCACTCTTCAATTCCATGTGCACTTAAAGAGGCCAACTTCACCAAGAAAAGATGAAAAGCAAACGTAAAGTCTGTGCAAGCTCGAAAGGACTGAGCTGACAGAGGATTCCATAGATTACGACAGAACCTGTTCTGTTAAACGTAAGTACATTTAGAAACCCTCCAAAAGAGTGCAGAGGGTGTCGGCAGTAATTCTGCATTGACTTCACTGATCATTTTGCCCTGCATTTCATCCATCAGTGTCCGCTTTCAATGGGTCAATAATCCATTATCAGCATTGCTAAAGCCAAAAACAAACAGAGATGACCAGTAAATGGGATACTTGGATGTCCTCTGTGTTCTGTATCCACTCCTGCTTTTGGCTATCAATTCTTAGGCTTTTCATTCCTACTGACAGATAAAATGAAGGGGAAAACTAAACATAGTGGCAATGTCAGATAGTGGTGGAGGGTGAAAACAGCATTATGGAAATCACAGGGTGTTCCAGGGAGACAGCAGTCAGTTGGCAGCAGCATGAGTAGGCCAAGGAGCGGCACAATGATACAGTGTGGAGGTGGCTGCAACCTGGTGAGCCACAGAGTGGCACAATGATACAGTGTGGAGGTGGCGGCAACCTGTTAAGCCACTGAGTGGCACAATGATACAGTGTGGAGGTGGCGTCAGCAGCAGCAGGAGCCCAAAGGGTGGCACAATGATAGAGTGTAGAGGTGGTGACAACCTGGTAAGGCACAGAGTGGCACAATGATACAGTGTGGAGGTGGCGGCAGCAACAGCAGGAGCCCGCAGAGTGGCACAATGATACAGTGTGGATGTGGCATCAGCAGCAGCAGCAGCAGCAGGAGCCCACAGAGTTGCACAATGATACAGTGTGAAGGTGGCAGACAATTCCAGTCCCTGGTAAAGATGGTAGGATTCAGATGGAGCAACTGGCAGCAGATGTGTGGCATCAGGTGGGTTGCAGCATCAAAATAGTGGTTGAGGCAGGCAGTTAGAATCCAGACTCATATCTCAACATTTCGGGGAGGCTTCACGGCTGATCTAATCTGATGCATAAGGCAGTGGTGAGTTGAAATCCAGGCTGATCCAAGCTTGATTCATCTTAACAAAGGTCAGTCTCTTTACATTATGGGTGGACAAGCGGGTCCTCTTTGGGGTATTGATGCCCCCCGACGTGCTGAACACTCGCTCTGATGCCACACTACTGGCTGAGCAGCACAGCTTCTCTACTGCAAACTCCACAAGTTGCAGCCACACATCAAGTTTGGCTGCCCAGTAGTCCAGGGGATCCTCTACCTGGGGGTGGTAAAGTGCTGTCCAAGTAGGCCACCACATGCTGGTGAAGGGTCTGCTCCATGTCCTGCTGCTGCTGCTGGTGGCGGCTACCCTTTTCACTAGGCGGGTGAAGGAAGTTGCTCATTAGGGACTCCAGACTCCAGAGAAAGCGGCGTCTCTTGTTCAAGTTGTTGGTATGACTGGGCGGGAAGCACATTCACCCAGTGGGCCGTAAACGACATGTAATGGCCCTCACCATTGTTACAGCTCCAGACGTCCATGCTGCCGTGCACCTTGAAGAAACCGATAAGCTCAAGGACTGTCCCACCTTCTGTTCTACATATTTGTGAAGGGATGGCACTGCCTTTTTGGAAAAAATTGCAGCTTGGAATTCTCCACCTCCAAGCCATTAGTTCTCTGAAGGGTGTAGAGTCCATGACTTGGAAAGGGAGGGTCTGCAGTACCAACAACTTGGAAAAGAGCATGGTCAGCTTCTGCACCTCAGGATGGCTGGACACATACAGTTGTCTCTTTGTAATCGCCTCTTTCAATGACTGCTGGTGCCATGCGTAGCTAGGAGCATTTGGACCGGGACAAAGACAAACTCCCTTCGGCAGAGTTGCTGGAGCCTTGATTGGCTGAAATGGCATGTGTGCCACTAGATGCTGCTGTTGCTGCGGCGGCAGGATAGACCTCTACATCTGTTCCAGGTTTCTCCCAGGCCAATGGATGGTGACGCTGCATGTGTTGACGCAAGGCCATGGTGCCAACGTTAGCTCCCTGGCCCCGCTTCACTTTCTGCCTGCAGATGCTACATATACACACGCTCGTCTCCTCTGGTGTCTTAAAAAAATCTGCCACACCGTCGAGTTGGCGATTTTACTGCCAATACTCTGTACTGAATTACTACTAACGCCGCTGCTTCATTGAGCCCCTGTACCACTACTTACTTGGAGCTCGAAGCAGGGTTTGTATGCTGCGGCCGTTTGGCTCCCGCTGTCACTCTCTCCGCCCGACGATGATGAATCCCTTGCTACACCTGGCTCCCGAGTTCGATCTGATACATCATCGTCAATTTGCGTTTCCCTATCACTGCTATTCTCCACAACAGTATCAGTATGCACAGCATGCCTACTGCACGAAGCAGCGGATGTCTGCCCCACCTCCTCACTGCCAAACAGGTGAGGGCTAATGCCAACTAATTCTTGTATCTGACAAACCCACAGACTCTTGGCTGGGGTTGTCAGATGTTGTATTTGAGGAATTGGGTGACCTAGTCAACCAATCAACAACCTTTGGGTTGTTGATCAACACACTGCCCCAAGATGACAGCGACGGTTCTGGCCTCACAGAGTCACCCCTACTTCTACGTCCCCTTACTGTGCTGAGACCTCTGCCTGCTAGACCTGCCAGCTTTCTGTCTGACATAGTGGTTAATTAACTACATGGATATGGAGTGAAAAACACTCTATAAACTACATGGATTTGACACGTATTTCTTGCTCTCAACTTTAGCAACACAAAAGTATGGGAATTTGCATTATCCAGATACCCCACAAAGGACACCCTGTAATTGGAGCGAAAATCACTCTATAAACTATGTGGATTTGACACACATTTCTTGTTCTCAACTTTAGCAACACAAAAAGAATCAGAATTTGCGTTACACTGATGTCTCACAACGGACACCCTGGGAGAGGGGCCGAAATCACTACAGCAGCTGTGCAGATATAACACAGATTTTTTTCCTAGAGGCTTCAGTAACAAAAAAGAACTGTTATTTGGGGTTTACAGATCCACATAAACGCACACCCTGGGATTGGAGCATAAATCGCTACAGCACAGTACAGTGGAAGTAGCTGGATGCTACAGACAGCAAATGCAGTGTGAAATGCCAAGATTGCAAATGCTGACAGTTCTTATAGGGCTGTGACATCACATAAGCCTGCCGGGGGCTGATTCGCTTACAGGTCTGCAGAGGTCATCTAGGGTGTTCCTTTCTCCTTCCCAGAGTTCTCTGCCCCATTTAACACATTTTGCTTGTGGCCATTTAGCTAAGAAAGTGGTGGGGGGGAAACCTTTGTTCCCACTAATCAGCGTAAACTTCGGATTTGTAACGAATCAAATCTTCCATTAAATTCTTATCGAATTCCACTTCATTCAAATTGATTCGCCCATCTCTAGTTATTTCTTAATATAGCAGTGTTCAGGTAGTACATAGTTATATGAAGTATATATTTAACACTCTAAGGACACAACCTAAAATGGCCTTTGGGAAACAGATCTTTTTTACATTTTTCTCTGCTCAAATTCCAAAAGACATACTTTTTTATTTTTTCCGGATTAGGGCATTTGATGACATTTGTGGTTAGATTTTCTTTTTTCCAATGGGCTAATTTTATGGTAAAAATAGCATGATTATTCACATTTATCAACTCTTTCCTGCAACCGTACAGAATAAAATAGCAATTGTGTCAATAGTTTAATTAAATACTTTACACAGTTTACCATACAGTATACTAAACATGATAAAATTATTCTATAGGTTAGTACAATTAAGGAGACGCCAAACATGTACAGGTTTTCTTATGTCTTACAACTTTAGCAAATCCAGAGGATTCACAACCCTCGAGCCTGACAGGGCCTATGTGTTGCCATATTCTGAGAGCTATAACTTTTTATTCCTAAATCAAAAGGGGATTATTAGAGCTTGTTTTTGCGGGAAAAGGTAAGGGTTAGATTGGTACTATTATAGGGTACATCAGACTTTTTGACCACTGTACCAATTTTCTGGGGAGAGTTTTATTATTTTAAATTTAACGCAAAATATAATAATAGGAAATGGGTGATTTTTTTATTATTTATTTTTTAAAACCTTTATTTAACAATTTTCTCACTGTCCCTTGACATCATATCTATACCTTGATCCTTTGTATAATACATTTCAGTAATTATGTAATGCAATGTATTGTGTCAATATTTTACTGACAGTTTGCCTATTAGACCCAGTCTTGCACTAGGCCTAGTAGGCCACCGTACATGGCAGACCTGGAGGCCTTCATCAGACCTCCGGCTGCCATCCCAACCCCTCAAGCACCCCAAAACCATGTTTCTTCTGTCTCTCTCCTTTGCTGATGCGATTGTGCTTGATCGGGGCAGTTAAAAAGTTAAACTGCCCGGCAATGAGCATCTTCCTGCTGAGCAGACGCAGCAGTCTCCTGCTGTGGATCGCACTGGCACACTGACAGTGCCAGCGCAATCCAGTTGGCGAAATAGATCACCCAAATGTACCAACCGGCCACTAATTAGGACAATCTATTTCATCCTGTGGCATCAAGCAATTAAGATAAATTTCAAATGTTGTATGTATATGCATAATATAGACTTAACTAATTTGTAACTTCAAAGTCTTCATTTTTATAACCCTTAGATGCACCACAACATACAGTATTATTACGTTATGGTGCTGTAGGAAGTGTATGGAGAGAGCTCACACCCTGAGCTGTCAGAGTAATAAACACAGAAACGAAAAGAGGGCTGAGTCCTATACAGTTTAATATCCTTGGCGTTAAAGCAACAATTAACTAATTGTTAATTAGTTGGACATAAATGATTAAAAATGTTCACATTTTTACACATAATGATTTTTATTCTATCTGACTTACATATGGCACATAATGACCTTGTCTGTGTCTAATTGGGTTTAAACAAGCAACAGTCAACAACCATCTTGTGAATTTGTGTCATCTGCTGAATTTGTATCACAGTTTTCCATAGTTAGTTTGCTGCTGCTATTCTCTCTGGAAAATGAGTAAATGCACCATCAGCAGCTGTGAGTATCTGTTTTCAGGCTTTAAATCAATTAAATAATCAATACCAAGCAGTAAGCAACTATTCTTTGAGACTTTAAAACCTTATATCAGGAATGTTTTAACCTGTAATTACATTGCTTCTAGGTGTTTGGGCTTTACTTGTTCAAGCTCTGTATGTGTATAATAAATCGTTGTTACTAACAAAATCCTTCTCTATTGACCTATATAGCCTACATCATGTTTACTTCAGTATACAGTTATTTGTCAGTAGACACTGTAAGGTAAAGTGAAAAAGAGAAAATTTTGTATCATTTGCTTTTAACAGAAAAGAATGAATATAATTTTTTTAATCAAAATTATAGATTTAATTAGACAGATATAAATAAAAATAATAACAAATTTATTTTAACCTTTTTGGGTATCACAGTTCTGTAACTTTAATAAAAGAAATGTAGTAAAACTTCTAAACAATTGAATTCCTTGGATAAATGCAATAAATACATCCAAATATGGAATAGTTGCAGAAAAATGGGCAAAATTACAACTACTCAAACATTAGAGAACTTCTCATACTAAGAAAAGAAGGAAAAAATTGATAAATATCCCCTTATAAGTTTAGTGTTTTATTGAAATGCTTAAAAATTACTAAAACTAGGAATGTGTTACAAAAATTATGAGAACCTTAGATATAGATGGAGTTTATTTTATACCAGAAAATAGGAGATTGCATTCTATAAAAAGACTAGAGGAAGGCTCAATTTGTACAAAAATCAACAATACACAATACAATGTTTTCATTAGCTGACAATGTTCATCATCTAAATTCTAAATGTGAAGCATGTTTCATGGTTGTGCAGGTTGCATAATCTGTATAATGCCCTAATTTTCTGCTTCAGTGAAGTCAAAGGCACAGGAAAATAAGAAAATGAAATCCTAAAGAAAGTTATTTTTTAGCTACAATTCTATCATTGATTTTTTTTTTAGTATTCAGAGATAGACATTACATTAGAATTTCTGCTTCATAAAAATGTTTTAGAAATCAAGTTAGAATCCTCTACATTGCATTATACAATACAAGCTATCCAATCACATTAAGCAGATTTAGAATGAAGTATGCACATATAATAATAATAGAACAAAGGTTTCACCTCAGCAGCTGGATGAAAATAAAATGAATCTTGAATGGTTGTAATAACATTTCCGCGCTGCTCTGGTCTTGTATACCCATTTTCACATTGGACTCTGTATGCCTCAACACCAAGATTTAAAAAAAGGTTATTAAGATCAAATAAAATCAAGAATACAACTATGATGTATGTTATTTAACACTGATATTATTGTTATTTGACACCGGAGTATCATCTAGAGTGCGGTTCAGTATACCCCCGCCCCGTTTCAAGTGCTTTTCTGTTGATAAAGTAGATATCAAAAAAATCGGTGTCAAATCCAGTTGCTGTTGTTATTTTTTCTCCAAGTCCAGGATGTCAGTTCTTGTGGTTTAGTATACCCCCATTTCAAGTGCTTTTTTGTATATAAAGTACCGTATATACTCGAGTATAAGCCAACCCAAGTATAAGCCGAGGCCTCTAATTTTACCACAAAAACCTGGGAAAACATATTGACTCAAGTATAAGCCAAGGGTGGGAAATACATTGGTCACAGTCTCCCCAGTATATAGCCTGCTGGACCCTACCCCATAGTATATAGCCAGCACCTGCACCCAAGTATGTAGCCTTCCAGCCCATATCCCTCAGTATATAACCAGCCCCCCGCCCCAGTATATATGCAGCACCCTGCCCCAGTATATAGCCAGCAGCGGGGGAAGCCAGAAAGGTGAGTTTTGATATATACTCAAGTATAAGCCGAGTTTGGGTTTTAAGCACATTTTTTGCGCTGAAAAACTAGCTTTATACTCGAGTATATATGGTAGATATTATTAAATCTGTGTCAAATCAACAGTTAATTAACCAATATGTCAGACAGAGAGGTGGCAGGTAGAGTAGGCACAGGTCACAGCACAGTAAGGGGAGGTTGCGTCAGGGGTGACTCTTTGAGGCCAAAACTGCCGGTGTCATCTAGCGGCAGTGTGTTGATTAACAACCCAAAGAATCTGGATTGGTTGACTAGGTCATCCACTTCCTCACAAATCTGACAACCCCAGCCAAGAGTTTGTGGGTTCCCAAAAATACAACCCTTAGTTGACATGGGCCCGGAGTAGGGCAGCAGCCTTCACCTTGCCTAAACCATCCTCTGTTCTGTTCATTTCCCTCAGCCAGAGATCTACTAGATGGTCTGGGCTCAGTGCCACTATACAGCAGGATGAATTCTTTGAGGACAGTGGGCAGCTGCTTGGCAGTGAAGAGCTGGGGGGGACATCCACTGCTTCGTGCAGTAGGCGAGAAAGAAGAGATGTGGAGAGTGGCACGGGAGGTGATGTTGCACTTGCAAGTAGTCAGGCTGTGCATACTGAGACCGTTAAGGAGAATAGCAGTGACAGCGAAACACAAATCGATGATGATGTAGCCAATCACACTTGGGAGCCGGGTAAAGCCAGGGCTTAATCATCATCGTCGGGAGAAGAGGGCATCAGCTTGCGCGTCAGGTAGCAAAGCAGGCAGCAAGTCACTACTGTATCCGTGAGTCAGCAGGGTGGCAGTAGTGCAAGGTACAAACCCTGCTTTGCAGGTCCAAGTAAGTATTGGCTGAAGGGCTCAGCAAGGCAGCGGCTTTAGTAGTCACTCAGTGCAGAGTGTTGGCTGTAAAATCACCACCTCGGACGTTTTTTGTTAAGACACCAGAGGAGCCGAGCGTGTGTATATGTAGAATCTGCAGGCAGATAGTGAAGCTTGGCCAGGGAGCTAACGTTGGCACCACCACCCTGCATCAGCACATGCAGCTTCACCATCCACCTAGTGGCACACATGCTCCTTGCTATGCATGGCGGCAGCAGTCATTGCACGAGGCGATTACAAAGAGACAAATGTATGCACCCAGCCATCCTGAGAGGCAGAAGCTGACCGTGCTCCTATCCATGTTGTTTGTACTGCAGTTTCAGAGAGTCGTGGACTCTGCACCCTTCAGAGAACTAATGGCTTGTGCCGAACCAAGGTGGAAAGTTCCAAGCCGAAATTTCTTTTCAAAATAGGCAGTACCAGCCCTTCATACATATGAAGAACAGAGGTGAACCTTCAGGTTATCGGTTTCTTCCAAGGTTTACGGCAGCACCGAGGTGTGTAGCTGTAACTACGGTCAGGACCAGTACATGTCCTTTACAGCCCACTGGGTGAATGTGCTTCTCGCCCAGCCACACTGTTATATTTGAATATTAAAGTATATACTGAGATTCATATAATATGGACACTTACATAGCTTGCCACCAGATGGACATTGCCTGAAGCCTTGGAGTGGTGCCATAAAAGACTTGGTAATTGATCATGGGTCACCTATGTGCCCTTTCTCAAGGAATATCCTGTGGAATCTCCACAGGAAGGGTTTATCCATTAACTTGGGGCATAGATCAAAGGCAGCAATATCCTGGTGCTCAGGAAAGCCGTGTTGTTGCAGGCCTAATTCTATTGACTCAGGAGGGCAATAAACAAACATCTGTTGTGAAAAGGTGATACAAGGACACTTTCCCAGGGGAAGCCCTATTGTGTCAGGTGGGCAATAAATACCATCCCTGGGAGGTCACCCAAGCCATTTGGGACAAAGGCCTGAGGAAAAGATACCAATTCCAAGTACAAAAGCGCCATCCTGAGGAAGAAGTAAATGACGACACCTAGAGGCCAATATCCTATTACCGGAAGCTGATTAGCGACAAGTCATCATGAAGGCCGGAAGATATCTGAGTAGCGGTGGAGTCATGAGCATCTGTGGGTGTGATTGTGATAACAGTTGAGCAATATATGTATAGTCAAGGAGTAGTCTAGTGCTAACTTACTAATGATGGACTAACTATATAGACTTGTGTCTGTTAGCCATATAGTCTGAGTTTGTAGTCAGATAGTGTGTATCTGTAAATCCCAGAATAGGACATTGAGGAGGCATTTTATATTGTATTATTTTCTTTTTATACTTTGTCATCTATTATACCTTTTTAATTAAACAAGCCTTTCTCCAAGTTTGGACTCTGCATTTCAAGGAACGACTCTTAGGTAGAGCAGGTAGAAGGAAAAACCCACATATTACACACACCAACAACTTGAACAGGAGACACCGCTTTCCAATGTCGGGCTCCTCCACCTCCTTCTCCACCATCACCTCAGACTCCACAAGTCTAGGTGCTGCTCCATAATACCACATGTGCAAGGCACAGCCGGGTCACATAGTTCTGCACCTGGTTAACCTGGGCGAACAAAGTCAGACAGGGGAGGAACAGCTCTGAGTCATGCAAGGAGAAATCAATGTGAGGCTTTCTCCGCGACAACTGCAAATCAGAACCATGGTGACAAACAATGGGAGGAACAAGGTGTCCGTGCTACACCAAGGAGGGATGGCTCATGCAAGCTGCATGGCGCTTGTGTTAAACCTGGTTGTCAAAAGGTTCCTGAAGTCTTCCATGCAAGACATTCTAAACATGGTCAGGAAACTGTGCATGCATTTCATCCATTCTTACAAAGCACACCCTCCTCGAGTTGCAGTGGCAGAATGACCTCCCTGTATGAACAGAGAAAATCCATTAATGATTTATTGCATTTAATGCAAAATCTGGCTGGTCAGGTCACTGGAGATGTGGCGACTACATCTGATGGCTACATGAGTACAATGGGGGCTGAACTGGAGTAGGAGGAGGAGGACATGGGAGCACAAGCAGAGGCTGGTTTTATTAGTGGTTTTTATACTCATGTTGACAGGAGAGGAGAAGCAGAAAATGAGGCAGATGACCCAGAAGCACCGTGGCAGTATACAGTGGAAATGGAGGCCTGGAGTCCCTCAGAGTCACTTGCACAGATGGCCCGCAGCATTCTGCTTTGTCTAACTAGTGACAGCCAAATAGTCAACATCTGGCATAGGGATGACTTTTGGCTCTCCACCCTCTAGGACCCTTGCTACAGGAACAAAATGGGTTCCTTTTTTCCAGTGAGCAACAAGTAGTGCACTATAGAGAAATACTGTGCAGACAGTTGGCCGCTGCCTATTTGCACCATTTTCCATCATCTATCAGGTCTGACCACGGGATTCGTGGCAGTCATCATTCACATACTACTGCCACGGATGCTGTGGGGAGATGGGGAGTAGGATCAGTAGCAGCTCCGTCAGAAGCAGTTTCAGTCTGGTGTCCTTAATGAGCATCTTTCTTCACTCGCTTAGTCAGGAGGGTAGCCGCCACTAACAGCAGGACATGGAGCAGACCCTGCACCCTACTTGGACAACACTGTACCACCCCTGGTAGACAGTCCCCTGGACTACTGAGCAGCCAACATGATGCTTGGCTGCAACTTGCGGAGTTTGCAGTAGAGAAGCTGTCCTGCCCGGATAGTAGTGTGGCATCAGAGTGGGTGTTCATTGCGGCAGGGGCCATCGTTACGCCAAAGAGAACCTGCTTGTCCACCTGTAATGTGGAGAGACTGACCTTTGTCAAGATGAATCAGGTGTGGACCCGCCAGTATTTCAACAACCAATGCCTTATGCATCAGTTTAGATCAGCCATGACGCCTCCCCCAAACGTTGAGAAAGGAATCTGGATTCTAACTACCTGCCTCAGCCACTATTCTGATGCTGCCACCCGTCTGATGCCACACATCTGCTGCCAATTACTGCATTTGCCTCCCACCATCTTTACCAGAGACTGGAATTGTCACCCACCTCCACAGTCTGTCATTGTGCCACTCTGTGGCATACCATGTTGCTTCCACCTCCACACTCTGTCATTGTGCCTCTCTGTGGCCTTCCATGGTTCCACCACCTCCACTCTCTGTCATTGTGCCACTCTGTGACCCACCATGTTGCTGCCAGCTAAATAATTTTTATTGTGCCTTTCTTCTTCCTCCTGCTGCTGATTCCGCCGCCACCACCATGCTCTATCATTGTGCCACTCTGTGGCCTCCTGCTGCTGCCGCCACCTCCACACTTTGCCATTGTGCCACTCTGTGGCCTTCCTTGTTGCTGCCACTTCCACACTCTGTCCTTGTGCCACTCTGTGGCCTACCATGTTGCCACCACCTCCACACTCTTCCTGGAACACCCTGTGATTTGCATAATGCTGTTTTCACCCTCCACCACTCTACGACGTTGCCTGTATGTTTGGTTTTCCCCTTCATATCATCTAGCAGAATGAATGAAAAGCCTCAGGATTGATAGCCAAATGCATGACTGGATACAGAACACAGAAGACATGCAAATATCCTACACTTTTGGAGGGTTTCTACATGTATCCGTGTTTAACAGGTTCTGTCGTAATCTATGGAATCATCTGATGTCTCTGTAAAAAGAGTGCACTCTTTGATGTTATAGTGGGATCTTGGCCATCAGCTCAGTCCTTTCAAGCTGGCACAGACGTTAACTTATCAGGCTGCGTTCCCGGTTGACTTATTTGGTCAAGTTGGCCCCTGTAAGTGCCCATGGAATTGAAGTGTGAACTGATTCTAAGAGCGGCGGCTGTCATGTGCGTGTCATACTAAAATGCAGCATTGTTTGAAGACCAAATCTAACTCCCTTTAGCGTGATTCAACATGATTTGAGTTGTATGTTTACAATGGTCCGCTGGAGTTCACCATCTTCTTCCCAATGCATGTAAGTGCATGGCTTGTGACAAAATTTTGAATGTTAAATCCCGCGCTTAGTCAGTTCGGATTGTCCGACGGCCTTGCCCCCCCCCCCCCACCACCATTTGTGTTGCATGAAAGTCGGCGCGATTGCTCCTTAAATGCGGAGCAAAACGGAAAAAGTTGGGAAACCCAATGAAAATGCTGTCCACAGACCCTTAGTAAATGTGTGTTTAAATTTCATTTGTGTTTACATCACATTTACTTTGCATTCACGGAAACCTTGCTCTTACATTCACATCATATTTGTGTTTACATTTCTGCATTCATATTGTTTCTTTCTGCTAGGTGTTTGCATTTCGTTTACACGTCATTTGCATTACATCATGTTTAGACTGCATTTGCATTTACATTTCTTCTATGTTTACACTGTGTTTGCATTTTGATAGTGTCTACATCTCGTTAAATTGCATTTCCTTTGGAATCGTATTTGTGTTCACATCACATTTACATTATGTCAGCATTTAAATTAACATTTACAGTAACATTGTGTTTACAGTGCCTTTACATCCATATCACATTTAACACCATCAGGACACTGCACAAAACATAACTTTTTTTTATTCGAAATGGACCTATTAGGTCTTGTTTTTTGTGGTAAATTGAATGGTAAAAATAGCAGATCCCTCCTGCATTGGAACAGAATCAATTAGCTGTTTTTCCACTTGTTTTTTCATGAAAGCTTTTACGCAGTTCACCATACATTATAATTATACATTGAACATGATAAAATTATTCTGTAGGTTAGTACAATTAAGGAGACATCAAACATGTACAGGTTCTTATGTTTTACTACTTTAGCAAATAAAAAAACTTTTTTAGGAAACAACATTTGTCAATGTGTCGCCATTAGAGATGAGCGAGCACTAAAATGCTCGGGTGCTCGTTATTCGAGACAAACTTTTCCAGATGCTCGAGTGCTCGTCTCGAATAACGAACCCCATTGAAGTCAATGGGAGACTCGAGCATTTTTCAAAGGGACCATGGTTCGGGAATAAAATGTGTTATTTAATTGAAAAAGAATGTCTTCTGATAAGTGATCAGATGTATGCAAACATCTGCAATCTATTCTTCACTGTTCCGCGCGTATATTATCTCCCGACAAGTTAACAGATGTGAAGAACAGAGAAGAATAGAATAAAAACAGTGAACACAGGATCATTTAAGTGAAAAACGCAGTGAAAAACACAGTGAAGAATAGATTACAGATGTTCGGCACATCTGCTTACTTGTCGGGAGAGGAGATACGCTGTCCCGGGATCCGCTCCTCTTCTTCCACTGAAGTCTCCCCGATGTCTCCCTGCTGCCCGATGTCTCCCTGGTGCCCGATGTCTGCCTGCTGCCCGATGTCTCCCTGGTGCCCGATGTCTCCCTGCTGCGCGCGATGTCTCCCTGCTGCGCGCGATGTCTCCCTGCTGCGCCCGATGTCTCCCTGCTGCGCCCGATGTGTCTCTGCTGCGCCCGATGTGTCTCTGCTGCGCCAGATGTGTCTCTGCTGCGCCAGATGTCTCCCTGCTGTGCGATGTCTCCCTGCTGCCGTTCCGCGTGTATCTTCCGACAAGTAAGCAGATGTGCCAAACATCTGTAATCTATTCTTCACTGTGTTCTTCACTTAAATGATCCTGTGGTCACTGTGTTCACTGTTTTTATTCTATTCTTCATTGTTCTTCACTGTGTTTGTTTAATTAAATGCTCGATCTCGAGCAGGGGAAATACTCGTCCGAGCAACAAGCCGTTTCGAGTACCTTAATACTCGAACGAGCATCAAGCTCGGACGAGTATACTCGCTCATCTCTAGTCGCCATATTCTGAGAGCTATAACGTTTATATTCATCAATAAAAAGAGGATTATTAGAGTTTGTTTATTGCGGGAAAAGGTAACAGTTAGATTGGTACAATTATAGGGTAAATGGGATTTTATTAATGTTTTCAATTATATATTTTAGAGAGGTAGGTAGCACTAAAATTTCTACTTTTCATTTGTGGTAGTGGTGGTTATTGAATTTTTTTTAACACAATGTAATTAAATATAGTGAAATGAGTGGTTTTTGTACTGTTTTTTATTTTTATTTTAACATTTTTTATTTCTTTTTTAAAAAATGTTGTTTAACTTATTTTTACTGTTCCATTAGGGGACTTATATTAGAGATACCTTGAAACCTCATACAATACATAGCAGGACTTCTGCTACCATGGTGACCCCACAGCACCTCGTGATTGTGTTTCGGGGGCAGAAAGAGTGACAGAGGGAAACGCTATATTAGCAAAAATGTTACAATTATGCATCTATGCAAACATGGGGTAATTGCACAGATTTATCAATAGAAATCCATACTAAGCTGTGTAAAGTAATTAATATTGAGGTCGATAGCTTAGTATTACAGTGGAATTTGTGGAAGCTTGAGAAGTGGGTGAAGAAATGGATGACCGGGTTTAATGTAGATAAATGTAAAGTTATGCACTTGGGCTATGGAAAAGAAAAAGTATAATTATGTTCTAAATAGAGATGAGTGAGCACTAAAATGCTCGAGTGCTCGTTACTCGAGTTGAACTTTTCACGGTGCTCAGGTGCTCGTATCGAATAACGACCCCATTGAAGTCAATGCATTTTTCACTGAAACAACACATTGAAAGAACACTGAAGAACACATTGCAGATGTTTGCAGATGTATTCACTGAAAGAACACATTGAAAGAACACTGAAGAACACATTACAGATGTTTCCGTACATCTGCTAACTTATCTGAAGACACGAGTGTCAAACGGTGTTCTTCACAATTGTATGTGAAGAACAATATGTGTGAAGAACACATTGCAGACGTTTCCATACATCTGCAATGTGTTCTTCACACATACTGTTCTTCACATACGTTTTATTACATTTTTTATATGATGCAAAATGGTGTAGAAGTCACATTTTGGTCATTTGGGCACTATTTTCCGTTATGGGGTTCACTGGCAATAACCATTTTTATATTTTAATAAACTGGGCATTATGGGATGCAGCAATTTCCTAACATGTTTGCTATTAGTTCTAGGGAAAGGGGGGTGATTTGAATTTTTAGTTCTTTTCATTTTTTTTTATTTTTTAAACTTTTTTTATTTTTTTTACTATTTCTTAGAACCTCTAGGGTACTTTAACCCAAGATGGTTTGATTGTTCCTACCATATACTGTAATACAGTAGTATTGCAGTATATGGCATTTCTATACAGTATTTATTATAATGAGCCAATGACATCAGGGGGAGCGACAATCGGCCCATGTGCCGCTGTCTTTTAAATGTCACTGTGGCTCTGCCAAAATCGTGGACTCCAGTCACACAGTATTTTGTTGCAAGAAAAATTTTTATTGATACAAACTTTAAAAACATTTTTTTTAAATATGTATATATTGTATACATATGTTCATGTTTCTATCCTAATTCAAGTATACACTGTATCCACAGAGTCTGATGAAGGTCTATTGTTTGACTGAAACATCACGTTAAAGTTTGTATCAATAAAAATTTTTCTTGCAACAAAATACAGTGTGACTGGAGTCCACGATTTTACTAGATTCAACGGGATTGGGACCCTCTCCAGAGCACCTGTGCATCCAATTTGTTTTAGTGTGCAGCAAAAATCCATTCTTCATCTGATGATACCCTTATTTTTGCTTGCACCTGTATAATACAATGCCACTAGGAACCTTCTCTTACAACGGCGAAGAATTAGCTCATATCTTGTCACAACCTACAATATCGACTGAATTCCTTCATATCCCATCTAATGAATTCAAGACTAGAGACCTGGAACGAACGTCAAAACAAGTTTTCACAACTACTTCACAACTGTGCTACCTTGTCCGAGTATCTCAAGGTCCAACAAATACCAAGAGGACTACGGGTCCCTCTGAGACCAACATTCTTTAAAGACAACAAGGAATTCTGTACAACATATGAGCAAATTCTGAACAAATGCTCATTAGATTTAATGACACTGACTGTGGAATACCTACACAAAGAAATTGTAACACTACATGAGAAGCTAAACTCCAAGCAACCCTCACCACAGAAGAAGTCTCCTCCTTACAGAACAAATTTAACCCCTTAACGACTTGGCCTTTTTTAGTTTTTTCACTTCCATTTTTCACTCACCAACTTCAAAAATCTATAACTTTTTTATTTTTCCACATAAAGAGCTGTGTTATGGCTTATTTTCTGCGTAACAAATTGCACTTCATAGTGACGGTATTTAATATTCTATGGCGTGTACTGGGAAGCGGGAAAAAAATTCCAAATGCAGTGAAAATGGTGAAAAACCACATTTGTGACGTTTTCTTGTGGGCTTGGATTTTACAGCTTTCACTCTGCGTCCCAAATGACATGTCTACTTTATTCTTTGGGTCGGTACGATCACGTGGATACCAAATTTGTATAGGTTTTATAATGTTTTCATACATTTAAAAAAATTAAAACCTCCTGTACAAAATATTTTTTTTTATTTTGCCATCTTCTGGGGCCAATAACTTTTTCATACTTTGGTGTACGGAGCTGTGGATAGTGTCATTTTTTGCGAATTTTGATGCCATTTTCATTACTATAATTTTTGGGACTGTGCAACCTTTTGATCACTTTTTATTAATTTTTTTATATTTTTCAAAATGGCAAAAAAATGCCATTTTCGACTTTGGACGCTATTTTCCGTTACGGGGTTAAACATAGTGAAAAAACATTATGATATTTTGATAGATCGGGCATTTTCGGACGCGGCGATACCTAATGTGTTTATGATTTTTACTGTTTATTTATTTTTATATCAGTTCTAGGGAAAGGGGGGTGATTTGAATTTTTAGGTTTTTTTATTATAATTTTTTTTTTTTAAACTTTTATTTATTTTTACTTTTACTATTTTACAGACTCCCTAGGGTACTCTAACCCTAGGTAGTCTGATCGATCCTATCATATACTGCCATACTACAGTATGGCAGTATATGTGGATTTTACTCCCCATGCATTACAATGTGCAATTAGCACATTGTAATGCATGGGTTAAAACGAAGTAGCCTCGGGTGTTCGGAAAACCCGAGGTTACCATGGCGACGGATCGCCGCTCCCCGTGACGTCATCGGGGAGCAGCGATCCACAACAAGATGGCGGCGCCCATGCGGCGCCATCTCTTTGAAGCCGCCGGCAGCATTGCCGGCGGCGATCGCGGAGAAAACACCCGCGATCGGTGCTAGCACCGATCGCGGGTGTTACCGGTAAGCCTTTGCTGCAATATGCAGCAAAGACTTACCGGCTATGGAGAGGGCTCGGCCCGCGAGCCCTCTCCATGCACCGGGACCCGGCGCGCGCCGTACTAGTACGGCGCGCGTCGGGAAGGGGTTAAGTCCTCTCTGGACACGTTCAAAAAAGAGCAAGAAATAAAGAAACGCCAAAAATTTTTCAGGGACGCCGAAGACTACCTGAACAACAGGGTCTACAAATGGCAGGACAATTTTCAACTCTACAATGCACATCGACGAAGATACAGATCAACCGCCACCTCTTCAGCTTCAAGCATAGAAGAGGACTACCAAGAACAGCAGGTTTCTCATTTTTTAGGTACAGGTCAGGGACATCTACCAAGAGGAAGATGAGGAGGGGCAAGAGAAAACAACCTAGATCAACCACCGACAATGGCAACTCGATCCCAGGTAGGGACTCATCACTTATTACTCACCAACTCCCAGATAGAGACTCATCACTGGTAGTTAATATCTCCTCTATATCCCTCAGTCCCGCAGAACTTCTTCTCCTTCGAAAAGCCTATCATTTTACCCTTCCTACAAATATGATACCTTTGCCCTTGACATGGATCTGGATAGATTCTACTGTAATCTAAGACTTAAAGCCCATTTTTCAGAGACCACCCACACAGATAACTCCAGAAGTTCCTTGAGCCAAACCCATCCCATTAACCTACAGAACCTAGGCCTTCGTAAAAAGAGTACATATATGCCTCCTAGGAATTCACTCAATTTAGAGACATCACTCAATTTAGACATGACATCAATACCAACAGAATACATGCACCAAACAATCTTTCTAGCACTGACAAATTAGCCCTTTCTGACCTCATGTCGAAAAAAGATATCATTATCAAACCCACTGATAAGGGGGTGCGATAGTAATCCAAGACAAGTGTAAGGACATTGATAAAATGACAATGACACTACTGTGTACAGTAAGCTCGATAGAAACCCTGGCAACAGAATTGCCACCACGATACAAAGGCTACTTGACAAATATATGGCCCTGGGCATTATTGACTGCAATGTACGCACATTTCTTACCAAAACTAATCCCATAACTCCGGTCATTTACACATTACCCAAAATCCATAAAAATTTGACTAATCCCCCTGGCCTCCCCATTGTAGCCTCTTCAGATTCCATCCTCTCACCCCTGTCCATTCTGCTAGAAAAAATCCTCACCCCATTAGTCAAAACCACAACATCATTTTTACCTGACACGTCTGAATTCTTAAAACTCATTAAAGACACCCATAAAGTACATCCCGACTCTATTCTCGTCACTTTTGATGTCAACAGTCTGTACACCTCTATTAGACATGACTTAGGCCTGAGAGCAGTTCAGAAACTACTCACATCACATAACTACCCTCAAATTGAAATAGATTTCATCATGGATCTACTCAAATTGGTACTTACCAAAAATTATTTCATGTTCCAAGATAGCTACTATGTGCAAAGGCAGGATACAGCCATGGGCTCGAATGTGGCCCCCCCTTATGCGAATACATACATGTCAGACTTCGAAGAATCCGTCATCTATCCCAACCCTTTGTTTATCCAATATTGCCAAATACGGAAAAGATACATTGATGATGTGTTCTGCATGTGGGGGGGGCCCTGAGGACTCACTCCTGGATTTCTTACAGCGCCTTGACTCTATCCGTCCGGAATTACAATTTACCATTCACCATAACTCCAATAAAATACAATTTCTTGACACTCTTGTGAACAAAAACAATGATGGCACTCTATGGTCCGATTTATGCATAAAACCCACAGATCGCAATAACTTACTTCATTATTTCAGCTATCATCCGAATCCTACCAAACGGTCATTACCCCTTTCTCAATACACTAGAGTAAAACGCATAGTCAGCAGACCAGAATTAATCAACACTAGACTACAAGAAATGGAGACCAAATTCATCAAAAGGGGTTATCCATCTAATACACTGGACCAATACAAAACACGGCAAACACGCCAACAAAAAAAAAAACAGCCACGCATTCCATTCGTGCACTCTTATCATCCCTTTGCCTATAAGATTCACCAGTCCATTAGGAAGCATTGGCCCATTTTACACAAAGGTCACCCAATGGTAGCTGAATTCCAACAACCTTTTCTCCCATGCTTTAAAAGGCCTCCCAATTTGAAAGACAAACTGGTTAAAGCTGACATAGGCACCATCTCCAAAGCATCCAGACAAACATTTTTGCGAACCCCGAAGAAAGGGACATTCGCATGCCTACACTGCACTCAGTGTACCAATATCCAACGAGGTGATTCATTCATACATCCACTTTCAGGCAAACGGTATCCTATTAAAGACTACTACTCGTGTGACAAGGACCATTGTATCTACCTCATTAAATGTCCATGTGGTCTTGCCTACATCAGAGAGACCACCCAATAAATCCGTGATCGGATATGCAAACACAAATCCACCATTCGCCTTAACAACTCACTACTTCCTATACCAGCGCATTTCATGGAGGCTAGACACTCTATAAACCAATTAAAATTTCAGGTTATCGAGCATGTTGACACACTTAGAAGAGATGGGGATCGAGTTGCGTTGCTCAAGAGACGTGAGTCCTACTGGATTCACACCTTGCAGACACCACAGCCAGATGGACTCAATCGGGACTATAACATACAGAGCTTTTGCTGATTTTTTATTCTCCATTCAATTGTCTAATGAATGTGTTCTTTACAGAGACGATAAGACCTTCTAGATACGAATCTCCGGAAACTACCACGAAGGATGGGTAAAATAACCCTGTTCCCCATGTGTCTCTAATCTAACTTGGTTCATTTCTCCTTACTAATCCCCCTTGTTATACATACCTATTTTATTTATTTTTTTTGTTGTTTTCTCAATTTTCCCTTTTTTTCCATTTTTTCCATTTTTCCACTTTGTTTTTCATCTTTTATTCTTTATTTTTATTTTTTCATTTTTATTTTTCCTTATTTTTTTCTTGTTTCTCTTGTGTGCCGTCCAGTGACCTCACAATACCATTTATTGTTGTTCATACAATTGCTAGCTTACTTTCCAATCAATATTGCAATTCAAGTGATTTTTTCATGTATTTTATTGTCCTGATACATCCTCCATCTGCTTCCATTATGCCCTCCATACAATCGTTTCCCTCGTATACTTAAGAGTACATATCCCCCTTATCGTGCCACGCTACGGACGGACATATTTCCCCCACGCGCTGACGAGACCCTCGTGCGCATGCCCAGACATGCGTTCCACCATTTGGAACGCATAAAATGACGACTTTTGGTCCGAAACCGGAAGTCCCCGGCCCGGGACCGGAAGTTCACTCCCACCAGCGCCATTGAGGCTAAAATAGCCGGCGTGAGCATCAGGACACCAGCGCTTCTGTCACGGGCACCCCCGCGATCCATACCAAGGATCGCCGGTGCACCCGTGCCTCCGTTGCGGGCACCCCCGCGATCCATATCGCGGATCGCGGGTGCACCCGTGCCTCTCTCCGCTGCCCCGGTCCCGCTCCTGTGCACTCACCTCTCCTGGCTCCCAATCCCGTCTGGACTAGGTCTTGCGCGCGGCCCCGCTCCCTAGGGCGCGAGCGCGGCACTGTCTCAAGATTTAAAGGGCAAGCACACGTGTGATTAGTATTGGTCATTTCCTGTCTTGTATATAACCCTTTGTTTCCCATCATTCCCTGTCGGATCTTTGTGCCTCTTAGCCTTAGAGAAAGCTTTCTAGCGAGTATTCCTGTGTTCCTGCGTATTACTGTATTCCTGCGTTCCAGTGTATTCCTCTGTGTTCCCGTTCCTGAGTCCTGTGTTGCCGTGTTACCTGTGTTCCTCCCTGTTGCTGTGTGCCTGTGTTCCCGTTCCCACCTGCCTGGACCTCCTGTTGCTGACCCCGGACTTGAACCTGACGTTGCATCTCTGCTGCCTGCCCTGACCCTGTGCCTGGACCCGACTACGAGTTTGTCATCCGCTAAGGTACCTCGACCTCAGCTGCCACCGTGGGCTAGTCACACCTGGGATCGACCTAGTGGTATCCTGCCGCAGCAAGTCCAACCCGCTTTGCGGCGGGCTCTGGTAAAACCAGGTGCCGCTAGTCTCCGGTTCCGGGTGTTGGCTAGTTACATCTCCCGTGGTGGTCCAGAGGATCCACTGATCCTAACAGTAAGATCCGGCCATGGATCCCGCCGAGGCTCCTTCTCCCAGTCAGCCTGGTCTCGCCACCATCGTGATCCACCAGTCCCAGCAGATTGCAGCACAGCGGAATCAGCTAGAGCAAGTCACCGCCATGCTACAACAACTACTTGCTACCCAACATCAGCAACAGTCTCCTGAAGCGGCCGCTGCGACCCCTGCTACCCCGGCTTATCTTCCTGCTGCTGAACCCAGGCTACGCCTCTCTTTGCCCGGCAAGTATGATGGAGATCCAAAGATGTGCAGGGGCTTCATAACCCAGTGCTCCTTGCACATAGAACTCATGCCGTCGCAATTTGCCACAGAGCGGTCCAAGGTGGCATTTGTCCTCAGCCTTCTTTCCGGGAAAGCCCTGGCCTGGGCTACTCTGCTTTCGGACAGAGATGACCCGGTTGTGTCTAGCCTCACTGCGTTTCTGTCAGAGTTCCGGTCAGTCTTCGAGGAACCAGCACGAGCCTCCTCTGCGGAGTCTGCATTGTTGAACTTGTGTCAGGGCAACTCATCGGTGGGAGAGTACGCAGTTCAATTCCGCACCCTGGCTTCTGAACTTGCGTGGAACGATGCAGCCCTCATCGCTACATTTAAGAAAGGGCTCTCTGCGCAGGTCAAGGACGCACTGGCAGCTCGGGATCTTCCATCTACTCTGAGTGACCTCATCACCTTGGCCACTCGAATTGATGTTCGGTTTAAGGAGCGAGCTGAGGAACTACGCTCCGAGTATCCCCAATGCCGTGTTAGACGCATTCCTCGCCTGGCGCCAGTCTTCCAAAGGCCGCTCCATGTCCCGCCTGAATCTTCTGCTGAGGAACCCATGCAGGTTGACCGAACCCGGCTCACTCTACAAGAGCTTTCAAGACGCCGACAGGAGAACCTCTGTCTGTACTGTGCCAGCCCAGAGCACTTCATCGGTTCCTGTCCTGTCCGTCCTCAACGTCCGGGAAACGCCAGCACCTAGGCTTCTTGGGAGAAGCGTCCCTAGGTGTAAGTACAGCTTCTCCAAGTCTGACTCTTCCCGTGCTCCTCAGCGTTGGCACCGGTACCCAGATCCAGGTTACTGCCTTCCTGGACTCGGGCTCTACAGCGAACTTCGTGGATGCAGCCTTGGTCTCTCAGCATCACTTCCCGGTGGTTCGTCTTGAGAAGCCATTGTCTATTGCCTCGGTCAATGGTCAGATTCTCTCCGTGCCCATCTGGTTTCGCACGGAGCCCCTGCTTCTGCAAGTTGGTGCCCTACATCAAGAGAGACTTTCTTTTTTTGTGCTGCCCCAGAGCACATCTGCTCTACTTCTGGGTCTCCCCTGGTTGCAGCTTCATGCCCCTGTACTGGACTGGTCCTCCGGGCATATCCTCCATTGGGGACCGAACTGTGCTTCACGTTGTATGCAGATTCCCCGTCCGCTACCTGTGAGGACTTCGACTCTGGCTCCCAAGTCTCTGGAGGGTCTGCCAGCTTGTTATCGGGACTTTTCAGATGTTTTCTCCAAGAAGCAGGCGGAGATTCTACCACCACATCGTCCCTATGATTGCCCTGTGGATCTTCTTCCTGGCGCCACTCCTCCCAGAGGTCGTGTCTATCCTCTTTCTGTACCTGAGTCTCTAGCCATATCCGACTACATCAAGGAGAATCTGCAGAGGGGTTTTAATACGCAAGTCCTCCTCTCCGGCTGGCGCAGGTTTCTTCTTCGTTACCAAGAAGGACGGCTCCCTACGTCCCTGTATAGACTATCGTGGGCTGAATAAGATCACGGTAAAAAACCGTTACCCCCTGCCGTTGATTACAGAACTCTTTGATCGCCTACGTGGTTCCAAGGTGTTCTCCAAGCTGGACCTCCGTGGTGCTTACAATCTCATCCGGATCCGCAAAGGTGATGAGTGGAAGACGGCGTTTAACACCCGTGACGGGCACTTTGAGTATCTAGTAATGCCCTTTGGACTGTGTAATGCCCCTGCTGTTTTTCAGGAGTTTGTGAACGACATTTTTCGGGACCTTCTTTATACATGTGTCGTGGTCTACCTCGATGACATCTTGGTGTACTCTCCAGACCTTGAGTTCCACCAGGCACACGTACGACAAGTTCAAGGTCGACTTCGTGCCAATCACCTCTATGCCAAGTTAGAAAAATGCCTGTTTCACCAGCACTGCCTTCCTTTCCTCGGTTACATAATTTCCGACAGAGGCCTCCAGATGGACCCCGCGAAGCTGTCTGCAGTTCTTCAGTGGCCACGTCCAGAGGGTCTCCGAGCCATACAGAGGTTCCTGGGGTTTGCGAACTATTACCGTCAGTTTATTCCCCATTTCTCCACTCTGGTGTCCCCCATCGTGGCGCTCACCAAGAAGGGTGCCAATCCACGTGCCTGGTCTCCAGCTGCTGAAATGGCCTTCTCCAAGTTAAAGTCTGCTTTTTCCTCGGCTCCCATACTCTCTAGGCCAGATACGGACAAAACCTTTCTTCTGGAAGTGGACGCATCCTCCATAGGAGCTGGAGCGGTGCTCACTCAGAAAGGGCCCAAGGGCTGAACTTTGACTTGCGGTTTCTTTTCCAAGACTTTTTCCCCAGCTGAGAGAAATTATTCCATTGGAGACAGAGAACTATTAGCCATCAAACTTGCTCTTGAAGACTGGCGGTATCTTCTGGAGGGAGCTCTCCATCCTGTTTGTGTGTACACTGACCACAAGAATCTTCGGTACCTCCAGACAGCCCAGCGCCTGAATCCCAGGCAAGCCCGGTGGTCTTTGTTCTTCTCCCGCTTTGACTTGCTGATTCATTTTCGTCCGGCAGACAAGAATGTCAAGGCTGATGCTCTGTCCCGTTCTTCAGATGTTGTTGGAGATGAACCAGTTCCTCGGCACATAATTTCTCCTGATCAGCTTGTTGTTGCAGCTCCGGTGGACCTTCGGCAGCTGCCTCCTGGCAAGACGTATGTTAGACCTGCTCTCAGGAAGAGGATTCTGTCTTGGGGACATTCTTCTCGTCTGGCTGGGCACCCTGGGGTGTAACGCTCCTTGGCCCTCATCTCCCGCTATTACTGGTGGCCAGATCTGGTCAAAGATGTTCGGAAGTTTGTGGGATCCTGCTCCTCCTGTGCCCGCAATAAAGCCTCTCGTCTCAAACCGGCTGGACTGTTACTCCCGTTGCTGATACCCAGCCGCCCGTGGTCTCACGTGGCAATTGACTTTGTTACTGATCTGCCTGTCTCCTCGGGCAATACTGTCATCTGGGTGGTGACGGACCGGTTTTCCAAAATGTCCCATTTTGTTCCCCTTCCAGGTGTTCTGTCTTCACCACAGCTTGCCAGTTTGTTCTTCAAACATATCTTCCGTCTGCATGGCCTTCCGCTTCACATTGTGTCCGATCGAGGAGTCCAGTTTGTGTCAAAATTCTGGCGTTCTTTATGTAACCAACTGCAGGTCATCCTTGACTTTTCTTCTGCTCACCACCCTCAGTCGAATGGTCAAGTAGAGAGGGTGAACCAGACTTTGGGCTGCTACTTGCGCCACTTCGTCTCAGCCCGTCAAGACAATTGGACTGACCTTCTACCTTGGGCTGAGTTCTCTTACAATTCACTGGACTCGGGATCCACTGGTTCGGCTCTGTTCTTTGTGGTCTATGGACGTATTCCTCGCCCACCTCTCCCGCTGTCTACTCCCTCTGTTGTCCCTGCGGTGGAGGATCTGGTGCAGGATCTCAAGGCTGTTTGGGAACAGACCCGCCAGTCCCTTCTACGAGCTTCAGACCGTACCATCTATGCGCATCCCGAACTCCTTTCATGTATCCCTCCTGAAGCCAGTCGTCTTGAACCGCTTCACCCAGCAATCCCCTCCTCCGGCTCCTGAGGCTGATTCTCCAGATGTATATGAAGTCAAGGAGGTTCTGGACATGAAGTTCGTAAGCGGTAAGCGGTTCTTCCTTGTAGATTGGAAGGGGTTCGGGCCTGAGGAGAGATCCTGGGAGCCTGAAGAGAATATTTTTGATCGGACTCTCCTCCAGAGGTTTCTTGGGACCAAGAAGAAGAGGGGGAGGCCGAAGGGGGGGGTACTGTCACGGGCACCCCAGCGATCCATACCACGGATCGCGGGTGCACCCGTGCCTCCGTTGCGGGCACCCCCGCGATCCATATCGCGGATCGCGGGTGCACCCGTGCCTCTCTCCGCTGCCCCGGTCCCGCTCCTGTGCACTCACCTCTCCTGGCTCCCACTCCCGTCCGCGCGCGGCCCCGCTCCCTAGGGCGCGCGCGGCACTTTCTCAAGATTTAAAGGGCCAGCGCACAGGTGATTAGTATTGGTCATTTCCTGTCTTGTATATAACCCTTTGTTTCCCATCATTCCCTGTCGGATCTTTGTGCCTCTTAGCCTTAGAGAAAGCTTCCTAGCGAGTTTTCCTGTGTTCCTGGGTATTCCTGTATTCCTGCGTTCCAGTGTATTCCTGTGTGTTCCCGTTCCTGAGTCCTGTGTTGCCGTGTTACCTGTGTTCCTCCCTGTTGCTGTGTACCTGTGTTCCCGTTCCCACCTGCCTGGACCTCCTGTTGCTGACCCCGGACTTGAACCTGACGTTTCATCTCTGCCGCCTGCCCTGACCCTGTGCCTGGACCCGACTACGAGTTTGTCATCGGCTAAGGTACCTCGACCTCGGTGGCAGCCGAGGGCTAGTCACACCTGGGAACGACCTAGTGGTATCCTGCCGCAGCAAGTCTAACCCGCTTTGCGGCGGGCTCTGGTGAAAACCAAGTGCCGCTAGGCTCCGGTTCCGGGTGTTGGCTAGTTACATCTCCCGCGGTGGTCCAGAGGATCCACTGATCCTAACAGCTTCACTCCTCCTAGCGGTTATGACCGCCATTCCTTTGTAACAGCGCCACAACTTGCTATATGCAAGAACCAAGCATTGTACCTCATTTACAAACTGGTAAGCTGTCTCTTTATTTTCCTACAGATCTTTCATGGATCTTCCATATTGCTTCACTCCATGGAAATTACCTACTGACATGTTAGCACTACTGTAATACATATGTGGAAACCTTTACTGCAATACCATTCTTTATATTCCATCATACTATGTGTTGCATATCATTCCCTCTCAATCTATATGTCTAGTACATGTATAGTACAGACTTGATGCCTTAGCTATTACATTGCATCCTCTATGCCTCGCCTTAGCTACGCTATACCTTTGAACCACAACATTTTTTGTAAATATGTATATATTGTATTGTTGTTCATGTTTCTATCCTAATTCATGTATACACTGTATCCACAGAGTCTGATGAAGGTCTATTGTTTGACCGAAACGTCACGTTAAAGTTTGTATCAATAAAAAATTTTCTTGCAATAAAATACAGTGTGACTGGAGTCCACGATTTTACTAGATTCAACGGGATTGGGACCCTCTCCAGAGCACCTGTGCATCCAATTTATTTTAGTGTGCAGCAAAAATCCATTCTTCAACTGTGGCTCTGCCGGCAGCAACAGTGCTATCACCGATTGCGGATATTAGTGGTGGGTGTTTGCTACCATATGCAGCAAACCACACCTCTTTATGAAGAAGGCTTACATTGGGGTCTAACTGCTCACCCTCCTGAATTATGAACTGTGGGAATATTCTCATAAGAACAGGGCTCCCATTCCCACTAATTGAATGAAGTAGCAGGTCAAATATATTTTGCTTGACAAAGTAACAAATGTGTCTAAATATTTAATAAGTAATGTAGTGCAAAGCCCATACACCCTTTTTTTTGTTAAATAAAAGATTGCTGTACTTGCATAAGTAAATGTCCCCTGGTATCCACAGGCAACCCCATGGGCCACAACATTGGTGCAACTTAAAGGGTGTGCAGAAGCTGTGGTTTCATCTGAGCCATAGCGCTTAAGGAAACTCATTGGGTATATTTTCCCTACGGTATACAAGAAGAATATAATAATAATCAGGGACCTGTTTTTTTGTAACATTTTGGGGCCTTAGGACATATAAAGGGAACATTGGCATTGAACTAATCCTGTGAGGAATCATTAAACCAATGAATGTCACATTGAAGCTATAATGGGAATAACTTTTAAGAACAGGAATAGAAGCCATGGAGTGCTGCACAGTTGGCACTAAATTGTTGAGGGATTGGGGGAGGAGGCAATCAATCTTTTGAGTGGGCACTAAATGTATTAAGAGTGCAAGGATATCAGGCACCTATATTATTTTCTAGGATGAATAAAGTGGGATTATTATGTGGGGTAGAAAGTGCAGCATAACTGAGATTGAAGAAAGAATTTAAGGATTATGGAAAACATGGATCATGAGGGTTTTTCAAAATAATTTAGAAGTTGAATTGTTTCAGAACTGAAAAATTGGAATTTGAAGTTCCATTTGAACATGAAATTCTGTTAATCTGAAATTGAAAAATTTTAATTTCAAGTTCCATTAATCCGGATTTTAATAAGAATTATATTTGAAGTTCCATTAATTCAGAGTTTAAAAAATTTTGAATTTAAAGTTGAAAAATTTTAATTTTATTTGTTGTAGTGAGGGAGATCCTCTTATCAGTGCTGAACTTGGGCTGTGACAGCACAGTAGCTGCAGGGCAGGACAGCACCTGCATGGCATAGAATACAAGCTTTGTCCACATGTCCAATTTCCCCACCCAGAAATTGAACAGGGAGGACCTATGCTTCAATACCAGGAAAAGTGTGGACAGATAATCCCCCACCATGTAAGTCATATTCTGCTTCCTGGTTGTAAATGCCCCATCCAATGGTGGTGGAGTTGGAGAAAAAGTGAACATGGCATTCCACATTATGTTCCTTTCCTATCCTTTGTGTTAGCGACTTTCTCCTCCTCCCTCATGCCTCTCCCCACTAATCCAGACTTCTGACACTTGTATACAATTATTTTTTTAATATCATTTTAAAATTATATACATTTTTCATATTTTATATTTTATTTCATTTAAAATATAATTTTAAGTATTTCACCCAACCAATTTTTGGACGGCAACTGATACCCATTGAATCTTTTATGGCAGTGAGAGGAAGGACTTGCATTTTTTATAGAAGTGAGTTGAAGGGTCAGGTTTTTCAAGTAGCCATTAGTGGTGGAGTTTCCATGTGACATTGATGGCTCAGTGTTGGATATAGATGATTATGCTCTATGCTCCCCTCCTGGAGATTGCAGACAAAAAAAACCCTTTTTTTCCACTTTTAACCCCAAATAAAAATGAAAAAAAAAATGTTTAAAATTTTAATTATCTTTTAAACTCTATGTGTCCTGAAAAAGCATCACAAAGAATTTTAAAGGTGGCCTCTTCGTTTGACCCGAGGCTGCATGGTTTCTGAGTATTCGTTATAATAAGCCAGTGGCTCATTGTAACGTATACTGTGCAAAAATGCCATATACTGCAATACAGTTGTATTGCAATATATGGTAGGATCGATTGGACCATCTAGGGTTAATTTACCCTAGATGGTCTAAGAAATAGTGAACAAAAAAAAGAAAAAAAAGTAAAAAAAACTAAAATGTAAAAAATTAATAAAATATTAAAAGTTCAAATCACCCCCCTTTCCCTAGAACTGATATAAAATATAATAAATAGTAAAAATCACAGACACATTAGGTATCGCCGCGTCCCAAAATGCCCGATCTATCAAAATATAAAAACGGTTACAGCCGGTGGTGACCTCTGGAACGGCAAATGGCGCCCAAATGTCCGAAATGCGAGTTTTATACCTTTTTTACATGACATAAAAAATTTAATTAAAAATTATTAAAATGTCACACAGTCCTAAAAATGGTAGCAATGAAAACATTGGCTCATTTAGAAAAAAAGTACACCTCCTCCAGCTCTGTACACCAAAGTATGAAAAAGCTATTAGCGTCAGAAGATGGCAATTTTTCTTTTTTTGTACACATTTGTTTAATTTTTGAAAATGTATTAAAACACAATAAAACCTGTATAAATTTGGTATCACCACGATCGTACTGAACCAAAGAATGAAGTAGAGGTGTTATTTGGAGTGAAGAGTGAAAGTTGTAAAACTGTATGCGGAAAAATCACATGCCTTTTTTTAAAATTTTTCCACATTTGGAATTTTTTTCCCAGCTTCCCACTACATGGCAGGGAAAAATAAATAACATCAGGGGAAAGTAAAATTTGTTATGCACAAAATAAGCCCTCACACAGCTCTGTACACAGAAAAATGCCAGGTCACTAGAGCCATTAATTACATTACCCTTACCCCTTTACATGAGGGGAGGACCTAGTCATTCAAAACCAGTTTGAAAAGGATACATGTAAGTGAACACTACTATGATCCTGTCGCATGACTTTCGACATGAATACAACAAAGATAAACATTGAACCCTGCTGTTCATAGTATGAATGTCGAAGGGATTATATTATACTAACTTTTTCTGTCCAAAGAAGTATCAATCGCTCCATTACGCTGAGTGGAGTGAAGTCTGGAGAAGGAAAAAAAAAATTTATATTACAAAAGTAAAATGAATGAATAAAAAGAAAGCCAAAATGGATGAGATACTAGAGAAGCTCAGAAAAGTACAAAACCGAGAAATAAACAAGATCAGAAAAAAAATCTGATCAGATGAAAAAGGAAATGAGGAGAGAAGTATGAACATGTCGCATAAAACTTTCAAACAAATAGCAAGGGTATTTATTGATATCAAAGGGGAGGGCTTTGAAGAGGGCGTTGAGCTGGTGAGGCAGAAGAAAACACATAAAAGGAGATTGGAATAAAAGGAAAAATTAGGGTGTGGGGGGGGGGTATGAGACCAATCAAGCAAATAATGTTTATAAGAATAATCCAAATGGTAGGCTGGAGAATGTATTATGAGAGGCTGAAGTTTAAGGCCCCTTCCACACTAGCGTTGCGTTTCACGTCAGGGTGCAATGCTGCGTCAGGCTGCGTTTTTGTTCCATTTTTCCTTGGAGTAATTAGCGTTTTTGCGTTTTTTACGCGCGTGTTGTTAGTGTTTTTTTTGCGTTTTCGGCGCATTTTTCACGCGCGAGGCAATGGGAGACTCGAGCATTTTTCAAAGGGACCATGGTTTGGGATTAAAATGTGTTATTTAATTGAAAAATAATGTCTTCTGATAAGTTGCAAACATCTGCGATCTATTCTTCACTGTTCCCCGTGTATATTATCTCCCGACAAGTTAGCAGATGTGAAGAACAGTGAAGAATAGAATAAAAACAGTGAACACAATATATATGTGTGTGAAGAACACATTGCAGATGTTTAAATACATCTGCAATGTGTTCTTCACACATATATATTGTTCTTCACATGCTAATTTGGGCGCACCGTTCCGCGCGTATCTCCCGACAAGTAAGCAGATGTGCCGAACATCTGTAATCTATTCTGCACTGTGTTCTGCACTGTGTTTTTCTCTTAAATGATCCTGTGTTCACTGTGTTCACTGTGTTCACTGTTTTTATTCTATTCTTCACTGTTCTTCATTGTGTTTTTTTAATTAAATGATCGTTCGCGAGCAGGGGAAATACTGTTATTCTGGTCACCTAGCAACCCTTACGCTTAAAACGCATTGCACTCGCATTGCACTTGAAATGATTGCGAGTGCAATGCGTTCTTGATGCATCTCCATAGACTTGAATGGGGCGTGAAAAACGCGCGTGACTCACAAAAGTAGAGCATGCTGCGATTTTGACGCGCGTGAAAACGAACGCAAGCACGCGCGTGCAAAACAACGCTAATGAAGAAAGACCCATTGAATACAATGGGACAGAGTGCAATGCAAGTTCTGCGCGTCAAATGCACGCGCAGAACTCGCGCGTGAAAAACGCCAGTGTGGAAGGGGCTTAAGACTATTTAAAAATTGCAAGAAGAAAAAACATTTGCTGCCATTAGTATATAGTAAAGTATATAGATGCCTATATACAATATAAAAATAATCCATCTGTAGAAAATAAAAAGGTAGAGGCAAAGAGTGGCGACTATTTCAACAAAATTGTATAAAACAGAATATTTAACCCCCTAGTGACCAAGCTCATTTGTGCTGTGATAGCCAAGCCCTATTTCTCCAGCTCTGACATACAATTGGTTTTCAGATTATTTTTTTTTTCTGTTACATGTTGTACTTTAAGTTTGTGGGAAATTTTGTTTGATATACTGTGAATTTATTTATTTAAAAAAATGATAATTTGTCAAAAATATTCAGTTTTTCAAACAGAATTTTCTCAAATTTTCAAGAAAATTTATTCTTTTAGGGACCATTTTATTTTATTATTTGAAGTCTTATTAATAGAAACCAAAGAAGAAACACCAAACAACATGTTACTTAGCAAAACTTTATTGAAATACATGTATATACACCCACAAAACAAAAAAAGAGGGGGTAAGATACCAAAGATGAAAAATCTGAGCAGGACTCGGACATATGATAGTGTCCACAAACAAGGTCCGCCTAAATGCCACATCCAATCAACCACTACAGGGCATATATTTAAATGGAATTATTAATAGAAACCCCCACAAGCATCCCATTCTAATAATGTTATTTCATTATTTAATTTTTAATATGTTCATTTAACCCACTGTCTGGACACATGACACATGGAAGTGAATTAGTGCTACAGAGCTTTTGTAGGGCAGATTTTCATTTTAGCTTGCAGGTGCAATGACATGGTTGCAGAACCTCTAAGGTAGCTGAAACCCATTCCCTCCAGAGAACGACTCCATTTTGTAAACTTTTTATGGGGGGAAATTTAACCCCTTGCTGCCAATAGACTTTTTACATTTTACGTTTTGGTTCCCACCTGTGTAATGAATTGTAATTCCTAGTGATTGTATTTTATATTTCATGTCATGTACTGGTCATGTAACTTGCAAGAGGAAGATTGTTTTTATCATTTTTATCAAGTCCTTTTTTAAACCCTTTTGGCCATTTTATAGCTTCAACCTCAGCCCCATTTTTTGCATTTTGAGATGTGTCGCTTTATATGGTTTTAACTTTTGATGGTTTATAACTTTTTATATGGTTTTAACTTACTTGTCGATTCTCAGCGATTCTGTGAATGTTTTTTTGTGAATGAAAAATTGTTGTTTTGATTACTCTTTATAGCATTTTTTGTGGGATTAAATAGGCGGGTTTTTTATGTTGTTTTTAGGGCGTTTATCATACAGCTTCAATAATTATTTACTTTTATTGTACAGGTTTTTACAGACGCAGTGCTACTATATATGTGGGGTTTGTGATATGACTTAGACTTTTTTGTGCATTATATGTCTCTTTATATGTTTATGGGCATTTTTATTGATTTATTAGTGTCTTTTTTATTGGACTCCAGGGCTGTCAAAGCAACGATTGGCGCCCGCTTAAAACGGCACAAGGGGTTCGATCGTGGGGTCTTTCCCCCCACGATCGGCCCCCTTGCGCCGTTTTAGGGGGCGCAAAGTACTACTAGTACTGCGCTGAGCGCCAATAGCGGGAGCCCACACAGTACTAGTACATCTCAGAGCGCTAAGGGGATAAGTCACTCATTGTGAGTATAAGGAATAAATACCTACTGTGAACATTGAAGGTGAGCACTAGTGTTTATTTCCCTTTTTCTTCCCTGGATGGAATGCAGGTCTGAGCAGGTTGCAGTATGATGAGGAACAATAATTGAATATACTTTACAGAGTTTCCGGAGGACTGGTTGCCTGGTGACACACCCAGCATTGTGATGAATATTCATTCATTCATTTTGTATAGTGACCTATTCCTCTTTATGTATCCACCCTGTCTAAGGGTCAGCTCCAGATACCGTAGGTAGGGTCTCTTTGGGATACTTGGTTTCAATGGTGCTGAATGCCAACTCTCCCATCTCTGGTTAACTTCTCAGGAAAGGACCCGCGGACGCACATTTGTCGGTTTTTCTGACATTTTCGGGTTTGCAACCCTGGAACAAGTATTTAACAGCGGATTGTGTCGCACGGGATGGGATTGTGGCGCAGACAGAAAGGCAGAGAGATATAGACAGAGAGGCAGAGAAAGACAGACATAGACAGACAGAGACAGACACAGAGAGAGATAGAGACAGACAGAGAAAGACACAGAGAGATAGAAATAGAGAGAGACAGATAAAGATGTAGGAAGGGATAGAGAGGGATATAAATAATGAGGTAGATAAAGAAATGAAGACAGAGATACATAGATAGATATAAAACATTTCTTAGCCTATTCTATTTTGTTATAGATAAGAGTAGTTAGCTTTATTCTGCAGTGCTGGTACACTAACTTTACATTCAGGATGACCAGTATGTGTATAGTCAGCCTCATCGCTAATCAGGAATAGGAACTCACTCTGCATCCTGTAGTTGCTAAAGACCAACAAGCTTAGTTGTAAGCGGGTTTGCTTGGACCTTGCTGACTTTTTGAGTATAACAGTATTTGAGGTTGTCACCATTTGACTCCGGGAGGTGGGACCCAGGCATTAATACTTTTGACAATAATTGTAGACAGCAAAAGATTTTTGAGTGCATTTGGCTTTAAACTGATCTGAAGTATCAAAAAACTACTTTTAAGTTTTAAGAATGGCGCCATTCCTCCAAGGCAAGCTTGATAGCCAGAAGCTCACGATCTCCAATAGAATAGTTTCTCTCACCGGAAGAGAAAGTTTTGGGGAAGAAGCTAGAGGTGAGAGTTCGGCCCTTGGGCCCTTTCTGGATAAGGACCGCCCCAGCTCCCACGGAGGAGGAATCAACTTCCACAAGGAAAGGCTTTTCAGTATCAGGTGGGGTAAGAATTGATGCAGAGGAAAAGGCAGTCTTTAATTTTGTGAAGGCCTCCTCTGCTGTTAGAGATCAGAGACGGGAAGCGCCTTCATCGCAGCTACCAGAGATGAGAAATGTGGGATAAACTGTCTGTAATAGTTTGCAAAGCCCAGAAACAGCTGTATAGCGTGTAATCCTACAATAGGAGGCCATTGAAGAACAGCAGAGAGCTTGGCAGGATCCATCTGGAGACCTCTGTCAGAAATAATATAGCCGAGGTAAGGAAGACTCCGCTGGTGAAATTTGCACTTTTCAAGTTTGGTAAAAAGGCAATTGGCGACTGAGGACCTACCGTACGTGGGACTGGTGGAACTCGAAATCCGGAGAAAACACCAGAATGTGTATACACAGGCATATAGCAGATCCCTTAAGATGTCATTGATGAACTCCTGGAAAACGGCAGGTGTATTGCAAAGTCCGAATGGCATCACCAAATACTCGAAGTGTCAATCATGAGTGTTAAAGGCGGTCTTCCACTCATCCCCCTTCCTAATGCGGATGAAGTTGTAGGCCCCACGAAGATCCAATTTGGAGAAGACTATTGCACCCCGAAGACAATAAAACAGTAAAGTGATCAGCAGCAAAGGATAGCAGAGTGAGCCATCCTTTTTGGTGATAAAAAAGAAACCTACGCCAGCTGGAGAGGAGGATCTGCATATGAAGCCCCTTTGCAGACGGCAGTCTCAGGTACTGAGAGCGGGTATACCAGGCCCTGCGGAGGAGTGGAGCCAGCAGAAGGTCGATGGGACAATCATCAGTGCTATGTGGATGTAGAGTCTCAGCCTGCTTCTTGGAGAACACATCCACGAAATCCAGGTATGGAGCGGGAAGACCCTCCAGAGGATTGGGAAACAATGTAGTCCTGACAGGTAGTGGATGAGGAATCTCCATACAGTGTGAGGGACAATCCAGACTCCAACAGAGAATCTCCCCAGAAGACCAGCCCAGGGGCATGATCCTGCAACCATAGGAGACCCAGCAGGAGAGTGGAAGTACATTGGGGGTAGCAGTAACAAAGAAAGTCACTCTTTATGTAAGGCACCAACTTGCAGGAGCAGAGGTTCCGTACGGAACCAGATGGGTACGGAGAGAATCTGGCCGCAGATTGAGGCAATGGACTATGGTTTCTCGAGATGAACCACCGGGAAGTGATGCTAAGAGACCAGAGCAGCATCCACAAAGTTTGCAGTATCGAATCCAGGAAAGCAGAAACCTGGACTGGATCACCTGAACCTGAGCTGAGCAGCTGAGCTGAGTTCAATCTTGAAGAAGCCTTCCTCTCACCTAGGGACGCTTCTCCCATTAAGCCTAAGTGGCAACGTTCTCCTGGACGTTGGGGACCAACGGGACATGTTTTGAGAACATGTCCAGGAGAGGCACAATAAAGTCAGAGGTTCTCGCAATGTCACCGGGAACGTTCTTGAGGGGAAAGCTGGGATCTATCCAATTGCATGTGTTCCTAAACAGCAGGGAAGACTCGAAACTTGGCAGCTCCTTGAAAAACAGGGGGCAAGCAAGTTAAGTGTTGGACCCGAGGTTGGGCCTTTTCCAAGAGTAGTTCCTCTTAATGTTCTGAAAAACGGATATCTATCTGAGTGGCCAGCAAAATGAGACCACTCAGAGTAGACAGAGAAGACAGAGTGTCCCTAATGTGGGTAGAAAGTCCCTTTTTAAAGAACACCATCAAAGCCGCTTTGTTCCAGGATAACTCAGAAGCCAGAGTGCGAAAATGGACAGCATAGTCACCCACATATGCATCTCAGGTTCAGCTGAGAAGTCTCAGCTCATGATGCACAGGAAGGTTCCTCAAAGACTGACCGGAACTCCATGAAGAAGGAGGTGATCTCGGCCGTAGTAGGATTCTTCTTGTAGAAAAGGGACATGCCAGGGCCTTCCCGAATAGAAAACTGATAATAAATGCCACTAAAGACTAAAGCAATTAATTTGCGAAAAGGCTGACTTTATAAGTTATGTGGGTGTGGAGTAGCCATAACCCCTTCCTGACATTTGACGTAATAGTACTGCATCGGAGGAGGTGCGTTCCCGCAAAATGCAGTACTAGTACATCAAACTTCTGGCCCCAGCTCCTAAACGGAGCTGGGCCAGAAGCTGCGGGTGTCGGCTGTATATTATAGTTGACACCAGATCTAACACCCACGATCGGAGATTTTTCTGATTGCGGGTGTTAACCCCTAACATGCCGCGGTCGCGCTGACCGTGGCGTGTTAGGGGCATTTGACAAGAATCTGACCCCTCCCCCCCCGGTGCTTCCCGGGGGGGGGGGGGGGGTATGCAGCTCCGATCGCAGCCCCGGGACTGCCAGTGCCCGGGGCTGCGCTATCTCCTTCCTGTAGCCGGGTCCCTGCCTTCTGGCGCAGCATGCTCAGTGTGTTACATTACACAGTGTAATACATCTGAATTACACTGTGTAAGGTGAAGAATAGCTTGAACAAGCGATCAGTGGATCGCTTGTTCAAGCTAACCTGTAAAAGTAAATAAAAAAAGTTAAAAACATTAAATAAAAACATTTATTGATAAAAAGAATTAATTAAATAAAGTTAAAGTCCCCTAAACACAAATATTCCCTATATACATGCAATAAAGTGAAAAAACCACAAAATCGCCAAAAAAATCCACATATTTGGCATCGCCGCGTCCATAACAATCCATACAATAACTTAGAAAAATTATTGGGCCCGCTCGGTCAGCGCCGTAAAAACAAAACACGAAAAACTCGCCAAAAATGTACACAAAAGTTATGTGCGCCAAAATGGTACCACTTAAAAGGGCAACTCAACACGTAAAAAATAAGCCCTAAACCAGCTCTGTCAACCAAAAACTATTAAAGTTACGTCTCCGAAAAGATGGTGATGCAAAAACAAATGAGATTTCCCAGTAAAATTGTAAAAATAAATGAAAAACTATATAAATGAGGTATCACCGTAATTGTAGTGATCTGAAGAATAAAGATAATATAGTATTTTTAGTGTAGAGTGTACAAACCCCAAAAACTACAAAAAGAAAAGAAACCAAAATTGACAATTTTCTTTTCACCCATACATTCAAGAGTTAATAAAATCTCATCAATAAGCTAATGACCCACTAAAATGAAATATTTGTAAAGTGCATCTTATGATCTCATGCCGCATAAAATTAGTGCTTTTATGTCCAAATTGCCAAAAAAAAGTGACAATGCATAATCTGCTCTGAATGGTGCAGCTTCCCTTCGATGCCCTGGCGTGTGCCCATAGAGCAGGTTACCACCACATATGGGGTACTGTTATATGCGCGAGGGATTGGGTATCAAATTTTGTGGAGAGTTTTGGTATTTTATCCACTGAGAATTTGTAAATTTTTTGAAAAACACATTAATTTAGCCAAAAAAAATGTACTTTCAAAATAGTATCCGATTTTGTTTTAACCCCTGTAAAACAATTAAAGGGTTAACAAACTTCATAAAAGTTGTTTTACATACGTTGAGGGGTGTAGTTTCTATAATGGGGTAATATATAGGGTTTTACTTTTATTTAGGCCTCTCAAAGTGACTTTAAACCTGAGCAGGTCCCTCAATAGCAGGATTTTGCGCTTTTTATGAAAATGTGAAAAATCGCACCTAACGTTCAAAGCCCCATAACATCCTACAAAAATAAGAGTTTGCATAAAAAACCATGTCCACATAAAGTAGACATTTGGTGAATGTTAGTTATTAAGTTTTTTTGCTGTTATAACTATTTGTGGAAAAAGTAGAACATTTTGAATTTCAAAAATCGCTAATTTTTCCAAATTTTCACCAAATATCTGATTTTCTCATAAATAAATGCAAAACATACCACCAAAATTTTTTAACTAACATGAAGTACAATGTGTCACGAGAAAACTATTTTTAAATCACTTGGATATGTTAAAGCGTTTCAAACTATAACGATTTATAGTGACACAGGGCAGATTTGAAAAAAATGTTCCGTGTCAGGAAGGTGAAAAGTGGTTTCGGCGTTAAAGGGGTTGTGTCACCATAGCAAATGGCTGTAATTGGGTCCAATGCATTGTGACAAGTACTTTCGCCATTTACACTTATTACAAAATATGCAGGCTTACTGAGATAACTCCTTTTGTCCTGGTTGCTGGCGCCCCTTAGTGGTAGCTGTGTCCCGTCCTGAGCAACACCTGATCTGGCCGAGTCTGCGCACAAACATTCCCCCAGCTGCTGTGCACTACAGATCACTCCACGGGCTCACAGCTCCTCTCCACACTGAGAGATCAGCTGACACACTGCAGCCAATAGGAGGTGAGAGAGGGGGCAGAGAGATCAGCCATCTACACCAGTGAATGAGGTGATTTCCACTGCTCCACAGGAGCTTCCAGCATCAGATTTAAGGTAACTGCAGACATACATGGCTATCTGCTGCACAGAGGAGTCATCCCCTAACATGGATCATAGCAATGTAGCAGCCCTTCCTCCCTCCACCATTAGTCAGGTCACACAGGAGGCTGCAGAGATAACACAAGTAACAGGTTGAGCTCTGAGCTCTCCTGATGCAGTCCTCCTCCTGTACTCTCCACCATGCACTGTCCCTGCATGCTACCCTGCTGTCCTGCAAATGGGCCCCTGTTCCTGACTAGCAGGGAAGTAGCTAAAGATCAGTAACATGTGAGAAGCTGTTACCTATTTACAGGGGCGGACTGGGAATTTAAAGTGGCCCTGGCAAAAACTGTAAAAGTGGCCCCATTCTGTGGGCGGGGTCAAAACAAGTAGGCGTGGCCTTGTTATGTGGGTGGAGTTACTAAACTCCATGCAAACTGTTAATAGATGGTCTAAATCAACATGTACACCGCAGAGAAAGAGACTCATACTGCCTCCTTGTAAAGGAATAACACTTCTATTTTAAGAGCACACAACTTAATACTGCCATATATGTACACTAAAAACATACTACAATACCTTCTCCAATAAACAAGAATGTAACTAGTATAATACTACTGCCCCTAAGTAAAATATATTGTAATACTGCCCCCTATGTACAAAAATATAACTACAATAATATTGCCCCCAATGTACAGGAATATAACTACTATAATACTGCCCCCTATGTACAGGAATATAACTACTATAATACTGCCCCCAATGTACAGGAGTATAACTACTATAATACTGCCCCCCATGTACAGGAATATAGCTACTATAATACTGCCCCCCATGTACAGGAATATAACTACTATAATACTGCCCCCTATGTACAAGAATATAACTACTATAATACTGCCCCCTATGTACAAGAATATAACTACTATAATACTGCCCCCTATGTACAAGAATATAACTACTATTACTAGTAGCCATTACCCCCCCCCCACTATATAGCCAGCCAACCCCCTCCCAGTATACATCCAGCCCACTGTAATATATATATATATATATATATATTATATATAGCCAGCCCCCCAGTATACAGCCAACCAGCCCTCCTAGTATATTCAGTCTGCCCAGTATACGGCCAGACTGCCCGTGCCCCAGTATACGGCCAGACTGCCCGTGCCCCAGTATACGGCCAGACTGCCCGTGCCCCAGTATACGGCCAGACTGCCCCTGGTATACAGCCCATAGCCCCTGGTATACAGCCCATAGCCCCTGGTATACAGCCCAAAGCCCCTGGTATACAGCCCAAAGCCCCTGGTATACAGCCCATAGCCCCTGGTATACAGCCCAAAGCCCCTGGTATACAGCCCAAAGCCCCTGGTATACAGCCCATAGCCCCTGGTATACAGCCCATAGCCACAGTAATACAGCCCACAGCCACAGTAATACAGCCCACAGCCACAGTAATACAGCCCACAGCCACAGTAATACAGCCCACAGCCATAGTAATACAGCCCAAAGCCACAGTAATACAGCCCACAGCCACAGTAATACAGCCCACAGCCACAGTAATACAGCCCACAGCTACAGTAATACAGCCCACAGCCACAGTAATACAGCCCACAGCTACAGTAATACAGCACACAGCCACAGTAATACAGCCCACAGCCACAGTAATACAGCCCACAGCCACAGTAATACAGCCCATAGCTACAGTAATACAGCCCACAGCCACAGTATACAATAACAGCCTCTGGTATACAGCGCCTGCCCCTGGTATAAAGCCACCCCCACGCCAGTACATAAAAATAAAAACACATTAAACTCACCTCTCCGACGCTCTGACGCTGCTCCCCTGCTTGATCCCAGTCCGGCCGCGGCGACAGCTCCGTACGGGCCGGCGTCGCACAGACCATGACGTCAGCCGCTTGCCGACGTCATGGTCTATGCGACGCCGGCGCGTACGTTGTTGTCACCGTGGCCGGACTGGGATCGAGCAGGGGAGCAGCGTCAGAGCGTCGGAGAGGTGAGTTTAATGTGTTTTTATTTTTACACCGGCCCCACCAGTACAGGACCGGCCCCGGACCGGCCTTAAACCAATCGGCCCACCGGGATTTCTCCCGGTGGGTCTTATGGCCAGTCCGCCCCTGCCTATTTATCTATGCATCCATGCATGTCAGCCTGACCGACCATGATGCTGTGAGAATACATAGTACATGTGTACTATGTGCAGTGTCCTGTGTAGTGTGCAGGGGGCGCCAGATTCAGGATTTCTGGCGCACGTTCTTCATGAATCTGGTGCCCCCTGCACTGCTTTGACAGACTGCACCAACTTGTTTTGCTGCACTTTTAACATGGGGCGTTTGACACATTTCAATTGGACTTCTATTGGATCAGTAATGCAGGGACTATTTGAGCACAGCAGGTGGAAGGAGACTCTGAAGGCTGAACGCTTTGTAGCAATAACTGCCGCTGTCAGTGCTGTGCATGTGCCTGGCTAGGCCCCTCCCACACCTGCTTCTGTGTGGAGCAGAATAGAGGCTGAACAAGCATCATAATAACAAATAGAAAGGTATCTTTACTTCTAGGTGACCATTACAAATAGATTTTTGAAATATTTTAACCTCTTTGGCAGCTTTTTGCAGTCAATTGTTCTGTGGCATAACCCCTTTAAGGGGTTAAATATCATGGTGCTGGTGGTAGGGTTTATTTGAGTTTATTTACAAATAAAAAGAAAAAATGATGAATTCTATAAAAAATATGCCATTTTTGAAATTCGAAATCATCACACTTTCAGGCACATAGTTTGACCACGTAAATAAGTTGCTGAATAACATTTCCTATATGTCTTCTTTACATTTTAGTAATTTTTGAAATGTCTGCATAATTTATTTTGATGTCACGCCGCTTAAAATCCAAATATCGGTTTTCCGTATTTTAGAATTGACTATTTTGGGGATAGTTACTGTTTTAAATGAAATTTTAAATATCTAACATTTAATATTTCCGCCCATTTTCCAATATGCACCCCTCAAACTATCAGAAACAGCTTTTATGAAGATTGTTAACCCCTTGAGATCTTCATCGTAATTAAATCAAAATGGAGGTGAAATTTAGAATGGTCAAATTTTGTCGGTTATACGATTATTTAGCCATAAAATTTACACACATCCAAAAGATAAAGATAGAAAACCCATCTTATAATGTGTTATGCAATTTCTTGCAGTAGCGAGACCCCCCCCCCGCACGTGGAAGTTACTTGTTTTATGGGCACACAGCGAGGCACAGAAGGGAAGGAGTGCACCGTACCTGCCAGGATTTTAGTTTCCACATTAATAATAATTATTATTTTATTTATATAGGGCACACAGATTAAGCAGCGCTGCACAGAGTTTTTGCCACAACGATCTCATTGGCCCCTTTTGTAGGCTATAAAATTTTAGCTTTTTCATTATTGGGACCATGTGACAGCATTTCTTTGTGGGATGAAATGCTTTTTCCAGTGTTACCATTTTGGCGTTGATATCTTCTATTGTTGAAAATTTATGAATTTTTTTTAGAGTGCAGGAGTAGAAAAGTATCAATTCTGTACTGGATTTTTTTCTTTCTTTTTTCTTTTTTGGTGTTCGCTGTATAGCCTCATAATCATGTTATCTTTATTCTATGGGTCGACATGATTACCATACTTGAATATTTTTTCTTAGGATTTACTAAATTTGCCAAATAAAACCCTAATGTCTACCTAACCCTAAAACCCTAACCCTAAAATCTATAATTTTTCATTGCTGTCTTCCAAGTAGCACAACATTTTTTCTTTTTTGGCTAAAGAGCTGGCTTGGTTTTTTGCGGGATATGTACTTTGCAACAGTATCATTCTGTTTTTTTTGTCACTTTTTATTGCATTTTATTGTGGGATTAAATAGGTAAAAATCATAATTTTTGGCAGGTTTTTAACAGTTTTTTTTACTAGGGGTTTGATTTATTAGGGGTTTGATTTGAATTAGGCACAGTCTGCTGATTTATTTTTTTTTACGTTTATTTTTTTTTATAACTCAAAGTCATCTGGCATAGCAGTGTGCTTTCAGTGTAGGCTAGAAAATAGCCATAGGAGAACCCCAACGGCTTACTTAGGCCTACAATAGCGTTATATTTTACTTTTTTTTGTTTGCTTGTGGCTGGGCTTGCTGGCACTAGTAGTGAGTATAACTCAAAGTCATCAGGCACAGCACAAAATCCAGTTGTGTGCTGTCAGTGTAGGTTAGAAACTAGCCATAGCAATAGGATAGCATCGTTTTGTTTAAAAAACAAAAAACAAAAAAAAAACACAAAAAAACAAAAAAAATTTACAGTTTACACTTTAATTTTGAAAATGTTTAACCCAAGGGCTAGGGGTAGAGGACGAGGGTGTGGACGTGGGCGTCCAACTACTGCAGGGGTCAGAGGCCGTGGTCCTGGGCGGGATGAGACACCACCTGCTGATGAGGGAGCAGGGGAACGCCGCAAAGCTACACTCCCTAGCTTCAGGTCTCAAGTTACTGGGACTCGTGGTAGAGCACTGTTGAGGCCAGAACAGTGCGAACAGGTGATGTCATGGTTTGCGGACAATGCTTCTAGCCATTTGTCCACCAGTCAGTCTTCCACGCAGTCCACCCATGTCACCAAAATCAGCACTCCTCCAGCTCCTCCACCTCAGCCTCCTCCCCCCCAGTCTGCCCCCTCCCAGGAAAATTTGGCATTTGAACCGGCATACTCTGAGGAACTGTTTTCTGGACCCTTCCCACAGTCACAAACCACTTGTCCGGTTGCTGCTGGGCTATTTTCCGATGCCCAGGTATTCCACCGGTTGCAGTCTGTGGGTGATGACGACATTATTGACGTAGTGGAAGAAGTGTGTAAAGAGGTGTCAGACGATGAGGAGGCACGGTTGTCAGACAGTGGTGAAGTTGTTGTCAGGGCAGGAAGTCTGAGGGGAGAGCAGACTGAGGGATCGAAGGATGATGAGGTGACAGACCCAAGCTGGGTTGATAGGCCGGGTGAACACAGTGCTTCTGAGACGGGGGAGAGGTCTCAGGTTGGAAGAGGCAGTGGTGGGGCCAGACGGAGAGGCAGGGCCAGAGCTGGTGCATCAGCGCTAAATGTTTCACGTAGTCAAGCTCCCGTGACAAGGGCTAGATTTCAGAAGTCTGGAGTTTCTTTAAAGAAACACCGGATGACTGACGGACTGTGGTGTGCAACCTGTGCCAACCAGGATCAGAAGGGGTTCCACCACTACTAACTTAACTACCACCAGTATGCGCAGGCATATGAATGCTAAACACCCCACTCAATGGCACCAAGCCCGTTCACCTCCAGCCGGCACACCACTGCTCCTTCCCCTGTGTCATCTGCTAGTCAGCCCCCTGCCCAGAATCCCGGCCCAAACACCTCCCGTGCGAAAAGGCCATCTTCGCCTCCACGATCCTCCACAGCATCCACCAGCGTTCAGCTCTCAATACCCCAGACGATGGAGCGCAAAAGGAAGTATAGTGCAATCCACCTACACGCCCAAGCCCTTAACGTCCACATCTCCAAACTGCTTAGCCAGGAGATATTGCCCTATAGGCTGGTAGAGACCGAGGCCTTTCGAAACCTCATGGCGGCGGCCGCCCCTCGGTATTCGGTCCCCAGCCGCCACTACTTTTCCCGATGTGCCGTCCCAGCCCTGCACCAGCACGACCCCCCCAGACGAAGGCTCAGTCCGAGCCGAAACGCGCGTCGGGGAGGTGGTCTTCCCGGGCGGTGGAACACATTCACGGTCTAGGTAAGGAGTGGTAGCCCCCATTAAGGGTACTTGGTGTGAAAACATACAATTCGCCAAGTACCAATTGTTTATGGTATATATCTGCATTGCTCATGTACCAACGTCTATGACAACCAACTCTGTTGGCTTTCTGCTACCTATGTCTCCCTATATACATATATAACATAGTTCCACCTTGCCCATCGGTAGACCACTTTTTCTGTTTCTGTGCCTTACCACCTTGTACCACACTGTATCCTGTGGACCTCTTTCACAGTGAGGCCACATTTGCTGTTTTCATGGTTTTATAATAGTTTTTAATAGCATTATGTATTGCTGTATCAATAAAGGATATTTTTGACATTTCTAAAATTGTGCATCGTATCAGTGCCTTTCTCCTTCCCTTTGGGAAGGTAATGTTGGTTTCAATTGTGTTATTTTTGGCACTGCTTTGGTGCGGTACCCTGAAATGGGGGCCCCATTATAATTATCGGGATTATCTACCATAAGTAGTGGATAGTTGAGCTAATCCCCCCCCAATCCTTCTTTTCCTGATCTTATCTATTAGATTGTGTTCCCCCCATTCCCCTAATAATCCTGGTTGCTCTCCTCTGCACCCGTTCCAGCTCTACTATATCCTTTTTATACACTGGTGCCCAAAACTGTACACAATATTCCATGTGTGGTCTGACCAGCGATTTGTATAAGGGCAAAACTATGTCTTTATCATGAGAATCTATTCCTCTCTTGATACATCCCATAATTCTATTTGCTTTGGCAGCAGCTGCCTGGCTCTGGTCACTAAAATTAAGTTTACCATCCACCAATACCCCCAAGTCCTTTTCAGCTCCAGTTTTACCAAGTAATTGACCGTTTACAACATAATTATACTTTTTGTTTCCATGGCCCAAGTGCATAACTTTACATTTATCTACATTAAATCTCATCAACCATTTCTCTGCCCACTCCTCAAGCTTCCACAAATCCCTCTGTAATGCTAAACTATCGACCTCAGTATTTATTACTTTACACAGCTTAGTATCATCTGCAAATATTGAAACTTGACTGTGTAAACCCACTACAAGGTCATTAATAAAAATATTAAAAAGAAGTGGCCCCAATACTGACCCCTGTGGCACTCCACTAGTAACCTCAACCCAATCTGAGAATGTGCCAATAATGATGACCCTCTGTTTTCTATCACTAAGCCAATTACTTACCTAAATACACAGATTTTCTCCTATTCCCAGCCGTCTCATTTTATATACCAACCTTTTATGTGGCACGGTGTCAAATGCCTTTGAAAAGTCCAGATATACAACATCCACAGCGTCCCCCAGATCCAGTCTTGAACTTACCTCCTCGTAGAAACCAATCAGATTAGTCTGACAGGACCGATCTCTCATAAACCCATGCTGACGCTGCACAGTGAGATACTCCAGGATAGCATCTCTAATAAACCCCTCAAATATTTTCCCCACCACAAGCAGTTAGACTCACGGGTCTGTAGTTTCCAGGATCGCTATTTGATCCTTTCTTGTATATTGGTACCACATTTGCTATGCGCCAGTCCTGTGGAACATAACCAGTCCTCAGTGAATCTTCAAATATTAAAAATAACGGTCTGTCTATCACGGTACATAGTTCATGCAGAACCCGGGGGTGTATGCCATCTGGCCTCGGTGATTTATCTATCTTAGTGCTTGCGAGGCGGCGCCGTACCTGTTCCTGGGTTAAACTGTTGACATTCCAAAAAGAATTTACATTATTCCTCATTGTGTCTTCCACCGGGGGATTTTCCTGGGTAAAGACAGTTGAGAAGGCGACATTCAGTAGACTGGCCCTTTTCTCATCTCCTTCCACCATGACCCCCATGTTATTTCTAAGGGGACCCACACTCTCTGTTTTTAGTTTCTTATCATTTATATACTTGAAAAATAATTTGGGATTCTTTTTGCTCTCTCTGGCAATTTTTTTCTCTCAGTCTCTATTTTTGCAGCCTTTATCTGCTTTTTACAGGATTTATTTTTCTCTCTATAATCCTGTAATGCCTCATCGCTACCTTCACGTTTTAGCACCTTAAACGCCTTATCTTTCTCGCTTATTGCTTTCCTTACAAGACTAGTTAGCCACATTGCCTGTTTCTTGTTCCTCTTATGCTTTTTTCCATAAGGTATGTGTTTCTCACAGGACTTTTTCAGAATATATGAGAAAAATTCCCTTTTTTTGGGGGGGGGGGGGGGGGCTTTTGTCTTTGAGAACATTATCCCAGTCTATTCCTTTCAGGTCTTCCCTTAGTTGCTGAAAAATTGCCCTCCTGAAGTTTTGGTTGCCCCTTCCCTAACGTTCTTAGTAAACCGTAGTACAAAATCGATGATATTATGATCACTACTTTCCAGGTTCCCCCCAACCTGTAGTTTTGATACCCTATCAGATCTGTTGGTTAGGATAAGGTCCAGCAGTGCCTCCTCTTTTGTTGGCTCCAGGACTATTTGCGAATGGTAATTGTCTTTTGTTGTTGACAAGAACCTGTTTGTTGACAAGATTAAGATACTGTCGCTCTTAATCATGGAAGTCGTCTCCATGGCTGCCTCCACATGTCGTCCCCTTATCAAACGAGCTGTGTCAGGCTCACTTTTCGGGTGTTTCACCAGATGGAACTTGGTCACTATGTCGCCACCATGCTGTGTTATCGACTAAATATACCGTCAACCTTTTGTTTACATAGGAAATCATTTCAGCGCTTCTTGCTCACCTCCTTTGGTGAAGCCTGAGTCCATTTAGGGTATGTCGCCATGACACTCTCTAGCCTGCCGCTGCTGCCGCTGCCTCTGCATGCCGTCCCCTATAGTGTCAGGGTCAATTATTGGATGTTTTAGATGCTATCTAGCCTCATTCGGTCACTCTGTCATGGCCATGCTGTTGCCCATAATTTTGGCATAATGGTACGATTAAGCAGCCTCAGAGGCATCCATGCATGCTGCCCCTGCTGTTTCCTGTCGATTTCCGTGGTGTTTCCATCCTTTTCTGAGGTTCCCAGGTGTTTGGCCAAGCTTCCCTGTGCAGAGCCTTGGTCCACTTGAAAAATTCTCGAGTCTCCCATTGACTTCAATGGGGCTCGTTATTTGAGACGAGCACTCGAGCATCGTGAAAAGTTTGTCCTCAATAACGAGCACCCGAGCATTTTAGTGCTCGCTCATCTCTAGTCAGGATGTAAATAAAAACATATAATAAAAAAGTGTTCATTCATAAAATTTTTCGATTAGAGGTATTGTTTCAAAGTAATAAATACTAACCGCTACAGATGGTTTAAAATAGATGGATAAATAAATAGACGAATAAATAAAAAGATTAAAATAAAACATTCAACAGTATATAAATGCATACCTATGTGGTTAAATTCATAATTACATTTAAAAGATAGCTACCGCGATTGGTAGTATAATTTGGCTGTGACTGGTTTTGGAGTGTTGCCTCTGTTTGATTATATTGCGGACTGGAGTGTACATGAGAGGAAAATGATTTGCGGGAGTCTAGCTGTCAGGATTAATTGGAACTACGGAAGCCGCTGAGGGCTTTTTTTTTTTAATAGCTCGAATCTGTTATTTACCTCGGCATTTATGTAATTGATTTGGATGATGGTGATAATTACTTCCCCTTTATGTTTAATGGCACAGTGTCTTGATAGTCCATGTTTTAGGACTTTATGTTTAATGTTATAACGGTGCTGATTGGTCCTGCAGTGTAGGGGTTGCGTCGTTCTCCCTACATACTGCATGCCACATTGACATTCAATGAGGTATATGACATACCTGCTACAGCAGTTTAATTGATGTTTAATGTTAAATGTTTCTTTTGTACTGTGAGATTGGAATGTGTCCCCTGTTCTTATTATTTTGCAGCATAAAGATAGTGGTTTGTTGCATTTGGAGATCCCCTTTCGGTTTGGAGGTTTGGCTGTAGATGATTTATATTGTTTGGGGATGTTTGGGGCTAATAGATTTTTAATTGTAGGCGCTCTTCTGTAAATGCATGAAATATTATTTGGCACAATTTTTGTAAGTATGGGATCCGATTTAATGATATTCCAATGTTTCCGAAGAATATTTAGAATATTTGGACTGTCTTTGCTGAAGGTGGTGATAAATGCTAATTCATAGGTAGATTCTGTATTATTTTTATTTTTATCCTTATTTTTAGGGAGTAGGCTTTCTGTTTGGCTATATTGGCTTGCCTTTTTTAATGCATCATCGATAATTTTTCTTGGATACTTTTTTTCTTTGAATCTTTTTTCTAATATGCGACATTGTTGGTTGTATGTATCTGTGTTGGTGCAGTTCCTTCTGAGACGTCTAAATTGACTATATGGAATATTCTGGAGCCATTTTTTATGGTGGTTGCTCCTGTAATCTAAATAACTGTTGACGTCCACATTCTTAAAGAATGTTTTTGTGGTGAATTGGTTTTCATTATGACTTACCTCCAGATCAAGGAATTCAACTTTGGTATTACTAAAGTTGAGGGAAAAAGTTAATCCCCAATCATTATTATTGATCTTCTCACAGAATTCCAGGAGGGAGTTGCTGTCACCTTGCCACACCACAAACAGGTCATCGATGTATCTTTTGTGTAATTTAAGGTGACCCAGATGTACTGTATGTGGTGTAATAAAAATGTCTTAGAACAGTTGCATAAACAAGTTGGGGGGGGGGGCACTTTTGTCCCCATAGCTGTTCCTTTAATTAGATGGAAAATCCGCTTGCCATGGGTGAAGAAATTATTTTTGAGCACAAAGGAAAGACCATCTAATAGGAATTGTCGTTGGATATCCAGAATTTCTTCGTCTTCTCGAAGGATGAATTCAATACATGTAAGACCAATGTAGTGCTCGCTGTTGGTGTATAACGCCGTGACATCGAGGGTGGCCAGAATATAGTCATCCTCCCAAGGCTTTTATGAATTTTTGGCAGGTAATAGAAATAGGGTCTGCTGGGGTTTTCTATAAGGCGAAACTTCTTCTCCTTTTTTGTCAGTAAGCCCATTTTGGCATGTTCTTTGATAAAGTCTTGGTACTTTTTCTCTAATGTTATAAATGGATCCTCTGTTAATTCTTTATAGTATAGTGTATCAGACAGGATACGTCCTGCTTCAAGTTCATAGTCAGAGAAATTTTGTATAACTGTGCCGCCTCCTTTATCGGCTGGCCTCCGTACTGTGTGCATATTTTGGGAGAGTTGTTTGAGGGCAATAGTTTCAGCCTTATTTAGATTTGTAACATGAGGAGCTTTGTAATTATAATGTTTGGTTTTGGTTTTGCTGAATTTTTGGAGGTCGTGAAGAACCAGATCGTTAAAGGTTTTAATAAAGTGGCTCTGGCTCTGAACAGGATAGAAGGTGCTTGGGGGCTGAACTTCTAAGTGGATATATGGATCTTGTGTCACATTCTGTATGGTTGTGATTAGTGGTTTGTTTTGTTCGATAGCAAAATGTCTCTTTATAGTGAGTTTTCGATTAAATTTCTGAAGGTCCAAGAATGTATCGAAACAGTTCATGTAATTAGTGGGGCAGAAGGAGAGTCCTTTCTCTAGGAGAGTGATTTTGTGTGTGCTTAAGAGGTGGGAGGAAAGATTTAAGATTTTTATTGGTTGGTTGTTCTTTTCCCTCTTTTTGCCTCCCCTTTTTCCCCTTCTTCTAATTTTCTTTTGGTGCTGGTGAAATATGAATTGATGGGTTTCATTGGTGTGAGTGTCTTTAATCTGACAGGTATCGTTGGAGTGTTGGCTAAAAAATCTTTCTCTTGGGCGATTGGAGGCGGGTTTGGTTTGACTGTGGTGTTAGTTAGAAGAGGTTCTGAAAAAGGTACTGACACCAGGGGACCACTTAAGGAGTGGTCTAGAATAACGGATTGGTCTACAGGGTGAATGCTTATGTTTGAGAAAGATTCCATGTCGTTTTGAATGCTTTTTATCCTAGGGTAGAGTGTTTGTGAAAATTAGTAACTGCTATTAAGAGCGGCGTCACATTTTTTTGTAAATTCTGCATTTCTCTCTCTAATGTGTTTGATTCTATCAAGCAGTTCCTGATTTTTCTGGGCATAATCAGGTGTGGAGTTCGGGGGATCTGTCGTGAGATTCTCAGACTGGTGATTTGATGATTGGTGGGGAGGTATTCTGTTTGCTTCTGATGGAATGGTGCAATTTTTGGTTGGAGAAAACTGATTCGTCATGGGGGCATTGGGGCTATGGTTGTTCTCCATTTTCGTACTGTGTCCCGTTTGGGGGGGGGGGGGGATGTGGTCGGTCTCTCTGAAGTTGTGATATTATTCATGCTGTGGTCATTTTTAGTGTTTTTGGTGTGGACTTTGTCAGTTTTTGGTCTGTTGCGGGGGCCATTGTTCCTTGAGACAAATGATCTACTGTAACTATACTGATGTGAGGATTTCTGTATAGTCATTTCATTTTGAGGGAAAGTGGGTGTATCTTATCTTTTGTATTGTTCTATTGGTGTGAGTCTGGGTTTACTTCTGTAGTTTTCTCCTTTTCGCTCTGTTCTATCTCTGTTCAGTTTATTACTCTTTCTGGTTGTTACAGGGGAACATTATTCATAACTGGACCCTCTGCTCTATTATTATATATATATATATATATATATATATATATATATATATATATATATATTACATATGGTGTAAATGGATACAGTATATACTGATAGCAGCCACTGATATTCTGTGGTGAGATGTCAGTGTGTACTGAAGCCATTGGGTCATTAACATATCAAAAGGCTTTGAACAGTAAGAAGCCACCATGAACCATGTGTGAGATTCCCTGCACCCACTGGGGTCTATCCTGAGAGGGTCTTAGGGTGGAGTTATAGGCGGTGGGCAGAGACTACACAAAGGAATATTTAAGGTGGAAGAAGCAGAAATCAATCTCTCTTGCTTCCTGGCCCTCCAACTGGATGAACAGCACTTAACTAAGGAACCAGGTCATATATTGTGTGTGCTTTCTGTGTATGTATATAACTTTATAAGAGTAATTATAACATAGTACTTATTATAATATAGTAGACTTTATACGTGTACCTATAGATATTCCAGGTGTTATGTGTTTTACCATATATATATATACATAGCTAAGTGTTTACAGTGAGTGTGTATATATTAGTGTAACTACATGTACATCTTGTATCCCATTCACACGTGGATCTGTGCCCTGCACGTGTATTGGAGGATTAGATATATAGATGCTATTGTGCATGAGTCTCTATATGTACATGTATACGGTCAGGTACTGGATGTGACTCCTGCTTCAGGGTATATCCTGGAGCTGCTGTAGTGTTAGATTATATTGTATATACATACACATTACTGGGTCCAGAAGGGGTCAGGAAAAGAGGTTTGTGTGTAGTTGTGTTCTCTATATATTTTGTATTGTATTTTATGTAGTTACTTTGTCACAAGTATGTTGTTAGTAAAGTCTTTTTGTATATAAGTATCTGCGAGGGTTGTATTTTATTCCTGTGATATATGAAGGACTGGAGTAGGTGCTTAAGTAAATAGCACAGACTAACCCGCTCACGACCCGTGACGTAATAGCACGTCACGGGTCGGCCGCGGGTGCATGGAGAGGGCTCACGCGCTGAGCCCTCTCCATAGCCAGTAAGTCTTTGCTGCATATTGCAGCAAAGGCTTACCGGTAACACCCGCGATCGGTGTTTTCACCTCGATCGCCGCCGGCAATGCTGCCGGCGGCTTCAAAAGGATGGCGGCGCGTGGGCGCCGCCATCTTTTCGAGGATCGCCACTCCCCGTGACGTCATCGGGGAGCGGCGATCCGTCGCCATGGTAACCTCGGGTCTCACGAAGACCCGAGGCTACTTCGGGTTAACCCATTCATTACAATGTGCTATCAGCACATTGTAATGTATGAGGAGTAAAATCCCCATATACTGCCAAACTGTAGTATGGCAGTATATGATAGGATCGTGCAGACACCCTAGGGTTAAAGTACCATAGGGAGTCTGAAAAGTACTAAAAATAAAAATAAAAAAAAGTTAAAAAAAAAAAATTATAATAAAAACCCTAAAAACTCAAATCACCCCCCTTTCCCTTGAACTGATATAAATATAAATAAACAGTAAAAATCATAAACACATTAGGTATCGCCGCGTCCGAAAATGCCCGATCTATCAAAATATGATAACGGTTTTTCACTGCGTTTCATCCCGTAACGGAAAATCGTGCCTAAAGTCGAAAATGGCACTTTTTTGTCATTTAAAAAAATTAAAAAATTCTAGCTATGGCTACCAGCACATCTTTACCAAAGATATGAGGCCATAGGGAAAGCAGCCCCCAGTAATGGCCAATTTCATGATGAGGGAGACAGACTTTCCATCCTCATGAAATTGGTAACAAGGCATTTGGATTTCACCCCAGACATACTGGTTAACTTCAGACCAACCATCTATGATGAGCCCTTGTCTCTGTCTGGGAGGTTATGTATAGAAAGTTGACTAAGAATCAGTGGCGGACTGGCCATTGTACCCACCGGGAATTTTCCCGCGGCCGGCCCGCACTCCCTCCCTACAAATTTTCATTTACTGTATAGTACCTGCATCATGCGATCGTACAATGCAGGTACTAGTAATTTGCACACAGACGCAGCGCAGCACCGCTGCTTCTGCGTCTGTGTGTACACGCAGCTGCACAGGTCGCGCAAATGACGTCATTGCGCGACCTGCGTAGCGTGGAGGAGGCTGACACGTACCAGACGTCAGCTGTCGCCTGCCTCCATGTAGCTCCGCGGCTTGGTGTAAGAGGCGCGGAGCAGTGACGTCACTATCCCGCGCCTCTACACCAAGCTACCGAGGACCAGGGACAGGAAGAAACCTGCGCCAAAGAGGTAAGTATGATGTTTTTTTTTTAAGTTATAGAATGGGGACATTAATTATATGTCTGGGGCAGGGGAGAGGGGACATTACTGTATATCAATGGCTGGCAGGGGGGGGGACATTATTGTATATCAAGGGCTGGCAGGGGGGGGATATTATTGTATATCAAGGGCTGGCAGGGGGGGCATTATTATATATCTGGGGCTAGCAGGGGGGGCATTATTGTATATCTGGGGCTGGCAGGGGGGGCATTATTTCATATCTGGGGCTGGCAGGGGGGCATTATTGTATATCTAGGGCTGGCAGGGAGGGGGCATTATTGTATATCAAGGGCTGGCAGGGGGGGGGACATTATTTCAGATCTGGGGCTGGCAGGAAGGGGGCATTATTGTATATCTGGGGCTGGCAGGGGGGCATTATTGTATATCAAGGGCTGGCGGGGGGGCATTATTTCATATCTATGGCTGGCAGGGGGGCATTATTGTATATCTAGGGCTGGCAGGGGGAATTAACTATATGTCTGGGGCGGAGGGGGCAATATTCTATATCTGGGGCTGGCATGGGGGATTAACTATATGTCTGGGGCAGGGGGGGCATTATTGTATATCTAGGGCTGGCAGGGGGGCATTAATTATATGTCTGGGGCGGGGGGGGGGGGCATTATTCCATTTCTGGGGCTGGCAGGAAGGCAATAATTATATGTCTGGGGCGGGCAGGGGGACATTATTCTATATCTGGGGTGGGGGTGGGCATTAATTATATGTCTGGGGCGGGCAGGGGGGCATTATTCTATATCTGGGGTGGGGGTGGGCATTAATTATATGCCTGGGGCGGGCATTATTCTATATCTGGGGCTGGCAGGGGGAATTAATTATATGTCTGAGGCGGTGGTCATTATTCTATATCTGGGTTGGGCAGGGGGAATTAATTATATGTCTGGGGCGGGGGCATTTATTATATGTCTGGGGCAGCGGGGGATATTCTATATCCGGGGCTGGCAGGGGGCATTAATTCTATGTCTGGGGCAGGGGGCATTAATTCTATGTCTAGGGCAGGGGGCATTATTCTATGTCTGGGGGGCAATATTCTATGTCTAGGGCGGGGGGCCATCTTTTCGAGGATCACCGCTCCCCGTGACGTCATCGGGGAGCGGCGATCCGTCGCCATGGTAACCTCGGGTCTCACAAAGACCCGAGGCTACTTCGGGTTAACCCATTCATTACAATGTGCTATCAGCACATTGTAATGTATGAGGAGTAAAATCCCCATATACTGCCATACTGTAGTATGGCAGTATATGATAGGATCGTGCAGACACCCTAGGGTTAAAGTACCATAGGGAGTCTGAAAAGTACTAAAAATAAAAATAAAAAAAAGTAAAAAAAAAAAAATTATAATAAAAACCCTAAAAACTCAAATCACCCCCCTTTCCCTTGAACTGATATAATTATAAATAAACTGTAAAAATCATAAACACATTAGGTATCGCCGCGTCCGAAAATGCTAGATCTATCAAAATATGATAACGGTTTTTCACTGCGTTTCATCCCGTAACGGAAAATCGTGCCTAAAGTCGAAAATGGCACTTTTTTGTCATTTAAAAAAATTAAAAAATTCTAGCTATGGCTACCAGCACATCTTTACTAGAGATGAGCGAGCACTAAAATGCTCGGGTACTCATTATTCGAGACGAACTTTTCCCGATGCTCGAGTGCTCGTCTCGAATAACGAACCCCATTGAAGTCAATGGGAGACTCGAACATTTTTCAAGGGGACCAAGGCTCTGCACAGGGAAGCTTGGCCAAACACCTGGGAACCTCAGAAAAGGATGGAAACACCACGGAAATGGACAGGAAACAGCAGGGGCAGCATGCATGGATGCCTCTGAGGCTGCTTAATCGCACCATTATGCAAAAATTATGGGCAACAGCATGGCCATGACAGAGTGACAGAATGAAGCTAGATAGCATCTAAAACATGCAATAATTGACCCTGACACTATAGGGGACGGCATGCAGAGGCAGCGGCAGCAGGCTAGAGAGTGGCATGGCGACATACCCTAAATGGACTCAGGCTTCAAACCAATGGGTGGCAGAGAGGAACCAAAGGAGGTGAGCAAGAAGCGCTCAAATAATATCGGTACATGATAAAAGTTTGCCAGTATATTTTGTGGATTACACAGCAGGGTGGCGACAAAGTTAACATGGAAGCCATGAAAACAACCCAAAATTCTGCCTGACACAGCTCGTTTGATAAGGGGACCATGTATGGAGGCAGTGAACTAGTAGTAGATTAAAGGTGCTGCAGTTAAAACTATGTTAGTTGGATCTTGGCATGGAGTTGGCGCTCCGCTGCCAGGCGAGCTTTCGCCAATCCAAGACCCTGTCTCTAGGCTACTCCCCAAACAGCACTTCTAAGAACCTTTTGTATAAGATCAAGTGTAGTAGCGTTCTTATAAGTTTAGGATATGGCAGGTGAGGGGAATGTAAACAGATGCGCAAGAAGCGCTGAAATAATATTGGTAAATGATAAAAGTTTATTAGTATATTTTGTGGATAACACAGCTGGGTGGCGACAAAGTTAACAACTTTGATGTGGAATCCATGAAAACAACCCAAATTTCTGCCTGACACACCTCGTTTGATAAAGGGACGATGTATGGAGGCAGCTATATGGACGACTTTTGGAGGTAGCAATGGAGACAACGTGTGGAGGCTGCTATGGAGACAATTTAATTTGGATAGTGCCTGTATGTGGCAGTCCCAAAAATTTTTCAAACCAGAGGAGCAGGTAGGTGGCCCTCCAGAAAAATAGAATAGATTGAGTGCCTGTATGTGGCAGTCCCAAAAAGTTTTCAAACCAGAGGAGCAGGTAGGTGGCCCTCCAGAAAAATTGAATAGATTGAGTGCCTGTATGTGGCAGTCCCAAAAAGTTTTCAAACCAGAGGAGCAGGTAGGTGGCCCTCCAGAAAAATTGAATAGATTGAGTGCCTGTATGTGGCAGTCCCAAAAAGTTTTCAAACCAGAGGAGCAGGTAGGTGGCCCTCCAGAAAAATAGAATAGATTGAGTGCCTGTATGTGGCAGTCCCAAAAAGTTTTCAAACCAGAGGAGCAGGTAGGTGGCCCTCCAGAAAAATTGAATCGATTGAGTGCCTGTATGTGGCAGTCCCAAAAAGTTTTCAAACCAGAGGAGCAGGTAGGTGGCCCTCCAGAAAAATAGAATAGATTGAGTGCCTGTATGTGGCACTCCCAAAAATTGTTTAAAACAGAGGAACGGGTCGGTGGCCCTCCAGAAAAATTGAATAGATTGAGTGCCTGTATGTGGCACTCCCAAAAATTGTTTAAAACAGAGGAGCGGGTCGGTGGCCCTCCAGAAAAATTAAATGCATAAAGTACTATAGCAAGAGCCAGTGGGCCCTGTCAAAAAATAGCCAGTTTCCTCTGCTTTACTGTACAAAGAGGAGGAGAAGGAGGAAAATGAGGAGGAGGAGGAGTGGATCAATTATTCAGGTTGAGCTTCCTTCACCTGGTGGAGATTGGAAATTATGAGAGATCCAGGCTTTATTCATCTTAATAAGCGTCAGCCTGTCAGCGCTGTCAGTCGACAGGCGTGTACGCTTATCGGTGATGATGCCACCAGCTGCACTGAAAACCCGCTCGGACAAGACGCTAGCGGCAGGGCAGGCAAGAACCTCCAAGGCGTACAGCGCCAGTTCGTGCCACATGTCCAGCTTTGAAACCCAGTAGTTGTAGGGAGCTGTGTGATCATTTAGGACGATGGTATGGTCAGCTACGTACTCCCTCACCATCTTTCTGTAAAGATCAGCCCTACTCTGCCGAGACTGGGGACAGGTGACAGTGTCTTGCTGGGGTGACATAAAGCTGGCAAAAGCCTTGTAAAGCGTACCCTTGCCAGTGCTGGACAAGCTGCCTGCTCGCCTACTCTCCCTCGCTACTTGTCCCGCAGAACTACGCACTCTGCCGCTAGCGCTGTCAGAAGGGAAATACTGTTTCAGCTTGTGCACCAGGGCCTGCTGGTATTCATGCATTCTCACACTCCTTTCCTCTGCAGGGATGAGAGTGGAAAGATTTTGCTTGTACCGTGGGTCCAGGAGAGTGAACACCCAGTAATCGGTGCTGGAATAAATTCTTTGAACGCGAGGGTCACGGGATAGGCAGCCTAGCATGAAATCTGCCATATGCGCCAGAGTACCAACGCGTAAGAATTCACTCCCCTCACTGGCCTGACTGTCCATTTCCTCCTCCTCCAACTCCTCCAACTCCTCTTCTTCTGCCCATACACGCTGAACAGTAAAGGACTCAACAATGGTCCCCTCTTGTGTCTCGCCAACATTCTCCTCCTCTTCCTCCTCATCCTCCTCCACCTCCACCTCCTCCGATATGCGCTGAGAAACAGACCTAAGGGTGCTTTGGCTATCAACAAGGGAATCTTCTTCCCCCGTCTCTTGTGACGAGCGCAAAGCTTCCGACTTCATGCTGATCAGAGAGTTTTTCAACAGGCCAAGCAGCGGGATGGTGAGGCTGATGATGGCGGCATCGCCACTGACCATCTGTGTTGACTCCTCAAAGTTACTCAGCACCTGACAGATATCAGACATCCACGTCCACTCCTCATTGTAGACTTGAGGAAGCTGACTGACCTGACTACCAGTTCTGGTGGAAGTTGACATCTGGCAGTCTACAATGGCTCGGCGCTGCTGGTAAACTCTGGATAACATGGTCAGTGTTGAATTCCACCTCGTGGGCACGTCGCACAACAGTCGGTGAGCGGGCAGTTGGAGGCGGCGCTGCGCTGCCCTGAGAGTGGCAGCATCTGTGCTGGACTTCCTGAAATGCGCACAGATGCGGCGCACCTTCGTGAGCAAATCTGACAGATTGGGGTATGTCTTGAGGAAACGCTGAACTATCAGATTTAACACATGGGCCAGGCATGGCACATGTGTCAGTCTGCCGAGTTGCAGAGCCGCCACCAGGTTACGGCCGTTGTCACACACAACCATGCCTGGCTTCAGGTTCAGCGGTGCCAGCCACAGATCAGTCTGCGCCGTGATGCCCTGTAATAGCTCTTGGGCGGTGTGCCTTTTATCGCCTAGGCTCAGCAGTTTGAGCACCGCCTGCTGTCGCTTAGCAACGGCACTGCTGCTGTGCCTAGAGCTACCGACTGATGGCGCCGTGCCCACGGATGGTAGTTCGGAGGAGGAGGTGGAGGAGGGGTGGGAGGAGGAGGAGGCATAGTAGGCCTGAAACACCTGGACCGAGGTAGGCCCCGCAATCCTCGGCGTCGGCAGTATATGACCAGCCCCAGGGTCAGACTCGGTCCCAGCCTCCACCAAGTTAACCCAATGTGCCGTCAGCGATATATAGTGGCCCTGCCCGGCAGCACTCGTCCACGTGTCCGTGGTCAGGTGGACCTTGTCAGAAACGGCGTTGGTCAGGGCACGGGTGATGTTGTCTGACACGTGCTGGTGCAGGGCTGGGACGGCACATCGGGAAAAGTAGTGGCGGCTGGGGACCGAATACCGAGGGGCGGCCGCCGCCATGAGGTTGCGAAAGGCCTCGGTCTCTACTAGCCTATAGGGCAGCATCTCCAGGCTAAGCAATCTGGAGATGTGCACATTAAGGGCTTGGGCGTGCGGGTGGGTTGCACTATATTTGCGTTTCCGCTCCAGCGTCTGGGGTATGGAGAGCTGAACGCTGGTGGATGCTGTGGAGGATCGTGGAGGCGACGATGGGGTTTTTGTGGCAGGGTCCTGGGCAGGGGGCTGACTATCAGCTGACACAGGGGAAGGAGCAGTGGTGTGCACGGCCGGAGGTGAACGGGCTTGTTGCCACTGAGTGGGGTGTTTAGCATTCATATGCCTGCGCATACTGGTGGTAGTTAAGCTAGTAGTGGTGGAACCCCTGCTGAGCCTGGTTTGGCAAATGTTGCACACCACAGTCCGTCGGTCATCCGGTGTTTCCTTAAAGAACCTCCAGACTTCTGAAGATCTAGCCCTCGCCGCAAGAGCCCTCGCCACGGGAGCTTCACTAGTTGACACATTTGGCGCTGATGCACCAGCTCTGGCCCTGCCTCTCCGTCTGGCCCCACCACTGCCTCTTCCAACCTGTTCTGGTCGAGGACTCTCCTCCGTCTCAGAAGCACTGTGTTCACCCGGCCTCTCAACCCAGCTTGGGTCTGTCACCTCATCATCCTCCGATCCCTCAGTCTGCTCCCCCCTCGGACTTCCTGCCCTGACAACAACTTCCCCACTGTCTGACAACCGTGTCTCCTCATCGTCGGACACCTCTTTACACACTTCCACTACGTCAAGAAGGTCATCATCACCCACAGACTGTGACTGGTGGAAAACCTGGGCATCGGAAAATTGCTCAGCAGCAACCGGACAAGTGGTTTGTGACTGTGGGAAGGGTCCAGAAAACAGTTCCTCAGAGTATGCCGGTTCAAATGCCAAATTTTCCTGGGAGGGGGCAGACTGGGGGGGAGGAGGCTGAGGTGAAGGAGCTGGAGGAGTGGCGATTTCGGTGACATGGGTGGACTGCGTGGAAGACTGACTGGTGGACAAATTGCTCGAAGCATTGTCAGCAATCCACGACATCACCTGTTCGCACTGTTCTGGCCTCAACAGTGCTCTACCACGAGTCTCAGTAACTTCAGACATGAACCTAGGGAGTGTAGCTCTGCGGCGTTCCCCTGCTCCCTCATAAGCAGGTGGTGTCTCACCCCGGCCAGGACCACGGCCTCTGACCCCTGCAGTAGTTGGACGCCCACGTCCCCGCCCTCGTCCTCTACCCCTAGCCCTCGGGTTAAACATTTTTAAAATGAGAGTTATAGCTTTAATTTTTTTTTAACTTTTTTTTGTGTTTTTTTTTTTTTTTTGTGTTTTTGAGTTTTTAAAACCAAACAATGCTATCCTATTGCTATGGCTATTTTCTAGCCAAGTATGAAAGCACACTACTATGCCAGATGAGATGACACCGAGTTATTAAACAAAATAAACGTAAAATAAAAAAGGACAAATGGCAGACTGTGCCTAATTGAAATCCAACCCCTACTAAATTTTCCCACTTCGGTCTTTGCAATGGATATGTGCGTCACTAAGCGCAAAACACAGCGGTCGCAAGTCTCACTACAAATTGCTGACAATTGGCTAGTAGATGCACTGCAGCAAGTACAGCCACCAGCAGATCAACCAGAAATCAAATATATAACGCTACTGTAGGCGTAAGCCGTTTGGATTCTCCTATGGCTATTTTCTAGCCAAGTATGAAAGCACACTACTATGCCAGATGAGATGACGCTGAGTTATTAAACAAAATAAACGTAAAATAAAAAAGGACAAATGGCAGACTGTGCCTAATTGAAATCCAACCCCTACTAAATTTTCCCACTTCGGTCTTTGCAATGGATATGTGCGTCACTAAGCGCAAAACACAGCGGTCGCAAGTCTCACTACAAATTGCTGACAATTGGCTAGTAGATGCACTGCAGCAAGTACAGCCACCAGCAGATCAACCAGAAATCAAATATATAACACTACTGTAGGCGTAAGCCGTTTGGATTCTCCTATGGCTATTTTCTAGCCAAGTATGAAAGCACACTACTATGCCAGATGAGATGACGCTGAGTTATTAAACAAAATAAACGTAAAATAAAAAAGGACAAATGGCAGACTGTGCCTAATTGAAATCCAACCCCTACTAAATTTTCCCACTTCGGTCTTTGCAATGGATATGTGCGTCACTAAGCGCAAAACACAGCGGTCGCAAGTCTCACTACAAATTGCTCACAATTGGCTAGTAGATGCACTGCAGCAAGTACAGCCACCAGCAGATCAACCAGAAATCAAATATATAACGCTACTGTAGGCGTAAGCCGTTTGGATTCTCCTATGGCTATTTTCTAGCCAAGTATGAAAGCACACTACTATGCCAGATGAGATGACGCTGAATTATTAAACAAAATAAACGTAAAATAAAAAAGGACAAATGGCAGACTGTGCCTAATTGAAATCCAACCCCTACTAAATTTTCCCACTTCGGTCTTTGCAATGGATATGTGCGTCACTATGCCCAAAACACAGCGGTCGCAAGTCTCACTACAAATTGCTCACAATTGGCTAGTAGATGCACTGCAGCAAGTACAGCCACCAGCAGATCAACCAGAAATCAAATATATAACGCTACTGTAGGCGTAAGCCGTTTGGATTCTCCTATGGCTATTTTCTAGCCAAGTATGAAAGCACACTACTATGCCAGATGAGATGACGCTGAGTTATTAAACAAAATAAACGTAAAATAAAAAAGGACAAATGGCAGACTGTGCCTAATTGAAATCCAACCCCTACTAAATTTTCCCACTTCGGTCTTTGCAATGGATATGTGCGTCACTAAGCGCAAAACACAGCGGTCGCAAGTCTCACTACAAATTGCTGACAATTGGCTAGTAGATGCACTGCAGCAAGTACAGCCACCAGCAGATCAACCAGAAATCAAATATATAACGCTACTGTAGGCGTAAGCCGTTTGGATTCTCCTATGGCTATTTTCTAGCCAAGTATGAAAGCACACTACTATGCCAGATGAGATGACGCTGAGTTATTAAACAAAATAAACGTAAAATAAAAAAGGACAAATGGCAGACTGTGCCTAATTGAAATCCAACCCCTACTAAATTTTCCCACTTCGGTCTTTGCAATGGATATGTGCGTCACTAAGCGCAAAACACAGCGGTCGCAAGTCTCACTACAAATTGCTGACAATTGGCTAGTAGATGCACTGCAGCAAGTACAGCCACCAGCAGATCAACCAGAAATCAAATATATAACGCTACTGTAGGCGTAAGTCGTTTGGATTCTCCTATGGCTATTTTCTAGCCAAGTATGAAAGCACACTACTATGCCAGATGAGATGACGCTGAGTTATTAAACAAAATAAACGTAAAATAAAAAAGGACAAATGGCAGACTGTGCCTAATTGAAATCCAACCCCTACTAAATTTTCCCACTTCGGTCTTTGCAATGGATATGTGCGTCACTAAGCGCAAAACACAGCGGTCGCAAGTCTCACTACAAATTGCTCACAATTGGCTAGTAGATGCACTGCAGCAAGTACAGCCACCAGCAGATCAACCAGAAATCAAATATATAACGCTACTGTAGGCGTAAGCCGTTTGGATTCTTCTATGGCTATTTTCTAGCCAAGTATGAAAGCACACTACTATGCCAGATGAGATGACACTGAGTTATTAAACAAAATAAACGTAAAATAAAAAAGGAAAAATGGCAGACTGTGCCTAATTGAAATCCAACCCCTACTAAATTTTCCCACTTTGGTGTTTGAGGTGGATATGTGTGCCACTAAGAGCTAAACACAACGGTAGCAAGTCCCCCTGCTAATTCCTCACAAAATGGTACTAGATGCAAATAAAAAAAAAAAAAGTAGAACGTTATTGTAGCCCTAAGAAGGGCCGTTGGGTTCTTGGAGAATCACTCCTGCCTAACAGTAAGCTAATAGAACACCCTAACGCTTTCCCTGACCAGCAGCAGCTCTCTCCCTAGCGGCATCCAGACACAGAATGATCCGAGCAGCGCGGGCAGCGGCTAGTCTATCCCAGGGTCACCTGATCTGGCCAGCCAACCACTGCTATCGACGTGTAAGGGTACCACGTCATGCTGGGTGGAGTGCAGAGTCTCCTGGCTTGTGATTGGCTCTGTTTCTGGCCGCCAAAAAGCAAAACGGCGGGAGCTGCCATTTTCTCGAGCGGGCGAAGTATTCGTCCGAGCAACGAGCAGTTTCGAGTACGCTAATGCTCGAACGAGCATCAAGCTCGGACGAGCATGTTCGCTCATCTCTAATCTTTACCAAAGATATGAGGCCATAGGGAAAGCAGCCCCCAGTAATGGCCAATTTCATGATGAGGGAGACAGACTTTCCATCCTCATAAAATTGGTAACAGGGCATTTGTATGTCACCCCAGACATACTGGTTAACTTCAGACCAACCATCTATGATGAGCCCTTGTCTCTGTCTGGGAGGTTTGAAGTTATGTATAGAAAGTTGACTAAGAATCAGCACTCCCTCCCTACAAATTTTCATTTACTGTACAGAACCTGCATCATGCGATCGTACAATGCAGGTACTAGTAATTTGCACACAGACGCAGCGCAGCACCGTCCAGCTGTGTAGCGTGGAGGAGACTGACACTTACCAGACGTCAGCTGTCGCCTGCCTCCATGTAGCTCCGCGGCTTGGTGTAAGAGGCGCGGAGCAGTGACGTCACTATCCCGCGCCTCTACACCAAGCTACCGAGGACCAGGGACAGGAAGTATGATGTTTTTTTTTTAAGTAATAGAATGGGGACATTAATTATATGTCTGGGGCAGGGGAGAGGGGACATTATTGTATATCAATGGCTGGCAGGGGGGGGACATTATTGTATATCAAGGGCTGGCAGGGGGGGGACATTATTGTATATCAAGGGCTGGCAGGGGGGGCATTATTATATATCTGGGGCTGGCAGGGGGGCATTATTGTATATCTGGGGCTGGCAGGGGGGCATTATTGTATATCTGGGGCTGGCAGGGGGGCATTATTTCATATCTGGGGCTGGCAGGGGGGCATTATTGTATATCTAGGGCTGGCAGGGGGGGGGGCATTATTGTATATCAAGGGCTGGCAGGGGGGGGGACATTATTTCAGATCTGGGGCTGGCAGGAAGGGGGCATTATTGTATATCTGGGGCTGGCAGGGGGGGCATTATTGTATATCAAGGGCTGGCGGAGGGGGCATTATTTCATATCTAGGGCTGGCAGGGGGGCATTATTGTATATCTAGGGCTGGCAGGGGGAATTAACTATATGTCTGGGGCGGAGGGGGCATTATTCTATATCTGGGGCTGGCAAGGGGGATTAACTATATGTCTGGGGCAGGGGGGGCATTATTGTATATCTAGGGCTGGCAGGGGGGCATTAATTATATGTCTGGGGCGGGGGGGGGGCATTATTCCATATCTGGGGTGGGGGTGGGCATTAATTATATGTCTGAGGTGGGCAGGGGGGCATTATTCTATATCTGGGGTGGGGGTGGGCATTAATTATATGCCTGGGGCGGGCATTATTCTATATCTGGGGCTGGCAGGGGGAATTAATTATATGTCTGAGGCCGCGGTCATTATTCTATATCTGGGGTGGGCAGGGGGAATTAATTATATGTCTGGGGCGGGGGCATTTATTATATGTCTGGGGCAGGGGGGGGGGTATTCTATATCCGGGGCTGGCAGGGGGCATTAATTCTATGTCTGGGGCAGGGGGCATTAATTCTATGTCTAGGGCAGGGGGCATTATTCTATGTCTGGGGGGCAATATTCTATGTCTGGGGCGCGGGGCCATTGTTCTATGTATGGGGCAGGCAGAGGGAATTAATTATATGTCTGGGCTGGGGGGGCATTTATTATATGTCTGGGTGTAGAACATAAGACGTCTGTTTGGTAAACTTTGCAGGAATGCTGTGTACCTGGAGGAAGAGACAAGGTGATGGTGCAACTAAAGGAGAAGATGAGGAACAATTCCAATCCGAGGAAACGTCACCTGATGTCACTGGATGCAATAGGTGAGGATCTCATGTGTTTTCTGTAGCTGTATATGATAAATACTGATTTTTTTCATGTTCGCTTCTGTGTATATATGTAGTATTATAGTACAGGCAGTCCCCGGGTTACATACAAGATAGGGTCTGGAGGTTTGTTCTTAAGTTGAATTTGTATGTAAGTCGAAACTGTATATTTTATAATGGAAGTTCTAGACAATTTTTTTTCTTTTGCCCCAGTGACAATTGGAGTTTCAAAATTTTTGGTGTAATTGGACCAAGAATTATCAATAAAGCTTCATTACAGACATCTTACAGCTGATCATTGCAGTCTGGGACTATAGTAAAGCATCCAGAGAGCTTCACCAGAGGTCACAGTGGGCAGAGGGGTCCGTCTGTAACTATGGGTTGTCTGTAAGTCGGGTGTCCTTAAGTAGGGGACCGCCTGTAGTTATATTCTTGTACATAGGGGGCAGTATTATAATAGTTATATTCCTGTACATATGGGGGGCAGTATTATAGTAGTTATATTATTGTACATAGGGGGCAGTATTATAGTAGTTATATTATTGTACATAGAGGGGCAGTATTATAGTAGTTATATTCTTGTACATAGGGGGCAGTATTATAGTAGTTATATTCTTGTACATAGGGGCAGTATTATAGTGGTTATATTCCTGTACACAGGGGGCAGTATTATAGTAGTAATATTCTTGTACATAGGGAGCAGTATTATAGTAGTTATATTCTTGTACAGAGGGCGCAGTATTATAGTAGTTGTATTCTTGTACATAGGGGGCAGTATTATAGTAGTTGTATTCTTGTACATAGGGGGCAGTATTATAGTAGTTATATTCTTGTACATAGAGGGCAGTATTATAGTAGTTATATACTTGTACAAAGGGGGCAGTATTATAGTAGCTATATTCTTGTACATATGGGGCAGTATTATAGTAGTTATATTCTTGTACATAGGGGGCAGTATTATAGTAGTTATATTCTTGTACATAGAGGGCAGTATTATATTAGTTATATTCTTGTACATAGGGAGCAGTATTATAGTAGTTATATTCTTGTACATAGGGGGAAGTACTATAGTAGTTATATTCTTGTACATAGGGGGCAGTATTATAGTAGTTATATTCTTGTACACAGCGGACAGTATCATAGTAGTTGGGTTGTATATGGGAGAAGGTATTGTAGTAGTTTTATTTTGAATGTGTTATTCTAAATGTGTTATTGTAGCATTATTCCTGTACATAGGAGGCAGCATATATTCTCTCTCTGAATTGTACATGTATGGCACAGGGGAAAGGTATTTAAGGCTTACCGGGTCGTGTGTTTGCAACATTCTTTGCACATTAGATTCACTTAATGCAAAACAAGAACATCTTTTGCTAGTAAGGCCATCTCCCAACAATTTGTCTGTTATAACTCCACCCACATAATGTGACCACACCCACTTGTTTTTACTCCACCCATAAAATGGGGCCACTTTTGTAGTTTTTTCCATTTTAAATTCCCAGTCCGCCCCTGCTAAGAATCATAGTCCAGGAACCCCACAAGGCATGATCCGCATGTTTGTGGAGAAGTTTCCATACCTTGACACCACAATTAGATTGAATGCAGCAAAAGAAGTTTCACTCATGGAGGCTGCCCTGGTAATAGAACAGGTCAGGCAGGATCTACTCAAAGATAGAAGGTCTATAAAGATCAGGAAACAGATAGCAATTCACCCCAAACTGCAAGAAACCCATATACAAAAGAAAGCATTTCCCAGCCAAATACCGAGGAAATGGGGGAGTGTTAGGTGTTTTCATTATGTACAGTATGGACATACAAAGAGGTTCTGTCCACAAAGGGTTTACCTGTATGAACGGGGGATGGTCTCACAAAATGAGGGGCACAAATGTGTGGCTTCACATGGAACAGGACCACACAACTGTACAACAGACAGCCCTACTGGGAATCTGCTGCAATAGGCTTACAGTTGGGGATCCATAATACACTTGGCCTAAATTTGTAAAATCATGGATTCCCCATATAATAGCCAGGATGTGTATTGTAAACCTCATTAACTCTCATTGCTTGGTGATGAGATTCTATCACCTAGAGGGGGGAGGGAGGAGGTTTACTGTTACTGAACCTATGTAAATAGTCTGTTTGTAACCAAGTGTTAATGAGGTCCAGTCCTTTTGTTTTCAACAGCTAAGAGGAGCAGAAGTGCAAGGGAAGTGTATTGTTAAATGTCCTGAAGTCAGGCCTCTGCCTGTAAAGACAAAGGTGTTAATCGTAAATAACCAATTTGATCTTTTCTTTATGTTTGCATATTTGTTTTGGCAATGTGATGGTTCTTAAGCTAATGTTGTACACAGAACTCTCTGCTCTCAGTGATTGGAAGTATTCACCTGGTAACATGTTGGACAATTACAAAATAATATCCACTAAGATTGGTTGTATAATCTCCCTAATTTCTGGCACCTCAGTAATTAAAATTCGGGTAGAGGGGTGATTACCTGCCCCTGTCTAAGTGCAATAGGTCTCAGGAAAGAAAGTGGTCAACTATCTCTAGGACCTATGGAGCATACAATGTAATTCGTCAGCAAAAGTCTGCGGCGCAGCCAATAGTCCGTGGGGCATAGCTCTCGCTATTGGAGATTCTGCAGGGAGTGGGTAAAACCACGGTGAACTGCAGAGGCACATTATGGTACAATGACTGTTCAGTCGGACGGGGGTCTTTTAAGCTGCCGGTCAAAGGGGAAGCACCATAGTAGTGACATTCCCAGCCTTGGTTTATACAGTGTGATCTGGAGGTGCCAGGTGCTTGCTTTTTGCTAACCAATGTCTTAGTGGTATATCTGAGGTAAAGGCTCTGTCCACAGAGTGAAAACACATCTCCTGATTGATGAGGTAAACCAAGAGAAGAAACCATGGTGGATGTGCATAAAATAAATGTATTATTTCAGGAGATCAGACGTCTGATTTCTTTCCGATTTATTAGGAGATCCATTTCTAAAGGAGGTAATGTTGAGAATTCATGTTTGTCCTGTGGCTGCTCCAATTTCGTGGTTCCTACAGCTGAGGGGTGATCCTCATCGGCAATAGAGTAGATTCAAAAAAGGAGAGAGAAAACACGATACAGGCGCTACATGTGTGAATGTGGATTAGGAAGAGTAATGTATTCTCTTTAAAGGAAACCTACCACTTGAAGTGGCAGGTTTCCGATGGCAATACCGGGCACCAGCTCAGGGTGAGCTGGTGCCGGAGCTTATTTTAGTTAGTATTTTAAACCGCGGTATTGCGGTTTAAAACACTTTTTAAACTTTATAGCCGGCGCATGGAGGTACGCGCTCGGCGCTTACCATGCGCGCGGCTCTCCTTCACTTCCTATGTAGCCGCGCACACGGTAAGCGCCGAGCGCGTACCTGCCTGCGCCGGCTATAAAGTTTAAAAAGTGTTTTAAACCGCAATACCGCGGTTTAAAACACTAACTAAAATAAGCTCCGGCACCAGCTCACCCTGAGCTGGTGCCCGGTATTGCCATCGGAAACCTGCCACTTCAAGTGGTAGGTTTCCTTTAAGTAGAAACTTGCTCACCTATTTTGGTTGTACTACCGGTACAACACGAGGAGATCACTTAGGGTCACGTCCAGAGTGATATTAGGCAGCTTTCCTGGTTTTCATGGAGGCAGGTAGTGTCTCATGAAAAAGGTGCAATAGTCAAATATAGGGTTCCAGGATGATGTCAGCGCCAATGACTCGGTTGTGAGAAAGAGTATTCTTGGATTGCGTAATTTATTAGTAAAGCTTAGTAAAACCAATAGCTCTAATCAAAAATTTTTATGAATGAACACTTTTTTACTATATGTTTTTATTTACATCCTGACGTCATGTTAACGCGGTACAGACGTATCTGTTCGCGCCAAAAAACATTATTTAAACCGCACAGTCTATCGTATGTTATGCTTAACTGTAACTGATAAAGAGCCCAGTTCGGGCTCGAAACGAGTTTTACTAAGCTTTACTAATAAATTACGCAATCCAAGAAAACTCTTTCTCACTACCGAGTCATTGGCGCTGATATCATCCTGAAACCCCCTTATTTGATTATTGCACCTTTTTCATGAGACACTACCTGCCTCCATGAAAACCAGGAAAGCTGGCTAATATCACTCTGGACGTGACCCTAAGCAATCTCCTCGTGTTGTACCGGTAGTACAACCATAATAGGTGAGCAAGTTTCTACTTAAAGAGAATACATTACTCTTCCTAATCCAGATTCACACATGTGGCGCCTGTATCGTGTTTTCTCTCTCCTTTTTTGAATCTTTCCAAGTGTTAGATACTAGTACAATTTTCAGAAACTATATGAAAGTGTATATAAACCTTTACCCTGGCAATCTAACCACATTGAACTAGATGGATCACAATGGGGCAGATTTACCTACCTGTCCCGGCACAATCCCTGAGGTGCGTTCCCCCGAAGAGAATGAACAGCTGCGGCGATTCACTAACAGCGTGGGCCCGATATCCTGCATGTGTCACTTCCCCGCTCAGATCCGCCAGAGTTCACCTTCTTCCAACATGTAAGTGCTTGGCTTGCGACACAATTTTAAATGTTTGATCCCAAGGGTTGTCCAAATCCGTTGGATCGTCCGACGACCGGCCACGGTTTGTGTCGCGTGAAAGCCGGTGCGATTGTGACAAAATCTGATCGCGTGCGACACAATCCCCAACACGATGCCCCTAAAAGTTGGGAAACCCCCCGAAAATGTGGCCGCGGGACACTTAGTAAATAAGCCCCAATGTGTCTGCTTAGAGAGTCCCCGCCCACACACTGGAATTTAAACACTGACCATCACTGAGTGATAGGAGCTAAATAGCAATAAAATTGTAAAGTAAGAATGTCTGGGGAACATTATCTGCCTACTTTCTGCTACCTGGATCCCATAGTTCCAGTGAAAACAATATATATATAAAAAGATATATATAGAGCAAAATATACTAACTCAGGTACAAGCCCAGAACTGTGATGAAAAGTATCAGAATATAAACATTAATATATATTAAATTAATTAAGTTCAAGTTAAAATTTTGCTACAGGGTCTTTGAGGACTTCAGCAAAGTTTCTTCCTCTGTAAATGTGTATTTTAATTTCCTTTCTATGCAGGCTGATGTAAATGCATAACCCTGCAGATGTTTGTTTTGATTGTTTTTCATTCACCCACTTAATTTTGGAAGCAAGTATGAAGGTTGTGCAATTATTATTTTTATATTTTGGAGATATGTGTGTAGGGGGGTGTGTGTTGTGCATTTAATTTTTCGCCTCAGACAGCAGAAAGGCTAGTTGCTACCTTGTAATTGAGACTTTAGTTTTGGTGAAATCCAATTATGAAAAGGACATTTACAAGAATCATGTTTTCATGTAATAATAGTAGTTGCACAACATATAAATGAAATTGTTCATGTGAAATTGTTAATCAAGTGTATAAGTGGTTTAAGAAACATGAGCAGTGGATTTTGATTTTATTCAGATTACAAGAAGAGGAATTAAAATGTTTTCTGACCTGCCTCTGTTAGTTTACCAAAGGATTTTGCTAGCAGGTAGAAATTATTAATAAGTATTTTCAGTTAATATGGTCTTTTATATTCCTTCTTTAACCTAAGAAAACCTGTGAATATCACAAATGCTTTCCATATTGTATTTCCTAAAATTTTTCATGTAATAAAACTCACTTTCACGACTGATTCTTTGTTTTACTATTAAATACAAAGCACACAAATGCATTGCCAATTAAGGATCACTTTCAATTTCCTTCATGTTTCCTTACCTTGCCAATATATATTTTATCCTTCTACCTTGTCTCAAGGAAGATTGATGATGCATATCATATTCAATAAAAAGACATTTAAATTAAAATCATATATCCATGGTTGCTTCAAATTGCTTTCCTACAAACAATATAGTGTGATGTTTCATCTTTGAACATGACCTTGATAATTAATATAAGCCTGCCAAAGATTTTAATATATTTATTTCTATCATAATAATTTTGAAGATTGAAGTTAAAGTTTATTATTATTTATTATATTTTATTTTATTTGTTTTATTTTATTTTATTATTAATTTAAATTGCCCTTCAATTAACACTGAAGGAAAATGGGCAAAGATGATATTAGACAGCTCATAATCACTGAATTTTGGTGTTTCATTCTTTTCTTAAATTTTCATTTTCAAATAGACAATGTTAAGACTTAAGGACAGACATGAACAGTGAGCCCAAAAAATAGACCCACTGAGCTGTCACTACCTACTTGCCTATCCTACCTCAGGCAGTAGGTAACAACTGGTTGACATTCCTTTCCTGCACCATACACAAAAACATGACAAACAAACAAATAAGAATAGTCATACAAATAAGTGTCTAAGCTAAATATTTTTTTGAAAGGCAGCCCTTTTAACCCCAACCATAACTTACAAGAAGCCTAATAACATTATGTGGGATTAAGCCAAACCAGTATATCTATTCCAGAAGGAACAGATTTCCAACTAAAGAAAGCACTTTTTTTTATCTGGTTCATTCAGAAACAAGAGACAAACAGATGTTGAGAAGACAAGCAAGGGAGAGAAAATTTAAAAAATATGAACTGCAGAAAACACTATCAAGCTCAAAAGAAGACTTATTGCAAGCACTGGAAGGGAACAAACACTCATTTGGATTACTCGAGATAGGGACATTTAGATTTATATTAGATAATCCAAGCCTATAACTCGCTGTCTGTAGGGTCAGATGTTAGATGCAATCTACAATAATACAGGCTTACTGTTATAGCGGTCCCTGCTGGGGCAGCTGAGGCAACACTTGAGCCCACTCAGCCTAGGGCTTCAGTACATACTACAAGCTGCACTACCCTAAAGCTGACAGCTCTGTCTAGGACTGTCTACTAGATCTGACCAATAGTGTATTTGTACCAGTCCAATCACATAGGCATTAAAGCTTCTTTTCTGTCCCATATCCTATGTATTTAATATAGACTGCTTGACACTGCCTGTGACTCTGATCACACTGTGTTCTTAATTCACTTGAGTCCCTTGCACCTTGTGGTCCATGCCACTTCAGTTTGAACTATTGTTGAATTATTTTAATATCTCTAATAAAAGTGATGTTTTTCATCTGTTCGGATTTGGGCCAATTTTGAATACCTAGAGGCAGCTTTTTAAAATTTCTGTGTGCAAAGTACATAGTCAAAGTCAATAGGACACAGATTGAAAACCACTGTCAGCTTCTGCATTCTCCTTTATATACTGCATAGTGATCACCAGCTATAAAAAGAATTAAGTATAGCTGCTGGGTCTAATCAGACCCAGTACAGCTCTGCCCCAGACATCTGCCCCACAGAGGGTTGTGAGGGAAAAAAACGGTATGACCTTTATGACCTCACAGAAGACATAGTAAGAACAAACACACATGAATTATAAATAAATATTTTGAATTAAACATGAATATTTCCCAATAAAATGTAAAAAAATCCCCCCTTTTACTATTAAATACATTGTCATAGTCAACCTGTAGGCCTGATTTCACGTGTGTCCCTGCAACCCACGTCTCAGGTCGTGGGTACACCTGTGTCTCGCTCCAGTCCCCGGCACCTCCGCGGCCTCCATCTTTCCCCCATGCTTCCTTACCTCCCCATGCTCCCGCTCCGGATTCATCAGCGCGGCGTGGGCGGCCCTGCCACTCGAAGATTTAAAGGGCCAGCACACCGCTAATAGGTGCTGGCCATTTCCTGGAATTTTATAAAAGCTGGCCACTTCCTGCATCCCCACCAGATCTTTGTGCCTCACAGCCTTAGAGAAAGCCCCCAGTGATATTCCTGCGTTCCAGTGTGTTCCTGCTCCTTAGTTCCTGTGTTCAAGTGTTGCCATGTTCCTGTGTTACCAGAGTCCCTCAGTGTTCCTTTGTTACCAGAGTTCCGCCGCGTTGCTGTGTTCCTGCATTGCTGTGCTCATGTGTCCCGTGTGCCTGTGTTCACGTTCCCATCTGCCTGGACCTCCTGTTGCTGACCCCGGATTTGGACTTGACCTTGCATCTCTGTCGCCTGCCCCGACCCTGTGCCTGGACCCAACCACGAGTCTATCTTCAGTAAAGGTACCTCGACCTCGGCTGCCACCATGGGCTAGTTGCACCTGTGGAACGACCTGTTGGTACTGCTGCAGCAAGACCATCCCGCTTTGTGGTGGGCTCTGGTGAAAACCGGTCCCAGGAGTCGGCTAGTACAGAGGATCCAGAGGATCCACTGATCCTGAACCCTGACACCTGTGACCATACATATTATATATCAAAGGGATGACTCATGCTAGTGATTTCATTTATAATTCTAATTTTGAGTAAATATGTAAATTTACAAAACAATTTCCTTGACTATACGAACAAGGATTTTTCCCCATTATTTGTAACTTATTTTTCACAAGCCCTAGTTGTAAAAAACACTGCAATAATGTATAAAGTAGCATGCAATAAAAGAAGTTAAGACTCTTACACCTAAATGAAAATTTGCTAAAAATGCCTCCTTCATTAAAGCTTTTTCAGGCCTAGCCGTTAAAGGGTTTGACAATTTCTGATTTTGACTGAAAAATAATAATGCAAAATAATAAAATAAGTGTGACCTTAGGTATAATCATGTAAAACAAAAAACAAAAGTGTCTTATATTGAAGACCTTGTGTAAATGGTTATAAAATAAATCCATACATATTTATTTAAATTTAGAGGCTCAGTGCCAATGCACACTTCAGGTACAGAATGTAGCACAACATCCATGGCTAGCAACAGTGAAGCACACTGCGAATCTACCAGCCGGCACTCATAGTGGTGTAAAACACATCCCATGCTTTTACAGCATAACATTGGTATAGTCACAAAAAGGACTCACAGAAACTCTTTCACATTAATAAATCTGTCAGCAGTGTTAATATTTTTTTTCCCATTCACCTGTTCATATTGAAGTATAAATGCAGGAAATGTGTCAGAATTCTAAAGCTGTGTCCCAAATGGAGCAACAAAAAATAAAGGCGTGAGTGTTTAAAAAATTAGGATTTGTGGCACCAACACAAAAAAATGGACTTGGTGACACAAATAATAAATGACCCCCAATATGTTTAGTCGGGTCAGGAGATTCCTTATCTATTGGTTCCTTCTGTATTGAATTTCCAGAAAGGAACATTGCGAGCTACCCATAATCAAACACTAGTCAGTATGACCCAGTGTTTAAGTGCAGACTAACTATTCTAAAGTTGCATTTTTTAGGTTTCCAACTCTAAAACTCTGAGTTGTCCTTTTTACAACAGCATGACCTTTGGCTCCTTCTGAGCAGCTGTTTTATGCTGTAGAAGAAGGCATCACCTTCCATTACAATGGCTTTTCCTGCTTACTGCAGTCCCCAGTCTCATGTACTTCAGTGAAAGCGCGGCTGCATATAGCAGGGGCAGCTACTGCATGATGGAAAGAGTTGTGTTCTTCAAGCTTCTTTCACACTACAAAACCACTGTATCAGCAGGGGTGCCACACCCTTACAGTCCTTATCACTCATTAATTAATTATAATTACTGCTGAAAATCCCTTCAATTACTGCACAGTAATATTGCAATAATGTTGTGTTTTACAATGAAGTAATCAAGTGTCGAAAGAAGATGAAAGTAAATGGAAGTGGTGTTCAGAGAATTCTGGTGAAAATGGCCTTTGGGGTGAGGAAAGTAGACTCAGGCATCAGTAATCAAAAACTGCGAAAACAGCTCTGAATGTGCAGTTAGAGTTGGTATTTCATTAGAGAGTTGGCAGAAAAAGAGGACGCTAGATTAGCAAACATGAGTAGGTGATGAAATGGACCTTCAGAATAAATTATTGGATAGGCCAAAGTTTCCTCACAAGCTCCCCACTTAGGAAAGTAGTAACAGAAGCCACTTTGATAAAATATGATTTGTCTTTCACAACATCTTTACAATTACAACATTCAGAAATAGATATTAGAAGATGTGCAATGTGAAGTGTGCCTTGCTTTGTGCTGGGAATTTAGTTGTCACAGTGAAATAAATAAAGTATATTAGTAATGGTCTGTGACACCTTCTTTTACAAAGGTTATTTGAACTTAAAGAAATGAATGTGTTGATAATTGAATTTACTGGTATAAGATTGCTGGGTCTGCATCTACCTCTCTGACTGTATTCATCAAGGGCAAGTTATGAAAATGAATAGTTGAATATATTTTTAGCGTTACAGAACAATCCGATACAGTATAACTGTATAACATAATACAGTCTTCACAGCAGTTTTCTCTTGCATATATCAAAATCCCCACCTTTTCATTAGTTTATGAGAACAAAGGGGAAAAGATGAAGTCTTAATTCAGATTTTTTTATAAATACAGGAATGCTGACACTGTATTAATGTGATCGTTTTTTACCTTTGTTAGATGCCATGTAAAATTAATTATGCAGTAAAGGACAAAGAAGTATTTCCTATTTCTGTGAATTCCTTTGTTTTAAAACTTATGATAGTGGGAATGTTTCCTGAAGCAAAATAACATTTTGCTTACATAAACGATAGACTATATAATTACTAGCCATTTTAAATATTCACCTTTTAGCTGTATACAATTTCATAGTAATGCAATAAATAAATAATATATTATTAAAAGCAATGATATTTCTTAGTAATAATACTAAAAGTAGAGAGAGAATACTTCTCAGTTGTTGAGTTATTCATAGCTTTATTTCCTATATATTGCAAATGTTCTTTCCAAAGTAGGACATAGTTTCTTATGAAAGGCACTGCATAGTAATCCTTTACATAACCTACAATGACCCACTTAAGCAAGTAAATAGACAGACAGATATTTCAAAAAGCTATAACAAGGACAACTAAAACAAGTTTTTACACATTACAGGCAGTCCCCGGGTTACATACAAGATAGGGACTGTAGGTTTGTTCTTAAGTTGAATTTGTATGTAAGTCGAAACTGTATATTTTATCATTGTAGTTCCCGACAATTTTTTTTTTTTGCCCCAGTGACAATTGGAGTTTCAAATTTTTTTGCTGTAATAGGACCAAGAATTATCAATAAAGCTTCATTGCAGACAATTTTAAGCTGATTATTGCAATCTGGGACTATTTTAAAGCATCCAGAGAGCTTCACCAGAGGTCACAGTGGGCAGAGGGGTCCGTCTGTAACTATGGGTTGTCTGTAAGTCGGGTGTCCTTAAGTAGGGGACCGCCTGTACTTACATTTTCAACACTCCTTCAATGATACCCATGGGAATGACTTAATGGGGCACATTTACTTACCTGGTCCTGTCGCGATCCCCGAGGTGCGTTGTCAGATGATGATGAAGTCTGGCACGATTCACTAAGATCGTGCACCCGATATCCTGCATGTGTCGCTTTCCTGCTGAGGTCCGGCGGAGTTAACCTTCTTCTTTCCGGTGTATGCAAGTGCATGTCTTGTGACACAATTTGAATTTTAAATCCCGCACTTAGTCCGAATCAGTCTGGTTGTCCGACGGCCACGCCCCCCGATTTATGTCGCATAAAAATTGGCGGGATTGCGCCAAAATTTGATTAGGTGCTACAAAAACCCAGGTTAAATGCGGCACTAATTGGAAATAGTTGGGAAACCGAAGGAAATGCGGTGTGCAGATCCTTAGTAAATGTGCCCCATTATGTCGACTCTTGTGTTGCACCAGAGAAAGTTAAATTGCTCTCACTGGTACTCTACTTTCCAGGCTAACTGGGATAAGCAAAAGAGGATCGTCAATATGACATTTAGGTATTACATTTACATATAATTTTTTGACACATTGGACCACATATATTAAACAATGTTCGCCCGAATTCTGGCTTAGATTGCACATAAATGTTAGGTTTTATGATATCCTCTTTTAATGTGCCTCAATTGCGTGATTCAAATCAATTGTAAATATAAGCAAGTAATGACTCAGCAACAGCTGATTCAAGTCTCACTCATGCCCCGGGCAAGTCGGCACTGCGTAAACTTTATTTGTTATACCAGTCTATATAGAAAAATAGGAAAAAGAGCTAGACAGGGAGGAGCATAGAAAGCATAACAATATCAGACATTGTTTTGTTTGGATAGCTATCCTGCTGTCACACGTTCACGTCAAGTACATTTCTGAAATTCTTTAGCCCTGATGCTTTGGTTGCTTCCCACGATACCGGTGCCATCTTAAAATGTATTCTCTGTTACAATGCTTTTAGGAAAATAGGTAGAAATGACAGAATTTGATCTATCAACTAGGTTTACCTTAACAGTCTAGTCTTAGTCTAGAAGGACCTACCAATTTGCCCAGATGTGTATCGTTCTCCTCTTCACCAGTTGGGTGACAGCAGACCCCTGTTGGGTGTGCTCCCATTTAGTGGACTTTTACATATGGGAATCAAATCTCTTCTCTACCTTTCCCTATTCTAGGGGGGCTGTCTTGTTTGTCTCTGGGGTACATGACCTTAGGGGATCTTTGGCTTGCCTAACTCCGGGTACTCAGGGGTAACCATGGGGTACAGTCCCTTGGTGGTCTGGTCTATGGTTTTACTGACCAGTTTCTTGAGGCAAGGTACTATGCATATCCCAGTTACTTTGAACGCCACCAAAATCACCAGAATAATGATGCCCACCTGTACTAACCAATGTTTCCACCCATTTAATCATGCAAACCACTGATCCCATGGGTAAGTCCTGAGTTCCTTTTCAACTCTTCAGAAAAAAACTGGTCAACTGTTTTATGGCGTGGGTGACCTTTCAATCAGGGCCTGTATTGTCGGGAATGTAGGTACAAAAGGTTTCCCCTATCATCTTGCAGACCCCACCCTTCTCTGCCAGCAACATATCTAGGGCCATTCTGTTCTGAAATGCCATAATGGAGGTAGGTCTCAACTGGTCTGCCAGTCCCTGAAGAGCATCACGGGTGTAGTTGACAAATCTCTTCTGATTATAATATATGTAATTTATCCAGTCCACATTTTTATTAATCATAATGATGGGTATCAGTGATTCAAACCCTGCTTTTACTTTTTCTCTGGCCTTAAACTTGTCTGGTACGCCCCTAGGGACACCTATCGAATCTATATAAACATGGTATTCAAAGCTGCCTCCAGGTGAAGTATCCCTTCTCCTTCTGCTCTGCACGCTGGTCCTACCATTCTCCTGGGAGTGGTCGGGAGTTACAATGTGGATGGGCATAATAGCCTTGGCAACGGTACATTGTCCTCTTCACTAACCCTCCAGCCTAGTCCTAATCCTCTTGTCCCCACAAATCCAATGTATGTCCCCTAGGGAGGTTGTCTGATTATGTAATAAGCTTGGGCCTGCTAGGCTGAATTCACCACAAAATCCTTATGTGAAGTTACCCAGGAATCTTCCTTTCCCTCCTGTAGACTCATAACAGGTATAGTTCCCAGGGTAAATGGTCAACCCCTCCCCAGGTCTTAGTGTTTTGGTGGTGATGGGGTACTTCTGCTTCCACAGCTCACAAAAGGTCTCGTTTGTTGTGTGGTCTATGGTGCGTGTGGTATGGTATAGACTTAAAAAGCAGGTTTTTTTGTTTTGTTGGGACTTTGAGGGGCACTGTACCCAGGTGTGGTGGTGCTGCAGAACATACAAAGTACCCGGTTCTGTTGTGATCCTCAGCGATGTACTTCATATACTCTAACCAGACGTTTGTACCCAAGGACCCTGTCTCTGATGCCATTGTCTCCTCAAAGGTGGGATTGGCTATGGCTATCATACCTTTGACGGCTGCCACCCGGGCAGCTGAGGGGCAGCCGAGGGGTTTCCATTCCTCTGAATCCTACATGTCCCGGATCCTGAACTTACTCCTGCTTCCTCTGGCTACTTATGTTCCCAATATGTATGTACCTGAGTCCCTGGGACTGGGGTTCTATATGTTTAGGGTTAGTCTCATGTTACTTCCTGTTTGGGAAGTCACTTTGGGGGCGATATCCCCAGTCTGTTCCAGTATTCCATCCCACAGCCCCCCAGTAATCACAACTCTCCCCCCAATAATCATCCGTAATGCATATATATTGGGCCCTTGAGGGGGAATCTTTATACAGGTCACTCTGCCACTCTGGGAAAGGGAGTTAACAATCTGGGTTAATATTGATTTAAAAAAGAGTTAAACCAGAAAGTGACCATACCATCTTTTTTGGTTATAGCCACCTTCTGGCCATATGTGACCATGATCACACTGAAACTCAAAAGGATACATATATCATTGTTGCGGTGCAGGGTCGATATTTTTACAATGGGAGGCATGTATCCACGTTGGTTTCCCCTCAACTTTCACGGATGTGGGAGTGACCAGCAACACTTGGTAGGGGCCCTCAAATCTGGGATCTAAAAAACTTTTCCTAACGTGTATTCTCACAAGGACATAATCCCCTGGCTTGAGATCGTATGCGCCCTCCAAAGACCTTGGAAAAGAGGACAAGACTGCAGAGTGTGTGATAGATAAATCTTTATACAACTCAATCACAAACTTTACATGTGACTGTGCTAACTCGTGTGGCTCATTAGACTGGGTTTGTAATCTGGCAGGGGCCCCAAATAGTTTCTCATGTGGAGTGAGGCCGTGCTGTGCCAGCAGTGTATGCCTAACATGGTACAGGGCAACGGGCAGGAGATCTGGCCAGTCTAGATGTTAGCTCTTTGTCCTTTTGTTATCTCACAGGCCTTAGTCATGGCCACCAGTTCTGTCTCCTGTGCAGGCCAGTGTTCTGGCAAAGCTTCAGCCAGTTGTACTCATTGCAGAGTGGTAACTGCATACCCCATAGCTCGATATCCGTGTCCCGGAGTGGCATCTCAGGAAGTATCAAGAAGGACTTTGTTCCTTCCGCCATGATTTTCATACAGTCATGATGGCCATCACTTGGGGTAATCCCCCCCCCCCCTCAGAATGTGGCAGAAGGGTGACTGGATTGATAGTTGTACACCGCTGTAGAGTAACATTGTCAGGCAAGAGAAGGGAACAATGTTATCTTAGATGGTGCTGATGAGTAAGGTGCTTAGGCTGTGTAGCTTGTTCAAGGATGGCCTTAATGTGGAGCCAGAGCAATCACTGCATGTCCTAGGATGATGTCTGCGGTTTTGTCAAGTAAGAGGCTTGCTGCATGCACTGCTTTTAGGCAGGTAGGAGAGGTCTGAGCCACAGGGTCTAAGCGACATGAGTAATAGGCTAGAGGCCTTTGATGCTCTCCAGGTTTCCGCGTAAGTACCCCGGATCCGTGGCCCTTGGCAATGCTACATGTCCAAACTGGTTGCACATGTAGTTATGAAGTTTTTGTGACAGTATTGTGTCTTGGCTGCACTAAGCACACCACAACCAGAGCCATATCTGCCGTGAAATGAAATTCCTGCCCCAGACAGCAGATTGTAGATACTTTTGGGTGCGTCGGATGGCTGTCAGTAGTATGGACTTGCCAAACGCTGGCAAGTCCGAACTACCTGAAAAATCAATTACCTGCCTTTAAGGAAGGATACAGGCTGGTGTGACGTCACCACACAGAACCTCTTTACACATAGAAAACGGCTTCTAGCAGGAGAGGATGAGGAGCTGCAGGGGGAGCACTGGGGCTGGAGCCCTGAGGTAAATACAAAGTGTTTTTTTTATTTGAGTGTCATTTCTGTATATACTACTATGGGGGAGGCTGTGTATGCTGAGGGGAGACTGTGTATACTGGGGGAGGCTGTGCATTACTGGGAAGGCTGTGTATACTAGGGAAGGCTGTATATAATGGAGGAGGCTTAGTATACTTGGGGGAGGCTCTGTGTACTAGGGAAGGCTGTGTACAATGGAGGAGGCTGTGTATACTGGGGGAGGCTGTGGATACTGGGGAGGCTGTGTATATTGGTGGAGGCGTGTATACCTGGGGAGGCTGTATATACTGGGGTATGTTGTATTTACTGGGGGAGGCTGTGTGCTGTTGGGGGAGGCTGTGTATACTGTGTCTGGCATGGCACTATATACTGTCTATGGGGGATCCGTATATAGATCCTTATATGGCCGTATATGGAGTAATGTCTATAAAATAATTTGGGAGTATTTATATGGGGACTGTTATAAATAAATTATGGGGAAATGTATATAAGTAAAACAAATAGGTATATAAATTATGCTGTAGTTCAGTAGGTGTGATATATATAATAAATTGTGGGTGCTGTAGATACTGTAATTTATTTACTTTTTCATTTAGAAGACTATGTAAAGGATGTTTTACGTGGGGAATAGTGTGTTCACTCGTGTTGTGAATATAATATATAGATGTGCTGCATGGAGCTGCCATCTGACTGTAAATTCAGCAGAGATAAACCATGGCCAGGAGTAAGCCTAAAGAAGTCCTCTTCCTGATGAAGCAGATCACCTGTAAGGTGATGTCACTAATGTCTGATGTCACTAATGTCTGTGTCATTGGGGCACATGTATCATAGTTTGGTCTCTCTGAGGTGCATTTTAGAGACATTTGGCGGCTATTTTTTGCACCTTATGTATGATCCTGTCTTTTTACTTGTGATACATGTTCAGTTTTTCCTATCCTGGCAGGTGCAAATTTTGGCTTCTTTTTGAGACTTTTTGTTACAAATATATCAAATCCACATGGACACAAGCCACGTGAGGGGGTTATATACAGGAGTGGACACTACTGTTAATTTGGGATTTAACATGTTGCCAGGGCCGGATTATAGGCGGGGCTCCCGGGGCTCGAGCCCCGGGGCCCCCACCATCTTGCCCCCCCCCAAGGGGCCCCCACCAGATCGCACCTCCCGCGCCACCCGTCTGAGATGCCCACCGCTCCCAGACTCAGAGACGCCTCCACGACAACTCCCTTCACGACAGAGACGCCTCCACCTCCCAGGCCGCCCCCTCAGCACAGGTGACACCGCCCCCACCTCCAAGGCCGCCCCCCTCGGCACAGGTTACCGCCTCCCGCCCGCCCATCCCCAGGCATGTGTGGCCGAGCAACCAACCCCCGCCGGCCCGCCTAAACAAGAAACCCGCTCAATTGCCCCGCCCCCCCGCTCCCGCTCGAACAGGCAGCCACCGCCCCCCCTCCCATAGCCGGCCGAACAAGCGAGCCCCGGCACAGGTGGCCGCCTGCCGGCCCGCCCATCCCCCGCCATTCATGGCCGTGACATCAACCCCCGCCCCAGGACAAGCAAGCCCGCACCCCCTTCTCAAACACGCACCCGCCGCCCCTCCCCTCCTCGGCCGAACAAGCGACACCCCCCCCCCCTCCGCTCCCCGCTTGGAAAAGCACCCGGCGCCCCCCCTGAACAATCGTCACCCCCCTCCGCCCCCCCCCCCGCTTGAAAAAACACCCGTCGCCCCCCCTCCCCGTCCGAACAAGCGGCAACCCCCCCCCACCTCCCCCCCCCCTTGAACAAGCACCGCCGACCCCCTACCAGCAGAACAACAACCAAAAGACCCCCCACCCGCCTGAAGCCACGGCCAGTCACCCTAAGAGGTAAGTATATACATATATATTTATCTGTATGTATATACTGTGTATATGTGTATATACAGTGTATATACTGTGTATATACAGTGTATATACTGTGTATATGTGTATATATTGTTTGTATATTGGTATATACTGTGTATTTATGTGTATATATTGTTTGTATATTGGTATATACTGTGTATTTATGTGTATATACTGTGTATATGGGTATATACTGTGTATATATATGTATGTACAGTATATACATACATATACTGTGTATATATGTATATATGCATGTACAGCGTATAAATGCATCTACTGTGTATATGGGTATATATGCATTACTGTGTACATACTGTGTATATGGGTATATATGCATCTACTGTGTATATACTGTGTATATGGGTATATATGCATCTCCTGTGTATATACTGTGTATATGGGTATATATGCATCTCCTGTGTATATACTGTGTATATGGGTATATATGCATCTCCTATGTATATATTGTGTATATAGGCATATATGCATCTACTGTGTTGCATATACTGTATTTATACACTCATATATGCTGTATATACTGAATGTGTGTGTATTTGCTGTATGTGTGTATATACTTTATGAGTTTCTATATACTCTGTATTAGTGTATAAATGTATAAGAGTGCATAAATGTGTGTGTGTATATATGGGTGCAAGTATATGCGTGTATAACTTTATCTGTGTGTATATAAGTATATAAAGGTGTGTATATATCAGTGTGGGGGATGTATACCTGGCCCCAGTATGTAGCTGTGTTACTGGGGATGAGGCGGGTGTATGTAGCTGTGTTACTGGGGATGAGGCGGGTGTATGTAGCTGTGTTACTGGGGATGAGCCGGCTGTATGTAGCTGTATTACTGGGGATGAGGCGGGTGTATGTAGCTGTATTACTGGGGATGAGCCGGCTGTATGTAGCTGTATTACTGGGGATGAGGCGGCTGTATGTAGCTGTATTACTGGGGATGAGGCGGGTGTATGTAGCTGTATTACTGGGGATGAGCCGGCTGTATGTAGCTGTATTACTGGGGATGAGGCGGCTGTATGTAGCTGTGTTAATAGGGGGCGAGGCTGCTGTATGTAGCTGTGTTACTGGGGTGAGGCGGCTATATGTAGCTGTGTTACTGGGGGCGAGGCGGCTGTATGTAGCTGTGTTACTGGGGATGAGGCGGCTGTATGTAGCTGTGTTCCTGGGGATGAGGCGGGTGTATGTAGCTGTGTTCCTGGGGATGAGGTGGGTGTATGTAGCTGTGTTACTGGGGATGAGGTGGCTGTATGTAGCTGTGTTCCTGGGGATGAGGCGGGTGTATGTAGCTGTGTTCCTGGGGATGAGGCGGGTGTATGTAGCTGTGTTCCTGGGGATGAGGCGGGTGTATGTAGTGGTGTTACTGGGGATAAGGCGGGTGTATGTAGCTGTGTTAATGGGGGGAAGGCGGCTGTATGTAGCTGTGTTACTGGGGATGAAGCGGCTGTATGTAGCTGTGTTACTGGGGGTGAGGCGGTTGTATGTAGTGATGTTACTGGAGAGGCAGCTGTATGTAGCTGTGTTACTGGGGATGAGGCGGCTGTATGTAGCTGTGTTCCTGGGGATGAGGCGGCTGTATGTAGCTGTGTTCCTGGGGATGAGGCGGCTGTATGTAGCTGTGTTACTGGGGATGAGGCGGGTGTATGTAGCTGTGTTAATGGGGTGAGGCGGCTGTATGTAGCTGTGTAACTGGGGATGAGGCGGCTGTATGTAGCTGTGTTCCTGGGGATGAGGCGGCTGTATGTAGCTGTGTTCCTGGGGATGAGGCGGCTGTATTTAGCTGTGTTCCTGGGGGTGAGGCGGCTGTATGTAGCTGTGTTACTGGGGGGAAGGCGGCTGTATGTAGCTGTGTTACTGGGGGCGAGGCGGCTGTATGTAGCTGTGTTACTGGGGGTGAGGCGGCTGTATGTAGCTGTGTTACTGGGGATGAGGCAGCTGTATGTAGCTGTGTTACTGGGGTGAGGTGGCTGTATGTAGCTGTGTTACTGGGGATGAGGCGGCTGTATGTAGCTGTGTTCCTGGGGGCGAGGCGGCTGTATGTAGCTGTGTTACTGGGGACTAGGTGGCTGTATGTAGCTGTGTTACTGGGGACGAGGCGGCTCTATGTAGCTGTGTTACTGGGAGCGAGGCGGCTGTATGTAGCTGTGTTACTGGGGACTAGGTGGCTGTATGTAGCTGTGTTACTGGGGGCGAGGCGGCTGTATGTAGCTGTGTTACTGAGGGTGAGACGGCTGTATGTAGCTGTGTTACTGGGGATGAGGCCGCTGTATGTAGCTGTATTACTGGGGATGAGCCGGCTGTATATAGCTGTATTACTGGGGATGAGGCGGCTGTATGTAGCTGTATTACTGGGGATGAGGCGGGTGTATGTAGCTGTATTACTGGGGATGAGCCGGCTGTATGTAGCTGTATTACTGGGGATGAGGCGGCTGTATGTAGCTGTGTTAATAGGGGGCGAGGCTGCTGTATGTAGCTGTGTTACTGGGGTGAGGCGGCTATATGTAGCTGTGTTACTGGGGGCGAGGCGGCTGTATGTAGCTGTGTTACTGGGGATGAGGCGGCTGTATGTAGCTGTGTTCCTGGGGATGAGGCGGGTGTATGTAGCTGTGTTCCTGGGGATGAGGTGGGTGTATGTAGCTGTGTTCCTGGGGATGAGGCGGGTGTATGTAGCTGTGTTCCTGGGGATGAGGCGGGTGTATGTAGTGGTGTTACTGGGGATAAGGCAGGTGTATGTAGCTGTGTTAATGGGGGGAAGGCGGCTGTATGTAGCTGTGTTACTGGGGATGAAGCGGCTGTATGTAGCTGTGTTACTGGGGGTGAGGCGGTTGTATGTAGTGATGTTACTGGAGAGGCAGCTGTATGTAGCTGTGTTACTGGGGATGAGGCGGCTGTATGTAGCTGTGTTCCTGGGGATGAGGCGGCTGTATGTAGCTGTGTTCCTGGGGATGAGGCGGCTGTATGTAGCTGTGTTACTGGGGATGAGGCGGGTGTATGTAGCTGTGTTAATGGGGTGAGGCGGCTGCATGTAGCTGTGTAACTGGGGATGAGGCGGCTGTATGTAGCTGTGTTCCTGGGGATGAGGCGGCTGTATGTAGCTGTGTTCCTGGGGATGAGGCGGCTGTATTTAGCTGTGTTCCTGGGGGTGAGGCGGCTGTATGTAGCTGTGTTCCTGGGGGTGAGGCGGCTGTATGTAGCTGTGTTACTGGGGGGAAGGCGGCTGTATGTAGCTGTGTTACTGGGGGCGAGGCGGCTGTATGTAGCTGTGTTACTGGGGGTGAGGCGGCTGTATGTAGCTGTGTTACTGGGGATAAGGCAGCTGTATGTAGCTGTGTTACTGGGGTGAGGTGGCTGTATTTAGCTGTGTTACTGGGAATGAGGCGGCTGTATGTAGCTGTGTTCCTGGGGGCGAGGCGGCTGTATGTAGCTGTGTTACTGGGGACTAGGTGGCTGTATGTAGCTGTGTTACTGGGGACGAGGCGGCTCTATGTAGCTGTGTTACTGGGAGCGAGGCGGCTGTATGTAGCTGTGTTACTGGGGACTAGGTGGCTGTATGTAGCTGTGTTACTGGGGACGAGGCGGCTGTATGTAGCTGTGTTACTGGGGTGAGGCGGCTGTATGTAGCTGTGTTACTGGGGACTAGGTGGCTGTATGTAGCTGTGTTACTGGGGACGAGGCGGCTGTATGTAGCTGTGTTACTGCTGGGATAGTGGAAAGGAAGCAGGAGGATGTGTATGTACGCTACACTCAGTGGGGGCCTCCACCAGATTTTGCGCCCAGGGGCCCCCACCAACCTTAATCCGGCCCTGCATGTTGCATTTTTAATGCATTTTGAAACCTATTACAACAGCTGAGGAGAGTGGATTTTCCTAATTAAATTACCTTAAACATTTGAATTTACAAAACGCATAGTAAACGCAATGTTAACAATGTTTTGTAAACACAAATGTTAACATCAAATTACCTCCCCTCAGCTGTTGTAATTAGTTTCAAAATGCATTATAAACGCAATTAAACCGCTACATGTGACCGCACCCTTAGAAGTAAAAAAAAATGCAAAAATTTAAAAATTTTAACAAATGAGGTTACTGTGTAAAATGCTAAACAGTTAAAGCATGTGCAATAATTCCAATTTACATGTTAAAATCGGGTCCATGAAAAAAAAATTTCTTTGCACCTGCCCTGGACCAGGTGCAGAATTGTGCCAAAATGGCGCAAAAACGGCAAAATGTCACATGGAACATCTGGAAAACTAAGATACACACAAGGTGCAGACCAAGGCGTACTTGAAAAAGAACAGAGTTAAAAGTCGCAAAAATGGCGCAAAAACAGCAAAAGTCGCTAAAATTAGACAATTTGGCTAGCTTTATCTATGATAGATGTGCCCTATTGACTGACTACTAGTGTGTGAGGTAGCAGCATCAGGCGTAGGAACGGCATTTTCAATTTTTGCTTCAAGTAACAAAAAGGCTGGTGCACTAAGTTAATGCTCGATGGGAGCCCGCAGAGTGTGCCAGATTTATGAAGACAATGCTCTAGTCTTCATGAATTTGGCGTACTTTGCACAATACTGAGACAAACTGCACTATTATTAAAGGTGGGGCACTAGTTAAAGATAAGCAGCAAGCTTTTGATGGAGGATTTTTGCACTTTAAAAAAGTGGTATCCAGATAAAGTTTATAATGGAACCCTCTGGTTATGTGAGATGCACAGACTACCACTTTTGAAATTACTGCAGCATGTTGAGTTTTAATAAAAAAATTCTACGGTTAATGTTGAGGGATGTTAATGATGATTAATGGGTATACATCTTGCAATATCATGGAGCAAACCAAAATTTTAGGGAAAAAAAAAAGGTTGTGGGTTCCTTTTACAGAGATCCTCAGTGTATAACCTTTCAGCAGGGTTGGGTGTTTCCTGCCTTTTTTTTCCTCCCCTTATTCAAGAAGTGATAACTTTTTTATTTTTATATTTATATTTTATATATGAGGGCTCTTTATCTGCGGGACAAATTGTACTTTTTAGTGGCATCATTTAATATTCCAAGCAATATGCTGGAAAGCTAGAAAAAAAATTCTATTTGCGGTGAAATCGAGAAAAAAACACATTTGCGGTGTTTTCTTATGGGCTCTGTGTATGGGCAGATTTTACCCGCTGATCACCGTGGGCAAAGCTGCCGGTGGCTTCAAAAAGATGAAGGATCGTTGCGATCTTCCGAAGACCCGAGGCTATCAGCACATTGTAATGAATGGGGAGTAAAATCCACATATACTGCCATACAGTAGATCGTACAGACAACCTAGGGCAGTGATGGCTAACCTATGGCACTGGTGCCAGAGGTGGCACTCAGAGCCCTTTCTGTGGGCACTCAGGCCATCACCAGAGAAGACTCCAGGTATCTTCCTGCAGTCCCAGACAGCCCAGGACTTGCTGTGCACACAGCTATTTTAAAGTGACAGGACTACCTGGGACTATTTTCTGCATTATTGGTGTCCTCAGGTGCTGGTATCAATGAAAACTGTGACAGAGAAGGGAGTATAAATCATAAATTAAATTTCTGTGTTGGCACTTTGCAATAAATAAGTGGTTCTTGTTGTAGTTTGGGCACTCGGTCTCTAAAAGGTTCGCCATCACTGACCTAGGGTGAAAGTACCCTAGGGAGTCTGAAAAAAAATTAAAATTAAAATTAAAAAAACCTAAAAACTCAAACCACCCCCCTTTCCCTCGAACTGATATAAATATAAATAAACAGTAAAAATCATAAATACATTAGGTATCTGAAAATGCCAGATCTATAAAAATATTATAATGGTTTTTCACTGCGTTTAACCTCGTAACGGAAAATCGTGCCCAGAGTCGAAAATGGTACTTTTGTGTCATTTAAAAAAAAATTAAAATTCTATAAAAAGTCATCAAATGGTTGCACAGTCCTAAAATTGATAACATTGTAAACGTCATCAAAATTCACAAAAAATGACACCTCCCAAAGCTCCGTACACCAAATTATAAAAAAAAGTTATTAGCCCCAGAAGACAGCAAAATCCCAAAAAATTTACATGAGGTCTTTATTTTTTTAAATGTATGGAAACATTATAAAACCTATACAAATTTGGTATCCCCATAATTCTACTGACCCGAAGAATAAAGTAGACTTGTCATTTGGGGCATACAGTTAAATCTGTAAAATCCAAGCCCACAAGAATTCGGCACAAATGCTTTTTTTTTTTACCAGTTTCACTGCATTTGGATTTTTTTCCCGCTTCCCGGTACATCACATGGAATACTATGGGTAAATCGTTTTATTGATAATACTGTGAATAGCAAGTATACAACATGTACAGTATTTGCACATAGATAAACAATAAAATGCAGATTTAAACAATAATTCACAGGGAATGATGTGTCACAAGAGCATAGACATGAGTATATCTTAATAGTTGTACTAATGCAAAATTGAACTGTGACATAAAAAATCTGAACACATGGTAGAGAATGGGGGATTTGACGGAGACAGAGGATGAAAAGGTAGGACAACACATAAGGTATAGAGTGGGGGGGGGGCAAAAGGGACTAATTAATGCCAGTTAACCTCTACGGGACTCAGCATCTTTTGGCCTAAAGGACGCGGACCCATTTTTCAAATCTGGCCTGTGTCACTATAAGTGGTTATAGCGTGGGAATGCTATGAGATATCCAGGGGATTTTGAGATTGTTTTCTCGTGACACATTGTACTTCAAATTAGTTTAAAAATTTGGATGAAATCTTTTGCGTTTAGTTATGAAAAATAATAGTCATAGCACCCAAATAAATTCATAACTTACATTTCCCAAATGTCTGCTTTATGTTGGCACGGTTTTTTAAGATTCCACATATTTTACTAGAATGTTATGAGGCTCAGAATTTGGGTGCCATTTTTCACATTTTTTGTAAAATCACCAAAACCAGTATTTAGATGGACTTGCTCAACTTCTATTTGACACTGAGAGGCCTAAATAATAAATTACCACATTATGGAAACTACACCCCTCAACGTATGAAAAACAACTTTTAAGAAGTTTGTTAACCCTTTAGGTGTTTTATAGGGGTTAAAACAAAATGGAGGTGCAGTCTGCAAATTGTAATATTTTTTCACAATACACTCATTTTGGGTGGAAACGTAAACATTTACAATGGATTAAATGAAAAAAGGCTCCACAAAGTTTAATACCCAATCTCTCCCGAGTACAGTGATACCCCATATCTGGTGGTAACCTGCTGTATGGGCACACGGCCAGGCATAGAAGGGAGGGAGGCGCCATCCAAATCAGATTTGCTATGTCACATTGTACAGGCTATAATTTTTTTTTTTTTTTTATTGAGGACCTATAGGGGTTTGTTTCTTTTGCCACATGAGATGCACTTTTCTGGTACATAATTTGGGGGCATCTATAGCTAATTGGTGAGATTTAATTAACTCTTTGTTGGTGGAAGAAATGAAAATCATCAATTTTTAGGAAAATTTTTATGTGTTTTTTTTTGGCCGTTAACCATACCATGAAAATAGTATATTATTTTTATTCTATGGGTCGCCACGATTACGAAAATACTTCATTTATTTATATATTTTATTTTTTCCCATTTTTACTGAATAAAAAGTAATTTGGCAAAATTGTTGTTAATTTTAGCATCACTGTCTTTATTTTAGATTGTGTAACTTTTTAAAATCACTTTTTAGAGCATTTTTAAAGGGCATTAATAAAAAATCATCTTTTTTTCAGAGAGAGTTTTTTTAGGTTGTTTTTTACGGGGTTCACTTTGCGGATCTAATAATGATTCTGTTTTATTATGCAGATTGTTACGGACGCAGGGATACCAAATATGTGGGGGTTTTGTGTATTTTATTCAATTGTACTGAATAAAAACTAATTTGGAGAAAATCGTATTCATTTTAGCATCACCATCTTTTTATACGCATAACTTTTTTATTTTTTGGCTGACAAATCTGTTTAGGGGCTTATTTTTTGTGAGAACAGTTGTTCTTTTTAGTGGGCTTATTTTAGAGTGCATAAAATTTTTTAAATCACTTTTTAGAGCATTTTTTATAGGGTATTAATTAAAAATTATCTTTTTTCGGAACGTTTTTTGTGTTTTTTCCCTCCGGCGTTTACCGTGCTGGTACAGTAACAATTCTGTTTTATTATGCAGATTGTTACGGACGCGGCAATACCAAATATGCAGGTTTTTTTTGTGTTTTTATGTTTTTTATACTTTATTAAGTTTTTTATGGGAAAGTGACATTTTAGGGGCTTATATTTTTATGTATTTGTTTTTAATTTATTAAAATGTGTAGTGTTAAGCGTTTTTGCATATTTTTACTTATACATACTTGAACTTAAACCAGTGATGCTCTGATCACTGGTTTAAGTTCAATACACTGCTCTACAATACTATTTTATTGTAGAGCAGTGTAAACTGTCTGAGCAAGCTTGCGCATGCTCAGACAGTTTGCAGTCAGACCCGGAAGGGGTCTGACTGCCATGGAGACCGGGCAGCTCCGGGGCACATGCCAGTCCTCAGAGCTGCCCAGAAGAGGATCGGATCCCCCGGTAAGCGGCGCGGGGGATCCGATCCATAGCGCAAACACCCTTACACGCCGCGGTCATGCTTGACCGCGACGTGTAAGGGGTTAACACCCGCGATCGGAGTCGGCTCCGATCGCGGGTGTTACAGCGCGGTGTCAGCTGTGATAGACAGCTGACAGCCGCTGCTTCTGGTACCGGCTCCGTTCGTGAGCCGATCCCAGAAGCTGGACGTTATACTACGTCCCGGTGCGCTAAGCATCTAGCCCCGGGGACGTAGTATAACGTCGTGGTGCGCCTAGGGGTTAAGTAGCTCCTGAAGAGAGCCAAGAAGTCATAGCTGTAGAAGTCCTGAATGTGGACCATGGAGACCAGACCTTATGAAACGTGGTAATTTTATCATTATCCAGTGCTGTAAGCTTTTTCATTCTCATAATATGATTAAGACAATCTACTAATTCCGCCCTAGATGGTGGAGAGGGAGCCCGCCAATGACATGGTATAACTGTACGAGCAGCACTTAAAAAATGTCTAAGAAGCCAATTCTTGGCTTTTGCAACAGAGTAAGGAAATAACGAAAGTATCGCCAATTCCGGAGAGGCAGAAATCGCCTCCCCACTGACTCTATTATACAGGTCCAAGACCTCCTCCCAGAACCGTGCGATTATAGGGCAACCCCACCAAATATGCAGTTGAGATCCTATATCAGAGAAACACCGCCAACGTCTTCCTAGGTAAATTTTATGTAGTACTATGGGACATCTATACCACCTGGAAAGTATCTTAAAATTCCTTTCCTGACACCTTCCAGAGATCGAGGACTGATGGGTCATGGCAATGATTTTCATCCTCTCATCCTCAGATAAGGTGGGGGCGGAATGGAGTCCCCTCCTCTGTCTCTGAGCAGTGCGTAGACCCAGGAAATTGTATGTGAAGGGGGATTGGGTTGGATACAAACCTCTTCAAAGGTTGGTAACCCACGACTCAATGATTCAACTGGGCCTAGAGAATCAATTCCGACTGACAAGGAATTATATGTTAACCAATCTCTACCCTGAGAAGAGGATAAGGTCGTCAGTGGTTGTAAACCTTGTTCTGTACCAACGTCTTTTATCCGCAATATAGTCGGGACTGTGGGAAATACTGAAGAGAGTCTAGATTGGCAGATATTGAAAGTGTGATTATAAGATATGGGTGTCAATGGGCCCATAGGGGAGGATAAAGGCCATCGCGATAGTATGCGGCCCAAAACCTCCGTCCAATGTTTTAGGAAAAAGGCCTCTTGTGGCAACTTGGGGCGTGTTTTTGAAGGTAACCAGACATGTGCGGAAGGTGGGATCGGTGACATAGAGGCTAGTAATTGCACCCATAAATTCGTGCTAGCTTTGTGGTGAAGGTCTAAGACACAAGTACTAATCACTGCCTTATGGTATAGCTCAAAGTCAGGTAAACCAATTCCTCCTCTAAGTTTGTGGCGTGTCAATAAAGAGTAGCTATTGTGGGGTCGTTGCCCTTTCCACACAAATCTAATAATCTGGCATTTGAGCTTACTAAAAAAGGATCTTGGTAATGGTATGGGTAACGCTTTGAAAATATATAAGATCTTGGGGAGGTTATCCATTTTGATTGCGGCTGACTGCCCAAACCACGATAAAAAAAGGGGGCTCCAACCCGATAGTTCTCCGATCAGAGATCTCATCAGTTTATCATAATTGGAGGAGTACAGATCCTCAGTGTCTGCAGTCAGATTTATTCCCAGATATTTAATGGAACTGCCACTATCTTTAAAAGAAAAGTTAGCTATGGAGGAGTCCCAAAATGTCTTAGGGATGGAGATATTCATAATTTCCGATTTGTTCATATTAACTTTGAAGTTACTTAGGAATCCAAAGGCTTCAAATTCCGTTAATATATTAGGAATAGAAATGTGAGGGCTAGAGATATACAACAGTAGATCGTCGGCATATAAAGATAATTTACAATGCCGCTGGCATGTTCCATTGTAAGAACATCTAATAAGGGCGAAAGGGGGCATCCCTGACGCGTGCCGTTAGAGATGCGGAACGAGTCAGACAGGGTCCAATTCACCCTGACCTGGGCTGAGGGGTGACTGTAAAGTGCCATGATACGTCTGAGCATGATTAGGCCTATACTAATTCCTTCCAGAGTGGCTCTAAGGAAGTCCCAACTGACCCTATCAAATGCTTTCTCAGCATCAATGGATAGAAGGCACAGTGGGACTCCCCTAGACTTGGCAAACCTGGTCAGGGTGATGGTTTTTAGGATGTTATCCCTAGCCTCTCTGCCAGCTACGAACCTGGTCAAGATGTATTATATTGGGTAATAAGAATTCCAGCCTAGTGGCTATTATTTTAGAATATAATTTTAAATCAATGTTGATCAAGGAGATTGGCACATACAGTTGGGTCTTTCCCGAGTTTAGGCAGGACGGAGATATGGGCTTGTAGGGCCTGAGGTGGAAATGATCCCCCTTTTGCGATGTCATTGAAAACTCTCAGCATGGTAGGGGATAGAGACTCTGAGAATTTCTTAAAGAATCTGGAAGTAAATCTATCCGGGCCTGGGCTTTTGCCATTTTTAAGTTCTTTTATAACAAAATCCAGCTCCTGGGGAGTGAAATCTGACTCTAGCTGCTTGATATCTTCCTCAGGTAAAGAAGGCAAGCCATGAGCCGTGATATATGTCTTAATTTTCGCCAACTTATCACTTGCTGCGGAGCCCTCAAATTTGGGGTGAATATTATATAGTGCAGAGTAATAATTCTGAAACTCTCTTAGAATTTGTTGGGTCGTATATAATTTTGTACCATTTTTGGAGTTAAGAGACGTAATATACTAAGGTGTAATGCATGGGACAGCCACCGACCACACTTATCCGCATGTTCATAGTAACCCCTATATAGCTTTTCCCTTGCACAAAAAGATCTTTTGTCTAAGAGGCTAAGCCGTTCCTGGCGTGTGTTAGAGATTTCTACCTGAATAAAGGCAGAGCATGACTTTTTATTGCGCGTTTCAAGCTCAGATAAGTGAGTTAAAAGAGCAGATATTTTAGCTGTGTTCGCTTTTTTCAAGCGTGAGCCATGAGACATAAAGACTAGAGATGAGCGAGCACTAAAATGCTCGGGTACTCGTTATGCGAGACGAACTTTTCCCGATGCTCGAGTGCTCGTCTCGAATAATGAGCCCCATTGAAGTCAATGGGAGACTCGAGCATTTTTCAAGGGGACCAAGGCTCTGCACACGGAAGCTTGGCCAAACACCTGGGAACCTCAGAAAAGGATAGAAACACCACGGAAATGGACAGGAAACAGCAGGGGCAGCATGCATGGATTCCTCTGAGGCTGCTTAATCGTACCATTATGCCAAAATTATGGGCAACAGCATGGCCATGACAGAGTGACCAAATGAGGCTAGATAGCATCTAAAACATGCAATAATTGACCCTGACACTATAGGGGACGGCATGCAGAGGCAGCGTCAGCAGCGGCAGGCTAGAGAGTGTCATGGCAACATACCCTAAATGGACTCAGGCTTTACCAAAGGAGGTGAGCAAGAAGCGCTGAAATGATTTCCTATGTGAACAAAAGGTTGACGGTATATTTAGTCGATAACACAGCATGGTGGCGACATAGTGACCAAGTTCCATAACGTATCTGGTGAAACACCCCCTTTTGATAAGGGGACGACATGTGGAGGCAGCCATGGAGACGACTTCCATGATTAAGAGCGACAGTATGGGGCATTCATCTTGCGCTGCTATGATTGCAACTTCAGGTCTCCAGCATGGCGGCGACAGATGGGCCGAGTTCCACTATGTATCTGGTGAAACACCTGAAAATTCTGCCTGACACAGCTCGTTTGATAAGGGGACGATGTATAGATTAAAGGTGCTGCAGTTAAAACTATGTTAGTTGGATCTTGGGATGGAGCTGGCACTTCTAAGAACCTTTTGTATAAGATCAAGTGTAGTAGCGTTCTTATAAGTTTGGGATATTGCGGGTGAGGGGAATGTAAACAGATGCGCAAGAAGCACTGAAATAATATCGGTAAATGATAAAAGTTTGCCAGTATATTTTGTGGATTACACAGCAGGGTGGCAACAAAGTTAACAAGTTTGATGTGGAAGCCATGAAAACAACCCAAAATTCTGCCTGACACAGCTCGTTTGATAAGGGGACCATGTATGGAGGCAGTGACCTAGTAGTAGATTAAAGGTGCTGCAGTTAAAACTATGTTAGTTGGATCTTGGGATGGAGCTGGCGCTACGCTGCCAGGCGAGCTTTCACCAATCCAAGCACCTGTCTCTAGGCTACTCCCCAAACAGCACTTCTAAGAACCTTTTGTATAAGATCAAGTGTAGTAGTGTTCTTATAAGTTTGGGATATGGCGGGTGAGGGGAATGTAAACAGATGCCCAAGAAGCGCTGAAATAATATGATATGATAAATAAAATGATAAAAGTTTGCCAGTATATTTTGTGGATTACAAAGCAGGGTGGCGACAAAGTTAACAAGTTTGATGTGGAAGCCATGAAAACAACCCAAAATTCTGCCTGACACAGTTCGTTTGATAAGGAGACCATGTATGGAGGCAGCTATATGGACGACGTTTGGAGGCAGCTATGGCGATGACGTGTGGAGGTAGCAATGGAGACAACATGTGGAGGCAGCTAAAAAGACGACATGTGGAGGCTGCTATGGAGACAATTTAATTTGGATAGTGCCTGTATGTGGCAGACCAAAAAAGTATTCAAACCAGAGGAGCAGGTAGGTGGTCCTCCAGAAAAATTAAATAGATTGAGTGCCTGTATGTGGCACTCCCAAAAATTGTTTAAAACAGAGGACCCGGTAGGTGGCCCTCCAGAAAAATTAAATACATAGAGTACTATTTCTAGAGCTAGTTGGTCCTGGAAAAAAATAGCCAGTTTCCTCTGCTTTAGTGTACAAAGCGGAGGAGAAGGAGGACAATGAGGAGGAGTGCATACATTATTCAGGTTGAGCTTCCTTCACCTGGTGGAGAATGAAAATCCGGAGAAATCCAGGCTTTATTCATCTTGATAAGCGTTAGCCTGTCAGCGCTGTCAGTCGACAGGCGTGTACGCTTATCGGTGATGATGCCACCAGCTGCACTGAAAACCCGCTCGGACAACACGCTAGCGGCAGGGCAGGCAAGAACCTCCAAGGCGTACAGCGCCAGTTCGTGCCACATGTCCAGCTTTGAAACCCAGTAGTTGTAGGGAGCTGTGTGATCATTTAAGACGATGGTATGGTCAGCTACGTACTCCCTCACCATCTTTCTGTAAAGATCAGCCCTACTCTGCCGAGACTCGGGACAGGTGACAGTGTCTTGCTGGGGTGACATAAAACTGGCAAAGGCCTTGTAAAGCGTACCCCTGCCAGTGCTGGACAAGCTGCCTGCTCGTCTACTCTCCCTCGCTACTTGTCCTGCAGAAGTACGCCCTCTGCCGATAGCGCTGTCAGAAGGGAAATACTGTTTCAGCTTGTGCACCAGGGCCTGCTGGTATTCATGCATTCTCACACTCCTTTCCTCTCCAGGGATGAGAGTGGAAAGATTTTGCTTGTACCCTGGGTCCAGGAGAGTGAATACCCAGTAATCGGTGCTGGAATAAATTCTTTGAACGAGAGGGTCACGGGATAGGCAGCCTAGCATGAAATCTGCCATATGCGCCAGAGTACCAACGCGCAAGAATTCACTCCCCTCACTGGCCTGACTCTCCATTTCCTCCTCATCCAACTCCTCTTCTTCTGCCCATACACGCTGAACACTGAAGGACTGAACAATGGTCCCCTCTTCTGTCTCGCCAACATTCTCCTCCTCTTCCTCCTCCACCTCCTCCGATATGCGCTGAGAAACAGACCTAAGGGTGCTTTGGCTATCAACAAGGGAATCTTCTTCCCCCGTCTCTTGTGACGAGCGCAAAGCTTCCGACTTCATGCTGACCAGAGAGTTTTTGAACAGGCCAAGCAGCGGGATGGTGAGGCTGATGATGGCGGCATCGCCACTGACCATCTGTGTTGACTCCTCAAAGTTACTCAGCACCTGACAGATATCAGACATCCACGTCCACTCCTCATTGTAGACTTGAGGAAGCTGACTGACCTGACTACCAGTTCTGGTGGAAGTTGACATCTGGCAGTCTACAATTGCTCTGCACTGCTGGTAAACTCTGGATAACATGGTTAATGTTGAATTCCACCTCGTGGGCACGTCGCACAACAGTCGGTGAGCGGGCAGTTGGAGGCGGCGCTGTGCTGCCCTGAGAGTGGCAGCATCTGTGCTGGACTTCCTGAAATGCGCACAGATGCGGCGCACCTTTGTGAGAAAATCAGACAGATTGGGGTATGTCTTGAGGAACCGCTGAACTATGAGATTTAACACATGGGCCAGGCATGGCACATGTGTCAGTCTGCCGAGTTGCAGAGCCGCCACCAGGTTACGGCCGTTGTCACACACAACCATGCCTGGCTTTAGGTTCAGCAGTGGCAGCCACAGATCAGTCTGCGCCGTGATGCCCTGTAATAGCTCTTAGGCGGTGTGTCTTTGATCGCCTAGGCTCAGCAGTTTGAGCACCGCCTGCTGTCGCTTAGCGATGGCACTGCTGCTGTGCATAGAGCTACCGACTGATGGCGCCATACCCACGGATGGTAATTCAGAGGAGGTGGAGGAGGGGTGGGAGGAGGAGGAGGCATAGTAGGCCTTTGAGACCTGGACCGAGGTAAGCCCCGCAATCCTCGGCGTCAGCAGTATATGACCAGCCCAAGGGTCAGACTCGGTCCCAACCTCCACCAAGTTAACCTAATGTGCTGACAGCGATATATAGTGGCCCTGCCCGGCAGCACTCGTCCACGTGTCCGTGGTCAGGTGGACCTTGTCAGAAACGGCGTTGGTCAGGGCACAGATGATGTTCTCTGACACGTGCTTGTGCAGGGCTGGGACAGCACATCGGAAAAAGTAGTGGTGGCTGGGGACTGAATACCGAGGGGCGGCAGCCGCCATGAGGTTTCGAAAGGCCTTGGTCTCAGCCACCCTATAGGGCAGCATCTCCAGGCTAAGCAGTTTGGAGATGTGGATGTTGAGGGCTTGGGCATGTGGGTGGGTTGCACTAAACTTTCTTTTGCGCTCCTGCGTCTGGGGTATGGAGAGCTGAATGCTGGTGGATGCTGTGGAGGATCGTGGAGGCGAAGATGGGGTTTTCGCATGGGAGGTGTTTGGGCCGGGTTCCTGGGCAGGGGGCTGACTAGCAGATGACACAGGGGAAGGAGCAGTGGTGTGCCCGGCCGGAGGTGAACGGGCTTGGTGCCATTGAGTGGGGTGTTTAGCATTCATATGCCTGCGCATACTGGTGGTAGTTAAGCTAGTAGTTGTGGAACCCCTGCTGATCCTGGTTTGGCACAGGTTGCACACCACAGTCCGTCGGTCATCAGGTGTTTCTTTAAAGAACCTCCAGACTTCTTAAACTCTAGCCCTCGCCACGGGAGCTTGACTACGGGAAACATTTGGTGCTGATGCACCAGCTCTGGCCCTGCCTCTCCGTCTGGCCCCACCACTGCCTCTTCCAAACTGTTCTGCTATAGGACTCGCCTCCGTCTCAGAAGCACTGTGTTCACCCGGCCTATCAACCCAGCTTGGGTCTGTCACCTCATCATCCTCCGATCCTTTAGTCTGCTCGCCCCTCGGACTTCCTGCCCTGACAACAACTTCACCACTGTCTGACAACTGTGTCTCCTCATCGTCTGACACCTCTTTACACACTTCTTCCACTACATCAATAATGTCATCATCACCCACAGACTACGACCGGTGGAAAACCTGGGCATCGGAAAATAGCTCAGCAGCAACCGGACAAGTGTTTTGTGACTGTGGGAAGGGTCCAGAAAACAGTTCCTCAGAGTATGCCGGTTAAAATGCCAAATTTTGGTGGGAGGGGGCAGACTGGGGGGAAGGAGGCTGAGGTGGAGGAGCTGGAGGAGTGCTGATTTCGGTGACATGGGTGGACTGCGTGGAAGACTGACTGGTGGACAAATGGCTAGAAGCATTGTCCGCAATCCACGACATCACCTCTTCGCACTGTTCTGGCCTCAATAGTGCTCTACCACGAGTCCCAGTAACTTGAGACATGATGAATCTAGGGAGTGTAGCTCTGCGGCGTTCCTCTGCTCCCTCATCAGCAGGTAGTGTCTCACCCCGCCCAGGACCACAGCCTCTGACCCCTGCAGTAGTTGGACACCCACGTCCACGCCCTCGTCCTCTACCCCTAGCCCTCAGGTTAAACATTTTCCAAATTAAAGGGTTAATTTTACATTTTTTTTTTTAATTTATTTTTTTATTTATTTATTTTTTTAAACAAAACGATGCTATCCTATTGCTATGGCTAGTTTCTAACCTATACTGACAGCACACAACTGGATTTTGTGCTGTACCTGATGACTTTGAGTTATAAAAGCCTAAGTAAGCTGTTAGGGTTCTCCTATGGATATTTTCTAGATATGGATATTTTCTAGCCTACACTAAAAGCACACTGCTTTGCCAGATTACTTTGAGTTATAAAAAAAATAAACGTAAAAAAAAATAAATCAGCAGACTGTGCCTAATTCAAATCAAACCCCTAATTAATTGTCCCACTTCGGTGTTTGAGGTGGATATGTGTGTCACTAAGAGCTAAACACAACGGTCGCAAGTCTCCCAGCAATTTCCTCACAATATGGTACTAGCTGCACTACTAGTGGCAGCAAGCCCAGCCACCAGCAAACAAAAAAAAGTAAAATATAACGCTATTGTAGGCCTAATTAAGCTGTTGGGTTCTCCTTTGGCTAATTTCTAGCCTACACTGAAAGCACACTGCTTTGCCAGATTACTTTGAGTTATAAAAAGAAAGAAACATAAAAAAATAAATAAATCAGCAGACTGTGCCTAATTCAAATCAAACCCCTAATAAATTGTCCCACTTCGGTGTTTGAGGTGGATATGTGTGTCACTAAGAGCTAAACACAACGGTCGCAAGTCTCCTAGCAAATTCCTCACAATATGGTACAAGCTGCACTACTAGTGGCAGCAAGCCCAGCCAAAAGCAAACAAAAAAAAAGTAAAATATAACGCTATTGTAGGCCTAAGTAAGCTGTTGGGGTTCTCCTATGGATATTTTCTAGCCTACACTAAAAGCACACTGCTTTGCCAGATTACTTTGAGTTATAAAAAAAAATAAACGTAAAAAAAAATAAATCAGAAGACTGTGCCTAATTCAAATCAAACCCCTAATAAATTGTCCCACTTCGGTGTTTGAAGTGGATATGTGTATCACTAAGAGCTAAACACAATGGTCGCAAGTCTCCCAGCAAATTCCTCACAATATGGTACTAGCTGCACTACTAGTGGCAGCAAGCCCAGCCACAAGCAAACAAAAAAAAGTAAAATATAACGCTATTGTAGGCCTAAGTAAGCCGTTGGGGTTCTTCTATGGCTATTTTCTAGCCTACACTAGGTCTCATCACTGGCCAATTCGATTGATATACAGTTTAAGAAGCGCGCTGAGGAGTTACATCTTGAGTATCCGCAAGCCCGGGTTTAACGGTTTCCTCACTAGGTACCTGCCTTCCAAAGGCCGCTCCAGCCTCCGGCCGTGCTGTCTGCAGAGGAACCAATGCAGGTGGACAGAACAGTCTCTTCCCCCAGGAATGCTCCAGACGACGTCAGGAGGATCTCTTGTCCTGTTCACCCCTAGCATCTGGGAAACACCAGCACCTAGGATTCTTGGGAAAAGCGTTGCTAGGAGAGAGTAAAGCTTCTTCAAACCCGTGCTCATTCCCGTGCTCCTCCGCTTTGGCACTGCTAGCCAGATTCAGGTCAATGCTTTTTTAGACTGTGGTTCTGCCGGGAACTTTGTGGGTCTTCTACATTCACATCCCTGTGGTCCTCCATGAGAAGCCTCTGGTCATCTCCTTGGTCAGTGGCCATATTGTCTCCGATCTGGTCCGGTACCGCACTGAGTCTATTTCCCTGCAAGTCAGAGTCACGTTCCACCTCGTCCCACCTGCTGGACCTTCTGTGGTTGCAGCTACATGCACCAGTCCTTAACTGGAAGACTGGGGAGATTCTTTTTTGAGGATCTGATTGCCAGTCTCGCTGTATGGTGGTGCCTCTTCCAGTACCTATCTTAGATTCCTCTGTTTGTCCCAAGTCTCTACAGGGCCTTCCAACTTTTTATCAGGACTTTTTTTATGTTTTTTTCAAGAAACTAGCAGAGATTTTGACACCGCACTGTCCCTACGACTGCACCGTTGATTTGTTGCCGGATGCTTTTCCATAGAGTTGGTTCAGGACATCAAATCAATCTGGGAAAAGACGTGTCAGTCTCTTCTTCAGGCCTCTGTCCACACCAAGTTCCAGGCAGATAAGAAACATAGGTCTCCTCCAGTCTTCTCTCCGGGTGACAAGGGGTGGCTATCATCCAGATCTGGCATTTGAAATGAATGGGTTAAAATGAGAGAGCCTCAGTCTTCGGAAGACCTGCGGCTGTCATGGTGACCAATCCTTTGATGCCACCATTTTTTTTTAAGCCGTCGGCAGCTTTGCCAGCGGCGATGCACGGGTTAACACCCATGATTGGTGCTAGCATCGATCATGGGTGTTACTGGTAAGCTTTTGCTGCAATATGCAGCAAAGACTTACCGGCTATGGAGAGGGCTCAGCCGATAAGCCCTCACCATGCTCCCACACCTGGCATGTAACATACTACTAAGTCACACGTCGCCGGGGGGGAAGGGAGTTATCATTTATTGGCTTTTATTTGAGGGGGGACTTTGCAAAAAAATCTATTTTCGAATTGATTTTTAAATTAGTTTTGTGTTTTCTACACCATATAGCCTAAATAACATGTTAATTATATTCAATGGATCAGTATGATTGATGCGAAATCCCATTTTAATAGCTTTTTTCAATTTGACTAGTTCTACAGAATAAAAACAAATTTGGAGAGTAAAATCCCTTGATTTTGCATCACCGTCTTCTAAGAGCCATACCATTTTAATGGGGGACGAGTTGTACTTATTGATATCATGTTTAACCACAGCACCTAAAGGATTGCGACTATTGATGATCCTGTGTGTTAGTGCAGAGGCCCAGCTGTGTGAAACAGTTGGCATCCTGCATGAAGAACACAGGCTCTGCTTCTTAGCTTGTGCTATCTCCATGACTTGGGGGAATTCCACGGTACGCTAAGTACAAGCATACCATGACATTTCCCCAAATCAAGGAGGTTTTAAAGGTACAAAGCAGGCCAAATATTAACCTAAATGTAAATTCTTCATATATCTGTATTTTATGTTTAATGTTTTTTTTTAAAACTTGTGATAAATTTACATATTATCCCTACAGTGGATTATATGCTAAATACATTTTAAAAATACATTTAATTAATACAGGAATTTAAAGAAAGGATTCTTAATGCAAATTCCATATTGAATGCAAGAATGTTGTCACTTTTTGACATAGAAAATCTCCCATCTTTGCTTTGTTTGACTATATGCATGAATAATTTTCCCAGTATTTGCTTGTAATATGGTAGTAGAAAGGGAGAATTACCACAGCACAATCTCTTGTTATCCTTATCAGAATTCTTTTGGCTTCAGTTTGCTTACAACTGTGTAAAGACATCAGTAGGCATGTGTTATAATATATTGGGCATTGTACTTCTAGAGAACGCATGAAAGAAAGATCATTGTTCTACCAGGGAGCAATTCCTTGGGTTTTTCCCAGAGACTCATGGGTCAAGTTTTTATGGGGTTATTTGATTTTCAAATTCTCTTTTTTTCCTTTTGCTCTCTTTCCTTTCTGTGAACCATAGTGTCCAAACCTGTCTCAAAGTATCTCAAATAAGTCTTTATTCTTGTTTTGTTGGCTCTTATTCTGTGTTACTCTGGCCCTGACCATAGCAACTGCAAAAAAAATGTTAACATTGATTGACAGGATTAAAAAAGCCTCCATCCCTATCCGCATTTCAAACACTTTGAGAACAATGGTGTTTGCTGTGATTGAATTAATGAGATATCGTGGACTGTCAAAAGAGCACACATACTTTACATAAACCTGATTATCTTTGCATGGCAGAAATTTAAAAAAAAAAAAAAAGGGAGCAGAGGTTTGGCTTTCAGTCATACCACCAAAGGAGCCATCAGAGTGTAGGCCCTGGCTCACTGAGTGATGTGCTCACTTAGCTGCCGACCCTTCCTCCCTCTCCACAAACTGCATGGCAGTGCTTAGCATACATCAGCCATGGGTTTTAACAAGTCTATTCAAGAAATCAGGTTCAGAACAACACTCTTTTCACAACTTAGCACTTCTTTGCAGATTTTTTTTTCCAGTAGTTCATTGTCAAACTTGAACTGAACATGCATTGAATTTAAAAGTTGCCTTTTAGTTCTCCCAAGTTACCATATGTATGCAGAAATAGGTAGAACATATAAGTCACAGCATTATGTTTATGTCACTTCATTATATGCTAAAACATTTTTAACTACCTCAAACAATATTATATCCTTTTAGGCTGAATTAAAAGGATACAGATATATGGTGGTAAAATTACAGTACTACAGGAAAATAGAGTATTGAGCAAAAAAAAATTAAAAAAATTGCAGGAAAACCCACTACAATTTTGTAAATAAGCAGCACATTCCATCTTACATAACTATGTACAATTTAGTAAAAAGAGGACATTAAAATAAAAGAGGTTTCAATTAAGGCTGTGTTCACAAACATATTTTTTGTTTACAGTATATTGCAAAGATCTCCTGTTTTTATGAATGGGTAGAGACCACCTTTGGTTTCTATGTTATATATGACATTAACTGAAACCATATTGCAGCCACATTAACCCCTTACCACCTGTTAAGCATCTGTAAGTCACACATCGATTCCCCCTGTATGGAGAAGGCTCACTGGCATATTGCTGCAGACACCCACCTTACAAAAACCCAAGACTGTCTGATTTTAACTCAGTCATTACAATTAGTGATTTACACATGTTAATAAATGATTTAATAAATCCTGATATACTGCTATACTGTAGTATTGCAGCATATGGTAGGATCAATCAGACAACCTAGGGTTAAGGTACTCTAGAAGATCTGAGAAAAGTAAAAAAAAGCTATTGAAATCACCCCCCCCCCTTCTCTAGAATTGATATAAATATAAATAAACAGTAAAAATCACAAACATGTCAGGTATCGCCACATCCTAAAATGTCAGATTTATTTTAAAAATACGTTGTTTTACTGGCGTTTAGCCCCATAATGGAAAATAATGCCCCGAAGTAAACTTTTTTTGCCATTTTGAAAATATAAAAAAATTCAATAAAAGTGAACAAAAGGTTGAACAGTCCATAAAATAGTAGCATTGAAAATGTCATCAAAAGTCACAAAAAATGACATCACAACAGCTTCGTACATCTAAGCATGAAAAAGTTATTAGTGCCAGAAGATGGCAAAATGAAGAATTTTTTTGTACAGGAGGTTTTAATTTTTTTAAATGTATGAAAAATTATAAAAACTATAGAAATTTGATATCGTTGTGATCATACTGTACCAAAGAATAAAGTTGGCTTGTCTTTTGGGGCGCACAGTGCAAGCCGTAAAATCAAAGCCCACAAGCATTTTTTTTACCAATTTCACTGCATTTGGAATTTTTTTTTCCTGCTGCTCAGTACACAACATGGAATATTAAATACTGTTACTATTAATTGCAATTTTTTTACTCAGAAAACCTTATACAGCTTTCTACATGGAAAAATAAAAACGTTATGGATTTTTTAAAAGTAGGGAGATAAAGATGAAAACACAAAATGAAAAAGGGCCTGGTCGTTAAGGGGTTAACGTGCCCTAATAGAACATTGTTAGGTTCATATTTTGCTTAGAAAATATTACAGCTATGCTCTAGGTTTAAACTCTATCAGACTAATTCAATATCTGAATAACTTGCAGAATTGCCTAACTCATGTACAAAATAGAATCAATACATATTTTTACAGTAAAAATAATAATTTACTGACATCTGGAAAAGAATATTACTTTAAAGGGAACCCGTCACCACTATTTTCACAAATACAGGTAGTGGCAGCTCTAGTAACTATCTGACCTCCTGCTTGTAGCTAAAAGTAGTTTCCCTCAGATCCACATAAAATCAGAGTTATAATCTTGCCTGGTATCAAAGCAGCTTTGGAGCGAGTCCACGGGGGACGTGGTCTAATATCATGTGACCACGGTGACATCATCAAAGGTCCTTGAGCTACTTAATATGAAAACTGTACCCCATGTACATATCTGACCACATAAAACAATCACAGCAGTCTCCATGGACTTCTACTCCTCTCCGTGCAGCCTGCTGTGATTTCATGTGATAAAATATGCTGTGATTTCATGAAATATATGCTTAGTGTACCATACCTCCCAACTTTTGGGCGAGAGAAAGAGGGACAAAAAGCCCCTCCCCTTTTTCTAAACCAAGCCCATTGCCACACCCACAAGCATAGTATAATATTGACCTTGATGGTCCCCACATAGAACAATGCCCCTTACTTTGCCCCCCACCCCCCGTGGACCCGTATAATTACACTGCAACTCTGCAACATATAAAACACCTCTTTAATTTAATCCTCCCTTTATATTTGGTTTTCCACTTTTATTTAATCTCCCAAATTTATACATAATCCTATCTGTACCCCTACCCCCACCCCTCCTCACATGGTGTGGTCCCAGTTCTCTATCCTCCTCATTCTGTGGCCTCCTGTTATCCATCCTCCTCCTGTCCTCCATCCTCCTCCTGTGGCCTCCTGTCCTCCATCCTTCTCCAGTATCCTCCATCCTCCTCCTGTCCTCCATCCTCCTCCTGTATCCTCCATCCTTCTCCAGTATCCTCCATCCTCCTCCTGTCCTCCATCCTTCTCCAGTATCCTCCATCCTCCTCCTGTATCCTCCTGTCCTCCATCCTTCTCCAGTATCCTCCTCCTGTGGCCTCCTGTCCTCCATCCTTCTCTAGTATCCTCCATCCTCCTCCTGTCCTCCATCCTCCTCCTGTATCCTCCTGTCCTCCATCCTTCTCCAGTATCCTCCATCCTCCTCCTGTCCTCCATCCTTCTCCAGTATCCTCCAGCCTCCTCCAGTATCCTCCTGTCCTCCATCCTTCTCCAGTATCCTCCTCCTGTGGCCTCCTGTCCTCCATCCTTCTCCAGTATCCTCCATCCTCCTCCTGTCCTCCATCCTTCTCCAGTATCCTCCATCCTCCTCCTGTGCCCCCCTGTCCTCCATCCTCCTCCTGTCCTCCATCCTCCTCCTGTCCTCCATCCTTCTCCAGTATCCTCCATCCTCCTCCTGTCCTCCATCCTTCTCCATCCTCCTCCTGTCCTCCATCCTTCTCCAGTATCCTCCATCCTCCTCCCGTATCCTCCTGTCCTCCATCCTTCTCCAGTATCCTCCATCCTCCTCCTGTATCCGCCTGTCCTCCATCCTTCTCCAGTATCCTCCTCCTGTGGCCTCCTGTCCTCCATCCTTCTCCAGTATCCTCCATCCTCCTCCTGTCCTCCATCCTTCTCCAGTATCCTCCATCCTCCTCCTGTGCCCCCCTGTCCTCCATCCTCCTCCTGTCCTCCATCCTCCTCCTGTCCTCCATCCTTCTCCAGTATCCTCCATCCTCCTCCTGTCCTCCATCCTTCTCCATCCTCCTCCTGTCCTCCATCCTTCTCCAGTATCCTCCATCCTCCTCCCGTATCCTCCTGTCCTCCATCCTTCTCCAGTATCCTCCATCCTCCTCCTGTATCCGCCTGTCCTCCATCCTCCTCCTGTATCCTATTCCTGTCCGTTATCCTCCTCCTGTATCCTCCTGTCCTCCATCCTCCTCCTGTCCTCCATCCTCCTCCTGTTCTCCATCCTCCTCCTGTATCCTCCTGTTCTCTATCCTCCTCCTGTCCTCCATCCTCCTCCTCCTCCTGTAGCCCACTGTCCTCTAGCCTGCTCCTGCCCTCCATCCTCCTCCTGTAGTGTCCTTTCCTCCCTCCTCCTCCTGTAGCCTCCTCCTGTAGCCTACTGTCCTCCATCCTCCTCCTGTGCCCCCCTGTCCTCCATCCTCCTCCTGTGGCCTCTTGTCCTCCAGCCTCCTCCTGTCCTCCATCCTCCTTCTGTAGCTCCTGTCCTCCATCCTCCTCCTGTGGCCTCCAGCTTCCTCTTGTAGCTCCTGCACCTCCTGTATCTCCCTGTTCTCCATCCTCCTTCTGTAGCTCATGTCCACCATCCTCCTCCTGTGACCTCCATCCTCCTCCTGTGACCTCCATCCTCCTCCTGTGACCTCCATCCTCCTCCTGCAGCTCCTGTCCTCCAGCCTCTTCCGGTGTCCCCCAGCAGCCTCCTCCGGTGTCCCCCAGCAGCCTTCACCTGTCCCCCCATTAGCCTCCTCCTGTCCCCCAGTAGCCTCCTCCTGTCCCCCAGTAGCCTCCTCCTGTCCCCCAGTAGCCTCCTCTTGTCCCCCAGTAGTCTCCTCCTGTCCCCCAGTAGCCTCCTCCTGTCCCCCAGTAGCCTCCTCCTGTCCCCCAGTAGCCTTCACTGTCCCCCAGTAGCTTTCACTGTCCCCCAGTATCTTTCACTGTCCCCCAGTAGCCTCCTCCTGTCCCCCAGCAGCCTTCACTGTCCCCAAGTAGCCTCCACTGTCCCCCAGTAGCCTCCTCCTGTCCCCTAGTAGCCTCCACTGTCCCCCAGCAGCCTTCAACAGTGCCCTGCAGCCTTCACCTGTGTCCTCCAGCTCTCCCTGTCCTGTATCCTCCTCCTGGCCCCCTCTTCCTGTGGCCTCCTGTCCCCTCAGGTTCTTACCTCCTGGTTCCAGTCATTGAGTCTTCTCCCGGGCTCCGACTTGACTCGCGGAGGGGGCGGGGCCAGCCGGGGGCGGAGCTACCGTCTCACATGACTTCATCATGTGAGGAGGTAGCAGGGGCTGGTCCCGCCTCCTCCTGGCTCCGATGCTTCCGATGCTCTGCAGCTCTTATCTACGGGGCCAGGAGGAGGCGGAGGAGAGGGGGGGGAGCCGTGACATTCTCCCAACCGCCCGTGACGCGTGTACAGAGCCCAGAAAACGGGACTGTCACGTCAAAAATGGGACGGTTGGGAGGTATGGTGTACAGTTCCTAATGCAACAAAAGCTATAGGACCTGTGATGATGTCACCCTGGTCACATGACATTATAGCAGCATACAGAGATAGGGATGGAGAGAAGCTCCTGGATTCAGCCAGAGGAGGCCACGCCCACCTGGACTCGCTGTAGCCATGCTTAGTTACCAGATAAAACTATAAAGTTGAATACATGGGGATCTCAGGGGAATATTTTTTAGCTACAAGCAGGGTGTCAGATAGTTACTAGAGCTCTATAGGAACCTGTCACTACCTGTATTTGTGAAAATAGTGGTGATGGGTTCCCTTTAAAGTTGCTTATAAATAATTTCTTGCAGTATACAACACATTTGCCATAAAAATGTTTTGGTTTAAACACATATCTTTTCATAAAGGAGTGAGAACAGTTAATATGTGCTCTACATCAAATGCAATTTCTCAATCAGCCCCATTGCAGCCTGGGGTCAGCTTTGCTCATAAACTGAAGACAAATGTTTCTCTTTCTACAAGGAGAATCCTCATTTTCATCAGAGACCAGTGTATGTTGGATTATTACATACTATTAAATATTAATTAAAACTGTCAGATAACTGCAAACTGAAAATATTCTTTTATTGGATATGAATCTTTTCTTTTGGCATTAAACAAGATGTGCTAATACTTGTTTAATGTTAAATATAAATATAAATATATGTATAAATATACACTGACTACACAAATTTCTAAGAAAGTCTTTTTGCAAATGTTAAGCAAGGAGTGAACAATGGGGGTTAAACATTAATGTTGGTTAATGTTATTGTTGCCGGGCGCCGCCATTGTTCTCCCCTGGAAGGCGCCTAGTATGACGCGCCACTGCTGACGTCATACTAGACGCCGCCTGGAGAAAAAACATGGCGGCGCCCGGCACAAAGTTAGTGTAGACAGAAGACGGGCGCCGAAGCCAGAAGAGGACCCGCGTGGACATCCGGGGAGCAGCACTGCAGGTCGGGGCCACCGGAGGGTGAGTATATAAGTTTATTATTTTTTATGACTGTACGACTCGTGTATAAGCCGAGGGGACGTTTTTCAGCACATTTTTTGTGCTGAAAAACTCGGCTTATACACGAGTATATACGGTAAATTTCCTTCCCGTCGATACTCTTTTTGCTTCTTTGCTTTTCCATTTTTTGCTCTCCTTCTTTCAAAACCAATAAGTTTTTTAATTTTTCCAAGTACAGAGCTTTATAATGGCTTGTTTTCTGTGTAACACATTGTACATCCTATTGGCAGCATTTAACTTTCCATGCTACGTACCGGGAAGCAGGGAAAAAAATCCAAATACAGTGAACTTGACAAAAAAACACTTTTGTGCCATTTTCTTGTGGGCTCTGTTTTTATGGCTGTCACTCTTAGCCCTAAATGACACCTCCCCTTTATTTTATATAGATGCTATTGGGTTTTAATAGGTTTTTAATAAATGAAACCTTTTTATTTGAAAAAGTTATTTTTTGCAGGACATGATGACATTTACATTATTACTTTTGTGGGACTGTATAACTGTTAGATCACTTTTTATTTCAATTATTGTGAGTTGTTAAATTACACAAAAGTCTTCTTTATTATTTTGGTTTTACTATTTTAGACCCCCTAGGGAATTTATCCCTGTGGTACATGATGGATGCAGTAGATACAACCTTTGCTGCACGCCAACATACTCTAATGTCGGTTTGCAGCATCGAAATTAGTAAACACTCACCAGCCACTTTATTAGGTACACCTGTCCAACTGCTCGTTAACACTTAATTTCTAATCAGCCAATCACATGGCAGCAACTCAGTGCATTTAGGCATGTAGACATGGTCAAGACAATCTCCTGCAGTTCAAACCGAGCATCAGTATGGGGAAGAAAGGTGATTTGAGTGCCTTTGAATGCGGCATGGTTGTTGGTGCCAGAAGGGCTGGTCTGAGTATTTCAGAAACTGCTGATCTACTGGGATTTTCACGCACAACCATCTCTTGGGTTTACAGAGAATGGTCCGAAAAAGAAAAAACATCCAGTGAGCGGCAGTTCTGTGGGTGGAAATGCCATGTTGATGCCAGAGGTCAGAGGAGAATGGGCAGACTGGTTCGAACTGATAGAAAGGCAACAGTGACTCAAATCGCCACCCGTTACAACCAAGGTAGGCAGAAGAGCATCTCTGAATGCACAGTACGTTGAACTTTGAGGCAGATGGGCTACAGCAGCAGAAGACCACACGGGGTGCCACTCCTTTCAGCTAAGAACAGGAAACTGAGGCTACAATTTGCACAAGCTCATCGAAATTGGACAGTAGAAGATTGGAAAAATGTTGCCTGGTCTGATGAGTCTCGATTTCTGCTGCGACATTCGAATGGTAGGGTCAGAATTTGGCATCAACAACATGAAAGCATGGATCCATCCTGCCTTGTATCAACGGTTCAGGCTGGTGGCGGTGGTGTCATGGTGTGGGGAATATTTTCTTGGCACTCTTTGGGCCCCTTGGTACCAATTGAGCATCGTTGCAACGCCACAGCCTACCTGAGTATTGTTGCTGACCATGTCCATCCTTTTATGACCACAATGTACCCAACATCTGATGGCTACTTTCAGCAGGATAATGCGCCATGTCATAAAGCTGGAATCATCTCAGACTGGTTTCTTGAACATGACAATGAGTTCACTGTACTCAAATGGCCTCCACAGTCACCAGATCTCAATCCAATAGAGCATCTTTGGGATGTGTTGGAACGGGAGATTCGCATCATGGATGTGCAGCCAACAAATCTGCGGCAACTATGTGATGCCATCATGTCAATTTGGACCAAAATCTCTGAGGAATGCTACCAGCACCTTGTTGAATCTAGGCCATGAAGAATTGATGCAGTTCTGAAGGCAAAATGGGGTCCAACCCGTTACTAGCATGGTGTACCTAATAAAGTGGCCAGTGAGTGTATATTCTTAATCTTATTGTTTTAATTATTTGCCTAATGTTTGAGGTCTCATTGACCCTGTTGTCAGAAAAGCATGACATTTAATCAGAAATATAAAAACCTTACTGTTAATATTCGTCATGGCATAAGAAAGATAATTGAAACATTATGTTTATATGTAAAACTGTAGTCTATCATTGCTTACATTAAATAAATAGAAAATGTTGAGTGTAATTATAATTCTCAAGCCAAGATTTTTTTACCCATTGAATGCTTAATTTGTGGTTTCCACTGAACACATGCATTACTTTCTTTTACCTTGTTTCATTAGAATGCAATTACTCATTGTGGGCTGATCAATACATCATCCATACAGCATCTTGAATGTGGTTGTCTGGATCCATTGTGGATTTGCTGATAATGACTTCTTTATTCAAGCTCTCATGTAGGAACAAGGAGATAAAGAAAGGGAACGAGAATTATAGCAAAAGCTCATGAAAGTATTTCAAGGATATAAGCAAGGGGAAAAAGGTTGTCGATAAAGAAAAAGAGAATATATGAACACAACCAGAACTAAGAGTTATGCGTGGAAATCAGGAGGAAAGAATATGGGGGTTCATTTACTTAGGGCCCGATTCGCGTTTTCCCCACGTGTTACCCGAATATTTCCGATTTGCGGTGATTTTCCATGAATTGCCCTGGGTTTTTGTCGCACGTGATCGGATTGTGGCGCATCGGCGCCGGCATCTACGCGTTGGGAATCGGGGGGCGTGGCCATATGAAAACCTGACGGATTTGGAAAAACCGCTGCATTTTTTTAAAAAAAGTGTCGCTGGACTCTCGACACCTGGTTTACGTCGGAAGAACTACCTTAGTGCATCGCCGGAAGACCCGAATCCACCGCAGAGAACGAGCCGCGGGATCGCGAATGGACCGGTTAAGTAAATCTGATCCTATGTCTCAAACATCATTGAAAGAAAGTTCACTTTTATAAAACTGCTTTGGGATCCAGACATACCTGTAGGGAATAAGATGCCCTACAGATTTTTTCATCATTGCCTTAATAAATCAAATCCCTGTAGTTTACTATTGGTACAACATCATTGCTTATAGGAGGATGCTTATGGCATCATGTAAAAGCTAATACAAAAAACTGGCCAGCAAACATTGTGAGAAAATACACTCACCGGCCACTTTATTAGGTACACCTGTCCAACTGCTCGTTAACACTTAATTTCTAATCAGCCAATCACATGGCGGCAACTCAGTGCATTTAGGCATGTAGACATGGTCAAGACAATCTCCTGCAGTTCAAACCGAGCATCAGTATGGGGAAGAAAGGTGATTTGAGTGCCTTTGAATGTGGCATGGTTGTTGGTGCCAGAAGGGCTGGTCTGAGTATTTCAGAAACTGCTGATCTACTGGGATTTTCATGCACAAAAATCTCTAGGGTTTACAGAGAATGGTCTGAAAAGGAAAAAACATCCAATGAGCGGCAGTTCTGTGGGCGGAAATGCCTTGTTGATGCCAGAGGTCAGAGGAGAATGGGCAGACTGGTTCGAGCTGATAGAAAGGCAACAGTGACTCAAATCGCCACCCGTTACAACCAAGGTAGGCAGAAGAGCATCTCTGAATGCACAGTACGTCGAACTTTGAGGCAGATGGGCTACAGCAGCAGAAGACCACACGGGGTGCCACTTCTTTCAGCTAAGAACAGGAAACTGAGGCTACAATTTGCACAAGCTCATCGAAATTGGACAGTAGAAGATTGGAAAAACGTTGCCTGGTCTGATGAGTCTCGATTTCTGCTGCGACATTCAGATGGTAGGGTCAGAATTTGGCGTCAACAACATGAAAGCATGGATCCATCCTGCCTTGTATCAACGGTTCAGGCTGGTGGTGGTGGTGTCATGGTGTGGGGAATATTTTCTTGGCACTCTTTGGGCCCCTTGGTACCAATTGAGCATCGTTGCAACGCCACAGCCTACCTGAGTATTGTTGCTGACCATGTCCATCCTTTTATGACCACAATGTACCCAACATCTGATGGCTACTTTCAGCAGGATAATGCCATAAAGCTGGAATCATCTCAGACTGGTTTCTTGAACATGACAATGAGTTCACTGTACTCAAATGGCCTCCACAGTCACCAGATCTCAATCCAATAGAGCATCTTTGGGATGTGGTGGAACGGGAGATTCGCATCATGGATGTGCAGCCAACAAATCTGCGGCAACTGTGTGATGCCATCATGTCAATATGGACCAAAATCTCTGAGGAATGCTTCCAGCACCTTGTTGAATCTATGCCATGAAGAATTGAGGCAGTTCTGAAGGCAAAAGGGGGTCCAACACGTTACTAGCATGGTGTACCTAATAAAGTGGCCGGTGAGTGTATATCCGGATTCCCACGCAGAGAAACCGCAAGATGTTCCTTTGTGATGACATATAATAAAGGCAAAAGGGGGCACCCCTGACGCGTTCCGTTAAAAGTACGGAACGGGTAAGACAGGGTCCCACCCAGGTTTACCCTGAGCTGTGCTGAGGGACGACTGTAAAGGGCCATGATACATCTAAGCATGATTGGGCCTATACCAATTCCTTCCAAAGTAGCTCTAAGGAAGTCCCAACTGACCCTATTAAATGCTTTCTCAGCATCGATAGACAGAAGGCACAGTGGAACTCCCCTAGATTTGGCAAACTTGGTCAGGGCAATGATTTTTAGGGTATTATTCCTAGCCTCTCTGCCAGCTACGAATGACCTGGTCAAGATGGATTATCTTGGGTAATAGTAGCCTAGTGGCTATTATTTTAGAATATAATTTTAGATCAATGTTGATCAAGGAATTAGGCCGAAAACCACATACATTGGGGTCTTTCCCGGGTTTAGGAAGAAAGGAAATATGGGCTTGTAGGGGCTGAGGGGGGAAGGACCCTCCTTTTGCAATGTCATTGAAAACTCTCAGCATGGTAGGGGATAGAGTCTCTGAAAATTTCTTTAAAAATCTGGAAGTAAACCCACATGGACCTGCACCCACCTGCCATTTTTAAGTTCTTTTATAACAAAATCCAGTTTCTGGGGATTGAAATTGGACTCCAGCTGTTTGATATCTTCCTCTGATAAAGAAGGCAGACCATGAGTCGTAATGTACGCCTTCATTTTAATCAACTTATCATTATCTGCAGAACCTTCAAATTTGGGGTGTATGTATCTGTTAGAATTTGTTGTGTCGTATATAGTTTTGTACCATTTTTGGAGTTAAGAGATGCAATATACGAAGCCCTAGTTCTGGGATGTAGTGCATGAGACAATTACCGACCACATTTATTGGCATGCTCATAGTAACCCCTATATAGCATTTCCCTTGCACAGAAAGATCTCTTGTCTAGGAGGCTAAGCCGTTCCTGTTGTGCATTAGAGATTTCTACCTGAGTAGAGTCAGAGCATAACTTTTTATTGCGTGTTTCAAGCTCAGACAAGTATACCAGAAGAGCAGATATTTTAGCTGTATTTGCTATTTTCAAGTGTGAGCTATGAGACGTAAAGACCATTCTGATCTCACTAGGCACTGCTTGACCTCCTCTACACATAATTCATCTTTCAAGAGATTTTAATTGAGCCGCCATGTAAATGGCTTACGGGGAGTGGGAAACACTGATAGAGAAAGGAACATCGGAGCTTGATCAGACCATATAAGCTGCCCTATATACGATTTAGTGGCTAATTCTAAGAGCGGGTGAGTAATAAATATCATGTCTACTCTACTATATAACTTATGAGCCGCAGTGTAGAAAGAGTAATCTCTCATGTGAGGATTTAGAGTTCTCCAGGAATCTACTAGGAGTCGTTTTTTGAGTTCTTTCCTGAGTCTACACACCGCTGCAGAGGAGAGAGATGACTTAATGACTTACCAGAAGAAGTATCAACCATACAGTCCCATGCCCAATTGAAATCCTCGGCCAGGATAATCTGGGAGGAGTCAGCAAACGAGTCCAAAGACGCCAGGGCGAAGTACATGTTAGCCAAAGTATAACATTTAGCTGCATATGAGATTTTAACAAATAAATATCGACCCTCAGGATCACTGCGTGATTCCAACACTGTTGGGGAGAATGAATAGTGGAATCCAATTTAGCCAAGTAGTATAATAACGATCTACGAAATGTGGAGTTTTGTTTTGTTCAAAGTCTGTCAATGTAGCATCACTATCTTAGCAATTACTGGGATCGAATTTCATATTTTTTATATATTTTTTCCTTTATTAGCAAAATGGCCGCAAGTACAACGTGTTACATGGGGCAGAGAATTCTGGGAAGAAGAAAGGAACATGGCGGTATTGTTCCTCACTGCATGGGGGTAGTGTTCCCCACTATATGGGGTAGTGTCCCTCACAGTATAGCTGTATTATTTACTGTATGGAGTTAGTGTTTCTCACTGTATGTCGGTAGTGTTCGTCACTATATGGGCGTAGTGTACCTCACTGTATGGCTGTATTCTTCACTGTATGGAGCTAGTGTTCCTTATTGTATGTGGGTAGTATTCCTCACTGTATGGGGGTAGTGTCCCTCACTTTATGGGGGTAGCTTTCCTCACTATATGGCTGTACTCATCACTGTATGAACGTAGTGTTCCTCACTTTATGCAGGTAGTATTCCTCACTGTACTGGGGTAGTGTTCCTCTCTGTATATGGGTAGCGTCCCTCACTTTTTGGGGGTAGTGTCCCTCACTTTTCGGGGGTAGTGTTCCTCATTGTATGGGGGGTAGTGTCCCTCACTGTATGGGGGTAATGTTCTTCACTGTATGGGGGTAGTGTCCCTCACTGTATCGCTGTATTCTTCACTGTATGGAGGTAGTGTCCCTAACTTTATGGGTGTAGTATTCCTCACTGCATGGGGGTAGGGTTCCTAACTATATGGCTGCATTTTTCACTGTATGAAGGTAGTGTTCCTCACTGTATAGGGGTTGTATTTATCACTGTATGTAAGTAGTGTCCCTCACTTTTTGGCGGTAGTGTTCTTCACTGTATGGCTGTAGTCTTCACTGTATGCAGGTAATGTTCCTCATGGTATGTGGTTAGTATTCCTCACTGTATTGGGTTAGAGTTTCTCACTGTATGGCGGTAGTATTCCTCAATGTATGGTTGTCTTCTTCACTGTATGGTGGTAGTATACCGCACTGTATGGCAATAGTGTTCCTCAATGTATGGCGGGTAGTATTCCTCACTGTATGTGGGTAGTGTCCCTCCCTGTATGGGGGTATTACCCCTCACTGTATGGGATTAGTGTCCCTCACTGTATGGAGGTAGTGTCCCTCACTGTGTGGCGGCAGTGTTCCTCACTGTATGGGGGTAGTGTTCCTTTTCGTCACTGTGTGGCGGTAGTGTTCCTCACTGTATGGGGGTTGTATTCCTCACTGTATGAGGGAAGTGTTCCTCACTGTATGGGGGTAGTGTCCCTCACTGTATGGCTGTTTTCTTCACTGTATGGGGGCAGTGTTCCTCACTGTATGGCGGGAATGTTGCTCAGTGTATGGGTTGGTGTTCCTCACTGTATGGTGGTAGAGTTCCTCACTTTGTGGCGGTAGTGTTCCTCACTGTGTCGCGGTAGTGTTCCTCACTGTATGGGGGTAGTATTTCTTACTGTATGGGGGTAGTGTCCCTCACTGAATGGGGGTAGTGTCCCTCACTGAATGGCTGTATTCTTCACTATATGAAGGTTGTTTTCCTCAGTGTATGGGGGTTGGATTCTTCACTGTATGGGGGTAGTGTCCTTCACTATATGGCAGTAGTGTTCCTCACTGTATGGCCGTAGTGTACCTCACTGTATGGCGGTAGTGTTCCTCACTGTATGGCGGTAGTGTTCCTTACGGTATGGCTTTATTTCTCACTGTATGGTAGTAGTGTCCCTCACTGTCTGGCGATAGTGTTCCTCACTGTATGGCTGTAGTTTTTGTCACTGTGTGGCAGTAATTTTCCTTTCTGTATGGCGGTAGTGTTCCTCATTGCATGGCAGTAGTGTCCCTCACTGTATGATGGTAGTGTTCCTCACTGTATGGTCGTAGTTTTCCTCACTGTATGGTGGTAGTGTTCCTCACTGTGTGGCGGCAGTTTTCCTCACTGTATGGGGGTAGTATTCCTCACTGTATGGCAGTAGTGTTCCTCACTATATGGGGGTAGTGTTCTTCAATGTATGGCCATAGTGTCCTTCACCTGAGTGAAGTTGGCCCCCCCACCTTGTTCAAATCAAACAAAATCGGTGTCAAACGGTTGTGCTACGTTTGTGCTGGTTTGTGCAGCAGAAATTTTCATTTGTGCTGCTATCATTTTTAAGATTTTAAGTTTCCAGAGGTCATCAGAGGTCAACCAGCCTCCCCATATTGCCCAAATCAAACATACAATTCTGCTACATTTGTGCTGGTTTATGCTGCTTAAATTTTTGTTTGTTTTGCTTTTGTTTTAAATATATGAACAAAAAATTTAAGTTCAAAAGTTCAACATTTGGTATCAAACGTTAGTGCTACTTTTGTGCTGGTTTGTACAGCCAAAATTTTCGTTTGTGCCGCTATCATTTTTAAGGTGTGTTAAGGTGTTTAAGGTGTTTAGGATGAACTGGTAAAAAACAAACCTAGTGACACTTCCCTGACTTGATCACCAGGGGGAGCTAGCAAACACATTGTACTTTGGAAGAAATGAACTCTGATGATCTCTGAAAAAAAGTATGAATATATTAAAAATTATAGCGGCACAAACGAAATTTTGGCTGCACAAACTAGCACAAACAAAGCATTAATGTTTAACACCAATTTTGTTTGATTCGGTTAATGTGGGGGGCTGGTTGAACTTTTGACCTTTAATTTTTTGTTCGTATATTCAAAACAAAAGCAGCACAAACAAAAATTTGAGCAGCACAAACCAGCACAAATGTAGCAGAATTGTTCAGTCCCACTTTTGTTTGATTTGGGTAATGTGGCGGGAGGGGGAGCTGGTTGACCTCTTATGACCTCTGGAAACTTTCACTAAAATCTTAAAAACGATAGTGGCACAAACAAAATTTCTGCTGCACAAACCAGCACAAATGTAGCACAAATGTTTAACACTGAACAAGGTGATTGATTTGAACAAGGTGGGGGGGCCAACTTCACTCAGGTGTGTCCTTTACTGTGTGGCAGTAGTCTCCCTCACCGTGTGGCGGTAGTGTTCCTCATTGTGTATGGCGGTAGTATTCCTCACTGTATGGTGGCAGTGTTCCTCACTGAATGGCGGTAGTGTCCCTCACAGTATGGCGGTAGTGTTCCTCACTGTATGGCAGTAATGTTCCTCACTGTATGGCAGTAGGGATACCAAATTTATATAGGTTTTATAATTTTTTCATACATTTACAAAAGCTAAAACCTCCTGTACAAAAAAAAATGTATATTTTGCCATCTTCTGGCACTAATAACTTTTTTATACTTTGGTGTATGGAGCTGTTGCTGGTGTCATTTTTTGCAGCTTTTGATGACGTTTTCATTGCTATCATTTTGAAGACTGCACAACCTTTTGATCACTTTTTATTGAATTTTTTTATATTTTTCAAAATGACAAAAAGGTGCCATTTTCGGCTTCGAGCGTTATTTTCCATTACGGGGTTAAACGCAATTAAAAAACATTATTATTATTTTTTCGGGCATGTGTTTACGATTTTTACTGTTTATTTACTTTTATATAAGTTCTAGGGAAAGCGGTGTGATTTTAATTTTTAGGTTTTATTATTAGAAGTTTTCTTTTAAACTTTTTTTTCTCATTGTTTTTACTATTTTTCAGACTCCCTAGGGTATTTAACCCTAGGTTGTCTGTTTGATATTATCATATACTGCCACACTACAGTATGACAGGATATGGGGAATTCCCTCATTCATTGCAATGTGCTGATTGCACATTATAATGAAGGGGTAAAACCGAGGCAGCCTCAGGTTTTCGGAAGACTCAAGGCTGTCATGATGTCGGATCACCGCTCCCAGATGACGTAACAGGGAGCCACGATCTATGGGCGTCACCATCTTTTTTAAGCCGGCGGCAGCGATGTACGGTATGTTTGTGCTAGAAATATGCAGCAAATACTTACCGGCTATGGAGAGGGCCGTGATTCGTTTTGGTTCGAAACTAATTTTCTCTGGAAATTCGGCGAACTGGATTGATTCGAATTTGGATAAATTCACCCAGTTGTTGGTAGTATCATTTCGGTGATCAGTTTCTTTTTTTAAAAAATTACAAGTTTCAAATGTTCTACTTTTTAGACCATAATTCATACCACATTTTTTTTGTAGATACCTTTTGCCATTGCTCTTCTTTCTATAATTTGTTTTACGATTCCATTTTTTTTACAAATGTGAGAAGGTTTCAATTTTTACTAGCAAGTAGCAACAAGAGATTGAAAAAATGCTAAATTTTTGGTGTCCAATTCAGTTTGGAAGTGCCATATAAAGGCTTGTGTACTATATACCCCCACATTTAGCATTATTTTATAACCTTAACATCTGAAAATATTCAAATCAGCATTTGAGAAGTCTGTTAACCCTTTAATTTTTTTCTCTGGAAGCAAACAAAAATGGATTGAAAATTTTTAAATTTCAATTTTTGAATAATTTATTCTCATTTAGCCCAAAAGTGGACACATTCAGAAGGAATTTGAGGTAAATACATATCCGAAAATGTTTGCACTGCTTCCTCCGAGTACGGCAATAAAAGACATGTGTATGTCAACTGCTGTTTCTTTGCAAAGTTATGTCCAGAACAGAATTAGTGCTATTGGATTTTCGGCAGGCCAATTTGGCTACAAATATTTTGTGGTGCCACAGTGTACTTGAAGAGCCCCTGAAGTAACAGTACAATAGAAAACCCCCAAAGATGTCACCATTTAGGAAACTAGACTAGAATTCATCTAGTTCTGTAGTGAGCATTTTAACCCCCACCATGCTTGTCAAAATCTTATGCAAAGTAAATGGTGCATAGCAAAAATTCCGTTCTGAAAAAATTTCATTTTAGTGCCTAATATATTGCGCCCAACTCATGTCACTTTAGACAAACCCTGCATAAATCATTATGCAAGTTGCCCCGAGTACAGCAATTCCACACATGTGCCAATAATTCACAGGCTGGGTGCACAGCAGGGCTGAGAAGGGAAGGAGCAAGATTTGGAGTGCCATGTCATGCCATGAATAGGTTAATTTGTGTGTGTGTGTGTGTGTGTGTGTGTGTGTTTATACTTTATCTGTCCCCCATGAGGTCATAAAAGACCCCTGGGGGACATTTTCACTTTTTTTTTACATTTTACTTTATAAAAGCATCTTTAAGAGCCTCCGTTACAGGGGAAGTGACCAAATCTCACTGGGCTGTGTCTAATTAGACCCAGCAGCTCTGTTTAACCCCTTTATACCCGGCGGTCACATGACCGTGATGCACGGAGGAGTGGAGAAGCGGCAACAAACTGCATTTCCCTTCTCCCTAGGGTCCCCGGGTGCATCTGACACGAGGAGACCGGGTCCTGCTTCCGCACAAGGAATGGATAATAGACCAGTGAAAATCTGTCCTTTGGTCTAATGAGTCCAAATTTGATCTCCTACCACCGTGTCTTTGTGTGATGCAGAAAAGGTGCACAAATGGAATCTACATGCCTGGTTCCCACCGTGAAGCATTTAGGAGAAAGTGTGATGGTGTAGGGGTGCTTTACTGGGGATTTATTCAAAATTTAAGGTATACTGAACCAGAATGGTTACCACAGCATCTTGCAGTGGCCTTCTATTCCATCCGGTTTGCTTTAAGGTGGGCCATCATTTATCTTTAAACAGGACAATGACTCCAAACACACCCCCAGGCTGTGTAAGGGCTATTTGACCAAGAAGGAGAGTGATGCGGTGCCTCCACAGTCACTAGACCTGAACCCAATTGAGATGGTTTGAGGTAAGCGGGACCGCAGAGTGAAGGCAAAAGAGCTACCAAGTGCTAAGTATCTCTGGGAACTCCTTCAAGATTGTTGGAATACCATTTCAGGTGACTGCCTCTTAAAGAGAAGGCCAAAAGTGTGCAAAGCAGTAATAAAAAGCAAAAGGTGGCTTCTTTGAAGAACATAGATATATAAGACATATTTTCAGTTGTTTCACACTTTTTTGTTAAGTATATAATTCCACATGTATTAATTCATAGTTTTGATGCCTTGAGTGTGAAGCTACAAATTTATAGTCATGAAACTCTTTGTATGAGAAGGTGTGTCCAAACTTTTGGTCAGTACTGTATTTATTATATAGGGCTGTATATATGTATTACTGGCAGTTGTATCTTTACTCTGGGGGGGGATAAATATTTATCACTCGCAACATTACATTATTGAAAAAAATTTGTAGAGTATTCATCACCCTTAATCTGGCTCTGAGCAGAGGTATCACACTTTTCAATAACTTTTACTGCACCAACTACAAGTGGCAGAAAGATCATCCCACGCACTTAAAAATTGCTCTTAAAAGTGATTTAAAAAAATTACATGCCCCAAAATAAGACCACTAAACAACTCTTCTTGAAAAAACAAAGCCTTGAACAGATTTTTCAGCCAAAAAAATTTAAAAAGCCATATAAATTAGGTATTTCCATAATGGCAGTGACCTATAGAATAAAAATACCATTATTTTTATGGTATGGTGGATGGCCAAAAAATAGCAAAAAAATGTTACCAAAAATTAATAATTTTAATTTCCTCTACCAATAAAGAGTTAATAAAATCTCATTTCATGTCACAAAAAATGAAGCTCCTACATCCATATTAAAGAAAAAAATGTATGGCCTATACAAAGTGACAATGCAAATCTGCTCTAAATGACGCGCCGTCCATTTTATGACCAGCCGCGTGCCTCAACAGCAGTTTACACGCACATATGAAATATTGGTACACTTGGGAGAAATTGGGTATCAAAGTAGCTTTTTGTCATTTAATCCATTGTGAATGTTTAATCTTCTGCCCAAAATGGATGTATTGTCCAGAGAAATGACAATTTCTAGATTACACCTCAATAGATTTAACCCATATAAAACACCTAAAGGATTAACAAACTTCTTAAAAGTGTTTTTTCTTACATTGAGGGGTGTTGTTTCTATAATGGGGAAATTTATATGTGTTTTCTATTATTTTGACCTCTCACAGTGAATTGAAATTAACTTTCAATTATAACATTCTAGAAAAATAAGCGGATGCTTAAAAAAAACATGTTAACAGTAAGCAGACATTTGGGAAATCTAAGTTATGAATTAAATTGGGTGCTATCTGCCTCAAAAGTAGAGAATTTTGATTTTTGAAAATGGAGAATCTTTTGAAATTTTTGCCAAATTTGCGTAAACACAAAAATATTAACCAAATTTTTAAACTAATTTGAAATTCAAAATGTCAAAATCCACTAGATATGTTAAAATGGTTTTAAACTTATAACCACTTGTACCACAGAGCAGATTTGTAAAATGGGGCTGTGTAATTGAGGCTAAAATAGTCCCGAAGAGGTTAAAACAAAGGGGTGATTGCAGTCCATCTCTAAGCAAGCACATCTTAAGAATGAGAAGTTACCATGTAGTATAAGCATATGAATTAAATTTAATTTTGACAGTGAAGTTGCTAGTAGCAACATACATGCACATATTTAGATTCATTTTAAAGTTTCCTGACAGACATTTTTCAATAAATATTCTTGGGGTAATAGAAGACATAGGCCCACATTTATACAAATTAGTGAAAACTGCATTATGTGCTATTTGCCTGTGGAGTGTGTAAAGTGTGCCTGATAAATCAAAATTGGTCTTCATTAATCTGGTGCACCCTGCACTGCTCTGGAAGTGTTCAACATTTTTTTGGTACAGTTTGTTCAGGCTGCAGAATTACGGCACTCATCAGAAATAAATGTGGCACAAACTACGACTAAGCACAAGCAGCAGTTTGCAGGTTCCATGCAATCCAAAGTCAGAAAGAACAGAACTAGTGCAAGTATTTTAATCCCTTACCGACGTGTGACGTATCTGCGCCACACATCGACTGCGGGTGTGTGGAGAGGGCTCTCGGCTGAGCCCTCTCCACACAAGGTGGGTGTTTGCTGCATTATGCACTGGGTGTTAACTATTCGATCTGCCAACGAGGGGGTAGTTGCTGCCTTATTGGCTTAGATCATCGCTCCCTGTGATGTCATCAGAGAGCAACAATTTGTCTCCATGACAGTCTTGGATCTTTGTAAGATTGAGGCTGTTTCCCTTCTGGCCATTTGTTACAATGTGCCAGTGGCACATTGTATTAAATGAGGGGTGAAATCCCCATATACTGCCATACTGTAGTTTGGCAATATATGGAGAATCAGTCAGACAACCTAGGTTTAAAGTACCTTAGGGAGTCCGAAAAATAGTAATAAAATAAATGTCATCTGCATCCCAAAATGTTCCATCAAAATATAACAGTTAACAGAAAAATAAAGAAGTTATAGATTTTGAAAGTGGGGAGGGAAAAATTAAAACACTAAGGCTACATTCACACACATGTATGGGGGACGTATATACGGCCGACGTATATACGGCCGATATATGTCCCCCATACACTCCTATGGGCTCACGGCCCTGTACTGGAGCGGTACGGTGCAGCACACGTGCGGCACCGTACCGCTCCATAGCACGGGAAAAGATAGGACATGTCCTATCTTTTCCCGTATTACGGCGCCTTACGGCGCAGTGCGCTGTATCTCCCTATGGAGAGGGGCGGGGGTGAGCAGCGCTCATCCCCTGCTCCTCTCCGCAGCGCCGATGTATGCCCGCCGTACTACGGTACGGCGGGCATACATCGTGTGAATGTAGCCTAAATTTGAAAACGAACCTTGGTGGGAAAAAGTTAATAAATGTGGCCCTTAAAGTATGATCTGTACATTAATTGTCTCCAATTACTCATAAGAAATTCACTAGTGCTGTAAGTGTTCTTTAGTTACATGTTTACATTAATTTGCATGTATCCATGTGTTAGACAAACAATGGAGGAATGTTTTTGCTCTTAATTTCGCCAAATGACTTGTTACTTTTTGCTTCTTATGCCTGATTTATCTTTGGAATCTAGATGTTGATGTGTAAAAAACGTCACACATTTTTGCACAACTGCAGCAAATAGTAGCAAATTTGTACACATTTAAACTCCACTCCCTTACTTGTGTAAAAAAACCAAAAAACCCAGATTCCAGATTCATCACGCTTTAAGATAAACTAAACAAGCCCAAACTACACCCCCCCAACCCAACATCTCCAAAACAGGTGCAAATTCCCTGAAATAATTTCCCCAATATGATTTAATCTTAATTTCTGCAGTATTGTTAGGTTTCAATAAGATTTCTTCAGAGAAGGCAAACATTAACCCCTTCACGCTCCATGACGGATATATCCGCCATGGAGCTATGAAGGGTGTATGAAGAGGGCTCATGGGCTAAGCCCTCTTCATACAGAGATGAGCTTTGCTGCATGTCACAGCAAAGACCCATCGGTAACACCCGCGGTCGGTGCTTGGACCGATCGCGGGTGTTAACCTGTTGTTTGCCACTAGCAAAGTCGCCGGCGGCACTGAAAGCATGGGTCTTTGTTTGACCCGAGGCTGCATGGCTTCTGCCTATTCATTACAATGAGCCAGTGGCTCATTGTAATGTATAATGTGCAGAAATGCCATATACTGCCATACAGTTGTATTGTAGTATATGGTAGGAACGATCTGACCATCTAGGGCAGTGGTGGTGAACCTATGGCACGGGTGCCAGAGGTGGCACTCAGAGCCCTCTCTGTGAGCACCCAGCAGAAAGGTCACCATTCAGGACTCAATACCTTCTCCTGTAGTCACAGGCAGCCCAGGACGTGCCACTTTCAGGGCTATTTTAAAGTGACTAGCAGTGTAGGAGGAGCAAGGAGGTGCTGAATTAGCTAGGTTATCATTGTAGACCCTTCTCTGGACTTGTGATTCATCCTGTTAAGGGACCTTAGAGGGAAACTACAATAATAATCCAAATTTCTCCTTTCTACTGTGTTGGTGTCCTCAGGATGCCAATAAGTTTTAAACCTGTGAGTTACATTAGTTACTTTAAATTGGCATTTGGCACTTTGTGAAAAATATGTTGCTTTTGATGGAAGTTTTGGCACTCAGTCCCTAAAACGTTCACCATCACTGATCTAGGGTTAATGTACCCTAGATGGTCTAAGAAATAGTGAAAAAAAAAATTGGTATCACCACGATCGTACTGAACCAAAGAATAAAGTAAAGAAAAAAGTATTTTTTTAAAATTTTTCCACATTTGGAATTTTTTTCCCAGCATCCCAATACATGGCAGGTAATAATAAATAACATCACAGGAAAGTAAAATTTGTTATGCACAAAATAAGCCCTCACACAGCTCTGTACACGGAAAAATGTCCTTAAAGAGTTAAGCCCCAAGTTTTTCTATTTTTCTGCCCAACACACCACATTGGGTATTGCCTGTAGAAGGGGGCAGGCAGGGTTCAGACTCTTGAGAATACTTTTCCCATATTGATTTTTGTGTTCTGCATCTTTCCTGAAAGATAATTTAATATTTTAATTTTAATTAAAGAATCTAGCTGTCACCTGCAAAACTTCCTCTGGGTTGTGGGGAACAATGCTTTCAATGTGTAATTCCTAAAAAGGAAGGAAAAAAAAATAAACTAACTCATCAATATATGCTGTCCTGTTTAAAAACAAAATCCAGACAATATTTTTTGAATGAGAAGGGCTAAGGGGATGTTACCAGAACCCCCCCCCCCCCCCCCCAGATGCTGCATCTTTTTCCAGACTGTTTAACCCTCCCCCTCTGCTCTCTCAGTACTTCTCCTCTCTCTACATGCTGTAATCGCTCAGCAGCAGAGGAAGTTTCATCACAAGGAATTGCTCATCCACAGTGTAACAGCCTGGTGGAGCTCTGGTAATAGCCCCCAGAGACCGCCTGACCGCCTGACTTATTAGCATAATTATACATGTTGATTTTAGAAAGAAGGAAGCCACTAATAACTAATATAAGAAGATTAACAATCACAGTGCTGTCTATGCATCCATAAGTAAGTGCCACTGGTTTACCATGCTGGATCTTGATGGTAGATTTCCTTCTAAATCAATAAAATAGATGAAAATGTAAACTGTTAAAACAATTTAAAAAAAATAACACAATTTACCATTTCAATGTTATATTTTAAGTTGTGTTTGTCACCAACTACATACTTTTCTTTAACAATGAATACTACATTTCTAAGACATAGTAACAGGCAATAGTGCTATATAGTACTATATCTCCTTTAAAATTTACACTTCATTCCAGTTCCTATTTTCATAAAAATGAAAAGAGCCAAGTTGAAAGCGTTATTCAAATACATAACCTCCAGCTTCTTTATTCACCTGGAGAGCTTGCCTACCCACAATGCACTAAGTGGATGATTAAAAAGAAATGGGGGCTTAACTGAGGGGTAAGCATAGTGTCCCTTGAGCTCCTCAGAGCACTGAACCATGAAGCTACAGCTGTCCTCCAAACAAGGCCGACATTCTTTATTTATTTGTCATGAAATATTTATAGGCGTTATGAAAGGTTTAAAATAATGTGTCTGGTTTTTTTCTCTCACTTTCCTCCTGCCCTCACACACTGTTTTCTAATGCATAAATAATTCTGGCCTGTGGACAGCAGGACAGCACAATTGGTGGGATATATCCGCTGTATCACATTATTTCTGCCTCAGAGAAAATATCATTTCTAGTAATTTTCTACACTTATACAATCTGCGTTGAAAGTAAATAATTGATGTATGAATTTAGGACTAAACTCCAACGCAATATGACTTTATGTCAAGGGTTATTCCCAGAAGATTTCAGCTAAATCATTTCACAAAATGGGTTATTTCAGTAGAAAAAAACTGTTTGAAATCATTTTAATGGAAAAATGGGACCTCTCTGTAGCATCTTTTTGATGAGTTTTTTTTGCATGGCTGGAAATAATATCAGGCAATCTACCCATTATGAAATTGAAAATGTTTCATTTTTGATCATAAATGGATTTTTTGTAGACTGACGCATTCATTTTTTCATTCTTGTTTTATTGTGATATTACATTTTGTGTGTGATAGGATGCCCACTGCTCTTCATCATAGTATCTTTTCCCTAAAGCACAATTATAGTTAAAATTGATTAATTTTTGTACTGAGAGCGAATTAGAGATACCATCAGTTAGATGTTAGAAATAGATGTTTTTGTTGTTCATCAATTTAAATATTTCAGATGGTTCTGATCAGTATCATAAAGATGGTAGACCATTATAAAAAATACTAATATTTTAAAAATTATTAACATATTGTAATTTATATGATATTCATAATTCCTTTAAATAAAATTTCTCTCTACTTGTCTCTGAGTAAAATATAACACATCTTAATGACTAGGTTATTTGAAATTTATATTTGTAGAAATGATTGTGCATTGAAAAACTATAATATTGTAGGCTAAATTATTAGGCTATAAATAATTATTAAAGGACTACCTTGAAACTAAGCTGCAAAAAAAACTTAGTAAGATCAATTTAAATAGGGCAGTTAATGTATCTTTTTTATTCTAAAACTAATAGTGAGCTTGGATTATGGAAGTACATCTCAAAATTCTTGGTTAAAGAACTTGGCTCCACATAGATGAGAATTTCAGACATAGGACCTATATCAATTGAATATCTTTTCCATTTGAAGAATAGATTGTCAATGAAACAATGAAAGATTACAAGAAGAGAGGTCTGGTGTACCCAAAAAGAATAGGGCAGCTGGTCCAATATATGAGGAACACTACCACGATACCGCGAGGAATACTACCGCCATAGAGTGAGGAACACAGCCGCCATAGAGTGAGAAACACTACCGCCACAAAGTGAGGAATACTGCCATGCAGTGAGGAACACAACCCCCATACAGTGAAGAACACTACAGCCTTATAGTGAGGGACACTACCGCTATAAAGTGAGGAACACTACCACCATACAGTGAGGTACACTAACACCATACAGTGAGGAACACTACAGCCATATATTGAGGAACACTACTGCCATACAGTGAGGAATACTACTGTCATACATTGAGAAACACCACCACCATAAAGTGAGGAACACTACAGCCACAAAGTAAGGAATACAGCCATACAGTGGGGAACACTACCGACATACAGTGAGGAATACTACTGACATACAGTGAGGAACACGACCGCCATAAAGTGAGAAACACTACCGCCATACAGTGAGGAACACAGCCATACAGTGAAGAATATAGCCATACACTAAGGAATACTACTGCCTTATGGGAAGGGACACTACCCCCATACAGTAAGGAACACTACTGCCATATATTGAGGAACACTACTGCCGTACAGTGAGGAATACTACTGTCAAACATTGATGAACACGACCTCAATACAGTGAGGAACACTACTACCATAAAGTGACGGGCAATACTGCCACATAGTGAAGAATACAGCCATACCGTGAGGAACAATACCGCCACATAGTGAGGGACACTACCCCCATACATTAAGGAACACTACCGCCATACAGAGAGGAACAGTATTGCTATACAGTGAGGAAGACTATTGCCATACAGTGAGGAACACTAATGCCATACAGTGAAGAATACAGCCATACAGTGAGAAACACTACCACCATACAGAGAGGAAGAGTATCGATATACAGTGATGAACTCTACCGCCCTACAGTGAGGAACACTACCGCCATACAGTGAAGAATACATCCATACAGTGGGGAACTCTACCACCATACAGTGAGGATAACTGCCGTCATACAGTGAGAAACACTACCGCCATACAGTGAGGAATACTTTCGCCATACAGTGAGGGACACTAGAGCCATACAGTAAAAAAAACACTACCGTCGTACAGTGAGGTACACTACCGCCATACAGTAAGGAAAACTAATGCCAAACACTGAGGAAGACTAGCGCCATGCAGTGTGCAACATTACCGCCATACAGTGAGGGACACTACCGCTATACAGTGAGGAACACTGCCGCCTACAGTGAGGGAAACTACCCCCATACAGTGAGCGGCACTACCCCCATACAGTGAGGAACACTATCCCCATACAGTGAGGGACACTACCGAAACACAATGAGGGACACTACCGAAACACAGTGAGGAACACTTCCCCCATAGAGTGAGAAAGACTACTGCCATACCGTGAGGAACACAGCCATTATACAGTGAGGGACATTAACGCCATACAGTGAGGAACACTACCACCATACAGTGAGGGACACTACCACCATACAGTGAGGGACACTACTGTACATAGGGAAGAAAACAGCCATTCAGTGAGGAACACTACCCCCATAAATTGAGGAACACTACCGCCATGCTGTGAGGAACACTACCGCCATACAGTGAGGGACACTTCTGTCACACAGTGAGGGACACTACTGCCATACAGAGAGAACCACTACCACCATACAGTGAGGAACATTATCACCAATCAGTGAAGAATACACCCATACAGTGAGGAATACTACCAACATACAGTGAGGAACACTACCTCTATACAGTGAGGAACACTACTGTCATATAGTAAGAAAAACTACTGCCATACAGTGACGGACACTACCCCATACAGTGAGCGTCACTACCCCCATACAATGAGGAACACTACCGCCATACAGAGAGGAACAGTATCGCTGTACAGTGAGGAACACTACCGCCATACAGTGAAGAATACAACCATACAGTGGGGAACACTACCGCCATAAAGTGAGGGACAATACTGTCACATAGTGAAGAATACAGTCATACCTTGAGGAACACTTTTGCCACACAGTGAGGGACACTACCCCCATACATTGAGGAACACTACCGCCATACAGAGAGGAAGAGTATCGCTATACAGTGAGGAACTCTACTGCTCTACAGTGAGGAACAATACCACCATACAGTGAAGAATACATCCATACAGTGGGGAACTCTACCGTCATACAGTAAAAAACACTACCGTCGTACAGTAAGGAACTCTACCGACATACAGTAAGGAAAACTAATGCCAAACACTGAGGAACACTAGCGCCATACAGTGTGCAACACTACCGCCATACAGTGAGGAACACTAACGCCATATAGTGAGGAACACTTCCGCCATACAGTGAGGGAAACTACCCCCATACAGTGAGCGGCACTACCCTCATACAGTAAGGAACACTATCCCCATAAAGTGAGGGACACTTCCGAAACACAATGAGGGACACTTCTCCCATAGAGTGAGGAAGACTACTGCCATACCATGAGGGATACAGCCGTTATACAGTTAGTAACACTAACGCCATACAAGGAGGAACACTACCGCGATAAAGTGAGGGACACTACCGCTATACAGTGAGGGACACTACTGTCACATAGGGAAGAAAACAGCCATTTAGTGCGGAACACTACCCCAACACAGTAAGGGACACTACCCCCATAAATTGAGGAACACTACCACCATACTGTGAGGAACACCACTGCCATACAGTGAGGGACACTACTGTCACACAATGAGGGACACTACCACCATACAGTGAGAACCACTACCACCATACAGTGAGGAACATTACCACCAATCAGTGAAGAATACACCCATACAGTGAGGAATACTACCAAAATACAGTGAGGAACACTACCTCTATACAGTGAGGAACACTACTGTCATACAGAGAAAAAAACTACTGCCATATAGTGAGGGACACTACCCCCATACAGTGAGTGTCACTACCCCCATACAGTGAGGAACACTATCGCCATACAGTGAGGGACACTACCGAAAGACAGTGAGTGACACTACCGAAACACAGTGAGGAACACTACCCACGTAGAGTGAGGAAGACTACTGCCATATGATGAGGGACACAGCCGCCATACAGTGAGGAACACTAACGCCATACAGTGAAGAACACTACCTCCATATAGGGAGGAACATTACCGCCACACAGTGAGCACCACTACCGCCATACAGAGAGGAACACTACCGCCATACCGTGAGGAACACTACTGTCATACAGAGAAAAAAACTACTGCCATACAGTGAGGGACACTGCCCCCATACAGTGAGTGTCACTACCCCCATACAGTGAGGAACACTATCGCCATACAGTGAGCGACACTAACGAAAGACAGTGAGGGACACTACCGAAACACAGTGAGGAACACTACCCACGTAGAGTGAGGAAGACTACTGCCATATGATGAGGGACACAGCCGCCATACAGTGAGGAACACTAACGCCATACAGTGAAGAACACTACCTCCATATAGGGAGGAACATTACCGCCACACAGTGAGCAACACTACCGCCATACAGAGAGGAACACTACCGCCATACCGTGAGGAACACTACTGCCATACAGTGAGTAGCAATACCGCCGTACAGTGAAGAACACTACCACCATACAGTAAAGAACACACCTATACAGTGTGTAACACTACTGCCATACGGTGAGGAACACTACCGCTATACAGTGTCCTTAATAATTGGATCACTGACTGAATTGCTTTTTTGTGCGGGCTATATCCAAAGGAGAAGGCAAATCTTGTCTCCTTTTCCTTTTTATCACCATTACTTTTAGCGATCCCCTTAGAATTGCAGGCTTTTTTCAAGCCCGATGAATTAGAGCTGTGGGATACCCTCTTTCCTACAAACTCACTTTTAACTCCTCAGCATAAATTTTGAAAATGCTCTCATTGCTGATCAATCTTTTTAAACATTGAAATTGACTGTATGGTAAAACCTCTTTTGTATGTCGGGAGTGAAAACTAGTTAGCAGCTGATGTCTGCAGAACACCACAAACCAATTTTAATCTTACATCCAAAAAACAGCTGTAAAGGACATGTTCATGGAGTTTTCCGTGTTCAAATACTGGATGAAATCCTAAAATTCTGACTCAGATCCTGCCCACACCATGAAGATGTTGTCCACATATCTCAAATAGAGCCTGTGTCCGTCAAATGGGTTGTCCATGGAAAAGACATATTTGCCTTCAAAACAGGCCAAAAATATGTTGACCAAGGTTCACTCCAAGGTTCTAGGGGAAAAGGGGTATATAAAATCTCAACATCAACTGATGTGAGATGATACCTTTGTTTCCATTCAAAATCCTGATAGTGGACAAAAAAGGCACTGGTGTCTTTTAAATATGAAATGATGCAAACCAAAGAAACCAGTTAAATACTGGGAAAGCGGTTCAGTGACTTAGCCAATGCCTGCCACTATCAGGCGACCTGGTGGAGTAGATAGTGACTTGTGTACCTTGGGGAGAAAGTAGCAACTAGGGTACTTAGGGTTTTGGGAAACAGTCTATTTGCCGTTTTCTTGGATAACACTCCTATAGCAACATTCTTTTTTTTTTTTTTTTAATAAATGTATTTTTTATAATACATTACATCACAACTGTGCTATAACTATGCATCATATAATACATTACATGTAAGCAAAGTATATTAATAACACATGATCGGCAATATACAGTATACAACAATATATTAGCTGTTTTGTAATATTTACATACTAAACAAATGTTGAATCTTGCATTGCTTCCAGTTACCTTCTACAGAGTCAAATCTGTTGTGATGCAATGTTCAATACGATTATATCCAAACTTATTCTTTATTTATTTCTTCTTTTTTTTTTTCCCCTGTAATCCCGCCCCCCCGCCACCCCGTAACTGGAAAGAGAGGAAAGAAACAAACCACAAGGAGAGAAGATGAAAAAAGAAAAAAGAAATACATAACCAGCCTCACAATGCTATAGGCCTCGCCTCTATTTAGTTACCCAAATCTTTTCCCATTCATTCAAGGTTCCATTGCGCATATAATATACTTTCTCATACTTTTCAACTTTTCTACATAGTGTCTCCCACTGCTGTAGTGTTGGCGACACAGTATTCTTCCAGTGTTTTGCTATAAGAACCTTGGCTAATAAAGAGAGTCTACATATAGTTGCAATGTACACTGGTCGCAGCTGAACACGTTGAGGACCAGTGTTCTTGCTGTCTGAGGTGCCCATTAATGTTTGCATTCTATGATGAACCCCTTCCCAAAAGCTCCTAATCTTTGGGCAGCTCCATACCATATGGTAAAACCCCGCTTCATTTGTCCCACATCTCCAGCAGGACGATTGTGCATGTTTGCCCGTCCTCGCTATTTTCCGGGGGGTGTAGTATAGTCGGTGTAGGTAGTTAAAGTATCCTGTGGTTCATATTAATCGTCGAGAGACATTTCTAAACATGCTATTCCATTGCTCTTGTGTCATTATTCCTAATTCTAATTCCCAATATTGTTGTGCTTTAAACCATTTATGTTGTGAATTCTCTATATGTAATATATTGTAAATTCTAGATATAGTGTATCTACCTTTCCAGTGTATCCAAATTTTATCTATCAATGTGTCTTTTTCCACTAAAAATCGTGTTTTGTTCTTAGATCCCCTGAATGCATCATTAATCGGCATGTAGTGAAAATAATATTTATTACCGACCCTGTATGTGCTTTTCAATTCCGAGAAAGGAATTAATTTACCATTTTTTAAACATGTGCGAGACCCTCGTGAGGCCCAGTGCGCACCAGTTGTGTCCAGCTTCCCTCATTTTCCATATTATACCATAGTGGTGTGCTTTCTATTCCCCCCTCTATTTTTCCTATTTGCCTGAGTGCTTTCCATGTCTCATTAATCATATTCAAGCTACCTATTCCAAGTTGACCTGACTCCATGATATCTATCCACTGATCATGTCCCTTTACCTTACCCCTCAAACTGTTAATCATCCCTGAGTCTTTCAACCTGTTAAAAAAACATATTCTCCCCGCCAAAAAATATAGTTTAAAATTGGGGATGGAAAGGCCACCTTCATTATATTTCTTATACAAAGAGTCTAGTTTAATCCTAACGTGTGTCCGCCCCCAAATTAGCTCATTTAGAAGCCGATCTATTAACCGAAAAAATTTATCATGAATCCATACTGGGGAGGCCGACAGGGCATACAAAAGTTGCGGGAGTATTATAATTTTAAGTAGGCCTACCCTGTCAGCTCTGGACAATGGTAATTTAGTCCATATTGACACTTTCCCCCTCAATTTATTAATAACCGTGACCACATTTAGTGTGACAAAATCCTCTAGCTTTGATGTAATTTTAAGCCCAAGGTATTCCAGCTCTGTTTGAGATTTTATCATTTTGTTAGGCCTAGGCCCATCTTGTGAGGAGTCTTCCAAGGGTAGTAGAACCATTTTCCCCCAGTTGATTTCCAGTCCAGATTTCCCTCCAAAGTCCTGAACAACCTGCATTACTTTGGGTATTGATATTTCTAAATTTTTTAAGCATAACAGAATATCGTCTGCGTACAGAATAATTTTGTCAGGTGCACCACCAACCCCAAAACCAATTATACTACTCTCTTCCGTGATTATCGCGGCCAGTGGCTCTAAAAATAAATTAAACAGCATAGGGGAGAGAGGACACCCCTGTCTTGTGCCCCTCCCTAATTTTACCTGTTCTAACCATTTCCCATTAACGTCAACTCTGCTGTGGGTTCGCTATATAGTAATTTTACACAGGATTCCTTACCAAAGCTGAACCTATCCATCATGGCCCATAAGAACGACCACTCCACCCTGTCGAAGGCCTTGGAAGCGTCCAAAGACAGGATGAAGTGGTCTCCCCCCGGTTCTCTCATTTGCACGTTCATAAACAGTCGATCAAAGTTATTAACTGTCGATCTCCCAGGCATAAATCCGCTTTGTTCTATATGTATCAGGTTGCTTATCAATGAGATCCATTATTTTCGCAAGGATCTTTATGTCCGTGTTAAGTAATGAAATAGGTCTGTACGAGTCACAGTCCAGTGTGTTCTTGTTTTTCTTTGGAATTAAGATCACTATGGCCTCCCTCATTGAACCCGGCAGGGAAGCTTTGTCTCTACTTGCCTTAAAAACTTCCAGGAGTATAGGCAGGGGGACATCCCCATATCTTCGGTAGATTTCAAAAGGGAGACCCTCTGATCCTGGAGTGGTATTACCCTTCATGGCACCCACTGCTTGCTTGAGATCGTCAAATGTCAATGGGGATTCCAACTCCCACTTCTGCTCCTCTGTTATTCCAGGAAGATTTAACCCCATAAGATATCGGTTGATGTCCTCTCTCCCAACCTCAATTTGGGATTTGTATAATTCCAAAAAGTATCTCTCAAAGACCTGTCTAGAAGATAAAGTGGGGACAGGAGACAAGAAAAAAGGGCGCTGGATGTGTAGGTTAACTCAGGATAGCTGGATATCAATAATTTGTATAGGTGTACACTCACCTTGTTGAGTTGCGCAAAATGGCACAACACATATAGCAGGTATTGTTAAAATTGGAGCGGTCTGCAGCCTCTTGGGGTTCCGGTGGGTTTACCCGTCCGGTGTGGGAACAGTGAGTTTCTCCGATATGGGTTTCTATTGGATATCCCCAATTCGATCAAAGAAAGTTTGGCGCGGTCCGTTCCGTTAGTATTTTTTATTATATATAAAATCAAAATATAATAAAAACATTAAAAGCAAAACGCGTTTCGAACCCGTAACGGGTTCTTCGTCAGTTGCATTACATGGTGTGTATTGGTAGCTCATATATAAAGCAATAGTGTTTGGTGGGTTGATGACCCGGTACCAGGTGACCTAGCAGTATTAACAATAGATTGCCGAACAATCAATGAGGGACTCCTCTAAAACAATCTAAAAACCACTAAAATTAACATTTTTTCTGAATATCATGGACATAAAATGCTGATCTATAGGTGAAAGAACCTTTATAGTGTATTGCTGTACTTAAATTGTGTTGATGGAGTGAATACCTTGCTGCATGATTACTCACTATCCGCTATGCAGTCTGGATCCTTAAAAAAACTACTAAAATGGCTTCCCTCTGATGTGAGAACTACAAGTACGGAAGAACATAGGGACCAAAATTTCTCCTACGGAGGCTTTGGGAGACCAAACTAGTTCCGTGGTTTTCACTTCAGAGTTTACTGGATAAGGTAAGTGGACTACTTGATATTGAATGCGCTGTGAAGAGCCTATAAACTTGTGTATGAGCCTATATAAATTGTGTGTTCAGATTTTAAACTAAAATCGTTTCTGTGACCTCATTTAGTCCATCGGGTTTTAAGGTTTTTAATCTGTAGATCCAGTATATTTCCCTTCTTTTTAAAACTTCGAATCTACTGGATATGTCTTCAGTTATGTGGTCTATTGGTATGATATTAAATAGAGATGAGCGAACACTAAAATGCTCGGGTACTCGTTATTCGAGACGAACTTTTCCCGATGCTCGAGTGCTCGTCTCGAATAACGAACCCCATTGAAGTCAATGGGAGACTCGAGCATTTTTCAAGGGGACCAAGGCTCTGCACAGGGAAGCTTGGCCAAACACCTGGGAACCTCAGAAAAGGATGGAAACACCACGGAAATGGACAGGAAACAGCAGGGGCAGCATGCATGGATGCCTCTGAGGCTGCTTAAACGCACCATTATGCCAAAATTATGGGCAACAGCATGGCCATGACAGAGTGACAGAATGAAGCTAGATAGCATCTAAAACATGCAATAATTGACCCTGACACTATAGGGGACGGCATGCAGAGGCAGCGGCAGCAGGCTAGAGAGTGTCATGGCGACATACCCTAAATGGACTCAGGCTTCAAACCAATGGGTGGCAGAGAGGAACCAAAGGAGGTGAGCAAGAAGTGCTCAAATAATATCGGTACATGATAAAAGTTTGCCAGTATATTTTGTGGATTACACAGCAGGGTGGCGACAAAGTTAACATGGAAGCCATGAAAACAACCCAAAATTCTGCCTGACACAGCTCGTTTGATAAGGGGACCATGTATGGAGGCAGTGAACTAGTAGTAGATTAAAGGTGCTGCAGTTAAAACTATGTTAGTTGGATCTTGGCATGGAGCTGGCGCTCCGCTGCCAGGCGAGCTTTCGCCAATCCAAGCCCCTGTCTCTAGGCTACTCCCCAAACAGCACTTCTAAGAACCTTTTGTATAAGATCAAGTGTAGTAGCGTTCTTATAAGTTTAGGATATGCCGGGTGAGGGGAATGTAAACAGATGCGCAAGAAGCGCATGATGCGCATGGAGCTGGCGCTCCGCTGCCAGGCGAGCTTTCGCAAATCCAAGCCCCTGTCTCTAGGCTACTCCCCAAACAGCACTTTTGTATAAGATCAAGTGTAGTAGCGTTCTTATAAGTTTAGGATATGGCGGGTGAGGGGAATGTAAACAGATGCGCAAGAAGCGCTGAAATAATATCCCTAAATGGTAAAAGTTTGCAAGTATATTTTGTGGATTACACAGCAGGGTGGCGACAAAGTTAACAACTTTGATGTGGAATCCATGAAAACAACCCAAATTTCTGCCTGACACACCTCGTTTGATAAAGGGACGATGTATGGAGGCAGCTATATGGACGACTTTTGGAGGTAGGAATGGAGACAACGTGTGGAGGCTGCTATGGAGACAATTTAATTTGGATAGTGCCTGTATGTGGCAGTCCCAAACATTTTTCAAACCAGAGGAGCAGGTAGGTGGCCCTCCAGTAAAATGGGATAGATTGAGTGCCTGTATGTGGCAGTCCCAAAAATTGTTCAAACCAGAGGAGCAGGTAGGTGGCCCTCCAGTAAAATGGAATAGATTGAGTGCCTGTATGTGGCAGTCCCAAAAATTGTTCAAACCAGAGGAGCAGGTAGGTGGCCCTGCAGTAAAATGGAATAGATTGAGTGCCTGTATGTGGCAGTCCCAAAAATGTTTCAAACCAGAGGAGCAGGTAGGTGGCCCTCCAGTAAAATGGGATAGATTGAGTGCCTGTATGTGGCAGTCCCAAAAATGTTTCAAACCAGAGGAGCAGGTAGGTGGCCCTCCAGTAAAATGGGATAGATTGAGTGCCTGTATGTGGCAGTCCCAAAAATGTTTCAAACCAGAGGAGCAGGTAGGTGGCCCTCCAGTAAAATGGAATAGATTGAGTGCCTGTATGTGGCAGTCCCAAAAATTGTTCAAACCAGAGGAGCAGGTAGGTGGCCCTCCAGTAAAATGGGATAGATTGAGTGCCTGTATGTGGCAGTCCCAAAAATGTTTCAAACCAGAGGAGCAGGTAGGTGGCCCTCCAGTAAAATGGAATAGATTGAGTGCCTGTATGTGGCAGTCCCAAAAATTGTTCAAACCAGAGGAGCAGGTAGGTGGCCCTCCAGTAAAATGGAATAGATTGAGTGCCTGTATGTGGCAGTCCCAAAAATTGTTCAAACCAGAGGAGCAGGTAGGTGGCCCTGCAGTAAAATGGAATAGATTGAGTGCCTGTATGTGGCAGTCCCAAAAATGTTTCAAACCAGAGGAGCAGGTAGGTGGCCCTCCAGTAAAATGGGATAGATTGAGTGCCTGTATGTGGCAGTCCCAAAAATGTTTCAAACCAGAGGAGCAGGTAGGTGGCCCTCCAGTAAAATGGGATAGATTGAGTGCCTGTATGTGGCAGTCCCAAAAATGTTTCAAACCAGAGGAGCAGGTAGGTGGCCCTCCAGTAAAATGGAATAGATTGAGTGCCTGTATGTGGCAGTCCCAAAAATTGTTCAAACCAGAGGAGCAGGTAGGTGGCCCTCCAGTAAAATGGGATAGATTGAGTGCCTGTATGTGGCAGTCCCAAAAATGTTTCAAACCAGAGGAGCAGGTAGGTGGCCCTCCAGTAAAATGGAATAGATTGAGTGCCTGTATGTGGCAGTCCCAAAAATTCTTCAAACCAGAGGAGCAGGTAGGTGGCCCTCCAGTAAAATGGAATAGATTGAGTGCCTGTATGTGGCAGTCCCAAAAATTGTTCAAACCAGAGGACCGGGTAGGTGGCCCTCCAGAAAAATGGAATAGATTGAGTGCCTGTATGTGGCACTCACAAAAATTGTTTCAAACAGAGGACCGGGTAGGTGGCCCTCCAGAAAAATTAAATGCATGAAGTATAGCAAGAGCCAGTGGGCCCTGTCAAAAAATAGCCATTTTCCTCTGCTTTACTGTACAAAGAGGAGGAGAAGGAGGAAAATGAGGAGGAGGAGGAGGAGTGGATCAATTATTCAGGTTGAGCTTCCTTCACCTGGTGGAGATTGGAAATTCTGAGAAATCCAGCCTTTATTCATTTTAATAAGCGTCAGCCTGTCAGCGCTGTCAGTCGACAGGCGTGTACGCTTATCGGTGATGATGCCACCAGCTGCACTGAAAACCCGCTCGGACAAGACGCTAGCGGCAGGGCAGGCAAGAACCTCCAAGGCGTACAGCGCCAGTTCGTGCCACATGTCCAGCTTTGAAACCCAGTAGTTGTAGGGAGCTGTGTGATCATTTAGGACGATGGTATGGTCAGCTACGTACTCCCTCACCATCTTTCTGTAAAGATCAGCCCTACTCTGCCGAGACTGGGGACAGGTGACAGTGTCTTGCTGGGGTGACATAAAGCTGGCAAAAGCCTTGTAAAGCGTACCCTTGCCAGTGCTGGACAAGCTGCCTGCTCGCCTACTCTCCCTCGCTACTTGTCCCGCAGAACTACGCACTCTGCCGCTAGCGCTGTCAGAAGGGAAATACTGTTTCAGCTTGTGCACCAGGGCCTGCTGGTATTCATGCATTCTCACACTCCTTTCCTCTGCAGGGATGAGAGTGGCAAGATTTTGCTTGTACCGTGGGTCCAGGAGAGTGAACACCCAGTAATCGGTGCTGGAATAAATTCTTTGAACGCGAGGGTCACGGGATAGGCAGCCTAGCATGAAATCTGCCATATGCGCCAGAGTACCAACGCGTAAGAATTCACTCCCCTCACTGGCCTGACTGTCCATTTCCTCCTCCTCCAACTCCTCCAACTCCTCTTCTTCTGCCCATACACGCTGAACAGTGAAGGACTCAACAATGGTCCCCTCTTGTGTCTCGCCAACATTCTCCTCCTCTTCCTCCTCATCCTCCTCCACCTCCACCTCCTCCGATATGCGCTGAGAAACAGACCTCAGGGTGCTTTGGCTATCAACAAGGGAATATTCTTCCCCCGTCTCTTGTGACGAGCGCAAAGCTTCCGACTTCATGCTGACCAGAGAGTTTTTCAACAGGCCAAGCAGCGGGATGGTGAGGCTGATGATGGCGGCATCGCCACTGACCATCTGTGTTGACTCCTCAAAGTTACTCAGCACCTGACAGATATCAGACATCCACGTCCACTCCTCATTGTAGACTTGAGGAAGCTGACTGACCTGACTACCAGTTCTGGTGGAAGTTGACATCTGGCAGTCTACAATCGCTCTGCGCTGCTGGTAAACTCTGGATAACATGGTCAGTGTTGAATTCCACCTCGTGGGCACGTCGCACAACAGTCGGTGAGCGGGCAGTTGGAGGCGGCGCTGCGCTGCCCTGAGAGTGGCAGCATCTGGGCTGGACTTCCTGAAATGCGCACAGATGCGGCGCACCTTCGTGAGCAAATCAGACAGATTGGGGTATGTCTTGAGGAAACGCTGCACTATCAGATTTAACACATGGGCCAGGCATGGCACATGTGTCAGTCTGCCGAGTTGCAGAGCCGCCACCAGGTTACGGCCGTTGTCACACACAACCATTCCCGGCTTGAGGTTCAGCGGTGCCAGCCACAGATCAGTCTGCGCCGTGATGCCCTGTAATAGCTCTTGGGCGGTGTGCCTTTTGTCGCCTAGGCTCAGCAGTTTGAGCACCGCCTGCTGTCGCTTAGCGACGGCACTGCTGCTGTGCCTAGAGCTACCGACTGATGGCGCCGTGCCCACGGATGGTAGTTCGGAGGAGGAGGTGGAGGAGGGGTGGGAGGAGGAGGAGGCATAGTAGGCCTGAAACACCTGGACCGAGGTAGGCCCCGCAATCCTCGGCGTCGGCAGTATATGAGCAGCCCCAGGGTCAGTCTCGGTCCCAGCCTCCACCAAGTTAACCCAATGTGCCGTCAGCGATATATAGTGGCCCTGCCCGGCAGCACTCGTCCACGTGTCCGTGGTCAGGTGGACCTTGTCAGAAACGGCGTTGGTCAGGGCACGGATGATGTTGTCTGACACGTGCTGGTGCAGGGCTGGGACGGCACATCGGGAAAAGTAGTGGCGGCTGGGGACCGAATACCGAGGGGCGGCCGCCGCCATGAGGTTGCGAAAGGCCTCGGTCTCTACTAGCCTATAGGGCAGCATCTCCAGGCTAAGCAATCTGGAGATGTGCACATTAAGGGCTTGGGCGTGCGGGTGGGTTGCACTATATTTGCGTTTCCGCTCCAGCGTCTGGGGTATGGAGAGCTGAACGCTGGTGGATGCTGTGGAGGATCGTGGAGGCGACGATGGGGTTTTTGGGCCAGGGTCCTGGGCAGGGGGCTGACTAGCAGCTGACACAGGGGAAGGAGCAGTGGTGTGCACGGCCGGAGGTGAACGGGCTTGTTGCCACTGAGTGGGGTGCTTAGCATTCATATGCCTGCGCATACTGGTGGTAGTTAAGCTAGTAGTGGTGGAACCCCTGCTGAGCCTGGTTTGGCAAATGTTGCACACCACAGTCCGTCGGTCATCCGGTGTTTCCTTAAAGAACCTCCACACTTCTGAAGATCTAGCCCTCGCCGCAAGAGCCCTCACCACGGGAGCTTCACTAGTTGACAGTGGCGCTGATGCACCAGCTCTGGCCCTGCCTCTCCGTCTGGCCCCACCACTGCCTCTTCCAACCTGTTCAGGTCGAGGACTCTCCTCCGTCTCAGAAGCACTGTGTTCACCCGGCCTCTCAACCCAGCTTGGGTCTGTCACCTCATCATCCTCCGATCCCTCAGTCTGCTCCCCCCTCGGACTTCCTGCCCTGACAACAACTTCCCCACTGTCTGACAACCGTGTCTCCTCATCGTCGGACACCTCTTTACACACTTCCACTACGTCAAGAAGGTCATCATCACCCACAGACTGTGACTGGTGGAAAACCTGGGCATCGGAAAATTGCTCAGCAGCAACCGGACAAGTGGTTTGTGACTGTGGGAAGGGTCCAGAAAACAGTTCCTCAGAGTATGCCGGTTCAAATGCCAAATTTTCCTGGGAGGGGGCAGACTGGGGGGGAGGAGGCTGAGGTGCAGGAGCTGGAGGAGTGGGGATTTCGGTGACATGGGTGGACTGCGTGGAAGACTGACTGGTGGTGGACAAATTGCTCGAAGCATTGTCAGCAATCCACGACATCACCTGTTCGCACTGTTCTGGCCTCAACAGTGCTCTACCACGAGTCCCAGTAACTTCAGACATGAACCTAGGGAGTGTAGCTCTGCGGCGTTCCCCTGCTCCCTCATCAGCAGGTGGTGTCTCACCCCGCCCAGGACCACGGCCTCTGACCCCTGCAGTAGTTGGACGCCCACGTCCCCGCCCTCGTCCTCTACCCCTAGCCCTGGGGTTAAACATTTTTAAAATGAGAGTTATAACTTTTTTTTTTTTTTTACTTTTTTTTTTTTTTTTTGTGTGTTTTTTTTGTGTTTTTTGTTTTTTTTTGTGTTTTTTGTTTTTTTTTGAGTTTTTAGAACCAAACAATCCTATCCTATTGCTATGGCTATTTTCTAGCCAAGTATCAAAGGAAGCACACTACTATGCCAGATGAGATGACACTGAGTTATTGCCTAATAGAAATCCAACCCCTACTGAATTTTGCCACTTCAGCCTTTGCTATGGATATGTGCGCCACTAAGCGCAGAACACAGCGGTCGCAAGTCTCACTACAAATTGCTCAGAATTGGCAAGTACATGCACTGCAGAAACTACAGCCACCAGCAGATCAACCAGAAATCAAATATATAGAACGCTACTGTAGGCTTCAAGAAGCTATTTGTATTCTCCTATGGCTATTTTCTAGCCAAGTATCAAAGGAAGCACACTACTATGCCAGATGAGATGACACTGAGTTATTGCCTAATAGAAATCCAACCCCTACTGAATTTTGCCACTTCAGCCTTTGCTATGGATATGTGCGCCACTAAGCGCAGAACACAGCGGTCGCAAGTCTCACTACAAATTGCTCAGAATTGGCAAGTACATGCACTGCAGAAACTACAGCCACCAGCAGATCAACCAGAAATCAAATATATAGAATGCTACTGTAGGCTTCAAGAAGCTATTTGTATTCTCCTATGGCTATTTTCTAGCCAAGTATCAAAGGAAGCACACTACTATGCCAGATGAGATGACACTGAGTTATTGCCTAATAGAAATCCAACCCCTACTGAATTTTGCCACTTCAGCCTTTGCTATGGATATGTGCGCCACTAAGCGCAGAACACAGCGGTCGCAAGTCTCACTACAAATTGCTCAGAATTGGCAAGTACATGCACTGCAGAAACTACAGCCACCAGCAGATCAACCAGAAATCAAATATATAGAACGCTACTGTAGGCTTCAAGAAGCTATTTGTATTCTCCTATGGCTATTTTCTAGCCAAGTATCAAAGGAAGCACACTACTATGCCAGATGAGATGACACTGAGTTATTGCCTAATAGAAATCCAACCCCTACTGAATTTTCCCACTTCAGCCTTTGCTATGGATATGTGCGCCACTAAGCGCAGAACACAGCGGTCGCAAGTCTCACTACAAATTGCTCAGAATTGGCAAGTACATGCACTGCAGAAACTACAGCCACCAGCAGATCAACCAGAAATCAAATATATAGAATGCTACTGTAGGCTTCAAGAAGCTATTTGTATTCTCCTATGGCTATTTTCTAGCCAAGTATCAAAGGAAGCACACTACTATGCCAGATGAGATGACACTGAGTTATTGCCTAATAGAAATCCAACCCCTACTGAATTTTGCCACTTCAGCCTTTGCTATGGATATGTGCGCCACTAAGCGCAGAACACAGCGGTCGCAAGTCTCACTACAAATTGCTCAGAATTGGCAAGTACATGCACTGCAGAAACTACAGCCACCAGCAGATCAACCAGAAATCAAATATATAGAACGCTACTGTAGGCTTCAAGAAGCTATTTGTATTCTCCTATGGCTATTTTCTAGCCAAGTATCAAAGGAAGCACACTACTATGCCAGATGAGATGACACTGAGTTATTGCCTAATAGAAATCCAACCCCTACTGAATTTTCCCACTTCGGTCTTTGCTATGGATATGTGTGCCACTAAGAGCTAAACACAACGGTAGCAAGTCCCCCTGCTAATTCCTCACAAAATGGTAAAAGATGCAAATTAAAATAAAAAAAGTAGAACGTTATTGTAGCCCTAAGAAGGGCTGTTGGGTTCTTTGAGAATCACTCCTGCCTAACAGTAAGCTAATAGAACACCCTAACGCTTTCCCTGACCAGCAGCAGCTCTCTCCCTAGCGGCATCCAGAGACAGAATGATCCGAGCAGCGCGGCCAGCGGCTAGTCTATCCCAGGGTCACCTGATCTGGCCAGCCAACCACTGCTATCGACGTGTAAGGGTACCACGTCATGCTGGGTGGAGTGCAGAGTCTCCTGGCTTGTGATTGGCTCTGTTTCTGGCCGCCAAAAAGCAAAACGGCGGGAGCTGCCATTTTCTCGAGCGGGCAAAGTATTCGTCCGAGCAACGAGCAGTTTCGAGTACCCTAATGCTCGACCGAGCATCAAGCTCGGACGAGCATGTTCGCTCATCTCTAATATTAAACTTTCCTTCATTTTTATGTTTTATCTCCAAGTGTCTCGACAGGCTGTGTTTTTTATTTCCATGACTGATGTTAAAACGATGTTGGTTCTGCCTGCAATGTAGGGGTTGAGTTGTTCTGCCAACATATTGTATTCCGCACTGGCATTCAATGAGGTGTACGACAAAGCTTGTCTGACAATTCATGTTCATATTAATACTGAATGTTTCTCCCGTTGATTTTGAGTGGAACATGTCTGAATTATGTCTGATAGTTTCACAGCATAGGCATATTTTTTTGTTACATCTCGAGACTTTTGTGTTGCTCATTATGGTCTTTGTATGATTCGTTTTCCTATGCTGTTTAGGAATGCTGGGGGCTAGCCGTTGTTTTAAAGTTTTGGCCCTTCTGTAAGTAAACTGTGGATTTTTTGAAATATTTTTTTCTAAATAAGGGTCATTCAAAAGGATATGCCAATGTTTTCTAATTATGGTTTCTATCTCTTTATGGTTGGTAGTATATGTTGTGATGAACCTGGTGTTATTACTGTTATCCTTTTTTACTTTTTCCTTCACAGATTGTAGGCACTCCTCTTGGCTTTTTTGGCTTGCTTTTTGTTTAGCGTTGGTGACTATTTCTTTTGGATATTTTTTCTCCAGGAGTCTGTCCTCAATTATTTTTGCTTGCTTCACATACGTGTCCATATCTGTGCAGTTCTTCCTTATCCGTACGAACTGGCTATAGGGGATATTGCGTTTCCAATTTTTATGGTGATTACTTCGTAAGTTTAAATAGCTATTTGTATCCACTGACTTAAAAAATGTTTCAGTGATGATCTTGTTGCCTCTATGACCAATTTTGAGGTCCAAAAATTCAATGGTGTCTTTTTGTATATTCAAGGTAAGTTTTATACCGCATTTGTTGTTATTTATTACATCACAATAGTTATTAAGGGAGATTTGATCTCCTTTCCATATCAGGAACAGGTCGTCTATAAATCTATAGTATACCACTAGATTTCCCTTATGATGTTCCTTGGGGGTAATAAAGATATTTTTGAAAATTCCCATGACCAGGTTTGCATATGCAGGTGCAACCTTCGTACCCATAGCGGTACCACATATTTGATGGTATGTGGTGCCGTTATACATAAAGTAATTATTCCGTAATATAAATTGTAAGCATTCTATCAGATAGATTCTTTGGTCTTCTTTCATGTTGATATCGCTTTCCAACATTTGTTCTATACAGGCCAAACCGATATCGTGGTCGATGTTACTGTATAATGCAGTTACATCCATCGTGGCGTATATGTATTTGTCTTCCCATTTTATATCTTGGAGTTTGTCTATAAGGTCTCCTGAATCTTTGATGTGGCTAGGTAGTTTTATTACGTATGGCCGTAAAAACAGATCCATGTAATGGGATAAGTTACTTGTCAGACTGTTTACATTAGAAACAATATGGCGACCAGGGGGTTTTGTGGGATGCTTATGAATTTTGGGGAGATGGTAAAAATACGGTTTACTCGGTTGAATTATGGAAGACCTGTCTGATCTGTCCTTCCTCTGTTATTATGGTGCCCGTGGTGTCCTGTATCTGTTCTATTTTATTATTCTTTCCTTGCTCTTGAATGATCTCTGAAAGGACTTTACCTGGTTTGCCTGATTCGCAAAAACAGTTCTGCCCCCTAAAGAAGATCCCCTGTTGTGCTTTGTATTCCAGATGGTCAGTATATTCCTGCTTCTTCTTACGTAGCTCTTGGCTTCTTGTCAACGTAGGGTTACTATTATTTAACTGCTCTAGCTCGTGTATACATCTCTTCAACTCTATTTTCCTTTTCTTAAATATGTTTTTTGTGTTTGCAATTTCCCTGCGCCACCATCCCCTTATACAGCCCTTCAGTGCATCCCACACTATCCCTACCTCTGCTGAGTTCACATTGCATTCCCAAAATTCCAGCACTTCCCTTCTGAAACAGTCGTCCCGTATGACGATGACCGTCATCCAATGTGGGTTTAATCTGAAGGGGTGTCTGCACCTGTCCTCATTGCCTTGAAAATTCAAGTCTACTATCATCATGGAGTGATCCGATTGGCTGGCAGGGCAATATTTCATGTGTTTCACGTAGCTTACTGCTTCTTTATTTGCTACTGTTATGTCAATCCTAGACATCACTGTGTGAGCCCTAGAAAAACAGGAATATCCCCTCTTTTCCCCGTACAGGTGCCTCCATATATCTACCCATCCTACCTCCCGGCAGAATTTCATCAGAGGAGTGTTTGAACTCTGCTGCAGATCGGTTCCCCTATTCACATTAATCCTATCCAGTAGGGGATTAAACACACAGTTAAAATCACCACAAACATATACGGGGTGTCCCTGCCTGGAGGAGAAAAAGGTCAAAATTTTTCCGAACAGGGATATAGTAAATGGTGGGGGGATATACACAAAAATAAGTACACATACTATACCCTGAAATTTACCATGTAGAAATATATATCTGCCTTCCTCATCCATTTCTGAGGAGTATATTTCGCAGTCAATGTTTCTGTGTATATATACGCTAACACCCCTTGAGTAGGTTGAGAACACCGAATGATATTCATTGCCTGCCCATTTCTTTCTTGCCTTCTCCACTGTTTCCTTATTCAAATGTGTTCCGAGCAGGCATATTATAGCCGGTAAGTGTGGTTGGATGATGTCGAACACTATACGTCTTTTAATCTTGTCTCCTAGGCCCCTAACATTCCATGTCACTATAGTTAGCATATGTGCTTAGCCAAAAAAAAAAGAAAAAAAAAAGAAAGAGAGAAGAAAAAAAAAAAAAGACCCAAAGACCCCCCTTACCCAACATTAATGTACCAAGATCCTCTTGTGGTACACCTACCATGGGTAGACCCTCTGCCCCCCCTCTCCATCCCTCCAGTCAAACCTACTACTTGAATTAAAGGCCTTTTGATTCTGCCCACCTCATTCCCTCTTCTGCACTTTCAAAAAAAGGGATTTTTCATCATATATGACCCTAAATTGGGTGGGAAGAGTAGGGAATAAGCAATTCCTGCCTGTGCTAGTCGTTTTTTCAATTCAGAAAAACCTCTTCATTTCATCATTGTTTGTTTTGAGTAGTCAGGGTAAGCAGATATTTTGTTACCATCAAACATGTGATTGTGAAGTTCCCTTATTATCGTGTCTCTGTCCTTTGATAACAGGATTTTACATATTATTGAGCAAGGGTAGTTCCCTGGTATAGGCCTTTTCCCTGGAATGCGATGTGCACGTTCGACACAAAACAAGGGGGAGAGGCACTGGGTACCCACTGTGTCCTGTAAAAAATAACCATTTCTGTACAAATTGAGCAGTGTCCTTCAGTTCCATCCCCTTTATGAAGCCTATTAGTCTAATATTCGCTCTTCTGGAGCGATCCTCCATGTCAACCTCCCTGTTTTGTAATTCCTTGTTTTCGGCTTTTAACTTGTCTATTGTTTGCTTGTTATGTGTGTTTGCTTTTTCCAGCTTGTCAATTATGTTGTCTTGTAAGCCTATTCTATCTTTTAATTTGGTTAAATCGTCTCTTATTAAACGTACATCACTTCTGGTCTCAGCCAGTTGTGTAGAGATGTTTTCCATCATTGGGTTAATTTTATTTACTACAGACAATATTTCCTCCCAGATTGGGGGGTTTCCAGCGAGTGTGGGGGAGTCACCCTCCTCCCTTTCTGTCCCTGGAGCATTGGTTTTAGTCTCAACCTCCCTGCTTCCCTTTTGTGTTTTGGACGGCGTAGTTTTTAAAAACTTGTCAATCTTAGGGGGGTTTTTATCTTTCGGGGAGCTTTGTCCCGTTGATTACCTGGATGCGTTTTTTGGTGGCATTTTATCAATTTACCAATTTGTCATACAAGTTCTACTTAATCTTAACCTAGTTGACTTACTTTGTCCCTGTACCAATGTAGGAACTTTTTTTTTTATAATTGCAGTTGGACCAACTCAAGACCCAACAATGGTCCTACTAAATGTTCGAGAGGGGGCAAGGCTTACAGTGCACGTTTATTGTTCTTGTTCACAATTTTACCTAGGCCTAGCTAAATACCGTATTTTCCGGACTCTAAGGCGCACTTAAAAGCCTTGGATTTCCGTGGAAATCCAAAGTGCGCCTTATAGTCCGGTGCGCCCTATGTATGGCACAGGGCACAGGGCAGCGGACCATACTTACATAGGTCCCCGCTACCGGAGACCGGAGACAGCAGATCTCCAGCGGGAACTGCAGACCACGCGGCATGAACAACTTCTGCCGCGTGGTCTGCAGTTCCCGCTGGAGATCTGCTGTCTCCGGTAGCGGGGACCTATGTAAGTATGGTCCGCTGCCCTCCTCCACCTCCCAGCTCACCTTCCCCGCTCACCTTCCCCGCGTTCCCCGTCGCGTCCCGTCGGGTCTCCGCCACGCCCCCGGACCTCCGCCACGCCCCCGGACCCCGCGCCTTATAGTCCGATGCTCCTTATATATGGAATTATTACATATATAAGGCGCATCGGACTAATGCGCCTTATAGTCCGGTGCGCCTTATAAGGCGAAAAATACGGTACTGTGAACTTAGGTATTTGTCACCTGTATCAACACTTATGTCCAGTCTAGAACTGGGCGTATTTAATTGATACTTATTATATCAGCCGTGAGGTCGAGATCGAATTTCAGATTGATATGTACTAAATACCCTTATAACAGTAAACAGATTACTCTCTCTTTGCATAAGACAGCAATTATCTCCAGTGGACCTAGCGACAAATACGGCAGTTGATGTCGAGTTTGACGGAAAATAGATTAGTCCATGTTATACATTAGAAAGCTGGTCAGACACAAAAATGAGAGTTTTTAGTAGGTTAAGTCCTGCAAAGGGTTGACGCTCCCAAGCGTCTATCATTCCTGGCTTGAGCTGCAAGAGATGTTGGTGAACTGTTAACAAGTAAGCGGTGCTTGCAGATGTTAGCCTGAGTTAGTCCACTGGAAAAAAAAAGAAGCTCAAGTACTAAGCAGACAAGGATGTTATTAAGCTTTAAGCCACCAGAAATGCTAGCAGTCCAGTATCTCCGCCAACACTAAGAGTCCCGAATGTTCACAACCTCACAGTACCACCCTGTTGGCAGGTATACTTGGAGAGTAGATGTTAGCAGAAGTTAGCGGAAATTAGACAGGGTTGAAGCTCAAGGCTCATTCCAGACAAGTTAGCTATGCAGACTCTCCAGAGCATTGAGAGAGATTGGCAGCGTATGCAAAACAAGGCGTTTCTTCAAAAGCCAAAATCACCACTGGCCATATACGTACATCTCCAACAAGAAGATCCCTCAATAGGCATACCAAACACTCAGCTTGTCTCACATTGACAAATAAGGAACCATATTCGCAATCAGCGCCAAGCGTCTCAACCTCCCTTCCTATAGCAACATTCTTACTTAGCAGGGTCTGTAAGTGTGATAGAATTTTTTTCATGGGATTTTTTTTTATAAAGGAGTGTAGGTCTTGGTACACCGAAAAGTCTTTTAGCCTCGGACACATAATACTCACAAAACATAATAATCAGATTGCTTGAATTATCAGCTGGCTTAATTATGATGTCTTGAGGGGACTTCAGGTAAGCCAAAGCTTTCTTTTCTTTCTCAGTAAGGTGAATAAACCAGGGCTTTCATATCCTCAAGAACGCTCTATCTTAATCTATCGATAGAAGAGTCGGTCGACAAAAGCGGACAATATGTGGACTTCTAGGAATTCAGTCCGTACATCATCCTATGTGTCTATTTTTCTATCAGTGATGCTAAGTAACAATTCAATGTCTGATAACTCAACAGGGGTAGATTGCGTCAGGAAAAGAAACCCAAGGGACCTATGGTCTTTCCTCTTCCTTATGTAACTCAAAAATGTTTTTTTTTATCACAAAATAATTTCTTCAGACCAAGTTTACGTTTGGCTTTAAACAGGTCCATTTCAAAGTCTATGGGATGTCAGGGGTCAACAATTGGAAAGTTAAGTCCCTTAGATAAGAGTGAGGTACAGTCAGATTAATAATATTAGTGGGCATAAAAAAAGTGTCACCTGTTGTTTCTATAGCCTCAACACCTGTTTTCTCTTCTGTTGGCTGCTCCCACCTCTTCTTCTTCCTCCCTTTGCCCCATCATATCTTTCTTCTAAAAGGAAACTGTTAGGTTCTTTTGTTGGTTTGATCACTCTTTTTTTGACTCTTCTTTATGGTCTTTTGCTGGTAGCCCCGTCCGAGAGACTCGAGTCAGAGTTAGTGGTCCAGAGTTATCGTACTTTTATCCTTCTTCTCTGAAATTTCCTCCTATTTTGTTTTATTTTAGGACATTTTGTCCATTTTGTCCCGAGAGATAGCAAGTTTTCACTCTAGTCGCTTTAACAACATTTGCCATTGGTTCTCATTCAATCTTATACATAGCTCTGTTTTTGCCCTACATAACTCCGCAGTTTCAGACACATAATCCTGTTCATTCCTTTGGAGTTCTAGATGCATCAGGATGAGGGAATGTTGTAGATGTAAAGACTTTCATTCCGATATAAATTCAATGCCATCTTTGTATTGTGCTGCCTCTTTAAAATCTTGTAGTCCTCATGGGACTGGACTACAATCATCAAATTTTGTGGTTGTGGGCACGCTCAAAAAACGGTTTCAGAAATGAATTATATACGATTTTAATTTCTAACGAATAACAGACAGTTAGTTCTTTTAAAATTACAGCAAACAGTTAATTTAAAATTGTAACAGACAGTGTAGCGTTATCCACAAATGTACATTATGTACACCTTGGTGTCTAATCGTGGGGTACAGGGACTTGGTTGGTCCTTTTCTTATAATACCCCTCCTCGTGGAAACATATGTACTGTGTAAACCTATACAATATAAGTGTAAACTTATACAATCTAATGTCCCAAATGAGTTCTAAGCAAAAGGATATAAAAACTTGGTTGATCCTTGTCTGTTTAGTTCTTCTGATGGGTGTACACCAAAAATATGAACAACAGATCGTTTTTATACGTTTTTTAGACAGTTCGAATAGGCTTGTTTATGGATATTGTTGTATGAAAATTTGAACACTCACGGTTAGTTGACAGCGACTGATATGGATGCCCCTGTGTTCGTATTGCTGCTTTTGGTATGCAGGAGTGACCAAACGCCAAATGCTGTGTGGATTGTTTGTTGGCCGTTTTCCACGTGTGATGGCGTCTGTGGGTGCCGTCCAGGAATGCTGTCAGGAGATGGTTACTCAGACGTTCCTATTTCACCGTGCGGCTTCTCCTCTCACAGTTCGGACTGAGTTACTTCCATTGTTTGTTACGGACAGTGTTGTACTCGTCGGTGGGTAAAATCGCATCAGCCAATGCTCTGAATAGTTGGTTTCAGTTTCATAGTTTCATAGTTTATACGGTTGAAAAAAGAGACTTGTCCATCAAGTTCAACCAAGGAAGGGATTTAGGGGAAACAATCCTATGTAGCATAACAATCAATGTTATTTAGGTGTAAAAAGGCATCTAGACCCTTCTTGAAGCTCTCCGCTGTCCCTGCTGTGACCAGCACCTGAGGCAGGCTATTCCACAGATTGACATTTCTCATAGTAAAAAAGCCCTGTCGCCTCCGGTGATTAAACCTTGGTTTCTCCAAACGGAGACAGTGCCCCCTCGTCTTTTGATTTGATTTAATCTGGAACAACTTACCACCATATTTTTTGTATGGACCATTCATATATTTATATAAATTAATCATGTCCCCTCGTAGTCGTCTCTTTTCCAGACTAAATAAATCTAGTTGTTTTAATCTTTCCTCCATACCCCTTATCATTTTTGTGGCTCTACGTTGAACCCTCTCCAGCTCCAGGGCATCCTTTTTATGGACCGGTGCCCAGAACTGGACAGCATATTCCAGGTGTGGCCGAACCAGTGCCTTGTATAGTGGTAATATTACATCCCTATCACGAGAGTCCATTCCACTTTTGATACATGACATGATCCTACTAGCTTTAGAGGCAGCTGATTGACATTGCATGCTGTTATTCAATTTATGATCTACTAGTACCCCCAGGTCCTTCTCAACAAGGGACTCTCCCAGATTTACTCCCCCAAGGACATATTTTGCCTTTGGATTATTGGCCCCCAGGTGCATAACCTTACATTTATCCACATTAAACCTCATTTGTCAAGCGGATGACCAAACATTCAGTTTGTCCAAGTCACCCTGCAGCCTATGAACATCCTCCATAGACTGTATTACACTACACAGTTTGGTGTCATCTGCAAAAATAGACACAGTGCTATTAATTCCTACCTCTATATCATTAATAAATATATTAAATAGTAGTGGGCCAAGCACCGAACCCTGAGGTACACCACTCATAACTGCTGACCATTCCGAGTAGGAATCATTGACCACAACTCTCTGGATACGATCCTTCAGCCAGTTTTCAATCCAATTGCAAATGATTTCTGCCAAACCAATAGCCCTAATTTTACCCAGTTCTCTGGTGTTTTGTAAGTAAATGTCTTTCTATTATTTTGTAAGCGATAATGATGGTAGGTTTGCTTCTATAGGAGTGTTCAGATTCTGTAAGAGTGTTAAGATTCTTGCAGCTAGACGCGTTTCCAAGCGCTATGCTTCTTCCTCAGTAGCTTTTTTGTTGTGAAAACCTCCTCATTGTTGCACTTTGTTAAATACCCATTTTGGGCTAAAAATTGCCTGACCTGGATCAGTACAGGCTGGATCGGGCTGTGGAAAACCTGACCTAGACCAATTTACTTAAGTTCTTTTTAAGATGGTGTTTCGCATTTATGATGTATGTGTCACAATAAATCTTGACTGCAAAAGATAAGAATTTGGGGTTGGTAAAAGATATACAAATGAAAATGTGACTAAGGTATAGACTCATATTATTCAAATTGATAAAAATATTCGACTATGTAGAATGATAGACATGTTTCAGACATATATACAGAAAACCAGAAGTATGAGTACAAAAATGGACATAATCCGATCCGACAATAGGGGAAGAATGGGATTTTCTTTCCAACAATAGGGGGCATTTCTTCAGGTAACAAATTAATTTGTATATGTATAAATTATATCTAAAGAGGTTTACCCCACAGCAACATACATACAAGACATCTTATTTTTATATTTATATAGATTTTGGGTGGGGGGGACCGGAAGGTAGCCACATGTGCTGGTATACATCCGGACGAATGTGGTCAGTGTTACGGTTGCCTCCATTCAATTCACAGAAAACCAAAAATTTCAGGTTCTGCATTGAGGCCCCTTGGTAACATAGTGTCAAAGGTGAAAATATACCTCGATTCTATTTTAGACATTTTGGCAATATAGTCTCCATTTCTCCAATCTTTTTTAATGGACTGTATTGCACAAAATTTCAATTGTGTTGCATCCATATTGTGAGCTGTTTTAAAGTGTTTTGATAAGGTGTGCGTTTCTAACCCTTTTTTAATATTTCTTAAATGTTCAGAAATCCTCTCCCTTAGGGGTCTGATCGCAGCAAATGCAGTCGCCGCATCGCCGCATCTAAAGAAGCCTTTTAAATTTCCATACAATTCTACCCGACAAACCACCCATAATTTACACCAAGGCTCCAAACTTGGGCTCCCAAATAGCTCCATCTATAAAACCTAAACCAAGAACACCAAATGAAACTTGGTTAAATTTAAAAGGCTTCTTTAGATGCGGCGACTGCATTTGCTGCAAAAAAACTTCTTTCTCAAAACGAACTCAACAAGTTACATTATCCAGTAATAAATTAGTACACAATATAAATGAACTCCTTACCTGTAATAGTAGTGGGGTAATTTATTTGATAACTTGTCCTTGCAAAAAGCAATACATTGGTAGGACGATCAGACCCCTAAGGGAGAGGATTTCTGAACATTTAAGAAATATTAAAAAAGGGTTAGAAACGCACACCTTATCAAAACACTTTAAAACAGCTCACAATATGGATGCAACACAATTGAAATTTTGTGCAATACAGTCCATTAAAAAAGATTGGAGAGGTGTAGACTATATTGCCAAAATGTCTCAAATAGAATCGAGGTATATTTTCACCTTTGACACTATGTTACCAAGGGGCCTCAATGCAGAACTTGAAATTTTTGGTTTTCTGTGAATTGGATGGAGGCAACCGTAACACTGACCACATTTGTCCGGCTGTATACCAGCACATGTGGCTACCTTCCGGTCCCCCCCACCCAAAATCTATATAAATATAAAAATAAGATGTCTTGTATGTATGTTGCTGTGGGGTCAACCTCTTTAGATATAATTTATACATATACAAATTAATTTGTTACCTGAAGAAATGCCCCCTATTGTTGGAAAGAAAATCCCATTCTTTCCCTATTGTCGAGGAAATATGTATCGGATTATGTCCATTTTTGTACTCATTTTTGTACTCATACTTCTGGTTTTCTGTATATATGTCTGAAACATGTCTATCATTCTACATAGTCGAATATTTTTATCAATTTGAATAATATGAGTCTGTACTTTAGTCACATTTTCATTTCGCCGTTGATTTTTCATCTTTTATATTTTTTATATTTTTATATATTTTGTATATCTTTTACCAACCCCAGATTCTTATCTTTTGCAGTCACGATTTATTGTGACACATACATCATAAATGCGAAACACCATCTTAAAAAGAACTTAAGTAAATTGGTCCAGGTCAGGTTTTCCACAGCCCGATCCAGCCTGTACTGATCCAGGTCAGGCAATTTTTAGCCCAAAATGTGTATTTAACAAAGTGCAACAATGAGGAGGTTTTCACAATAAAAAAGCTACTGAGGAAGAAGCATCTAGCTGCAAGAATCTTAACACTCTTACAGAATCTGAACACTCCTATAGAACCAAACCTACCATCATTATCGCTTACAAAATAATAGAAAGACATTTACTTACAAAACGCCAGAGAACTGAAACCAACTATTCAGAGCATTGGCTGATGCGATTTTACCCACCGACGAGTACAACATTGTCCGTAACACACGATGGAAGTCACTCAGTCCGAACTGTGAGAGGAGAAGCCGCACGGTGAAATAGGAACGTGTGAGTTAACATCTCCTGACAGCATTCCTGGACAGCACCCACAGACGCCATCACACGTGGAAAACGGCCAACAAACAATCCACACAGCATTTGGCGTTTGGTCACTCCTGCATACCAAAAGCAGCAATACGAACACAGGGGCATCCATATCAGTTGCTGTCAACTAACAGTGAGTGTTCAAATTTTCATACAACAATATCCATAAAAAAGACTATTCGAACTGTCTAAAAAACATATAAAAACGATCTGTAAGAGTCATCACAGGTGTAGGGCCCTACATCCTGTCAGTTAGCAAAACCTCCTGGACATTAATTTACTTTTATTATAACTTTTTAGAAAATCTATACATTTTCAGCCACATATTTTTAATATAGACTTTTTATCAATTATTTTTTATGCATGCATTTTTTCCATTTTTCATATTTTTGGTGTACACCCATCAGAAGAACTAAACAGACAAGGATCAACCAAGTTTTTATATCCTTTTGCTTAGAACTCATTTGGGACATTAGATTGTATAAGTTTACACTTATATTGTATAGGTTTACACAGTACATATGTTTCCACGAGGAGGGGTATTATAAGAAAAGGACCAACCAAGTCCCTGTACCCCACGATTAAGACACCAAGGTGTATATAATATACATTTGTGGATAACGCTACACTGTCTGTTACAATTTTAAATTAACTGTTTGCTGTATTTTTAAAAGAACTAACTGTCTGTTATTCATTTCTGAAACAGTTTTTTGAGCATGCCCACAACCACAAAATTTGCAGAATTTTCCTTCCTGGTCTTTTTTGGTGTTAAGACCTACTGTGGTTGCACCCGAAATCGGCTCAACAGAAATCGATAAGTGCCACCAATTTCACAACACAACGAATTGGACTACAATCATGGTTTATTATGCAGACATCAGTCTGGAGGCGGGTCCCCACAGCTCTGTGGGTGGGAATTTATACCTCTGAGTCCAGGTCTGATGTCAGCATTGGCTTAAGAAAGCGCTGAGTATTGCAAAACGGCCTGGTGCCTGACTGTTTTCGGTGTCCGGTTGTTCTGCACCATAAAATTAAAAAAATATATTTTTACTACAGTGGTGAGCGCCGCTATTTTCTTTTTTCACATTTGGAAACAATGCTCCCTCTAGCAGTGTACCACCACTGTCATCCTTATTACAAGACACCATTGCTACCCTCGGAAGCAACATTAACTCATAATCTGACGAAATAGAGGATAAGTTTTAGTGCCGGTGGATTGATCTTCTCTAGTATATACAGACTGTTGATAATAGTGCCTGTGCATACTAATTGATTATATCCTCTATATACATATTGACAGACTGTTCCGATGTAAGGAGTTGAATAGAGCGGCATGGTCGGTCTGGATGTGGTTATGAATGCAGGTAGAGTGGACGCCGACACATTTTTTATGCAATGCAAAACGTGATGTTTCAGACCCCTGTGGGGTTTCCAAGGTCAGTTAATTATCCTTTTTTATAGACACTCAAAGAACACACAGATTCTGGAAGGCACAGGAAGTGATTTAGAGTTGTCCACACAACATCTAGATATGGCACAACCACAAATCACAACCCTGAATGGCTCAACAGAACCTTTAACAACCAAATAAACTGCCACCAGTACTCCTTTAATATAAGCCCAGTCCGTAATGGGATTAAATAGGTTGAAGAACCAACCCCGTAGCATGTATATTATTGAGACATGGATGAGGAGATTCATGGATCGAGATAAAAGAGCAAGACAGGTTAAATTTTATATTTAATTGGCTTAAGAGCATACTAGGCAAGCAGTACACACAATATATACATTATATACAGTTAATAGAGTACAAAATACAAGGTTAGGACTAGATTACCTTGTGTGGGTTTAATTGAAACTGATTGTGAATTGTTTCATCAGGTGAAAACATGGGCATCAGTGGTGTTCTGATTATATTAGGTGCAGACACACCCCTGCACACCCACAGGAGGGTTTTGAGGACCCTCCTGCCTGGTATTAAAACCAGAAGCTTGGAGAAGTCCTGGCTTCTCAAGGGGAAGTCATAGGGTCAGGGTTCTGGTATCATTAGATCTGGGTGAATCCCTGGATTGCATTGATACCAAACCTGACACATTTGCTATGGACCCATCCCAAGATATCTATATCTCTGGACCCAAGGATTCTAGAACCTAATAATTCATATCTATATGATACCCTGGTGATACAGATTCCAAAAAAAATTGCCTTCAACTGAGATGGACCATAACTCCATAACCAACATGTTATACTGGGATTTTTTTATAATCCATTGTCTGTCTGTTGCCAAACAAAATGGAGGGAAATCTCTTAATAGTCGGTGCCAAGCTGGAATTTCCTAAAAGAACAAAATAAGAGGAAATTTCAGATAAGAAAGACAAAAGTAACAGAACTCCGGACCACTGACTCCGGCTCGAGTCCCTCGGACAAGGCTACCAGTGAAGAAACCCCCAAATCTACATCTGTAGCAACAAAAGAACCTGACGGTTTTCCATTAGAAAAAAAATAAGGGGGGGGGGGGGAGAGGGAGGAAGAAGAGGAGGTGGGAGCAGCCAACAGAAGAGAAAACAGGTGACATTTTGACACTTTGCCGCCCACTTATATAATATATACTAAATACTAATATATACTAATATTGATTTGAATGTACTTCTATCAATAGATTAAGACAGACATTCTTGAGGATTTGAAAGCCCTCGTTTATCCAGAGTGGGCTCAAAACCTTATTGAGAAAGAAAAAAAGCTTTGGCTTTTCTGAAGACCCATCAGTACATTGTGATTAAGCCGGCTGACATGGGGGGCAATGTGGTTATTATGTCTTGTGAGTATTATGTGTTGGAGGCTAAAATCCTTTTGGCTGATTCCAAGACCTACACTCCTTAAAAAATTATCCCACACAAAAATTTCTATCACACTTACAGACCCTGCTAAGGAAGAATGTTGCAAGAGGATTTTAATCTGAAAAAATGGCAAATAGACTGATCCTCACACACCCTAAGTACCCTAGTTTGTACTTTCTCTCCAAGGTACACAAGTCACTCTCAACTCCACCAGGTCACCCAATAGTGGCAGGCATTGGCTCAGTCACTAAACCGCTTTCCCAGTATCTGGACTAGCTTCTTCATCCATTATTGGTTACCATCCCTTCATATCTAAAAGACACCAATGACTTTCTGTCCACTATTGAGAATTTTGACTGGAAACAAGAGTATCATCTCATATCAGTTGATGTTGAGATTTTATATATTTATTTTGTTTAAAGTGAACTAAAGGCATTTAAGAGGAATAGGCTCTAAATAAGGGGATGTATAAGGGGATATAGAATCCATCCCTATCACATATACCCCAGGACCTAGGAGTGGAGTGTGTATGAGATGTCCTTAGGAATGCAGAGCAAGAGAAGGAGTATATTGATTATGTTTGTGAAGGACTGCAGTGCATCCCATTGCACAATGCATTTGTGTTTGCTAACCGGTGGTATGTCCAGGCAACGGGTATGGCCATGGGCATGCCAGTGGCATGTACCTAGGTCAACATATTTTTGGTCTGTTATGAAGGCAAATATGTCTTTTCCCTGGACAACCTATATGACAAACAAATCAGACTCTATTTGAAATATGTGGATAACATCTTCATGGTGTGAGTCCAGTATTTAAATATGGAAAACTCCATGAACATGTCCTCTACAGCTGTTTTTGGGGACAGAAAACTGGATTTTTTGGATGTAAGATTAAAAAAGGTTTTTAGTGTTCTGCAGACATCAGATTTCAGGAAGTCGACAACCACTAACTCCTTGTTACATTTCAATAGTTTTCACCCCCAGAATACAAAAGAGGGCTTGCCATACAGTCAATTTCTATGCTTAAAAAGATTGAACAGGGTTAGTCATATATTCCACTACAGCGGCCATCTTGGACCAAGAGAACCAAATAGCGGCCATTTTGGAGATCAAGCTGCCATTTTAAGTCTTAGCCAGGGGCAGGGGCGCACCTGCCATGAGGCGAGTTGAGCATCTCGCCTCAGGCAGCACGCCTCCTGCTCGACGAGGGGGCGGCACCGTGCGTCTGGCAACATGCTCCCCACCGCCGGCGCCACCGTGCTTCCGCCTCCCCGCCGACCGGCACAGAACCCCCGCGTTCCTTTTGGTGGGCGACTCTGTGTTCCCACCCGCACTCCCCGCATATCTGTGCTCCCGGCTCAACCCCCCTCTGCCCCTGTCTCCCGTCCGGCACCATGCTCCTGCTTCCGGCTCAACCCGTCTTTCGTGCATCATGCTCCGCGCCAGCAGCATGCGCCCGCCCCCTCGCTCTCCGACATCGAACTCCCGCCTGGCGTGTCAGTGCTCCGGCCGGCACCGTGTTCCTACTCCCCACATACCTTCGCTCCTGTCTCCCGGCAAAGGCTCCGGCTCCCAGCCCGACCACAACCCACCCCCGCTCCCAGCTCGACCACAACCCACCCCCGCTCCCAGCCCGACCACAACCCACCCCCGCTCCCAGCCCGACCAGAACCCACCCCCGCTCCCAGCCCAACCATAATCCACCCCCGTTCTCGGATCGTCCCGACCCGCTCCCGGAACGTCCGGCCCCCGCCCCCCAACACCGCGCTCCCGGGCCAGCCGCCCCCTCCACCTCCCTACCGCCGCAGGAGAAGACCAAACTTACCAAGACCCTGAAAGGAAGGTAAAGTTATCTTATGTATGCATATATGTGTGTATGTATATATGTGTGTGTGTATATTTATGTGTGAATATGTATAAATGTATATGTATGTGTGTGTATATATATGTGTGTGTGTATGTGTGTGTGTGTATATATATATATATATATATATATATATATATATATATATATATATATATAGTATGTGTGTGTGTGTGTATAAACAGTATGTGTGTGTGTGTGTATATATAGTATGTGTGTGTGTGTATATATATATATTTGCTGTATGTACAGTGTGTGTATATGGTGTATCTACTGTTTGTATATGTGTACATATATGCTGTATATATATGCTGTATTTGTGATATTTATGAGAGCTTCTATTTTGTACTATATAGTGGTACACTGTATGCATTTTATACTACATGGCGATACACTGTCTGCATTTTATACTATATGGCGGTACGCTGTATGTATTTTATTCTACATGGCGGTACTCTATGTATTTTATACTGCATTGCGGCAGGCTGTATGTATTTTAGACTACATGGCGGTACTCTGTATGCATTTTATACTACATGGCAGTACTCTGTATGCATTTTGTACTACATGGTGGTATGCTTTATCTATCTTATACTATATGGTGGCACGCTGTGTGCATTTTATACTACATGGTGGTGCGGTGTATGCATTTTGCATTGCTTTATTTTCACACCAAACCAATATGAAGGATCTGGTCCTGACACTCCCTGATATATTACATATATGTGCAGGGGGGGGGGACGTCTTTCTATGGCTCGCCTCAGGCAGCAGGCAGGCTTGGTACACCCCTGGCCAGGGGTCATGCTGACCATTGTCCAGCTAATGTCATGATTCAGCCATTTTTGTGTAACCTGCCTGTAAAAGTTTCTCTTCGACACATGTTATAGATGATTGTCATTCGGCCTCTTCTTCCCCTTTTCTTGTTTTGGTTAGCAAGAAGCATTTTGGAGTCATTCTCAGTAAATTCTTTACCTGGGATAATATAAACATGTCTGTGAACAAGGCCTGGGAAGACACAATTAACTCCTTGAGGACGCAGCCATTTTGTAGCTTTAGGCTCAGCCTGATTTTTTGGATTCTGACTTGCGCCGTTTTATATACTTATAACTTTTGAACACTGTTACTTATCAAAACGATTCTGAGACGTTTTTTTCCTCACATGTTGTACATCATTTTAGTGGTAAATGTCAGCTGATAAGTTATGTGTTTATTTACAAATAAAAAGAAAAAATTATGATTTATTTGAAAAATTTGCCATTGTCGAAATTCGAAATCATTGCGTTTTCAGGCAGATAGATTTACCACCTTAATAAGTTGCTGAATAACATTTCCCATATGTCTACTTTACATTTTCATAATGTATGAAATGCCTGGATAATACATTTTGATCACGCGGCTTACAAATCGAACATTGATTTTCCGTATTTTCAGAGTTTACTATTTTGGGGATAAATCCCGTTTTGAATGAAATTTTACATATTTAGCATCAAAAACACCCTATGTATCAGCCCATTTTCAAATATGCACCCCTCAAGCTATCAGAAACAGGAAGATTGTTAACCCCTTGAGATCTTCATAGTAATTAAATCAAAATGGAGGTAAAATTTAGAATGGTCAAATTGTGCCGGTTATACGTTCATTTAGCCCTAAAATTTACACATTTCCAAAAGATAAAAAAATCCATTATAAAATTTGTTCTGCAATTTCTCCCGAGTGCAGAGACCCCTAACATGTGGCCGTTAATTGTTTTATGGGTGCACAGCAGGCACAGAAGTGAAAAAAGCCTCCTGCAGCTGCCAGGATTTTAGTTTCCTCATTGGTCCCTTTTGTAGGCTATAACATTTTTGCTTTTTTGTTATTGGGGCCATGTGACGGCATTTTTTTTGCGGAATAAGATGCTTTTTCCAGTGTTACCATTTTGGGGTTGGTGTCCCCTAGTGTTGTAAATTTTGAACTTTTTTTGAGGGCAGGAGTAAAAAATAATGAATTCTTTACTGGATTTTTTCCTTTTTTTTTCATGTTCACCATTTAGCCTAATAATCATGTTATCTTTATGGGTCGATACGATTACAGAGATACCATACATGAATTTTTCTTATGTTTTACTAAATTTGCCAAATAAAACTCTAATGTGGAAAAAATCTATCATTTTTGCATTGCCGTCTTCCAAGTGGCATAACATTTTTACTTTTTTGGCTACGGAGCTGGTTGATGACTTGTTTTTTGCAGGACATGTTGTACTTTGCACCAGTCATTATTCTGGAGTACATATGTTTTTTTAACACTTTTTATTGCAGTTTTTGTGGGATTCAGTAGATAAAAATAATAATTTTTGGCGGGTTTGTAACGGTTTTTTTTAACGGCGTTCATCGTGCGGGTTCAATAATTATTTAGTTTTATTCTACGGATTGTTATGGACATGGTGATACTATATATGTGGGGTTTGTGTAGACTTTTTTTTACCATTATTTATCTCTTTATATGTTATGGGCCTTATGGGCATTTTTAGTGATTTATTACTTTATTTTATTATTAAAAAACTTTTTTTTTCTTTTTTACTTTTTCCACCATGGGACATGAACAAGCAATCATCTGATAATAATCATGATAAGACTCTGCAATACTGCTTTTTTGTGATATATTGCAGGGTATTAGCAGTGTCAGCTTATGTACATGCATAGGCTGACACTGTGCCTGAAAGATGACATCAGAGATGCCATCTTACTGGCACTGCCTGCAGGCATCTCTGGGGTCCCGATTGGTCCCCAGAGATGCCATAGCAATGATTGGTGGGCCCGGGGGGGAAGGGTGCTCGGGGTAAGTCTACTTTATTGTCTGCGTTGACTGTCACTTCTGTTTCACTAGCTGAAAGGACTGGGTAAAGTCATCTCCTTGTGTGATATTATGAATTTTTGCCTTTAAATGTCCATATATAACAGTATGCTCACTATAATTGTGACAAAGGACCACTTGTAAGGTGACTTACAGTGACTAAACAGTGACGGATGGTCAGACAGTCTGTGATGTTAGCTGAAGCTAGATGGGAGATGTCCACATTGCTAGAGTGGGAGTATTCTGTTGGTGATAGTCAAACTATCATAGTGTCTGGGATATTGTTTTTTTGGGACTGTTTTTCCCATAAACTGTGACAGAGTTCAGATTGCGGAGACCTGCCCTGGCCAGGTGTGGATTCCACTCCCTTCAGGGAGTCTGAGCAGTCTCGTATGACTGTGAGAGCCAGTGAAGGACAGCAACATGTTTGTGACTTGATATAGAGTCAGTCTAGTCAGGCAGTGGCTTGGTGTAGCGACCTTTGTGAGAAATTCTCTGGTATCTAGTTTCTTTGTTTGTCAATAAATCAAGGTGTCGGCATCCGCTGGACATTTGGGGATGTGTCCCTGTAACAGTATCGTAGTTGTAGCTCAGGTTTTGAACAGAGTAAATTGAATTTCAAGTGCATTGCGGACAAGGGACTGAGATTGCTTTTCACATGAAGGGAATGATGCACAGACAGAAGGTTGGTTGTTGAGTTTAGTAGGACTGTGAGGAAAAGTGCAAAGCTGACATAATGGAACATAATGGCTGGTAGCTATGTGGTGAAAAAAAAAAGTAGCAGTGAAGGTTTGAAGGTTTGAAGGTTTGATGTGTTAGATGATCTGATGATTGTGCAAGTGAGAAAACATGATCGGATTTGCAAACATTCAGAGTGCCCATTGAAGAAAGAGACAGGCGATAAGGGATATTTCAAAGTTTTTGATGTGGAAAGAATTTGAGAAAAAGAGATTTTATTATATATTCCTCCCTGGAAAAAGGAAAATAAGATGGCATCTAGAATGCAGACCAGCGCCCTCTTAGACTCCATCCCGGTATCTGGTGTTTAGAGAAGATGACACGCCCTACCATCCTTCAGCGGTGGCCATCTTAGGACAGTTATATTCCCTTCAAGTCTCTGAAAGTTCATTGCCTATGACTCTACTCTGTTGGCAGCCATAAAGGCTGGTTGAGGATAATAATTGTAGAAATCAACTGGTTTTTGTTGTAGTTTAGCAGCTGAGCACACTTGAAGAGTCTTTACAGGTGTCTAGAATAAGAGCCGGAGAAAGGTGATTTCATTTAATTCCAGATTTCTGTTCAGATGATTCTTGGAGTGGGGAGCTGTTGATTATGGTCCAGTTAAAATTTATTTGATCTTGATCATTAGAGAAAAATTACTATAAAAAGTATTGGGCCCTATGCCAGAATTGCGTACAGAGGGACTGATAAGACTGTGACAGGAGGAACAGAGACCAGGGTCAGCATGTTTCAACTAGCGGGGAGGAGACATTACTGAAGTGACTGAAGTTAGTGGCCACATGCTAAGAAACGGAGATGGTCCCTACAAGGTGGGATGGGAGGGGGGGGGGTAACAGACGAGGACGTCAGCATGCACACCTCCCCAAGACAGAGTTAGCTCCTCCCATTGTAGAACGGATGTGGGACTCCTGCCCCCCTCCTCCGCCCAGTAAAGATTAACTTGTTCCTGGTCAAGAAAAAGACCCAGAAAGAACAGCCAGATACATGTAGGATGGTCCATGACCTCCAAGCTGCCAATGAGTGTACTGAAGCCTAGTGGTTCCTAACCTACACACATCACTGGCAGCCATCACCGAGAGTGACATATTATTTACTGTTATTTATTTGGCAAATGTTTTCCTCTCTGTGCCCGCACATTACCTATTTGCCTTTACCAGATAGGTATTCCAGTATACCTGGGGCAGATTTCTACAAGGGGGGGTGAGGAGTAAAACTCCCCTAACCAGTACTCCTAGCCCTACAGGGAGTAGATTGACAGACTAGCCCCTTACTGGATGATGTCCTTTCGCAGCATGCAGATGATCTACTGTTTCTGTGCCTCTATTTTACAGGTTTGCCAGGATGCATCTATTGACCTTGTGTTTTCTGTTCCTGAAGGGTTGCAAAGCTTCCATAGACAAGCTCCTGTACTGCCAGGAGAAGGTGGTCTTCCTAGGCCACTGCTTCTCAGCTACAGGCAGTTACCTGACAGAGGAAATAAAGCTGGCAGTCCAGAATATGCCCCAGCCCTGAGGCCCTAAGCCTTTTCACATGTTTTTAGGACTGGCCAGATACTGCAGGCCTGGGATAAGGTGCCTCCAGCCTGATGCTGCCCCCTTTCTGACTGCATTACCTTTCCCCTATTTGCCCTTAGTCAGGAGGCAATTGATGCATTCCACAGTCTTAAGCTGGCAAATCCTGTAGGTCCCGGTCCTAGCACACTGGACCATACATTTTATTTTATTTTGCACTGAGTATCTAGAACATGTCACATGTGTCTTGGTCCAGGAATGTGGTAGCCACTCCAGCGGCCCACTATTAGGCCCAGGTTACCCCAGGCTGAGGTTAGACTCAGTCATGAGGGGAGCCCCTCATGTATCAGTAACTGCAGCCAGCAATATTCTCAGCAAGGCCAGCGAGTTGATTCCAGATCCTAGATCACTCAGTTACTGTGTAAACCCCACAAGACTTGCACAGTGTCCTTTCCTAAGTACAGCCCAAGCATCTGAGCAAAGGCCAGACAGCTCGGAATCCTGATGCCCCGGAATGTCACACTGACAAGGTGCACAGTCCTGAATCCTGCTGTTCTGTTACCAGTCTTACAGGATTCAGAGGGGGGAAAGGGAAGGGTGTTTAACCCAGATGTTGAGTTTTTTTCTCATAGATTGCTCCAGGTCTACAGGAGAAGACAGACGGTTCTACACTGGATATACAGTGGTCAGTGGTGCACATGAGGTAGTACAAGCAAAACCACTCCCTCCACACAGGTCAGTGCAGGAGGCGGAGTTGACGACACTCAGGGAACCATCATTTGCAAACTGGCTGAAGGATCATATCCAGAGAGTTGTGGTCAATGATTCCAACTCGGAATGGTCAACAGTTATAAGTGGTGTACCCCAGGGTTCTGTGCTTTGCCCACTACTAGTTAATACATTTTTTAATGATATAGAGGTCGGAATTAATAGCAGTGACATGGACAAACTGTGAAGTGTTTGGTCATCCACTTGGCAAATGAGGTTCAATGTGATTAAATGTAAGGTTATGCACCTGGGGGCTAATAATCCACAAGCAACATATGTCCTTGAGGGAGTAAATCTGGGAGAGTCCCTTGTTGAGAAGGACCTGGTGGAAGTAGTAGATCATAAATTAAATGACAGCATGCAATATCAATCAATATGGTATGGACTCTTGGGATAGGGATTTAATATTACCACTGCACAAGGCATTGGTTCGGCCTCACCTGGAATATGCTGCCCAGTTCTGGGTTCCAGTCCATAGAAAGGATGCCATGGAGCTGGAGAGGGTTCAACAAAGAGCCAAAAAAAGGGGTAGGGAGGGTCTCCGTTATGAGGAAAGACTAAAACAACTAGATTTATTTAGTCTGGAAAAGAAACAACTATAAGGGGAAACAATTAATTTATATTAATATATGAATGGTCCATACAAAAAATATGGTGGTAAGTTGTTTCAGATTAAATCAAATCAAAAGACGAGGGGGCACTGTCTCCATCTGGAGAAATCAAGGTTTTTTTTACTATGAGAACTTTCAATTTTTGGAATAGCCTGCCTCAGGTGCTAGCCACAGCAGGGACAGCAGAGAGCTTTAAGAATGGTCTAGATGCCATTTTACACCTTAATTACATTGATGGTTATGTTGTATAGAATTGTTTCCCATAAATATCTTCCTCATCCAATCCCTTCCCTTCCTTGGTTGATGGACATGTGTCTTTTTTTAACCATATAAACCATGATACTATGTGCTCCCCCTGCACAGGGGTTTTATACTCCCCCTGGTCAGTTGGTAGCACCTCTCCAATCACTCTCCAGTTTGCAATACAGCAAACTAATTGGACAACATACACCCATTTAACTATTGCCTTTCCAGGCAGAGACTTCAGTTGCAGATTACCTGAGTTCTCCCTGCATTATCACTTGGGTGAGATGTGCAGGCTCACCAGATGGATCCTGACAGTGAGAGCGTCCTATTTGCAATTACCCCTTTGCCTATACGTTGGCAGGGGTATTGCACATATACACATCAGAAAAATCTATCATATTATTTGTAGTGGAATTAGCTACAGAAATCGTAGGCTGAGCTTCAGATATGTGCCATAACATAAATAATAATAATTATCATTATTATTCCTTTATTCATATAACGCACACAGATTACACAGATCTGGCCAAACTTAGCAATTATATGCATATTTAATAGAACTAATTGGTATGTGACCCCAAAATATATAGAACGTGATCTACAATGCAATTGGACAATTTGATTTGTGTATTTTATATTTTCTTACCTAAGTGCTGTTTTTATAGTTTAGGGATTTTTTTGAAAGTACTATATTAACAATACTTGGTTTCTTATAGGGCTATACTTTCTGAATCAGAGACTTCTGCTGTAATAGTCATGTGATCCAGTCAGTTGCACCTCATCTGACCTGATACCAGCAAGGGTCCACATCAGCTCCCTCATAACAGCGTGTCTGTCACAGCACCCTCGTAACAGCATGTCCACCACAGCGCCCTCATAACAGCATGAACAAAACAGGGCTGAGACCAGGGGGAAATGGCTGCAAGGCAGAAAAAGGCCTCCATACCAAACATAAACTAAATAAGTTCACAGACAACTTTTTGTTGGAAAAGTACTGGTCACAGCTTTATTCAATTCTTGTAACAAATCTGTAAAACAAACTTTATTAGAACATAATAAAATATACAACATGGAATTCTTCAAATACAATTCCATTTAAGTAAAGGAAGTGGTTGAGTACTTGACAACAGAGCTGAAATGACTTCCTATATTAAAAAGCAATATCTAAGTCCGGCATATATATACAGCTCATAAATTACACTCAGCGTGCAAGCCACACTTACCATATCCATAAGCTGCTAACTTCCTTGCAAGTGGCGAGAGCAGCTGTGGCTACCAACCAACCATATTAACCAAATCATCTTCTGAGGATCACCCCCTCAAGCAGTCTATGATGAACCTTTCTTAGTAAAACCGGACACTACAAAAATCATCACCACCTTCTTTACGGATATCTGTTGCCAAGTACCTGCCACCACATGACGTCTTGACCCCTCAAGACGCCATGCACCGCCACACTCGAAAACCGAAACTAGCAACTGCAGACGAACCAAAATTAAGTCCATCCAACCCCAAGTCAGTCAAATGCTCACCATCCTTACCTGTAAAGCTGCAATCAGCCTCCAATAGCCCATGCCTCACCACCAAACCCTAATTCAATCTCACAAACTTACCCAGGCATTTCATAGTATCATAGTATCATAGTATATAAGGCCGGAAAAAGATGCAATTCCATCAAGTTCAACCTTTAAGAATTAAATAAATGTTTTATCCCCATAACCCATGATATTTAGTCCGCCATAACAACCTCCTGCAGCAGTTACATAGTCTCACTGCTCGTACAGTAAAGAACCTTTGTCTATGTTGATGGTAAAATCGCCTCTCCTCTAGGCGTAGAGGATGCCCCCTTGTCCTGGCCACAGGCCTAGGTATAAAAAGATCTTTGGAGAGATCCTTGTACTGCCCGTTCAGGTATTTGTACATTGTAATGAGGTCTCCCCTCAGTCGTCTTTTTTCTAAACTGAATAATCCCAAATTTTGTAATCTGTCAGTGTATTCTAATCCCCCCATTCCCCTAATAATCCTGGTTTCTCTGCACCCGTTCCAGCTCTACTATATCCTTTTTATACACTGGTGCCCAAAACTGTACACAATATTCCATGTGTGGTCTGACCAGGGATTTGTACAAGGGAAAAACTACGCCTTTATCATGAGAATCTATTCCTCTCTTGATACAGGCCATAATTTTATTTGCTTTAGCAGCAGCCGCCTGGCTCTGGTCACTAAAATTAAGTTTACCATCCACCAATACCCCAAGTGCTTTTCAGCTCCAGTTTTACTAAGTAATTGACCGTTTCGAACATAATCATACTTTTTGTTTCTACATTAAACCTCATAAATCGACCTCAGTATTTATTACTTTACACAGCTTAGTATCATCTGCAAATATTGAAACTTGACTGTGTAAACCCACTACAAGGTCATTAATAAAAATATTAAAAAGAAGTGGCCCCAATACTGACCCCTGTGGCACTCCACTGGTAACGTCAACCCAATCTGAGAATGTGCCATTAATGACCACCCTCTGTTTTCTATCACTAAGCCAATTATTTACCCAAATACACAGATTTTCTCCTATTCCCAGCAGTCTCATTTTATATACCAACCTTTTATGTTGCACGGTGTCAAATGCCTTTGAAAAGTCCAGATATACAACATCCACAGCGTCCCCCAGATCCAGTCTTGAACTTACCTCCTCGTAGAAACCAATCAGATTAGTCTGACAGGACCGATCTCTCATAAACCCATGCTGACGCTGGGTTATAAGGTTGTGCACAGTGAGATATTCCAGAATAGCATCTCTAACAAACCCCTCAAATATTTTTCCCACCACAGCAGTTAGACTCACGGGTCTGTAGTTTCCAGGATCGCGATTTGATCCTTTTTTGTATATTGGTACCACATTTGCTATGCGCCAGTCCTGTGGAACATAACCAGTCCTCAGTGATTCTTCAAATATTAAAAATAACGGTCTGTCTATCACCGTACATAGTTCATGCAGAACCCGGGGGTGTATGCCATCTGGCCCCGGTGATTTATCTATCTTAGTGGTTGCGAGGCGGCGCCGTACCTCTTCTTGGGTTAAACTATTAACATTCCAAAAAGAATTTACATTATTCCTCATTGTGTCTTCCACCAGGGGATTTTCCTGGGTAAAGACAGTTGAGAAGGCGACATTCAGTAGATTGGCCCTTTCCTCATCTCCTTCCACCATGACCCCCATGTTATTTCTAAGGGGACCCACACTCTCTGTTTTTAGTTTCTTATCATTTATATACTTAAAAAATAATTTGGGATTATTTTTGCTCTCCCTGGCAATATTTCTCTCAGTCTCTATTTTTGCGGCCTTTATCTGCTTTTTACAGGATTTATTTTTCTCTCGATAATCCTGCAATGCCTCATCGCTAACTTCACGTTTTAGCACCTTAAACGCCTTATCTTTCTCGCTTATTGCTTTCCTTACAAGACTAGTTAGCCACATTGGCTTTTTCTTGTTCCTCTTATGCTTTTTCCCATAAGGTATGTGTTTCTCACAGGACTTTTTCAGAATATATGAGAAAAAGTCCTTTTAATAAATGCCCGATTTCAAAGCTGACACTGACACTGTGTTTCTCCAACGCTCCCTCCTCACCACCTCAGACCACATAATCAAAGTATTTGGATATTCCGCAAGCAGCCACAAAACGTCTCTCCTCATATTCTTAATCAAATACCTCATGGGGAAAGTGCCCACATCATTTTTACCTGCATGTACGATCAACACATCGGCTGCCCCCACTTTTCAGAGCCAACTTGCAAACGAGAACACACTGAATCCCACTGCAGCCCCCTGTAACTCAGCCAACGAACATTTAACCACCTCGTCCGCAAGTCCCAAAGACCTACCACCTAAACGCAGTTGCGCTCTTCTTTCCGCCCAGTAAATGAACAAGTGCCCGAAAATCCAGATGACACATCTTTTCAAACCTATCGAATAAAACAAACCATAATAATAATAACTGGCCCCATGCTGTCCTAAACAATGCTACCTACATCTCCAGCCGATGAAGCTGCACATAACAACAAAAACGCTTTGACTCCTAGTGCCCAATCCACTTGATGTGCTCCTCAGACAAACCCCACCTAGCTGCCTCCATCGCAGTGCCAACAAAGAACAAATGTGAGCAATATTCCCTCTCATACAAATTTGTTTTATTTTGTTTTTCATATAAGTGAACATACTAACAATTGACTGGCACGCAGGCCATTTAACAGATAAGCACGAGTGTGCATAAGTGAGTTGTAAGACAATGCATTCCTAGATGTATAACATATGTGAGATTCCACATTATAATCATAGATAATATTACATTCGAATGACTATTCCCTCAGAAAATTAAAAGCACAGAAAGAGAAAAGAAAACAGACTTGAAGAAGAAAGAACTCAGCGTAAGGAAGTCAAGTCTTCCTTCCCTCATATTCCGGCTAACCCCCATCTAGTCAAAGTACCCTTGAGCTGCTCTGTGAGGTACCATTGAGTCAGTGTGAAGGGTTTCATTAAATCCACCCTTTCCTGTACAGTGAAGTATTTTACAATGAATAACCTCCATTTTTTAAAGACCTTACCCACCAACTTGGACTTACAGGGCTCTGCTTCCAGTCTTTCTATATAGAAAAGTTTTTTCATCTGCTCTACTACCTTATTTCCCGTTGGGACACTTGGTTCAAGCCACTGTTGCAGCAATGACCTCTTAACCACCAGGCACAGCACGTGGAACAGTTTTGTCAACCAACAGAAATTCTGGAGGCTCTCGTCATCTTGTTGAGTGTCATAATGAAACACATAAGTCATCGGATCCATAGGTATTGCTCGTTTCCATAAATCTTCACCTATCTCCCGAATTTTCTCCCAGAAAGCCTGTGACTTCTTACACAATCATAAACCATGATATAAATCCGTACCTGTTGTCTACCTTTGAGGGCTGGCTGGGAATTGTGGGAGGTTAAAAGCAAACATTGCCCTGTGTAGAATTCTAAAGTGTGTGTCTCTCCACACTTGGTTCACCACTGCTGAACATACCTGACAACCTTTCAGAAATTTCTCTGCCGTTTCCTCGCCCCCCAGTTGTGTCACCCAACCTAAGAATGATAGATCCTCCTTTTCCATCCTCCTCCGCAGCACCTTGTACAAGAGTGAGATCCCTCCTGTGCGTATCTGCATCAGTAGGATATTGTGAAACTGGTTTTGGCCCGCCTCTTGTTCCATGTCCCTAACAATATCCATACAAAAATGTTTGATTTGTGCAAACTGGAAGAATTGGGAACCCCCAAATCGTAGTTCACTATCATTTCTTCCCTGGTCAGCTGTTGGTGTAAGAGTTCCTTGACTGTATTTATCCCCTTGTTTCTCCATTCCACAAATATACTACTCTGGCAACCCTGAGGGAAGCAGGGATGGTTCCACAAGGGAAGGTGTTTGGAAGCAAGCCCTAACGTATGGATTTCCAGGCTGCAATTGTATCTCTGAATGTCGCGGATTGTTTGATTGGGGCAAATTGTTTCCCTATTGGTACATGGAGAGCAATATTCCATCTCTAGGGCTACATCTCAGTAGTGGTTAGTATTCCTTATCCAATCTATAATGTGCCTGAGAAGGCATGCTAAATTGTAACGTTGTATGTCTGGTAAACTCATACCCCCTTTGTCTTTGGGGACCATCAATTTGCGGAAGCCTAAACACGGGCGTTTCCCCCTCCACAGAAAATGTGTGATTGCCTTACGTAAGGACATGACATCTTTATGTTTAATCAGCAGGGGGATATTTTGCATGGGATACAATAGTTTGGAAAGACTCATCATTTAAACTAGCTGATTTCTTCCTAGTAGTGACATAGGTATATTGTGCCACTTTTTTAGTTCCTTATCTATCTTAGGAAAGAGCGGTGGATAGTTCAACGCATAAAGAGACTCCGGTGTCCGGCCTATCTTGATCCCCAGAGAGCGTATCCCTAATGGGGCTGCTGGTATATTACATAGGGACATTCCCTGGAGAAGCAGGGGGGAAGTCGTCGTTGCCCTAAAAATAAAATCTCATTTTTAGCTAGGCTAACCTTAAATCCTGAGAAACTACTGAATTTTTTCAATGGTCGCATCACTTTAGGTTACAGGGTCCTCAAGAAACAACACTATGTCATCCGTGAAGAGGGCGACACGGAGGGATGAATTCCCTATTTTAATACCTTCAAACACTGGAGAGTCAGATAAATATCTTGCCAGTGGCTCCACCGCAATATTAAATAACAGGGGCAAGAGAGGACACCCCTGGCGTGTGCCCTTCAGTAAAGCAAATGGTCTGGAGATAAATCCAGGGGTGTTCACCAGTGCCCATGCTCCACTATAGAACACAGACAGGCAATCTCAAAATGAGCCTGTGAACCCCATATTGTCGAGCACCTGCCCTAGCCACTCCCAACACACATTGTCAAATGCTTTTTCTGCCTCGATAGTGACCAGGGCAGGTGCCGTCCCCCCGGTGGGGCGGTGGGATGTGGCATCCAAAGCCAGCAGCACTCTGCGCAAGTTTGTTACCGCCGAGCTCCCCACAGTGAAGCCCACCTGTAAGGTGGGCATGATAGGCGCCAACCTGTTTGCGTATAGTTTAGGCAGGATTTTCAAGTATAAATTGATAAATGAAATTGGGCGGTATGATGCCGGGTCCTCCAGATCCTTCCCCTCCTTTTGTAGCAATTATGATTGGATAATGGGGTACCCTGTGTCAGTTTAGTAAGTAGGGGTGCCAACACCGGCACCAGCTGGGTACGCATCGCCTTGTAAAATTCCCCAGAATAGACATCCGGAGTGCCTTTCCATTTGGAAGTTCTTTGATAATGTTTTGTATCTCGTCCGCTGTGATTGGGGCATTTAATGTCTGCAATTGGGCTGATGTTAATTTGGGGAGTGAAATCATGTCTAAGAAAGCTTTGCCCCGCTCTCCACTAGTTATGGGACCTGAGTACAAGGATTCATAGAACTCTACCATTATAGCGTTAACCTCAACTGGGCCGGTTTTAACTACCCCTGTCTTATCTTTTATCCTAAGTTGGCCAGGAGTTTACCCAACTTGTCTCTGTATTTGGGATCATACAAAACTTTCTTTCCTCTCCGACCATTCTGAGCATTCTCTCTCTGCGCTTGCGTCCACTGCTCTTTGCTATCTGGTGTTGGTCGGGATAGAAACTCAGTATATGCCTTCCGGATTTTCCCACTCGCCTGCTGATACTGTTATTGCTTTCCTTTTTAAGACCCCAGTAATAGATGTCAATTCGGCCTCTCATCACCACCTTTCCTGTTTCCCAAAATAATGATGAGTCAGTGGCGTGTCCTCCATTTTCCCCTAGATATTCCTGCCACCAACCCTGCAGTAAATTCAGGAAGTTCTCATCCTTAGTTAAAAAGGAGGGAAATCACCATAAGATGTCAGTGCCCTTAGGGCTTACATCTGCCAGGTCCAGCTGTAATGGTGAATGATCTGATATGACCATGTCCTCTATCTGCATGTTAATTATTTTTGAGATTAGGGGATTGGACAGGAACATCGAGTCAAGTCTTGACCATGTGTCATGTGGTGAGAGTAATCTTGCTGGTGGTTGAATCGCCAGGTGTCTACCAACCCAGTCGCTTGATTGAATTAGGACAATGGGGTCTCCCTTTTTTCAGGTTGTGCCCATTGTTGTTATGATCGTTTCCTATCCTCCTCCACCTTTACTACGTCATTTAAACCCCTCCCACCAGGGTTCTGATAAGCTTTTAAGGCCTTACCTGTAAAAAAAGTTTTTTTTGTTCCGAGTTTGGGCTATAAGCATTATACACACTTAAAAAGCCGGTAGGCAATAGTAATTTTATCTTGATCATTATTATCATCACTCTCTGCAGCTGAGGAGCCGTATACGGCTCCTACCCCAAATCATGTTCTGTCAGGTGTGTCTCCTGTAACAGTGCTATATTTGCCCGCAATTTTTTCAAATGTCTCAAAACCATCACACGTTTTTGCGGAGCTCGTAGCCCCTTGACATTCCATGATATCACCCGCATGGTTAGGACTAGATTTACTATGTATTATGATTTCTGAGTAAACGTCGTGAGCAGCTCAAGGGGACTTCACAAATTGAATGCACACAGTACAATACACAAAAAACACTCAAAACAGAATAATAACTTTCCACCCCTCCCCCTCCCGCTGTATAGCCGTTAGGGTTGAGTTTGACGATTTTATTTCCCTAGTCAACTCGAATCAAACTATCTTCTGTTTTACAGTTAAACAGACTTAAAATTACTAAAGAATGTCTCCAAACTCCTTTCTATGGTCAAAAGAAAAACAAAGGGACAGCTATGCATAGAAGATCGTGACCTCCTTTTTTATGATGTCACGTCAGTCACTCACCCCCACCTAGCTTATTGTCAAGATTGAAGGGCCAAAATCTAGAGATGAGCGAGCACTAAAATGCTCGAGTGCTCGTTATTCGAGCCAAACTTTTCCCAATGCTCGAGTGCTCGTATCGAATAAAGAGCCCCATTGAAGTCAATGGGAGACTCGAGCATTTTTCACTGAAAGAACACATTGAAAGAACACTAAAGAAGAACACATTGCAGATGTTTGCAGATGTTTTCACTGAAAGAACACATTGAAAGAACACATTGAAGAACACATTGCAGATGTTCCGTACATCTGCTAACTTATCGGAAGACACGCGTGCAGAACGATGTTCTTCACAATAGTATATGAAGAACAATGGGGCAGATTTACTAACCCAGTCCATTCGCGATCCAGCTGAAGTTCACCGGAATGCACTGGAGTACACCGAGCCGGGCTGAGTGAAGGTAAGTGCAAGGTAACTCTGCGACACTTTTTTTTTTTAAAATGCGGTGGTTTTTCCGAATCCGTCGGGTTTTCGTTCGACCACGCCCCCCGATTTCCATCGTGTGCATGCCAGCACCGATGCGCTACAATCGGATCGCGTGCGCCAAAATCCCGGGGCAATACAGGGAAAATCGGAAATATTCGGGTAACACGTCGGGAAAACGCGAATCGGGCGTTTTTAGTAAATGACCCCCAATATGTGTGAAGAACACATTGTAGATGTTTCCATACATCTGCAATGTGTTCTTCACACATAATGTTCTTCACATACTATTGTGAAGAACACCGCTCGGCGCACGTGTCTTAGTTAGCAGGCGTTCGGAACATCTGCAATCAGTTATTCACTGCTGTTCTTTCTGTGCTGTTGGTCCTGCTCCAGCCCGCTCCACTCCAGCCTCCACTTCAGCCCCCGCTCCGATCCTCCATGCCCGCGCCAGCCCCGCTCCGCTCCTCCATGCCTGCTCCAGCCCCCGCTCTGCTCCGTGATGCGCACTCCTCCATGCACGCTCCAGCCCCGCTTCGATCCTCCATGCCCGCTCCAGCCCCGCTCCGATTCTCCATGCCCGCTCCAGCCCCGCTCCGTGATGCCCGCTCCTCCATGCCCGTTTCAATCCTCCATGCCCTCTCCAGCCCCGCTCCGCTCCTCCATGGCCGTTCCAGCCCCCGCTCTGTAATGCCCGCTCCTCCATGCTCACTCCGATTCTCCATGCATGCTCCAGCCCCCTCCGATTCTCCATGCATGCTCCAGCCCCGCTCCGATCCTCCATGCCCGCTCCAGCTCCGCTCCGTGATGTCTGCTCCTCCATGCCCGCTCAATCCTCCATGCCCGCTACAGCCCTGCTCTGCTCCTCCATGCCTGCTCCAGCCCCCACTCCGCTCCGTGATGCCTGCTCCTCCATGCCCGCTCCGATCCTCCATGCCCGCTCCAGCCCAGCTCCGATCCTCCATGCCCGCTCCAGCCCAGCTCCGATCCTCCATGCCCGCTCCAGCCCCACTCCGATCCTCCATGGTACGCTTAATTAATCACATATTGATTATATATATGAGTATATGAAAAATTCCATACAGTTTCTGAACAAAGCTGCTATAACCTAATGGAGTTAATAATCGGGAAGCAAGTCTAAGGGTTTCCTTCTTTTAGTGTTATTTATGAACATGATACATATAAATCATGGTCTACCATATACAAACAGGTCAATTAAAGAAAAAACTAAATTTATGGTGGACCTGAGAGAACACAGATAGATCCACAGAGTTAGAAAGGAAAGGACACTCAAAATGGGGGAGCCTGTATCCATTTTTAATGCTCAGTGGGTCAATCCAGATTCCAAATCATGCAGGGCGGCTGTAAACTATTTTCTGAAAAAATGAAGTTGTCAAATATAATCAAAGCAGTTGTCGAGGAGGGTTCCCAAACGGGTAAGTATGAACCTGGCTACATGATAAGAGAAAATACAAAGTTACCACCAACATAAAAACCATCTGCCCACATGGCTCGCAGTTAAAGTCACTATATAGTGTGTGCTAAAACTATATAGGTATAGAAGAAGTCCCAAAGAAACCATAATAGAAGTGCAAAAGCTATGTGCACAATGTAAATATATGTGTGAATTACAAAGTAGGACACCTGGGAAAGGTAAAGTGAATGAAACAGAGGACATGAAGGGTGATGAGCAAAACACTAATACCCGAGAATAAGATTTGAGGATATTCCAATTCTTTAACACAATTTTGTGGAGATCAGCCCACTGGTTATTGAACAAAACAACTTGAAAATCCAAAGAACCAAAAACTCCATCTACAAGACTCTCTCCTCTGTGGCCACACATTTTAGACTCCATCGTGGGGAAAAACCAAAGGGATTGAAGGATATTGGGCTTGACAGAGTTTTTACTAATATAAGAGGTGGCAGCATCACACCTGAACTATTGAGATGGGAGGCCAAGTGGACTTATGAAGTGGGGACCCTTTCTCCATTGGGTTTAAATGAGGACTTCCTATTTACTGTTTTTTACAAAGTAAGATAAGACTTCAAGAGCATTATGGTCCGTGAGGAAGAGTATTAGGCCTATATACCCACCCCCTTGGTTTTTTGTGTATGTATTCTCATCATTTTCTCTTTATTATATTTTTTTCCCCTATGTTCTTTATTTTAGAATGATAGGGGGTCCCACATCCTTATGTTTCACTATTGCACAATTTTGTATCTTTTTCTCGGGTATTAGTGTTTTGCTCATCACCCTTCATGGCCTCTGTTTGGCCTCATTTAGTTTAGGGTCCTTCTAACCCCCTAGCACTCGTGTACCATTTCTTCATGCACGTTCACTGGCATTTACCTTTCCCAGGCGTCCTACTTTGTAATTCACACATACTGTATATTTACATGGTGCACATAGCTTTTGCACTTCTATTACGGTTTCTTTGGGACTTCTTCTATACCTATATAGTTTTAGCACACACTATATAGTGGCTTTACTGTGGGCCACTATATAGTTATACACTCACCAGCCACTTTATTAGGTACACCATGCTAGTAACTGGTTGGACCACCTTTTGCCTTCAGAACTGCCTCAATTCTTCGTGGCATAGATTCAACAAGGTGCTGGAAGCATTCCTCAGAGATTTTGGTCCATATTGACATGATGGCATCACACAGTTGCCGCAGATTTGTCGGCTGCACATCCATGATGCGAATCTCCCATTCCACCACATCCCAAAGATGCTCTATTGGATTGAGATCTGGTGACTGTGGAGGCCATTTGAGTACAGAGAACGCATTGTCATGTTCAAGAAACCAGTCTGAGATGATTCCAGCTTTATGACATGGCGCATTATCCTGCTGAAAGTAGCCATCAGATGTTGGGTACATTGTGGTCATAAAGGGATGGACATGGTCAGCAACAATACTCAGGTAGGCTGTGGCGTTGCAACGATGCTCAATTACTACCAAGGGGCCCAAAGAGTGCCAAGAAAATATTCCCCACACCATGACACCACCACCACCAGCCTGAACCGTTGATACAAGGCAGGATGGATCTATGCTTTCATGTTGTTGATGCCAAATTCTGACCCTACCATCCGATTGTCGCAGCAGAAATCGAGACTCATCAGACCAGGCAACGTTTTTCCAATCTTCTACTGTCCAATTTCGATGAGCTTGTGCAAATTGTAGTCTCAGTTTCCTGTTCTTAGCAGAAAGGAATGGCACCCGGTGTGGTCTTCTGCTGCTGTAGCCCATCTGCCTCAAAGTTCAACATACTGTGCATTCAGAGATGCTCTTCTGCCTACCTTGGTTGTAACAGGTGGCGATTTGAGTCACTGTTGCCTTTCTATCAGCTCAAACCAGTCTGCCCATTCTCCTCTGACCTCTAGCATCAACAATGCATTTCCGCCCACAGAACTGCCGCTCACTGGATGTTTTTTCTTTTTTGGACCATTCTCTGTAGACCCTAGAGATGATTGTGCATGAAAATCCCAGAAGATCAGCAGTTTCTGAAATACTCAGACCAGCCCTTCTGGCACCAACAACTATGCCACATTTAAAGGCACTCAAATCACCTTTCTTTCCCATACTGATGCTCGGTTTGAACTGCAGGAGATTGTCTTGACCATTTCTACATGCCTAAAAGTTGCCGCCATGTGATTGGCTGATTAGAAATTAAGTGATAACGAGCAGTTGGACAGGTGTACCTAATAAAGTGGCCGGTAAGTGTATATACTTACCCGTTTGGGAACCCTCCTTGACAACTGCCTTGATTATATTTGACAACTTCATTTTTTCAGAAAGTAGTGTACAGCCACCCTGCATGATTTGGAATCTGGACGGACCGGCTGAGCATTAAGATTGGATACGGGCTCCTCCATTTTGAGTGTCGTTTCTTTTCTAACTCTGTGGATCTATCTGTGTTCTCTCAGGTCCACCATACATTTAGTTTTTTCTTTAATTGACCTTTTTGTATATGGTAGACCATGATTTATATGTATCATGTTCATGAATAACACTAAAAGAAGGAAAACCTTAGACTTGCTTCCCGAGTATTAAATCCATTAGGTTATAGCAGCTTTGTTCAGAAATTTTATGGAATTTTTATATACAATTAATATGTGATTACTCTGTATGTATAACGTTTTGCACATGACTGCATTCATTGTATTTGTTTACTAGATGTTGATATCTGATAGCTCATTGATTTACAGGTGGTGCATTTGACGGGCTATTATGTAGCTGTCCAAATTATAATATATTTGTACCTTCTATGTACTTTATAAGCCACCTGACCAAGTTGGTTGGTGACTTTACTTCATTGTGCCAACCTCTATAATGGACGATGCACACTGCTTTGTTGTATTTCCTGTGCCTAGCAACCGTGCAACAAGCTGCCCCTAAAAATTCTTTCCTCGGTCGAGGATGCGCATGCGCCAAATAGTTCAGCCTGCTGCGACACTTACACCTAACACTTTCACTTTACTGTCATGTCACTTCCGGTCACGAACGTACCGGCACATCATAGCTTCAGGCCAGGATACAGCACATATAAGGTGAGCTATCCATCTCAGAGGCTTCATACCCCTGAGGAAGTTGCTGAATAGCGACGATACGCGTGGGAAGCCTCCCACCCCTACCATTGTTCAGTGTATGGTGTGTATTGTGGCTTGTGTCTTAGTTTCATCGTTTATACGGTTGAAAAAAAAGACACTTGTCCACCAAGTTCAACCAAGGAAGGGTAGGGATTGGATGAGGAAGGGATTTAGGGGAAACAATCCTATATAGCATAACAATCAATGTTATTTAGGTGTAAAAAGGCATCTAGACCCTTCTTGAAGCTCTCCACTGTCCCTGCTGTGACCAGCGCCTGAGTCTTCTTATGGGAATACCTGGGTGTTTGGCTAGGCCCAGGTTTACCCAGTTTTGTTCTTACCATATCATTATACAGCACTCACACTTTATTTTTATGTACTTATGTACCATGTCTTATTGATTGGTATTGGTTAGCTTAGGCAGGTGGCATTTCTTGTATGCAGGTCTTCATGCATTGGATATATACATATCTTGCATTTTATTGCCTAACCTAGCTACACACAACCATTAGCATTCAGGAATTCAACACCTTGTTATTTAAACCATTTCTAGGGGTGATGGATGAAGTAGGCTTTTTGACATTTGTAATTGATTTTAAGTGATATGCAGTTGTGTATTTCATTAATTGTTTAATAAAGATTGTATTGCATAATTTTATGGTCCTCAGTAGAGATGAGCGAGCACTAAAATGCTCGGGTACTCGTTATTCGAGACGAACTTTTCCCGATGCTGGAGTGCTCGTTTCGAGTAACGAGCCCCATTGAAGTCAATGGGAGACTCGAGCATTTTTCAAGGGGACCAAGGCTCTGCACAGGGAAGCTTGGCCAAACACCTGGGAACCTCAGAAAAGGATGGAAACACCACGGAAATGGACAGGAAACAGCAGGGGCAGCATGCATGGATGCCTCTGAGGCTGCTTAATCGCACCATTATGCCAAAATTATGGGCAACAGCATGGCCATGACAGAGTGACAGAATGAAGCTAGATAGCATCTAAAACATCCAATAATTGACCCTGACACTATAGGGGACGGCATGCAGAGGCAGCGGCAGCAGCGGCAGGCTAGAGAGTGGCATGGCGACATACCCTAAATGGACTCAGGCTTCAAACCAATGGGTGGCAGAGAGGAACCAAAGGAGGTGAGCAAGAAGCGCTCAAATAATATCGGTACATGATAAAAGTTTGCCAGTATATTTTGTGGATTACACAGCAGGGTGGCGACAAAGTTAACATGGAAGCCATGAAAACAACCCAAAATTCTGCCTGACACAGCTCGTTTGATAAGGGGACCATGTATGGAGGCAGTGAACTAGTAGAAGATTAAAGGTGCTGCAGTTCAAACTATGTTAGTTGGATCTTGGCATGGAGCTGGCGCTCCGCTGCCAGGCGAGCTTTCGCCAATCCAAGCCCCTGTCTCTAGGCTACTCCCCAAACAGCACTTCTAAGAACCTTTTGTATAAGATCAAGTGTAGTAGCGTTCTTATAAGTTTGGGATATGGCGGGTGAGGGGAATGTAAACATCTGCGCAAGAAGCGCTGAAATAATATCCGTAAATGAAAAAAGTTTTCCAGTATATTTTGTGGCTTACACAGCACGGTGGCGACAAAGTTAACAAGTTTGATGTGGAATGCCCTGTAATAGCTCTTGGGCGGTGTGCCTTTTATCACCTAGGCTCATCAGTTTGAGCACCGCCTGCTGTCGCTTAGCGACGGCACTGCTGCTGTGCCTAGAGCTACCGACTGATGGCGCCATGCCCACGGATGGTAATTCGGAGGAGGAGGAGGTGGAGGAGGGGTGGGAGGAGGAGGAGGCATAGTAGGCCTGAAACACCTGGACCGAGGTAGGCCCCGCAATCCTCTGCGTCAGCAGTATATGAGCAGCCCCAGGGTCAGACTCGGTCCCAGCCTGCACCAAGTTACGTGTAGTAGCGTTCTTATAAGTTTGGAATATGGCGGGTGAGGGGAATGTAAACAGATGCGCAAGAAGCGCTGAAATAATATCCGTAAATGGTAAAAGTTTGCCAGTATATTTTGAGGATTACACAGCAGGGTGGCGACAAAGTTAACAAGTTTGTTGTGGAAGCCATGAAAACAACCCAAAATTCTGCCTGACACAGCACGTTTGATAAGGCGGCCATGTATGGAGGCAGTGAACTAGTAGTAGATTAAAGGTGCTGCAGTTAAAACTATGTTAGTTGGTTCTTGGCATGGAGCTGGCGCTCCGCTGCCAGGCGAGCTTTCGCCAATCCAAGCCCCTGTCTCTAGGCTACTCCCCAAACAGCACTTCTAAGAACCTTTTGTATAAGATCAAGTGTAGTAGCGTTCTTATAAGTTTGGGATATGGCGGGTGAGGGGAATGTAAACATCTGCGCAAGAAGCGCTGGAATAATATCCGTAAATGGTAAAAGTTTGCCAGTGTATTTTGTGGATAACACAGCAGGGTGGCGACAAAGTTAACAACTTTGATGTGGAATCCATGAAAACAACCCAAATTTCGGCCTGACACACCTCGTTTGATAAAGGGACGATGTATGGAGGCAGCTATATGGACGACTTTTGGAGGTAGCAATGGAGACAACGTGTGGAGGCTGCTATGGAGACAATTCAATTTGGATAGTGCCTGTATGTGGCAGTCCAAAAAAGTTTTCAAACCAGAGGAGCAGGTAGGTGGCCCTCCATAAAAATGGAATAGATTGAGTGCCTGTATGTGGCAGTCCCAAAAAGTTTTCAAACCAGAGGAGCAGGTAGGTGGCCCTCCAGAAAAATGGAATAGATTGAGTGCCTGTATGTGGCAGTCCAAAAAAGTTTTCAAACCAGAGGAGCAGGTAGGTGGCCCTCCAGAAAAATTGAATAGATTGAGTGCCTGTATGTGGCACTCCCAAAAATTGTTTAAAACAGAGGACCGGGTCGGTGGCCCTCCAGAAAAATTAAATGCATAAAGTACTATAGCTAGAGCCAGTGGGCCCTGTCAAAAAATAGCCAGTTTCCTCTGCTTTACTGTACAAAGAGGAGGAGAAGGAGGAAAATGAGGAGGAGGAGGAGTGGATAAATTATTCAGGTTGAGCTTCCTTCACCTGGTGGAGATTGGAAATTAGGAGAAATCCAGGCTTTATTCATCTTGATAAGCGTCAGCCTGTCAGCGCTGTCAGTCGACAGGCGTGTACGCTTATCGGTGATGATGCCACCAGCTGCACTGAAAACCCGCTCGGACAAGACGCTAGCGGCAGGGCAGGCAAGAACCTCCAAGGCGTACAGCGCCAGTTCGTGCCACATGTCCAGCTTTGAAACCCAGTAGTTGTAGGGAGCTGTGTGATCATTTAGGACGATGGTATGGTCAGCTACGTACTCCCTCACCATCTTTCTGTAAAGATCAGCCCTACTCTGCCGAGACTGGGGACAGGTGACAGTGTCTTGCTGGGGTGACATAAAGCTGGCAAAAGCCTTGTAAAGCGTACCCTTGCCAGTGCTGGACAAGCTGCCTGCTCGCCTTCTCTCCCTCGCTACTTGTCCCGCAGAACTACGCACTCTGCCGCTAGCGCTGTCAGAAGGGAAATACTGTTTCAGCTTGTGCACCAGGGCCTGCTGGTATTCATGCATTCTCACACTCCTTTCCTCTCCAGGGATGAGAGTGGAAAGATTTTGCTTGTACCGTAGGTCCAGGAGAGTGAACACCCAGTAATCGGTGCTGGAATAAATTCTTTGAACGCGAGGGTCACGGGATAGGCAGCCTAGCATGAAATCTGCCATATGCGCCAGAGTACCAACGCGTAAGAATTCACTCCCCTCACTGGCCTGACTGTCCATTTCCTCCTCCTCCAACTCCTCCAACTCCTCTTCTTCTGCCCATACACGCTGAACAGTGAAGGACTCAACAATGGTCCCCTCTTGTGTCTCGCCAACATTCTCCTCCTCTTCCTCCTCATCCTCCTCCACCTCCACCTCCTCCGATATGCGCTGAGAAACAGACCTAAGGGTGCTTTGGCTATCAAAAAGGGAATCTTCTTCCCCCGTCTCTTGTGAGGAGCGCAAAGCTTCCGACTTCATGCTGACCAGAGAGTTTTTCAACAGGCCAAGCAGCGGGATGGTGAGGCTGATGATGGCGGCATCGCCACTGACCATCTGTGTTGACTCCTCAAAGTTACTCAGCACCTGACAGATATCAGACATCCACGTCCACTCCTCATTGTAGACTTGAGGAAGCTGACTGACCTGACTACCAGTTCTGGTGGAAGTTGACATCTGGCAGTCTACAATCGCTCGGCGCTGCTGGTAAACTCTGGATAACATGGTCAGTGTTGAATTCCACCTCGTGGGCATGTCGCACAACAGTCGGTGAGCGGGCAGTTGGAGGCGGTGCTGCGCTGCCCTGAGAGTGGCAGCATCTGTGCTGGACTTCCTGAAATGCGCACAGATGCGGCGCACCTTCGTGAGCAAATCAGACAGATTGGGGTATGTCTTGAGGAAACGCTGAACTATCAGATTTAACACATGGGCCAGGCATGGCACATGTGTCAGTCTGCCGAGTTGCAGAGCCGCCACAAGGTTACGGTCGTTGTCACACAAACCATGCCTGGCTTCAGGTTCAGCGGTGCCAGCCACAGATCAGTCTGCGCCGTGATGCCCTGTAATAGTTCTTGGGCGGTGTGCCTTTTATCGCCTAGGCTCAGCAGTTTGAGCACCGCCTGCTGTCGCTTAGCGACGGCACTGCTGCTGTGCCTAGAGCTACCGACTGATGGCGCCATGCCCACGGATGGTCGTTCGGAGGAGGAGGTGGAGGAGGGGTGGGAGGAGGAGGAGGCATAGTAGGCCTGAAACACCTGGACCGAGGTAGGCCCCGCAATCCTCGGCGTCGGCAGTATATGACCAGCCGCAGGGTCAGACTCGGTCCCAGCCTCCACCAAGTTAACCCAATGTGCCGTCAGCGATATATAGTGGCCCTGCCCGGCAGCACTCGTCCACGTGTCCGTGGTCAGGTGGACCTTGTCAGAAACGGCGTTGGTCAGGGCACGGATTATGTTGTCTGACACGTGCTGGTGCAGGGCTGGGACGGCACATCGGGAAAAGTAGTGGCGGCTGGGGACCGAATACCGAGGGGCGGCCGCCGCCATGAGGCTGCGAAAGGCCTCGGTCTCTACTAGCCTATAGGGCAGCATCTCCAGGCTTAGCAATCTGGAGATGTGCACATTAAGGGCTTGGGCGTGCGGGTGGGTTGCACTATATTTGCGTTTTCGCTCCAGCGTCTGGGGTATGGAGAGCTGAACGCTGGTGGATGCTGTGGAGGATCGTGGAGGCGACGATGGGGTTTTTGTGGCAGGGTCCTGGGCAGGGGGCTGACTATCAGCTGACACAGGGGAAGGAGCAGTGGTGTGCACGGCCGGAGGTGAACGGGCTTGTTGCCACTGAGTGGGGTGTTTAGCATTCATATGCCTGCGCATACTGGTGGTAGTTAAGCTAGTAGTGGTGGAACCCCTGCTGATCCTGGTTTGGCAAATGTGGCACACCACAGTCCGTCGGTCATCCGGTGTTTCCTTAAAGAACCTCCAGACTTCTGAAAATCTAGCCCTCGCCGCAGGAGCCCTCGCCACGGGAGCTTCACTAGTTGACACATTTGGCGCTGATGCACCAGCTCTGGCCCTGCCTCTCCGTCTGGCCCCACCACTGCCTCTTCCAACCTGTTCTGGTCGAGGACTCTCCTCCGTCTCAGAAGCACTGTGTTCACCCGGCCTCTCAACCCAGCTTGGGTCTGTCACCTCATCATCCTCCGATCCCTCAGTCTGCTCCCCCCTCGGACTTCCTGCCCTGACAACAACTTCCCCACTGTCTGACAACCGTGTCTCCTCATCGTCGGACACCTCTTTACACACTTCTTCCAGTACGTCAACAAGGTCATCATCACCCACAGACTGCGACTGGTGGAAAACCTGGGCATCGGAAAATTGCTCATCAGCAACCGGACAAGGGGTTTGTGACTGTGGGAAGGGTCCAGAAAACAGTTCCTCAGAGTATGCCGGTTCTAATGGCAAATTTTGCTGGGAGGGGGCAGACTGGGGGGGAGGAGGCTGAGGTGCAGGAGCTGTAGGAGTGCCGATTTCGGTGACATGGGTGGACTGCGTGGAAGACTGACTGGTGGACAAATTGCTCGAAGCATTGTCGGCAATCCACGACATCACCTGTTCGCACTGTTCTGGCCTCAACAGTGCTCTACCACGAGTCCCAGTAACTTCAGACATGAACCTAGGGAGTGTAGCTCTGCGGCGTTCCCCTGCTCCCTCATCAGCAGGTGGTGTCTCACCCCGCCCAGGACCACGGCCTCTGACCCCTGCAGTAGTTGGACGCCCACGTCCCCGCCCTCGTCCTCTACCCCCTAGCCCTCGGGTTAAACATTTTGAAAATGAGAGTTATAACTTTAATTTTTTTTTAAACTTTTTTTTGTGTTTTTTTTTTTTTTGTGTGTTTTTTAGTTTTTAAAACCAAACGATGCTATCCTATTGCTATGGCTATTTTCTAGCCAAGTATGAAAGCACACTGCTATGCCAGATGAGATGACACTGAGTTATTAAAAAAATAAACGTAAAATAAAAAAGGAAATGGCAGACTGTGCCTAATTGAAATACAACCCCGGGCCCTAATAAATTTTCCCACTTCGGTCTTTGCGATGGATATGTGCGTCACTAAGCGCAAAACACAGTGGTCGCAAGTCTCACTCCAAATTGCTCACAATTTGCTAGTAGATGCACTGCAGCAACTACAGCCACCAGCAGATCAACCAGAAATCAAATATATATAACGCTACTGTAGGCGTAAGTAAGCCGTTTGGATTCTCCTATGGCTATTTTCTAGCCAAGTATTAAAGCACACTACTATGCCAGATGAGATGACGCTGAGTTATGAAAAAAATAAACGTAAAATAAAAAAGGAAATGGCAGACTGTGCCTAATTGAAATACAACCCCGGGCCCTAATAAATTTTCCCACTTCGGTCTTTGCGATGGATATGTGCGTCACTAAGCGCAAAACACAGTGGTCGCAAGTCTCACTCCAAATTGCTCACAATTTGCTAGTAGATGCACTGCAGCAACTACAGCCACCAGCAGATCAACCAGAAATCAAATATATTTAACACTACTGTAGGCGTAAGTAAGCCGTTTGGATTCTCCTATGGCTATTTTCTAGCCAAGTATTAAAGCACACTACTATGCCAGATGAGATGACGCTGAGTTATGAAAAAAATAAACGTAAAATAAAAAAGGAAATGGCAGACTGTGCCTAATTGAAATACAACCCCGGGCCCTAATAAATTTTCCCACTTCGGTCTTTGCGATGGATATGTGCGTCACTAAGCGCAAAACACAGTGGTCGCAAGTCTCACACCAAATTGCTCACAATTTGCTAGTAGATGCACTGCAGCAACTACAGCCACCAGCAGATCAACCAGAAATCAAATATATATAACGCTACTGTAGGCGTAAGTAAGCCGTTTGGATTCTCCTATGGCTATTTTCTAGCCAAGTATTAAAGCACACTACTATGTAAGATGAGATGACACTGAGTTATTAAAAAAATAAACGTAAAATAAAAAGAAACTGGCAGACTGTGCCTAATTGAAATCAAACCCCTAATAAATTTTCCCACTTCGGTGTTTGAGGTGGATATGTGTGTCACTAAGAGCTAAACACAACGGTAGCAAGTCCCCCTGCAAATTCCTCACAATATGGTACTAGCTGCACTACTAGTGCCAGCAAGCCCAGCCACAAGCAAATAAAAAAAAAAAGTATAACGTTATTGTAGCCCTAAGAAGGGCTGTTGGGTTGTTGTAGAATCACTCCTGCCTAACAGTAAGCTAATAGAACACCCTAACGCTTTCCCTGACCAGCAGCAGCTCTCTCCCTAGCGGCATCCAGACAGAGAATGATCCGAGCATCGCGGGCAGCGGCTAGTCTATCCCAGGGTCACCTGATCTGGCCAGCCAACCACTGCTATCGACGTGTAAGGGTACCACGTCATGCTGGGTGGAGTGCAGAGTCTCCTGGCTTGTGATTGGCTCTGTTTCTGGCCGCCAAAAAGCAAAACGGCGGGAGCTGCCATTTTCTCGAGCGGCCGAAATACTCGTCCGAGCAACGAGCAGTTACGAGTACGCTAATGCTCGATCGAGCATCAAGCTCGGACGAGTATGTTCGCTCATCTCTAGTCCTCAGTAGCATACTTCTTTCTTCTTTAGTGTTAATTGTCCATTGTTGGTGTGCGGACCAGTTTGTACTCTAGCTGTGCACGCCCCATCTGTTTTTTGTCATGTTTTAAGGTTGTGGTGTTGCCCAATATTCCAATCCCCCCCCTTCTTTGCGGACAGCATGGCTGCATGGCTGCCTCAGTGTCTCTCCCTTCCCCCAAACGCTCCTCAAGGCTAAGATTCGCACCTCATGGTCCTGCACTTTTCCCTTCACTTCCATGTGTGGTTTGCTGACCAATTCCGGGGCCAGACGTTTTGCCACTTTCTTTGCTATCCGCTGTTAATCCACCACACCTACCTGTGGTCTTGGGTAAGTGTCGGTTCGGGCTGTCTGTTGCAGCTGTAGGTCTCTCTTCCGTTACGTCAGTGTTATGGGACTCCAGGGACAGCATTCCCGGGCAGGGAGAACACGTGCTTTCGGCTTTCAAATAGGGAGATGGACGCGGTTTCTGGCCACTCTGGAGCAAATATTGCTCCCCAAGCTGGGCTCAAAGCTGATCTGGAGCGATGTGCGTTGGGAGTTAGACGGAGCGCACTAGCATGCATCTACCTCCATCAGCGCTGGAGCGGGAAGTCCAAACCCAGTTTTGACAAACATTTCCTGAAAACCGCAATAAACTGAAAGGTGGACAACAATATACCATAAATTCTTTAAAAGGTGACACTGGACAACCTATACACCCCCTCACCGGACCCAAACGAACTACAAACCCCCAACCTGACTTGTCAGTTTTGGACAAAAAAACTCATCCCACACCCTCAAATCAGCCTTATGCTCACTCTTTAAACATATAAAACACCCGCCCAATAGGCATGATCTGACAAGCAAAATTAAGCGTCCCCAATATAGACTGTAATTGCCGCAAGGACACTTCAGACTTAACCTATGTCTCCTGCACACCCGTTCTCAACAACAGCCGACACTCCATTCTCACTGGTATCTACCCCCCCCCCCCACGTCAATAGGAAAAGACCTGGAAATCATGGTATTCGGCCGACCCTGGTCTGTCAATCCTGCTGCCTGTGGCCCTGGCCAGGCATCTGACCTTGCATCCATGTCCCTAATAAGGGGGACCAAACCCCTCCCCCCACCACCGTGCCGCACGCTGAACTCACAGCCACCCTGGACAACCTAGCTGGAGATCCTCCCCCTCCACTATCATGGCTACTAGTGTCCATTCCACCATCAACCCCCACGCCCGGCTCCTCCACTGCTCCTGCACCCAGTGTCCCGCGACTCACCACAAGCCTGGTGACGCCGGCCTCCGTAGTCCTCCCCTGCTGGATTCGCCGGCTGCTCACTCGGGCCCACCGTGGCGACACCTCCAGATCATCAGCTCCTGACCTCCTCCTGCTCCATCTCTGATTTCCTCCGGCCACCATTCCGAAATGAACATGTGCTGCCGCCATCTTGAATTGAGCCGCACCAGCTCCTGGACTCCCGCAGTTCTCCGCCTCTGTTCACTGCTCCCACGATGACTCAGGTCTTCAAGTGCCGACGCACCCCCAGCTCCGCTTCCTGCCACCGCCTGACTCCACACCTGCTGCAGCCGCTCCTGCTGCCTTATGGCCCACACTCCTTATGCAATGGCCAGGAAGGCCAAAGGGCTCAACCTCACTGGCAGCTGGGACCTGGAGCCCGCACCAGACGTTGACCTGAGTCCTCCGCCCAATGAGAAGGCCGACAGCTGTGCCTGCATCCATGCTGAGCCCCGCACTACAGCTTGTGCCCGGACCTGGGACAGGAAGGCCTCCAGCTCTGCCATCCGAGGTACCTACATTACCTAGCACACACCAAACTATCCAAACTACCAGCCCCACAAGTTGTCACAGTCTATGGGAATAGTCCCTTGGGACTAAAGTCTGTGGACTCACTGGACCACCGCAGGAGATAACGATGCCAGCCGCAACCCAGGATCAGAGTCTAAGTGGACTCCTGGTCTTCCTCAGAGCCTGCCGCAAATCGGGATGGTCTTGCTGCTGCGGTGAGCCACCAGGTCGCTCCACGGGTGCGACTAAGCCCGCGATGGCAGCCAAATTAGGGACACAGGGCAAGCAGGACCACGGGAAGGCAGGACCACGGGAAGGCAGGACCACGGGAAGGCAGGACCTCGGGAAGGCAGGACCTCGGGAAGGCAGGACCTCGGGATGGCAGGACCTCGGGATGGCAGGACCTTAGGATGGCAGGACCTTGGAAAGAAGGCTGGCAGGACCTCGGAAGGACGGCTGGCAGGAACTCAGCAGGACGTCTGGCAGGACCTCGGCAGGGCAGCTGGCAGGACCTCGGCAGGGCGGCTGGCAGGACCTCGACAGGATGGCTGGCAGGACCTCGGAAGACCACTAGGATACCGGACTGCCACAGGATAACCAGACCGCCACAGGATAACCGGACCACCACAGGATAACCGGACCTCCACAGGATAACCAGACCGCCACAGGATTACAGGACCACCTCAGGATTACAGGACCGCCATAGGACAGGAACACGGAAACACCACAGGAACATGGGAACACAGAGGCTTCTGGAAACGCTCAGGAAACTCGGAGGCGTCTGGAAACGCTCAGGAATCACGGAGGCATCTGAAAAACACTCAAGGAGGCTTTCTCTTCAGTAGAATGACCTGAAGATCCGGCAGGGGATGCTGGGAGTCGCCAAGCTGTATAGCTGAGCTGGGAATGCCAGCGCCAATAAGGAGGACGCTGGCCCCTTATTCTTGAATATTTGGGCGCGCGCGGCCTAGCAGCGGGAACGCGCAGCCCGGAAGGAAGGAGGCACGTGGACCACACGCCGGGACCCAAGCAGAACCAGGAGCCTGGAGAGGTGAGTACAGGCGAGGGGGAGCAGGGCAGCACAGCAGAGCACGGGTCAATGTTGCGGATCACGGGGACACCTGTGACAAAGAACAAGACTGGGGGCTGCGCGGCACACCGAGACACGTGACACACGTCTTCCTACAATTTTGCTCAGCCACCAAAAGATGGCGGGCTCTTCCTGTCTTCCCGTTAAAACTCCCACTATCTCCTCCCCCCAAAATCAAATTCCCCTATCATCTGTGTCTAGGCTCCAACCCCTCAAAATACTCCACCCGCCTCTTTCCGCCCTCCCAACCCATCCTGTCATGGCTGCAGTCTGCGTACCTGCGGCCAGCTCCATGCTTACATGTCCACCACAACTCAGTCATAACAGTGCATCAGCCACAGCTCTCTCATTACAGCACTTCCACAGCTCTCTCATAACAGCATGTATTCCACAGCTCCCTCAAAACAGCACATCTACAGCTCCTTCAAAACAGTTTGTCCACCACAGCTCACTTATAAGGGTGCGTCAGCCACAGCTCCCTCATAACAGTGCATCTTCCACAGCTACCTCATGACAGCATGCACGCCACAGCTTCCTCATAACAGTGCATCAGCCACAGCTCCCTCATAACAGTGCATCAGCCACAGCTCCCTCATAACAGTGCATCAGCCACAGCTCCCTCATAACAGTGCATCAGCCACAGCTCCCTCATAGCAGTTTTACCACCACAGCTTTATCAGAACAGCACATCCACAGCTCTCTCATAACAACACATACACGGCTCTCTCATAACAGTGTGTATTCCACAGCTTCCTCATGACAGCATTTCCACAGTTCCTTCAAAACAATGCCACCACCACCACTCACTTATAACACTGCAGGGTTGGACTAGGGTGCCAAGGGTCCACTAGGGAAATGAATTCTGAAGGGCCACCAACTGCTATATGAATAAGTGTGAGCCACACCCATATATATATATATATATATATATATATATATATATTTTCATTGCGTTTCTAAACGTGCTACAAATGCAAGGTTTGAATGCAGCCTGTGACCATGTTCACACAATGGAGCAGATTTACTTACCCGGTCCATTCGCGATCCAGCGGCGCATTCTCTGTGGAGGATTCGGGTTTTCCGGCGATTCACTAAAATAGTTCCCCCAATGTCCACCAGGTGTCGCTGCTGCGCTGAATTCCGTCAGAGTTCACTGGAGTTCACCAAGCCAGGCCGGGTGCAGGTAAGTGCATGTCAAGCGACACATTTTTTTCTAAAAATATGTCAGTTTCTCCGAATCCGATGGGTTTTCCGACGGCCACGCCCCCGACTTCCGTCGCGTGCCTGCCAGCGCTGAAACGCCACAAACCGATCGGCGCAAAACGGTAAAATTTGGGTAACCCGCCGTAAAAACGCAATTGGGGCTCTTAGTAAATGACCCCCATTGTGTTTTTTGTTCAAATTCGTTCAAACTTCAAATTTTTACAACACAAGCTTCCTGCACACTACACTTCTTGGAATGCAAACAATGGTCCCATGGTTGTCAACGGCATGTAAGTACATGATAATAGCCAGCCTGAAGCACTAATATGGTTAGGACCTGCTCTGTCATTTGCAGCTCAGGCAGTCGGCTCATACACAAATGGGCGCTTCATCAGGTCTATGTGCATAGTTAGCATTTGTTTGGTTTTATTATACATACTAGGAAGTCAGGTCATTGTTTCCAAAAAAAAAAAAAAGATAAATTTTCCCTACAACTTGATTGTTTAGACGAACATACACTTGTATGTTTTTTTTTTTTCTTCTCAACAACTTGATTGTTTAGATGAATATACACTTGCAAACATATAAAAGCATACATTACAGTTATATTCGGTACAATTCATCATACTTGGAAAAACAGCGTATTATATAAAAAAGACATATTTTGAAAGGTAAAATTTCTTATTCTTGCCTGACTTAATCGTGGACCGCTACTGGGATGCATTTTGACACCTTAAGACGCAGTTGTGGGCGGAAGTGATGCTGCGGTACACTGTTGGAGCGGATGGAGTTCAGTGCAACGCATCAAATACGGTGGCAAAAATAGGACAAAAGACTATCACGTGTGAATGAAACTTGGATGAACTAGCATCGGCCTTGAGCTTACACCTCTGCTTCCGATGCTTCATTCAAGCCCTCGGGACTCAGGGTATGTTGATTGTACATCCAATATACCTTCCTATGACATAGGACAACATAGGACATCTGATCTATGGGACTGATTAGTATTTGTTTTTAATTTTTTTGGTGTTACCGTCCACAGGGGAAATATCAAGAAGGGCTTTTTAAAACATGGCCTCTCGAAACATTTCGCCTTCGAACACCTATGTCGTACTAGGTACCTATGTACTGCTGCATCACTTCCACCCACAACCGCGTCACAACGCGTCAAAATGCATGCTAGTAGCGGTTCACGATTAAGTCAGGCAAGAATAAGAAATCTAACCTGTCAAAATATATCTTTTTATATAATACGCTGTATGTCCAAGTATGATGAATTGTACCGAATATAAGTGTAATGTATGCCTTTATATATTTACATGCATATGTTCCTCTAAAGAATCAAGTTGTAAGAAAAAAAAAAATCTTTTTTTTTTGGAAACAATGACCTCACTTCCTGGTATGTATTATAAAACCAAACAAATGCTTTCTGTGCAAATAGACCCGACGAAGCGCCCGGTTGTGGCGCGAAACGCGTTGTCATTTTTATTCTTCCGATTTTATCTGTATGTATTTTATCCTGATTATAAAATTAAATTGAGTCACGATTGAGCTTTACGTATAGCTGTGATTCCTTGGGCTGCGCCATCTGGTATCCATTGAGGAAATTACATCCCACATTTTTGGGATCTACCGATGCAAGATCAGAACCTGCCATAGGGGGCACACACCTGTATGTGCTTGGTTTACAATCCTTGATCTGGTGATAGATGTGCTTTAAGGACTGCATAGGGTACATGTATGTCCTTAATAGGTTTCAGGTACAGGTGGTCTCCTACTTAAGGACACCCGACTTACAGACAACCCTTAGTTATAGACAGACCTCTCTGCCCCCTGTGACTTCTGGGGATGGTGTCTGGATGTTGCTATAGGCTGCAATGATAAGATGTAAGGTGTCTGTAATAAGACTTTATTGATAATCCTTGGTTTCATTACAGCAAAAGATTCAGAAAATCCAATTGTCAGTGGGACAAAAAAAAAAAATTTGTCTGGAGCTACAATTATAAAATATACAATTCCGACTTACATACAAATTCAACTTAAGTACAAACAGAACCTATCTTCGTATACTAAGAAGGTTCACCGGCTGGGTCCTCTTCATACACACCTGGGGAAGGGGGTTTATGAAGAATTTGCGATTATAAAAGCAACTACGCCACCTCCATGACATGTGGGCTTGAAAGGGTGTAGGTTGGACACGGCGCACCTGAATTGTTTTGAAAAACCTGCAAACTTTTGTTTGCTGGTGTTTACGCAAAACTACACCTTCTGACCTGGTATGGTTTTATCTGGCGGCTGCTTTTTTCAGCAGATACATCAAGAGGCCTCAGGGTGCTGTCACATGTTAGAGTTTTGATTTGGATTTGTAACGGATTCAAAACGCATTGGGAAAGCCCGCGACCAATTGCATATTTGTTTGTATACAAACAAATGTGATCGGCAATCAGCGCCAGTTGTCTTGTGTTGTGTAAATGAAAGACACCAGGTGCGGATTGTCGATCACATGTGTTTTCATACGCTCCAGTGAGTTTTGATTTAGTTACAAAACGCAATAAAAATGCTAACGTATGACAATGCCCTAAGTCTCTCCAGGTATCCCCCAGGACATAGTGAGCCGATGAATATCCCCCCAAATCGATTGTTGTTACCAGTCGCAGTTATTAAACTACTAAATGCCACTGTGAGCATTTAAAAGACTATGTGCACCTACGGAGACTGGAGCCCCTCAGGCTCATTTGTATCCAGTCCTTCATCCTGTTAGCCATGTATTGCAATGCAGTTATATTGCACTATATGGTAGGAACAAGAAGCCCTTAAAGTTTGCAAATACAGTAAGAAAAAAGTCTAAAATTTAAATTACCCCACAGAAATCATCTAAAACTAAACACTTACACTATAAACACTTACATGCTTCCCAAAATTAGAAAGGAAATATTAAAATGGTTATTTCCGGTGTTATGCTAATTTTTTGCCATTTTGCAACACATTAGGACATGCACCTAATACATAGACAAGTGATCAAAAAGGTCATACAGACCCTAGAATGATAACAATGAAAAGGTCAGCTGAAAAATACACCAAGTCTCATTCAGCTGTGTTCATGGAAATAACACAGTTATGGATTTTTAAAGACTGGGAGGTAAAAATAGAAAATTAAAGATGAAAATGGTCTGTCCTTTGAAGGGTTACTATTCTGTGCAGTGTACTAGGAAGATGGAAAAAAACTTTCAAACACCTCTTACTTTTTTAAACTTTGATATACAGAGCTGGAGAAGCTGACGTTTCCAGTGATATGTGAAGAGAAGAACCTTTTCTTCCCTTTTTATTCAAGTGTTTATGTGCATTGAAATTATGATAAATCTGCACTTTGGACACCATGATGGACAGGGTAATAATAAGGCTCCGGTCAAACGTAACGCAGGGTATGCTGGAAATACTGAGGCTGCGGTGACACGTAACGTGTGGTATGCTGGTAATACTGAGGCTGCAGTCACTCATAACGCCGGGTATGCTGGTAACACTGAGGCTGTGGTCACATGTAACGCGGGGTATGCTGGTAATACTGAGGCTTCGGTCACATGCAACGCAGGGTATGCTGGTAATACTGAGGCTGCGGTCACACGTAACGCGGGGTATGCTGGTATTACTGAGGCTGTGGTCACACGTAAAGCGGGGGAAGCTGGTAATACTGAGGCTGTGGTCACACGTAAAGCGGGGGAAGCTTGTAATACTGAGGCTGTGGTCAAACGTAACGCGGGATATGCTGGTAATACTGAGGCTGCGGTCACACATAAGGTGGGGTGTGCTGGTAATACTGAGGCTGCAGGCACGCGTAACACAGGGTATGCTGGCAACACTGAGGCTGGGGTCACACGTAAAGTGGGGTAAGCTGGTAATACTGAGGCTGCGGTCACACCTAACGCGGGTTATGCTGGTAATACTGAGGCTGCAGTCACACATAACGCGGGATATGCTGGTAATACTGAGGCTGTGGTCACAGGTAACGCTTTGATTCCTCCAGCCCTTTCATTTGTACAATAAAAACACCGGGTGCAGGTTACCGATCACATGTGTTTGCATAGAATCGCATCCTGCCCCTGTGCGCTTTGATTCCGTTTCTAAACTGAGTCAAAGTGTTGCGTGTACTTCCGGTTCCAGCCCCGGCATGTGAGGAGGTGAATGACGGAGCTCCGCCGCCCATACTCTCTAAAAGTACCTCACAGCGCGACAACCAGCACATCACAGCCCTCATCCGCGGCACATGGTAGTGCCCCAAAATTGGAGGCTTGCCACGATCACGCTTAGCCCCAGAGACATCGTGGGCTCGATCACGCTAGCTGGAGTGTCGCAAGATGGCGCCGCCCAGCCCACACAATGGAAGAGGTGAAGCGCCGAAGCGGGAAAACAGAGGAGAGGCATCGGAGGAGGAATCTGTTGCCAGCTCCCAACAGGGGTAAGACAACCAATTAATTACAAGAAACTGGCGAAGGAGGTGGCAAAAAAAATCACCACTGGGATACAGAAGGCCGTTTCTGCTGCGCTGGAGGAAACACTGCATGGGATACAGGCAGAGGTAGACCAGCATTCCTCTCAACTCACTGAGGCAAAACATAGAATCTCTTTATTGGAAGACGATTTAGCAGCGGCGATGAACAAACGAACAGTGGTCACTGCGGATTCAGCCCGTTTGGCTGAGAAATTAGATGACCTTGAAAATAAATCACACAGGAGCAATTTACGGATGGTAGGGCTGCCTGAGACGATCCCAATTTCCCAATTATCTCACGTCTTCTCAGATCTTTTGCCACAACAACTGGGCCTGCAAGGGCCATTCAAAGTGGAACAGGTGCATAGAATAGGCCCCCAGAGACCACCGAGGTCCCCCTCTACACAACCATCAGTGAGGGAGGATCGACCGCGTCAGGCCATCGCAAAATACTTGGACTATGCGGAGAAATAAGCCATATTAAGAGCTTACAGAAAAAGGCGGGAGCTATTAAAAATCTATAATGCTTCTATTTTGATTTTTGCAGACTACTCTGCCGAGTTAACAAAGCCCTCTATACTATGAATTGTTCCAGAGACACGGGAAGTTCCAGATTTTTTACTCAGCAACGCTGAAAGTCCAGATGGCACTTCATGCAACTTCACAGATCCGGGGATTGCAGAAACACAATTCATGGCCTACAAGCATGGCATGATCATGCAACCATCAAGACTCACAAACATCAAATTATACCTTGCGGCAATGAACAATATCTCCAGAATTTATGCCCCACGACTCTTGACGACCACCTCGTCGTGAGTAACAATCCTCCATATAGGGGGAAAAAAAGGGGAAATTTTTCATCTCCCATGAAGACTGCTCGTTATGCCCAAGATGTTGGGCAGGGGTGAATATACACAGTGGGGCACATTTACTAAGGGTCCGCAGCCGCGAATCCGTCGGGTTTTTCCCGAATATTTCCTCTTTGCGCTGTACTTCACGGGATTGTGGCGCACGCGATTGATTTTTGGCGCAATCGCGCAACAGAAATCGGGGGGCGTGGCCACCGGACAACCCGAAGGATTCGGAAAAACCACAGAATTTAAAAAGCCATTTGTGTCGCAAGATCAAGCACTCACATACACCAGAAAAAAGCAGGTGAACTCCAGCGGACCTCGGCGCAGCAGCGACACCTGGTGAATATCGGCGCACGGACCTTAGTGAATCCCGGCAGAACCCGAATCAGCGTCGGAGAACCCGCCGCTGGATCGCGACTGGACCGGGTAAGTAAATGTGCCCCAGTATGTTATACAAAAAAATGCAATGAGGCAGCACTCCAGTAAGTATAAAGGTGATCTTTATTCACCCAAGGCAAAATAAGGTGCAACATTTCAGCTCATCCAAAGAGCCATTATCAAGCATACAAACATGTGTTACAAGGTGCATATTTCAATAAAGTGAACAAGTGCATGTGCTAACTAACTATATCCTCTGTGGCAGTTTTGAACAAAGTTTATATATGTCCATAAGCATTATCAGCCCCTGGGAGTCCAAATCAGAAGCAGCCGTGTGAATGGGTCGCTAGGATACCAAACAACAAACAAGATCGGATGCAGTACATCAGATAAAGCCTTATACCTTATATTACTAATGTGCATCACCAGATCTGTCCCTTGAACACTTTGTTAAAGATATTACACTGGACTCAGACGCCATCTTACATATTGTCGGACATTTTAAAGATTCAGCATTATTTCACATAACTTTGTAGTGATAACTAAGTTTGGGTGTTTCCCTAAGCACACAAAGACTTAGTGCTCACTAGCACCACCTAGAGGAAGGTATCCAGGCGAGCACCTGGGAAGTTTCAGTATTTGCATGTAGCCAATAGTATTAGACTCCTTTGTGTGCTTACATCCAATAGTGTTACATTTCCTGGGTGAGAACACCCAATTATAGTTGCTGCTTTTCTAATTACACGCCTTACGTAAAGTGCCTTATGGTTTTCTATAAATGTTGGTCCCTCAATAAAATTATCAGTCTTGTTGCTAACTTCCTGCAAGGACAGGTCTTGTCTTTCCTTCAAGTTAGTCAAATTCCAGCGCTGGACACAGACTCATTTAATTTGAAAGTCACCTTACAATGATTAGGGGTTTGAGCCCCAGATATAAATCTATAAGAATTGGCGTTTCCTGGGTGGCCATACTTTTATGGACATCTAACCATCGAGGTGACCTCCGCAAGAGTCCAGGCGGCCAGTGACCAGAACTGACAATGAGCGCTCGTCGGGGTAAGTCAAGTCTATTTTTGTCTACCTTGACTGTAGTTCTGTTTCACTGGCTGAAAGGGACTGGGTAAGGTCATCTCCTTGTGTGATAATATGTACTTTGCCTTACATGTCCATATATAATAGTATGTTCACTTTAATTTCGGCAAAGGATATCTTGTAAGGTGATGGACAGAGACTGGACGTGACTATGTATGTTGTAGAAAAAGGTCTGCAGTGCCCTCTTGTGAATTGTTGATGTAGTTCAGAAAGTTTGTGATGGTGGAGATTTTCGTTCATGTAAGCGCGGATAGAATCTGGAAGTTTGCAGAGACAAATTCTGGCCAAATTTACGTATCGTTCCTTCGGGATTGATGCGGCCCCGTGATGCGGAAAGGACAATAGAGGCAGGAAGGACACTGACGGGAATTTTACAGTTGAGGGTTCTCCTTGATTTCTGAAATATTGTGTGAAGGTCTCTAATTTGTACTTACTGATAGTTAGCGGGGTAGTCTGGAGCTGTATGTACGGAGGATATCTATAGCCCTTGAACAAAATCAGGTATTCCACAGATTCCACAAAATGGGTAGTGAGCAAAGTAAGACTGTAGCTGGACACTGCAGACCTAAAAAGGCAACTGACATAGTGTCACACAGGAAAGGTAAAGAGTGGGTAAAAGGAAGTTATGAGGTATTGAAGTTTTTGGGTATGTTAGATGATTCCCTGAGTGTGCAGAGGTAGGAGACAGCACTTGATGTAAATGGTGGCTGGCTCAAAGACAAAAAGTGGCACACCCAGGCAGAAGGTTGTTTTGATGTAAGTAGAGAGTTAATGACAAAGGAAAGTGGATGGGGTTGATTACTGGAGACTTAGACCAGTGACTACGGACGGACCAGGACAGAGGGACAGGAATCCTAGAAAGTGCTCATTAAAAAAAAAATAGAAAAAAAATCTTTTGGAATGCAGACCAGCACCCTCTTAGACTCCACCCCCGTATCTGGGGGTTAGAGAAGATGACACGCCTTACCATTTTTTTTTGTGGCGGCCATCTTAACACAGTATATTCTTTTCAAGTCCCTGAAAGTTAATTGCCTATAACTCTACACTGTAGGCTGGTTCTAGGATAGCAGCAGCTTCACCCTTGAGGCATCCTGGCGGACGTTTGAAATAAAATGCTGGCAGGTGAATATTTTCACCAATTTCAAACATTTGCTAAGGGTCATGAGTGTGCAACGCTGTTTGTTTATTTTATTTTATTTTAAAACTTATTTGATCTTGACAATTGCAGAAAAATTACTAGAAAAAGTGTTGCAATGTCTCTGGTACCTGCTTTCTGGAGTTGAAAGAGTTAATCAGGGTGAGATCTCTGTGAAGCTGGGCTTTGTTTTGTCTTATCTATGTCTGTGAGAAGTGGCCTTGAAGCACACAGAAAGCATCTGTGTTGAGTGGGGGAAACAGAGCTGACAATCTAAAAGACTTAAAGGAATTTGCTTGTGAAAAGAATACAAAGAGACACACTCTAGGAAACGTAGACGGCCCCAACAAGGCGGGACAAGGAGGGTGGTAATGGACAAGGATGTCAGCAAGAATAGTCCCCCTCTTCTGAAAGCCCCCCCCAAATAGAGTTAGTGCCTTTCATTGTAGAACTCTTCCCTGTTGGCAAATGTTTTCCTCTCTGTGCCCCTACATGAAGATTGCCAGTACCTATTTGCCTTTACCAGTGTAGTATTCCAGTATATCTGATGTAGACTCCCACAAGGGGGGTAAAACTCCCCCAGCCAGTACTCCATACTACACGGCCCTACAGGGAGTATACTGGCAGACTAGCCCCTTACTGGATGTTCTCCTTTCCAGTATGCGGAGGACCTACTGTTTTTGTTTGCCAGGATGCATTTATAAACCTTATGTGTTTTCTGTTCCAGAAGGGTTGCAAAGTTTCCTGAGACAAACTCCAGTACCGCCAGGAGAAGGTGGTCTTCCTAGGCCACTGCTTCTCAGCCACAGGCAGATACCTGAAAAGGGAAGAAAGCTGGCAGTCCAGAATGTGCCCTTGCCCTGAGGCCCTAAGCCTCTTCACATGATTCTAGGACTGGCTAGCTCCTGCAGACCTGGGATAAGTCTGCTGCCTCCAGCCTTTTGCTGCCCCTTTCTGACTGCATTGCCTCTTCCCCATTTGCCCATAGTCAAGAGGCAATTGATGCATTCCATAGACTTAAGCTGGCAAATTCTGTGTGCACCGGCCCTAGGCACATCCCACTGGATCAAACTTTTGTTTTATTTTACACTGAGTATCTAGGTCACGCCACAGGTGTCTAGTCCAGGAACGTGGTGGCCTTACCAGTGGCCCACTATTAGGCCCGGTTAGATCCAGTCGTGAGGGGAGCCCCTCATGTGTCAGTAGCTGCAGCCAGCAATCTGCTCAGCAAGGCCAGTGAGCTGATCCCAGACCCTAGATCACTCAGTTACTGTGTAAACCCCACATACCTTGCACAGTGTCCTCACCCAAGTACAGCCCAAGCATCTGAGCAAAGGCCAGACAGCCCAGACTCCAGTGTGCACTCCTGATGCCCCAGGACACACTGATAAGGTGCACAGCTCTGAATCCTTCATTCTGTCGCCAGTCTTCCAGGATTCAGAGAGGGGGGAGAGAAGGGTGAGTAACGCAGATGTTGAGTTTTTTCTCATAGGTGGCTCCAGGACTACAGGAGAAGACAGACGGTTCTATGCTGGATATGCAGTGGTCAGTGGCGCACATGAGGTAGTACAAGCAGAACCACTCCCTCCACACAGGTCAGCGCAGGAGGTGAAGTGATGGCACTCAGGGAAGCGCTACAGCTGGTGGAAGGTAAAAGGGCGAACATCTATACTCAAGGTATAGTTCTGGGGTCTAAACAGGACTATGAACCCATATGGAAGGCTAGAGATTTCCTCACCTCTGCAGGGACCCCCTTTAAGCATGGCAAGCTGGTTATAGAGCTCATGGATGCTCTCTTACTTCCACAAGAGGTGAGGATAATAAAAGTAAAAGCACACACAATTTGGTATCTCCACAAGCCAAGGGCAAGTATGTGGTTGACAGGATGGCGAAGGCAGCTGCACAGATGGAGCCCGGAGACTGTCCTGAAGTCTCAGCGGTGAGTTCTGAGCTAAAAGTTTGATCCACAGGTGTTCCAGTCCCTGGTGGCCCGAGAGTCATCAGAAGTGAAGGGAGTGTGGAGGAAAGCTGGAGCCCAGATGCCTATGGGACCTGGATGCTGGGAGAGAGGGTGTGCCTGCCCAGAGCCCTGCACCCGACAGTAAGTCAAGTAGCCTACAGACACATACACATCCAAAATGGCCATGCTAGTGCTCATAAACCATAAGTGGTTTGCCCCGGGCATTACTACCCCTGTCACTAGACTGGGAAAGCCTGTATAGTCTGTGCCCACCACAACCCGGGTAAGGTGGTAAAGACCCCACGGAAGGTGACACCCAAGCCGCTGTATCCCTTCCAAAGACTGCAGATGGATTTTATCCAGCTACCAAAAGTGGCACGTAGGAGTAAGTTCTTGTGTGCATTGATCTCTTTCCAGGGTGGCCAGAAGCTTCTCCCATGACCAAGGCTACTGCCAGAGCTGCAGCCAAGAAGATGGTGAGTGAGATTTTTCTGCAGGTTTGGACTTCCGGAGACTATAGAGTCCAGTCGCAGAACCCACTTCACTGGACAGGTAAAGACCTAAAGCCTTGTCCCTCCTGGGTGTAGAAGAGGCCCTGCACACTCCTTCCCGAATTCGTTGTGAGTTTGAAAGACTAAACGGCACTCTTAAGTTAGAGATACGGGAGGCCATGGAAGTAACAGGGAAACCATGGTGCGAGTGCTTTCCTGCTGCCCACCATTCAGTTAGGACCACACCCAACAGAAAGATGGGATTGTTCCCCTTTGAAGTATTTTTTGGCTATGCACCCAGACTAGGCCCCTACTTCCCATAGACCCTATAGCTGATGTCAGGAAACCAGGTGGAACATGCCATACAGTTGAGCCAGGCCTTGGAAAAGGTCTGCAAAAGTGTTTCTGATTACTTTTTTTAGATCCAGTCAGAGACCTCAGGATGTATAACCTGAAGCCTGGAGACTACGTGGTGGTAAAGAGACGCACTAGAGAGACAGTCTGGAGCCTCGCAACGACGGTCCTTTCCAAGTCCTGCTGACCAGTGCCACGTCTGTGGGAAGTCAGCATGTTTCCCACACTTACTGTTGCAAACTTATTATTCTTCCTAGCTGGTCTCTTCTGACTGACTGTATGCTCAGGGACACCCCAACCATGACTATCACTGTAACTAGAGGGCTGACCAGGATGCCCCCAGGGTAGGAGGCTTTACCTACGGTTGGTGCAACACGACAATGACCTTCTATAACATTGACAGCACAGGTAACCCTGTATTAGCAGTGTCTGATGTACAGGATTTGTGGGGATAGGAGAGTCAGGTCAGGCCTAGAGGCTGGGAAGGTGAGTGTATGGTGATAAGATTTGTGCATTCCTTCCTCGTGATCCCCAGGGATAAGTTTGATCGGACACATAAAGTAAAGGTAGAGAATCCCAAAGGATTCTGGAGGTCTGAGAGGAGCACCTATATGACAACGTTTATATAGATACAGTGGGAGCACCAAGGGGGGTCTCAGATGAGTACAAGGCCCACAATCAAATATGGGCAGGTCTAGAGTCCATTATTCCCCAGAGAGCTATGAGCAAAGATGTTGGTTGGGTAACTGTTTTTTATTGTAATCAACAGAGATTTGTGATTGTATCCGAGATGCTTCCCAGAACCACACGGCTTTGGAACATGATCCTTGCTGAGAAGGAGGAGTTTGTAAGATGGTGGGAGTGGCTTGTCGCATGTACATCCAGGATGACATCGCCCCCTATGGATCCATTACCCATGCTCGTGAAGAGATTGAAGGACTGTCCAGGGAACTCAAGAGAAACTCTGGGGTGGACACTTTGTCCTTCACTTTGTAGTTGGGGGATTGGAGGGTTTTCTTTAAGTGGGGGTGATATTGGGGATTGTGATTTTGCTCTCGTCACTTATTGCGCATTGTGTGGTCCCCCTCATCAAGTCCACCATGTCCCAGATGGCCGTCCAGGTGGTAAGAACCATGACAGGAGAAGTGCCGGTGTGGAGGATACCGTCTTGTTGAAGAACCAGCCTGTTAATAAACCCATAAACTATGGAAACACAATTATGTAATTTGAGTATGCAGGCCTGTAACCCCCGAGTGACTGGCCTCCAGGGGACCTGGTGAAGAGTTAACAAGTCCAGCAGGTAAGGGCTTAGCCTACCTGTGGGTACCTGGAGTTTGAGGAGGTCACTCTGGACAAAAGTTACAGGCCATGCAAAGCTCAAAAGGGGGGAAATGTTAAAGATATTACACTGGACTCAGACGCCATCTTACATATTGTCGGACATTTTAAAGATTCAGCATTATTTCACATAACTTTGTGTAGTGATAACTAAGTTTGGGTGTTTCCCTAAGCACACAAAGACTTAGTGCTCACTAGCACCACCTAGAGGAAGGTATCCAGGCAAGCACCTGGGAAGTTTCAGTATTTGCATGTAGCCAATAGTATTAGACTCCTTTGTGTGCTTACATCCAATAGTGTTACATTTCCTGGGTGAGAACACCCAATTATAGTTGCTGCTTTTCTAATTACACGCCTTATGTAAAGTGCCTTATGGTTTTCTATAAATGTCGGTCCCTCAATAAAATTATCAGTCTTGTTGTTTGCTAACTTCCTGCAAGGACAGGTCTTGTCTTTTCTTTCAAGTTAGCCAAATTCCAGCGCTGGACACAGACTCATTTAATTCGGAACCCACTTTTGCAATGTGGACGAGGATGGTTAAAGCCTCGTGAATCAAAAGACCCTTATGGTCGTATCTCCCTGATAACTTCACTAGGGGATATACCCCCCAGATTCACTGGTACAGTGGGATTAATCACGAATGATGCACAAGTAGGTGATGTCACTATTCTTTTCTCTTTTTATTTAGGTATATGCCCTTAATACATTGATGCATTACCCTGGGATGTCCACAGTAAATTAAAGACTTTGGATACCACATCATTTATACTTTTTGGACCTTTCAAATTGACCTGCTCAATATGTATATATTATATTGATGTTATGCCCATTTTTGTCTGTATTTGTTCTTTTGGATTTAGTTTGACAGTGTGAGGCTTTATAGCAGTACATACCTCCGATATGTTGCCATTTGTATAATATTGGCATAGATTCCCTTAATAAAAATGGTGGTATCTAGTAAATCACATGACTCACAGAATCACATAGTCACATGACTTACTGAGTCACATGACTGGTCAAATAGTGACATCACCTACATGTGCATCATTCGTGATTAATCCCGCTATAGCAGTGAAACTAAGGAGTATATCGCCTAGTGAAGTGTTCAAGTGACAGATCTGGTGATGCACAGTAAGTAATATAAGGCGTTATCTGATGTACTGCATCCGATCTTGTTTGCTGTTTGTTATCCTAGCGACCCATTGACACAGCTGCTTCTGATTTGGACGCCTAGGGGCTGATAATGCTTATGGACATATATAAACTTTGGGCCACATTTATCACTTTTGTGCGCCTAAGTGTAGTAGTTGCGCCTAAATGGCGCACTGTTTTGCCAGAATTATCACAAGCTACAACCATCTGTGATAAGTATATTTTCTGCCTCTTATTAATCACTTTACTTTAACACAGTTTAGGCACAATTTTGGCGCAGTTTAGGCGCAATGTTAGATTCAGACACTTACATGTAATCCTGCTACAAGCTCCTCTCTGCTTCTCCCACAGCCCAGAATGAAGATAACACTCACAGCAGCACCCAGGTGTGTGACACCCAGCACCCAGTGATCTCCTCAGCAGGGGCTTCTCCTGGAGGGGATCCCCCAATGCTGGTCTCCTGCTGCACCCCTGTAATTCTGCACAATATCCCCCTCAGACACTGTGCAGAATTACATGGGGGACACTTGTATGTCGTATCTGCAAACTTCTGCAAGCTTCTGCAAACTTGTGCAAAGTTCTCTTCTCTCTTGCTTTGAGCTCAGCGTTTTGCAGAATATTTTGTAAATAGAAGGTGATGAACTGTAAATAGAGTCTGCAGCTCCTGTCTGTAGTGTATCTAATGTATCTATTATATGTTTCAGTGTCTGGCTGAGCTCTGCTGCTAGAAATGAGCTCTTCTGCAAAGGGGCTCAGTGCTTTCTTCTCAGTTAACGCCACCTTCGGGCTGGAGTGTTTTTTCGCCCGTTTTTGCGCCTAAATGAAAACGTTGCAAGTGATGAATATCATTAGGCGCAGCAAAACAACTGGATTGGTAAGATAGATGAGGGAAAGCTGCGCGGCTAGTTTGGCGTTTAATCACAAAAATGGCGCAAAAACGGTGCGCCTGAATGAAAAGGCGCAAAAACAACAGGAAAAAAGAGTGATACATGTGGCCCTTTGTTCAAAACTGCCACAGAAGATATGGTAAGTTAGCACACGCACTTGTTCACTTTATTGAAATGCTTTATATAGATAATTATAAGATTCAATGTATATCCAATATAATGATGTCACTTATGATGTAATTTCCTGTGGACATAAATATCCACCTTGTAACACATGTTTGTATGCTTGACAATGGCTCTATGGATGAGCTGAAACATTGCACCTTATTTTGCCATGGGTGAATAAAGATCACCTTTATACTTATTGGAGTGCTGCCTCACCTTACAAACCGGTGGATCGTGTTTGTTGGAGGCGTGCACCCACCATTGGACTTGATCCATTACACTCGCTGTGCTGCTCCACAATCGGACTGTTTGCACAATACTTTATACTATGCTTTGCTTAAATTTAAAACACAGTTATTGTTTTTTCTATTTTTTGTTATTATATATGGTTAGACAGAAGACATGGGCCACAGTATTGCCACCATGACCACAAAGATAGTATAGTGGAATGTGAAGGGGCTTAGGTCACCACAGAAGAGATCCATGGTTTTACGCCATTTACTTAAGCTGAAAGCTGACATGGCGCTACTACAGGAATCTCATCTTCTCAGCATAGAAGTGGGTCTGATGAACAGATTCTGGGTCTCGGAGGCAATAGGGGGCTCAGATTCTAGAAGGAGAGGGGGGACTGTTTTACTTGTTAAGAAGGGTTCGACCATTGAAGTTCATACTCACTCCATGATGGAAAATAACCGGGTGCTACATGCTCTCTTAGATACCCCCATGGAAGTACTCAGCATATATAATGTTTATGCCCCTAATTGTGATCAGTGCCCTTTAATCTCACAACCCATTTGGCTCAAGATGTGTCGCCCCACACAGTCTTAGCTGGGGACTTTAAACAGGTCATGTATAAGGTGGAGGATAGAACCGATATGGCCCAAGATTCCCCATCGTCATCGCCACGTGACACAGACTTAAAACTGCTAACGACTGACCTAGGGTTGACAGACGCATGGAGATTCTACCATCCTGACAGAATACACGTTTCATTCAGAAGTGCATCATACATGGTCCAGATTGGATTATATCTTCGCGAAGGGCCCGCTGCTACAGCATGCGGGGGATACAAGTGCGGAACAAATGCTTATTACGGATCATGCACCAGTGTCTATGTCCATAACGCATAACACGGCAGGGAAGTCCCCTGTCGCCTCTGTTATTCAACCCAGTCCTTGAACCGCTAGCCATGGCGCTTCGCTCACCTGCTATTAATAAAGGGATTGGCGTGGGAAAAAATTACTCTTTTCGCGGATGACATATTGATGTTTATATCAGAGCCAATTTGCACAATACCTGGGATCTTGACAAATATCAGAGAATTTGGGGATAAGGTGATCACAAACAAAAGCAAGCTACTTCCCTTGAACCTAATCCTATTTGCAGAGCAAGCTGCAATAAAATCACTGGGAGTAGGACTAGCCACAAAAGATATAAAATACCTGGGTTTATGGATAGGCAAAATGTCTGTGTCACTCTACACGCTTAACTACCTGCCACTATTTCAGAAGATTAAGACAGAACTCCTTCATGAAGTTCCTGCATCCATCGCTTCCCCATCAAGGTCCGCTTCTTCCCTGTGAATGTGAGTGCTTGATCCTGCGACACAATTGCGTTTTTAAATTCTGCGATTTGTCAGAATCCTTCGGGTTGTCCGACAGCCCGCCCCCCAATTTCTATCTATGCGCCAAAATCCGATTGCGTCCACCCAAATCCTGGGACAATTCGGCGCAAAACGGAAATCGTTGGGAAACCCAACGAAAGTGTGTCTGACGGAACCCTTAGTAAATGAGCCCCATTGTCTTCTGATGTTATTTGTGTAAAGGTTTCACTTTAATATTGTCTTAAACAAGCCATATTTTGTATTGCTCAGGGAGATCATAGGGCGTTAGTTGCGCCTATATTTTCTTGAATGGGAAACAATGTTGTTGAAAATGGTCATATGTGGAATGGAAAAACTAATAATGTTAAATGTACCCACAAGTCGGTGTATAAACCAGATGCATATAGTAAACTGTATGTAAACCCCACGGTTTGACCAAAATCACCCCTTATTCTACATAAATACTAAATACAGTCATTCTAAGAACTACAACTTTCAGCATCTCATTCAACAGCTGGGAGTTATAGTTCTTCAGTCCACTGGTATTCTATATGTATGTACAAATTGCAGTGATGTTAAAAGGTGCACTGTGTGTGTGAATGTGATGCACTTTTATTTTGTAAGAAATACCTTTATCTTGTGCTGGAAGCCATCATGGAGTGAGCAGCAGCTCTTCATCCTTCCATCCTGAGCTCCCGCCGCCACCCACCTAAGAGCAGCCTGTTCTAGCAGCAGCTGCTAGCTGATGGCCCCTGATGTCTGTTATGACCAAGAATAAGGGCGTAGCTCCCAACCGTCCCGATTTTGACAGGACTTTCCCGTTTTTCGTACCTCTGCCCCGCGTCACGGGCAGCTATGAGATTGTCACGGATTTCCCCCCCAGGTCCCGCTGTGTCCCGGCGCTGTGTCCGCATAGTAAATACTTTGAAAGTCTGAACTCACAGTACAGAATGGCTTCTACAGACATCGGGAGGGAATCCTTTTCAGAGAAGTGTCGGGCTTAGCGGAGAGCAGGGACCACATCATCAGGGTCAGATCAGTATCTGTCCATATATGGTCACTGCATCTCCTAGGGTTCCCCAGAGCAGACATCGGGCAGGGAATCCTTTTCAGAGAAGTGTCGGCTTAGCTGAGAGAGCAGGGACCACGTCATCAGGTCAGATCTGTCCATATATGGTCTCCAGGGCTTCCCCAGACACAAGCTCTTTATTTAATTAAATTACATAAAGTTTTGGCCAGGCTGAGATTCGAACCTGGGACCCTCTGCACTGCAGACAGGAGCTTAACTAACTGAGCTATAAGCCCAGTGATACAGAGCTGAGGATTTCTGGTAACTAAGAAGTGTTATCTGCCATTTACACTGTGACACAGACTAATGCACTGATATATAGAGAGGGATCTTCTCAGAGATTATTATTGTAATTATTGAGACTATTATTATTATTATTATAAATTTTATTATTTTTATTATTATGGAGATGATTATTAATAATGGTAAAAATAATAATAATCATCTCCATAATAATAATAATAGTCTCAATAATTACAATAATCTGAGAAGATCCCTCCCTATATACCAAGGCAGTATATAGTCATAGTTCTTAGTTACCAAAATTCTCCACCTTGTTAATCACAGAGGTGATAGCTCAGTTGGTTGAGGAGCTGTGTTATTATTGTACATGGACACTGCAAGTTCTGGGTTCAAATCCCAATGAGGATAATTTTTTTTATTGAGATGATTTTTATTATTTTAATATGGCTAAAATTTGGGGCGTGCTGCCATTTTGTCCCTCTTTCCTTTTCACAAATGTTGGGAGGTATGTAAGGGGGTCCACGGTGACAACAAGTGGGCCCACGTCCACTATCTGCTCCTCCAGTGTGGCAGCAGCAGTGAATCAGGGGCTGAGGTGCTCAGTGCAGTGAGGAGTAAATGTCAGTGTCTTACTCCTTCCTCACTGCTCGAGCACTTCTGCAGAGAACCGGTCTCTCCCTCCCTGCAGAAGTGCTGGAGTCATCCTCCCCTGTTCCCCCCCTCCTCTAGCTTTAGTTGAATGTGCCTGCTCCCAGACACAGATAGGAGCAGGCACAAAAGATTATGTGCAGGTTCAATGCCTGTCAGGCGGCACAGCTTGTCTTATGTTAATGAGGGGGCGGAGCCAACAGGCGTGGGGGCCCACCAGTGTTTTCACCGGTATCCCGGCGGGCCAGTCCGATCCTGGCCAGAGCTCCCTCATAACAGTGCATCAGCCACAGCTATCTCTTAACAGTATGTTCACCAGAACTCCTCACTCATAACAACTTGTCCACAACAGCTACCTCATAGCAGTGTGTCCATTAGTACCCCCTCATAACAGCTCCTCCGACACAGCTCCCTCATAAGTGTGTCAGCCACAGCTGCCTCATAACAGCGCGTCCACCAGAACTCCCTCACAACAATGCATCCACCACAGCTCCCTCATAACAGCTCGTCCACCACAGCTACCTCATAACAGAGCATCCAACAGAAATCCCTCATAACAGCGCATCCACCACAGCTCCCTCATAACAGCTTGTCAACCACAGCTACCTCATAATAGCGCATCCAACAGAAATCTCTCATAACAGCGTATCCACCACAGCTCCCTCATAACAGCATGTCTGCCATAGCTCCCTCATTACAGCGGTCCGACACAAAACCTTCATAACAGCGCGTCCGCCACAGATCCCCACAGATTGGACCGGATTGTTGCTGGGAAACAAACTCAGTACTCCTACGTTCTATGTCCACAACTCCTTCAAAACAGTGCTTCAGCCACAGCTCACATAACAGTGCGTCAGCCACAGTTCCCTCATAACAGTTTTTAAAATGATAGCAATGAAAATGTCAGCTCACAAAAAATTACATCTTGAGCTCTGTACACTGAAGTATGAAAAAGTGATTAGCTCCAGAAGATGGCAAAACAATTAATTTGTGAAAATATATTAAAACAGAATAAAACCTACATAAGTTTGGTATCACAATGATTGTACCGAATCAAAAAATAAAGTAGACGTGTAATTTGGAGCGCACAGTGAAAATTGACGCAAAAGCGTTTTTTAACAATTTTTCCACATTTGGAATTTTCATCCAGCTTCCCAGTACACGGCATGGAAAAATTAATAACGTCACTGAGAAGTAAAAATTGTTACACAGAAAATAAGCCCTTACACAACTCTGTACATGGAAAAAATGAAAAAAGTATAGATTTTTGAATGTGGGGAGCAAAGAATGAGGCAAAAAAGGCTGTGTCCTTAAGGGGTTAAAAATTTAATTAATAATGAACTAAATTGAAAAATATTTATTGTAGATATTCTCATGATTTTGTCTAAAAATCTTTTTAAAATTTAGGATGAAATTTTTCTCCCTTGTGTTATCACTTATCAAGCTTCATAAATGTGCCAGCAATTACTTTAGACCTGTCAAAGTTTAGTACATAGACACCCTGTGCAATCAGTTAAGGTGGCAATTTCTATAGCTATTCATAAAATGCTTATTGATGTTGGCTGTGGAAGTAACTTTTGAAAATTAAATCCAGGTGGAAGCAAGTGTAAACTGACATTTTAAAGCCAGCTAATAGCAAAGAATGCAGGTTTGGTTCACATTTTCCCACAGCGTTATGAATCCTTGAATGCAGGTGCAGTAGAGTGTAATGCTTCTGTTCCATTAAGTGATATTCACTAGAGAAAGATGGGTGCATGCCACATTTTTTCTCTTTTTATGTGTGCATGGAGAATGTCAATTCAATAACCTGAGCTTCCTTATAATACCAAAAACAAAAGAAAACATGCACAGACGTTCTATGTTAGACTTGTTTTTCCAGTAATAATTTGGAAAAGGGGCTTGTCATTCTTTTCCACAATCACTTTCTGCTTGTAGATCGTAGTCCTTAACCCCTTAAGGACGCAGCCATTTTGTAGCTTAAGGCTCAGCCCGATTTTTTGGATTCTGACCTGCGTCGCTTTATATGGTTATAACTTTTGAACACTGTTACTTATCAAAACGATTCTGAGATTGTTTTTTCCCCACATGTTGTACTTCATTTTAGTGGTAAATTTTGGCTGATAAGTTTTGCGTTTACTTACAAAAAAAAAGCAAATATGATAAATTTTTTGAAAAATTTGCCATTTTCGAAATTCAAAATCATTGCGTTTTCAGGCAGATAGATTTACCACCTAAATAAGTTGCTGAATAACATTTCCCATTTGTCTACTTTACATTTTCATAATTTCTGAAATGTCTGGATAATTTATTTTGATGTCACGCGGCTTACAAAAAGAATATCGCTTTTCCGGATTTTCAGAATTGACTATTTTGGGGATAAATACAGTTTTGAATGAAATTTTACATATTTAGCATCAAAACCCCCTATATAACCAACCCATTTTCAAATCTGCACCCCTCAAGCTATCAGAAACCGCTTTTACGAAGATTGTTAACCCCTTGAGATCTTCATAGTAATTGAATCAAAATGGAGGTGAAATTTAGAATGGTCAAATTGTTCCCTTATACGTTCATTTAGCACTAAAATTTACACATTTCCAAAATATAAAAAGAGAAAACCCACCATACAATTTGTTCTACAATTTCTCCTGAGTACAAAGACCCCCCACATGTGGCCGTTACTTGTGTTATGGGGGCACAGCGAGGCGCAGAAGGGAAGGAGCACCCTGCAGCTGCCAGGATTTTAGTTTCCTCATTGGCCCCTTTTGAAGGCTATAAAATTTTCGCTTTTTCGTTATTTGGGCCATGTGATGCCATTTTTTTTGCGCGATGAGATGATTTTTCCATTGTTACCATTTTGGGGTTAGTATCACCTATTGTTGAAAATTTAGGAACTTTTTTTGAGGGCAGGAGTAGAAAAGCATCAATTCTGTACTGGATTTTTTACTTTTTTTTTTTTGGTGTTCACCGTATAGACTAATAATCATATTATCTTCATTCTATGGGTCGATACGATTACGGGGATACCAGACATGAATATATTTTCTTACGTTTTACTAAATTTGTCAAACAAAACCCTAATGTGGGGAAAAATCTATCATTTATGTATTGCCGTCTTCCAAGTGGCATAACATTGTTACTTTTTTGGCTACGGAGCTGGTTGATGGCTTATTTTTTGCGGGACATGTTGTACTTTGCACCAGTATCATGTCGGAGTACACATGGTTTTTTGATCACATTTTATAGCATTTTTTGTGGGATTGAATAGCTAAAAATCATAATTTTTGGAAGGTTTATAGCAGTTTTTTTTTACGGCGTTTATCGTGGGGGTTCAATAATGATTTACTTGTATTCTACGGGTTGTTACGGACGCGGTGATACTATATATGTGGGGTTTTTGTTATGATTTAGACTTTTTTGGGGTTATATGTCTCTTTATATGTTATGGGGCTTATGGGCATTTTTATTGATTTATTACTTTATTTTTTATTGAATAACATTTTTTTTTTAACTTTTTCACTTTTTCCACCATGGGAAATGACCAAGCAATCATCTGATTGCTTGTTCATGATAATACTCTGCAATAATCATGTATTGCAGAGTATTATCAGTGTCAGCCTATGCACTTGCATAGGCTGGCACTATGCCAGTAAGATGACGTCACAGACGCCATCTTACAGGCAGTGCCTGCAGGCTGTGCTGGGGACCAGATCGGACCCCAGCACATCCATAGCAGCGATCGGTGCCCCCCGAAAACGGTTCGGGGGGGCCGATCGTGGGGGAAAGACACCCCAGAGACATGTTAGATGCCGCGGTCGTGCTGACCGCGGCATTTAACGGGTTACACACCCGCGATCGGAGCCGACTCCGATCGCGGGTGTTACACTGGGGTGCCGGCTATTAGTTACAGCCGGCACCCCGTGTTTCCCCATGCCGGTTCGGCTCTGATCCAGAGCCGAGCCGGCATAAGCGCCGTGGCGGATATATCCGCCACTGAGCGCTAAGTCACTGCGCTCCGTGGCGGATATATCCGCCACGGAGCGTGAAGGGGTTAATATATGGGCAGATGGTGAGGAAAAAACACTTGTCATTCACTCCTTTCCATTTGCTATTTACACTGTTTATTTCCAAAGCATAACTAAACTGAAAACTGAAAAAATGTAACAGTATTGCTGTTACATTTTTTCACTTAAAACCTTTTTTAGAGCTGTTTCATTTGTGCGCATCTATTTTCAGGCAATTCCTGTTTTAGCCTGTTGCTAGGGGCATGGCTTTCAGTGTGTGGTGCTTACCAGTACTTTGTGCCAATAGCTCACATCATGCACAAACACAGCCAGCCAAGTAGAAAATTCTTAGGTCCTTGAGCATCTGATTTGTCTTTTGAATATGATATCAAGAACATATGAATATACTCACACATTTAGAGTATATACACATCCATACTGTATGAATATACTTACAGTGGGAATGGAATGTATTCAAGCCCTTTCACATTTTTCACTCATTGTTTCATGCAGACACTTGGTAATATGAAAAAGGTTTTTTTTTCTGTACATTAATGAACACACGGCATTGCAATCCCGATAGGAACAAAACAGAAATGTATATATTTTTGCTTATTTATCAAACAGAAATGGTCATAGGCATTCAGACCTTTTGCTCTGACACTCATAATTAACTCACCATATTTAACTACCTGTCCTTCTAATCCTCCTTGAGATGCTTCTACTACTTCATTGGAGTCCAGCGGTGTTTAAATAAACTAAGTGGAATTAATTAGTAAAAGCTCACAGAGCATGTCAGAGCACATGAGAATCATAACTTATAGGGAAATATCCGAGGGGCTCAGAGACGGATTGGTGGCAAATCACAAGTCTGGCCAAGGTTATAAAATTATTTCTACAGCACTCAATTTCTACACCACTCAAGCACAGTGGCCTCCTTAATCCTTAAATGTAAGAAGTTTGGGACAACCATAATTCTTCCTAGGCTTGGTCATCCAGCCAAACTAAGCAATTATGGGGTAAAGAAAAACCCCAAGATTACTGTGGCTCAGCTCCAGAGATGCTGTAGGGAAGTTGGAGCTTTACAGCAGAGTGTGTCAGACTATGAGAAATAAAGTTATCTGGTCTGATGAAACAAAGATTAGACGCTTTAGTGTTCGTTCTTAGCAGTATATCAGAAAACCAGGCCCTACTCACTGCCTGCCAAACACAATCCCAACAGTGAAGCATGGCAGTGGCAGCCTCATGCTATAGGGGTGTTTTTCCGCACCAGGGACAGGACAGCTGGTTGCAATTGAAGGAAATATGAATGTGGCCAAGTACAGAGATATCCTGGTCATAAACCTCTTCCAGAGTGCTCTGGACCTCAGACTGGGCAAACAGTTTACCTTCTATCAAGACAATCATCCTAATAAGTGGCTTCAGAACAACTCTGTGACCAGTCTTGATTGGCCCAGCCAAGCCTCTGACCTAAACCCAATTGAGCATCTCTTGGAAATGGCTGTCCACCATCCCTCACCATCCAACCTGAGGAAACTGCAAGGAAGAATGGCAGACAATCGCCAAATCCAGGTGTGAAAAACTAGGGTGCTTCTACTCAATACTCAGCCAAGACTCTGAATACCATTTCAGAATTTTTTTTATTTTACCAATTGGCTGAAAATGAAACAAACAGTGAAACATTTGAAGGGGTCTGAATACTTTCCCTACTCACTGTATGCCATAAGTTATATACTACATCCTGAGGAAAACGTTCATTGGGGTGTCTCTATTGTATATATAGGGGTTCATCAAACCCTCTCAGGAATCAAATATTCTGCAACTAAAAATATCAAAAAAACAGACAGCCTGCCAACACTAAGCCCAGACCCCTCTTGGAAACAAATAGAGGAAGATTCTCAAATCTCTTCCCCAGCTTACCAACACTTATGCTGACAAGACCATCACTATGACCCACACCGTATAACCAACTCCTCCCCCCCCTTTGAATCCACAAGGAAGTCCACCCATTACCCCCCCTCCCAAACCGAGCAGAAGACCCGATCAGCCTGACAAACAGCCCACAAATCACGCTTTCCAACTTAACAACCTATTCAGTAAGCCCATCAGTAGAAACATCCCAAGAATGCTTAGCAGATATGTAGCACCACAGTCTACAGAATAGAGGTCTCTAAAAAGACCAGAAGAAAACCCTCCAATCTTAACAGAAAGGAGAAACACAGCTCGAGACTGACCCAAAAAAGAAACACATGGAACAATTAGAACTACTTGCTTCCATTTTATTTGGTGTCATAATTCATTTTATGTACGGATTGTTTTTGACTGTACAAGGCTCATTTCTACAGAACTATTTATTGGACCTGACGAAGGAGGGTAATACATCACCAAAAAGTGTTGTCCCTTGTCAGTATATATGTGAAGTAAATGTCTAATTGTATACATACATATATGCTTGTTACTACCCTCTTTCTATGTGACATTAAGTAGCGTAAAGGTTATCATTTATTTTTTACTTCCAATAAATTTTTATTGAAATTTTTTCACATTTTTCAACACGTAAAGAGGAGAGACAAAACCAATACATGACAGAGGTTGTAATGACAGAGTTACACATATTAAGACCAGAAAAGTATCATTAGACTTAACGACATTATGTTCTGCTTAGCAATCAGGTATGTAAGATACGGTACTAGGGACAGAACATACAAACAAGTCATAGTGGTACTATAATATGCAAGTGTACAAGGAAGGGATACTTCCAGGACTGTCATGATGGATGTAAGCTGGAATAATTTCGGTGGACATCACCAAGTAAAACAGAAGTACAAAAAAAGTAGCTAGATAAACTTGGTCAGAAAAACTTAATCAAGGCATCTGTTTTTAAGACATTGTCTCAATGCTTGGTATGGGGTGTTTTGGCCGGGGGGGGGGGAACTGTTATAAGTTGTTTGACGTCATGAAGGGGATGCAATAGGGGGAAGACTACGCAGGTGTCTACCCTCTCATGGTGGGCGGGCTCGGTTTGGGTGCATTTCTAGCCATTTACACCGGTCTCTTAAGGGTATGACTCTTTTTCTCCCATATTTGTTCAAATATGCAGGTTTGGTGCATTAGGGTTAAGACTTCCTCTACCTGAGGAATTTGTCGCAGATTTCCAATACCTGGTAAGGACCAGTTTGGCTGATATAAGCATAAAGGCTGTAATGGACCTATGTTTTGTGGGGATCTGTTCTAGATCAAGGAAAAGAAGAGTTTGAGCTGGAGAAGGGGGTATAGGGATATTTACAATGGTGTTCAATAGGGAAAAGACTCTCTCCCCGTACTCCATTATGAGAGGACACTGCCATAGGATGTGGTACAGAGATCCTCTACCTCCACACTTTCTCCAACATAAATGCGATGTGCTCGGAAACATTACACTTAGTCTCTCAGGGGTAAGGTACCACCTCAAAATTGTTTTCATGCCTGCTTCAAAAAAGGTCATACATTTAAATGTCGAGGTTACAAGTCTAATTGCCCTTTTCCATTGCAATGGAGTGAAAGTTTTCCCTATTTCCTTCTCCCACGTTAGTATGGGGGTCGATTTATTAAAGAAGTCTTTAGACCCTAATGCTCTATAAATGGTCCGTAGTTCCGATTGGGCAGTATCTGGATAAGCCCACAATTCAAGTATGTGCCTGTTAGCTTCTACGCTGTATATTTTGTGTCGCTGTAGTGCATGTCTAATTCTGAGGTATTTGTAATGGTCAATGTTGTATTTTTGGGTAATTTCGGAAAAGGATAACAAGGAATTATCTTGCATGAGATCTCTACTATACTTTTTCCAAGGACAGCATATCCCTTTTACATCCTTGATGAAACTTTTTCCATATAGCTATAGATGTTGAGATCATGGTAGAAGCTGGGGAGGGGGCAGGTTTTGGGCTCAAGGCATCTAACAAGATGACTCAAAGGTTTCTCTTTGGGGCCAAGTAGCTTTCAATATGGGTCCAATGTTTAGTATATTTCCCTAACCACCATTCTCTCAATTGTTTCATTTGCGTGGCAATGTAATAGTCATATATATTGGGTACTCTCAGACCCCCTAGGGGACGGCGTGAATACATAATGGATCTTGCTATTCTGGGTCTGTTTTTGCCCCATATGTATTTCATAATTAAGGCTTGGGCCTCTCTAAAGTAGGACAGAGGAACATAGATAGGAAGAATACGAAAGAGATATAGGAGTTTGGGAAGGGTCATCATTTGGAATGTGGCAATACGTCCCACCCAGGAAGAGTCTGACTTTGAGAATTTTTGTAGTTCATCTTCAATTGCTTTCAAGGAGCTAGGAAAATTTGTTTTGTATAATTGGGATACTTTGGCGGTGATGATAATCCCTAAGTATTTTACCTGGTGCATCTGCCAGTCTAAGTGAAATTTTTCTTTTAGAGTATGTATGGAAGCAGGAGGAATGTTAATGGGCATGATTTGGGATTTTTGTATATTTAATTTGTAATAAGAGACTGTGCCATATTTTGAGATTTGTGCTAGGGCATTATCCAGGGAAGTAGAAGGGTTGGATAGGGTTAGGACAATATTGTCTGCATAGAGGGAAATTAAGTGTTCCCTGTCTCCTATTCTGCTTCCTGAGATATCGTCTTGGGAGCGTAGGAGTTGGGCAAGGGGTTCGATAGATAGTATAAATATCAGGGGAGAAAGGGGGCAGCCCTGTCTGGTTCCATTTGTTAATATTAGGTCATCGGATAAGGTTCTATTGGTAAAGACTTTGGCAGATGGGCAGGAATGTAGTGCTTTAATTGCTTGTAATATGAGTCCTGAGAAGCCTAGTTTTTCTAATACTGAGAAGGCGAAAGACCAGTTAATTCGGTCAAACGCCTTCTCGGCATCTAATGTTACCACTACCGCTTCCTCCCCTGTTCTATTTAGATGGTCAATTATATTTATAAGTCTTCTGGAATTATCAGTTATCTGTCTACCTTGTACAAATCCAGATTGGTCAAGATTTACTAATGAAGGGATAACAGATGCTAAGCGGAGAGCGAATATCTTTGCATAAATCTTTAGATCGATGTTAAGCAGTGAGATCGGGCGAAAGTTTTGGGGGGGAAGTGGGTTTTTTCCAGGTTTAGGGATTGTGACAATGGTTGCTTGTAGCATATCTTTAGGAAAAGAGCCCACCTTGGCTGCTTCGGAGAAAACTGTCCTGAGATGTGGGAGGAGGGTGTCTTGGAAAGTTTTGTAGTACTGGTTTGTGAAGCCATCTGGCCCTGGGGCTTTCCTAGGAGGAAGTGAGTTTATTACTTTCTGGATTTCTTCCTGTGAGGGTGCTTTATTTCATTAGGTTAGCTGTTCCTCTGTTAGTGATGGTAATTGTATCATGGCTAAGAAGTTTTTTATGTCTTCGTTAGAGGGTTGGGGGGTGTTTGCGTTGGAATTCAGATTATAAAGGGAGTTATAGTAGTCCCTGAATTGGTTGGCTATCTTTTTGGGGTCTCGGATTTTCGCATCTGGATGCGAAAGGAAGGGTATTCTGGATCTAGATTCAATATGTTTGACTTTGCTGGCTAGTAGTGGGTTTAACCAGTCAGGTTTCAATATTTGCAGATGATACTAAGCTATGTAAAGTAATAAATACTGAGATCGATAGTTTAGCATTACAGAGGGATTTGTGGAAGCTTGAGGAGTGGGCAGAGAAATGGTTGATGAGGTTTAATGTAGATAAATGTAAAGTTATGCACTTGGGCCATGGAAACAAAAAGTATAATTATGTTCTAAATGGGCAATTACTTAGTAAAACTGGAGCTGAAAAGGACTTGGGGGTATTGGTGGATGGTAAACTTAATTTTAGTGACCAGAGGCAGGCAGCTGCTGCTAAAGCAAATAAAATTCTGGGATGTATCAAGAGAGGAATAGATTCTCATTATAAAGACATAGTTTTGCCCTTATACAAATCCCTGGTCAGACCACACATGGAATATTGTGTACAGTTTTGGGCACCAGTGTATAAAAAGGATATAGTAGAGCTGGAACGGGTGCAGAGGAGAGCAACCAGGATTATTAGGGGAATGGAGGGATTAGAATACACTAACAGATTACAAAATTTGGGATTATTCAGTTTAGAAAAAAGACGACTGAGGGGAGACCTCATTACAATGTACAAATACCTGAACGGACAGTACAAGGATCTCTACAAAGATCTTTTTATACCTAGGCGTGTGACCAGGACAAGGGGGCATCCTCTACGCCTACAGGAGAGGCAATTCTACCATCAACATAGACAAAGGTTTTTTAGCAGTGAGACTATGGAACTCTTTAACGCAGGAGGTTGTTATGGCGGACTCTATGTACATGTTCAAGAAAGGCCTGGATACCTTTCTGGAGAGAAAAAATATCACGGGTTATGGGGATAAAACATTTATTTAATTCTTAATGGTTGGACTTGATGGACTTGCGTCTTTTTCCTGCCTTATATACTATGATACTATGATACTACTTTGTTTATGAAATAAAAATATTCCTGTAGTGCATTGGCAAATTTCTCTACCGTGGTTGGGTTTGTGAGGACATAATCATTGCATCTCCAAATGCGGCAGTCAGTATGGTTGTGGGATTCTTCAATTTCTAATGAAACAGCGGTGTGATCCGACCATTTAATAATGTCTATCTCACATTTCTTGGTCAGGTAAATAAGTGATCTAGATATCAAAAATAGGTCTATGCTGGAGTACGAGTTATGTTTGCTAGAAAAGAATGAGTAGTCTCTTTCCGTATCATGTACCACTCTCCAGCTGTCAAATAGGTCATGTTCAAATAGCGTTTTATTGAGGGACTGGAATGGTGATCTGTTAGCATAGGTGGAGTCTACTGCCGGGTCTGGGACCAAGTTGAAATCACCACACCATATGACATGGCAGCCTTGAGATGTGTCTACCATGCGGAGAAGTTTGTGAAAAAATCTTAAAGGACGCTTGTTAGGTGCAAATACCCCTATAAGTGTTTACTCAACATCATTTATCAAGCATCTTAACACAATATATCTACCCAATTGTGCGACTATGTTGCTATGGCAAATTGTATTAATGCTTACCGTATGGTGCAGTTCAGTGGCCCTCTCCCTATTTTCCACCTCTCCCCGTCCAGCCGTGAGATGCTTAGCGAAATATAGTAAGAAGGATGCCTTATGTTTTATTTCATACATAACAGTAACAAAGAAAACAAACAGTGTCACAATTAGTGAAACCATATCCCCTACTCAGGTTGAGCAAACAGGAGAGCTAATATAGCTGTCCGCTAGTAGGGGGGGGGGGGGGAGAAAAGGATATAGCTGAAGCCGGGAGAATCACAGAATGTTCTGCAATATCCAGCTTCTTGTGGATTAATGTTTGGTGGCAGGCTTGGAGGTTACTGTCTTCCAGTCATGAGGCGGGATGTTCGAACAGAGACTTGGGTTGTCTGGGTGGTTAAGGGCGATGTTTTAATCTTTTAGGAGGCGCTGACCTTCTTCCAGTGAATTGATAGTGTGGGAGAGACCTTCTCTCTGAATGATGATTTTCACTGGGAATCCCCATCTATATGGGATTTTGTGGTCTCAGTGCGAGAGTAATTGGTAGGAGTTGCCTACTTTGACGAAGTGTGGCAGCGGATAGGTCAGCAAACACTTTAAGTTGTTGGTACAGAGACGGTAGGGTACCTATTTTCCTAATAGCTACCATAATTTTCTCCTTGGCATGGAAGAAATGAATCTGGGCTAGAACGTCTCTGGAACCCTATGCGCTCTGTCAATAACCAGGTCTGAAGCTGAGCAGTCCGGGAGCAGAGCTTTCGGGAGCAGAGCTTTCATTAACCCTTGAATGTAATTGGGTAGGTTATGTGCTTGGACATCTTCAGGGATGCCCCTGAATTTTAAATTGTTGCGACTGGAACGGTCTTCCAGGTCTGTGAGTTTGGTTTTCAGTGCTTCAAACTCTTCTGTTAACTCATTGTGAGCATCAACTAGTTGATTAAAGGTAGTGGCAAAGTCACTCATTTTATGTTCCACATGGGAGTCCCTGGAATCCATTTCTCTAATTTCTACCCGTATGGGCATTATTAAGCTGGTAAGATTAAGCTGCATGGTGGCGCCCAGGGTTAAAAGCATTTCTCTCGTCTGAAGTGTGGAAGTCCGAGAAAGCCTCAGATATATGAGTTGTGCCTTGAGGTTGCAAGGGGGCCTCACTTACTTGCTCTGCCTCCTTGTGTTGGGTTTTCTGGCGCTGTTTTGCCGGGCTCCTGGTCTCCGGGGATGGCGGATTACCGTTGCCTCTTTTATCTGTGGATCTTTGTGCACCATCGTGGTGAGAGGGGTTTTCCGAGAAAGGTCATTCCGGAGTGGAGCTGTTGCTTGCACCATTACTCCTCTGAGAAGACGGTGAGATGGTAGGTACACTGCAGGAGTGCGGCAAGGCGGCTCAAGAGTCCATTCAGCTCAGCAGCTAGGCCACGCCCCCATCATTTATTTTTTAATGACAGTTTATTATTGTATATACTTGAGTATTATCCAACCAGAGTATAAGCTGATGCACCTCATTTTACCACCAAAAATTGGGAAAACCTATTGACTCGAGTATAAGCCGAGGCTGGGAAATGCATTTTTACTTATTTACAGAATATGTGTGAAATAAATGTCTAGTTCTATACATACATATATGCTTGATACTACCCTCTTTCTGTATGACATTAAATAGCGCAAAGGTTATTCTGGTATTTCTTTATTATTTATTTTTTAATGACAGTCTATTATTGTATATACTCGAGTATTAGCCAACCAGAGTATAAGCACCTATTGATTCGAGTATAAGCCAAGGGAGGGAAATGTGTTTTGAAAGCCTCCCAGTATATAGCCAGCAAGCCCCATCTAGTATATGGACAACCATCCCCCGGTAGTATATAGTGAGCCATTCCCCTGTAGTATAAAGCTAGCCAGACCGATGTAGTTTATAACCAGCTCCGTGTAGTATATAGCCAGCCTCCATTAGCATATAGCCAACCAGCCCACTTTCGTATATAGCCCGCAATCCCAATTTAGTATATAGAATCCCCCTGTAGTATATAGCCAGCGAAACCCTTGTAGTATATAGCCAGTAAACCCCCTTTAGTATATAGGCTGCTCCCTTTAGTATATAGCCCGCCAGCCCACTTTAATATATAGCCAGCCCCCTAAAGTATATAGCCAGACCCATGTAGTATATAGCTAGCCAACCCCCAGTTTGCCCGGCAAAAAAAAAAAAAATGAGTACTCACCTTTCTTGCTTCAGTTCCAGGTCAACGACAGCTGAAGTCATAGCTGCGCGTCCGCTGTGCACGGACCTGATGCTGCCTACAATAAATGAGAAGGTCTATGGAGAGCACCAGACAAGTGAGTTTTGACTTTATTTATTTCTCTTGACTTGGGTATAAGCCAATTTTTGGCACATTTTTTGTGCTGAAAACTTGGCTTATACTCAAATATATACAAATATATACGGGATATGTTTTGTAAAATTTGTCCTGGTAATGTTAATATAAAATGTTTAATAATTATTGTGTCTCATACATTTTTATTTATTCAATTTAACATGTATTAATTCAATGCTTAAAAAAGATAATATAGTTATATATATATGAGAAAATGCATCTCTATATACCAGCTTGTGTGACAGTGTAACTCTATGGAAGCTCTAGTGAAACTCTCAGTTAATAAAATCATTCATTGACAATAAGTAACTTCACTGGCTAGTGGTTAAGGTCACTGTCCAGCAACCGCGCAACCACAACCAGGCTTGATGCTAGCTGTCAGACTAGGAAAGTGGTGGCGAACTCACCTTGTGACGTCCCTGCGGGCTAAGGCCCTGCCTAATGCAGATAAACCACCTTGGTAAGGGCGAACCCACTATCAGGAACCTAACTGACAGTCCCTGAGTGACCCTACAAGATGATAGGGAAGACATACCTCGTCTGACAGCTGCTGGATGGTGGAGCCAACAGGTATCATAGTATATAAGGCTGGAAAAAGACACAAGTCCATCAAGTCCAACCTTTAAGAATTAAATAAATGTTTTATCCCCATAACCAGTGATATTTTTTCTCTCCAGAAAGGCATCCAGGCCAATCTTGAACGTGTACATAGAGTCCGCCATAACAAACTCCTGCGGCAGAGAGTTCCATAGTCTCACTGCTCTTACAGTAAAGAACCTTTGTCTATGGTTATGGTAGAATCGCCTCTCCTCTAGACGTAGAGGATGCCTTGTCCTGGTCACAGGCCTAGGAGAGATCCTTGTACTGTCCGTTCAGGTATTTGTACATTGTAATGAGGTCTCCCCTCAGTCGTCTTTTTTCTAAACTGAATACTCCCAATTTTTGTAATCTGTCATTATATTCTAGTCCCTCCATTCCCCTAATAATCTTGGTTGCTCTCCTCTGCACCCGTTCCAGTTCTACTATATCCTTTTTATACACTGGTGCCCAAAATGTACACAATATTCCGTGTGGTCTGACCAGGGATTTGTATAAGGGCAAAACTATGTCTTTATAATGAGAATCTATTCCTCTCTTGATACATCCCATAATTTCATTTGCTTTAGCAGCAGCCGCCTGGCTCTGGTCACTAAAATTAAGTTTACCATCCACCAATACCCCCAAGTCCTTTTCAGCTCCAGTTTTACCAAGTAATTGACTGTTTAGAACATAATTATACTTTTTGTTTCCATGGCCCAAGTGCATAACTTTACATTTATCTACATTAAACCTCATCAACCATTTCTCTGCCTACTCCTCAAGCTTCCACAAATCCCTCTGTAATGCTTAACTATCCACCTCAGTATTTATTACTTTACTCAGCTTGGTATCATCTGCAAATATTGAAACTTGACTGTGTAAACCCACTACAAGGTCATTAATAAAAATATTAAAAAGAAGTTGCCCCAATACTGACCCCGTGGCACTCCACTGGTAACGTCAACCCAATCTGAGAATGTGCCATTAATGACGACCCTCTGTTTTCTATCATTAAGCCAATTACTTACCCAAATACACAGATTTTCCCCTATTACCAGCAGTCTCATTTTATATACCAACCTTTTATGCGGCACGGGGTCAAATGCCTTTTGAAAAGTCCAGATATACAACATCCACAGCGTCCCCCAGATCCAGTCTTGAACTTACCTCCTCGTAGAAACCAATCAGATTAGTCTGACAGGACTGATCTCTCATAAACCCATGCTGATGCTGGGTTATAAGGTTGTGCACAGTGAGATCCTCAAGGATAGCATCTCTAACTAACAAACCCCTCAAATATTTTCCCCACCACAGAAGTAAGACTCACGGGTTTGTAGTTTCCAGGATCGCTTTTTGATCCTTTTTTGTATATTTGTACCACATTTGCTATGCGCCAGTCCTGTGGAACATAACCAGTCCTCAGTGAATCTTCAAATATTAAAAATAATGGTCTGTCTATCACAGTACATAGTTCATGCAGAACCCGGGGGTGTATGCCATCTGGCCCCTGTGATTTATCTATCTTAGTGGTTGCGAGGCGGCGCTGTACCTCTTCCTGGGTGGAACTGTTGACATTACAAAGATAATTTACATAATTCCTCATTGTGTCTGCCGCCAGGGGATTTTCCTGGGTAAAGACAGTTGAGAAGGCGACATTCAGTAGATTGGCCCTTTCCTCATCTCCTTCCACCATGACCTCCATGTTATTTCTAAGGGAGCCCACACTCTCTGTTTTTAGTTTCTTATGTTTCTTATCATTTATATACTTGAAAAATAATTTGGGATTATTCTTGCTCTCCCTGGCAATATTTCACTCAGTCTCTATTTTTACAGGATGTATTTTTCTCTCTATAATCCTGTAATGCCTCATCGCCACCTTCACATTTTAGCACCTTAAACACCATATCTTTTTCGCTTATTGCTTTCCTTACAAGACTAGTTAGCCACATTGGCTTTTTCTTGTTCCTCTTATGCTTTTTCCCATGAGGTATTTGTTTCTCACAGGACTTTTTCAGAATATATGAGAAAAAGTCCCATTTTTTGGGGAGGCTGTTGTCTTTGAGAACATTATCCCAGTCTATGCCTTTAAGGTCTTCCCTTTGCCCTCCTGAAGTTTAGAGTGTTGGTTGCCCCTTCCCTTGCACTCTTAGTAAAGCGTAATACAAAATCAATGATTTCTTTTTCGTCCGTTCGGCAGCACACATATGGGATTTATCCCCTAGGTACAACTCAGAAGAGAACAGGTTAACAAGCAGTAATAGACAATTAAACAATTAGTGTCTTGGCTGACTCCACCTATATAAGGCCGGAGCACACACACAACCCTTGTATTTCTTTTTCTCTTAGGTATGACAGAAGAGTTCAGGTCCTGTGTGTCTACACAGAAAGAAAAAAAAAACAAAAAAAAAACAACTATCTAGATAATACGTTTTCTAGGTCCTCTGTGTCTTTACACAGAACACTTGGATGGATGGATGGCTGTATACGCTTGCATGCGGTCCCTCGTCCTGGAGGAGCCTGTACAGCTATCCTGTCTTTACAGGGCTAATAGCTGAGGCTGTGGTGTGTATCTACCACCATGTACCCGGCACATGAGATCGCTCCTGCATCTCCCACCTGCTGGGCCTTGTGGTTCATCACCCTGCGTGCCTCACCAGCAGACGCCTTGATCCCCTCCTGCATAGGCCACAGCTCAGGCTGTATATCACACCACTGCTGGTCTCTGGCCTGGAGGAGCCTGTACAGCTATCCTGTCTTTACAGAGGTAATAGCTGAGGCTGTGGTGTGTATCTACCACCATGTACCCGGCACATGAGATCGCTCCTGCATCTCCTACCTGCTGGGCCTTGTGGTTCATCACCCAGCGTGCCTCACCAGCAGACGCCTGCATCCCCTCCTGCATAGGCTGCAGCTCAGGCTGTATACCATAGCACTGCTGGTCTCTGGCCTGGAGGAGCCTGTACAGCTATCCTGCGCTTACAGGGGTAATAGCTGAGTGGTGTACATCGGCCACCATGTACCCGGCACATGAGATCGCTCCTGCATCTCCCACCTGCTGGGCCTTGTGGTTCATCACAGTGCGTGCCTCACCAGCAGACACCTGGATCCCCTCCTGCATAGGCCGCAGCCCAGGTAAGGGCCTGTACAGCTATCCTGCCCTTACAGGGGTAATAATACAGATTGTGTTGAGTATCTACCACACATCACTGACACATGAGATCACTGCTAGTATCTCCTACCTGCTGGGCCTTGTGGTTCATTAACCCTGCGTGCCTCACCATCGGACGCTTAGGTTGCCTCCTGCATAGGCCGCAGCCCAGCGCTGCTCCTGGTATTAACCATTTGTTCCCCTGGATGGAGGCAGCACATTGCATCAGTGAGTATATCCAGGCTGTATACCGGCCGCTGGTCTCTCATCCTCCTGTGATATATGTTATACGGTTTTTTAACCTGTTTTCTCCTGCTGGAGATCTCTGCATATTGTACAGTATTTACACGGTTACCACATGTTGTACAGAGATTTCTGCATGTCCTGCTATCACTTGCAGTACAGGGAGCATTGCATGTCAGCTCCTGGGATATAGATTGTCAGCTCCTGGGATATAGACTGTCCTGTCCTGGACATTCTGGTGTTTCTTGTGCACATGTGTCGGCCATTGCTATGTATTGGTGCATTTTCAATTTGCATTCACCCGTTGCAGTCATATCATGCAACCTCACAGCAGGTCTCAGCTGCCAGATAACCTCTGCCCTCTGCAAGACAAGGTCTCCTATGTATCCCTGCTAAATGCATTGGTATAATATCTACCTGTTCAATGCTCAGGTCTAATGTCTCCTATGTATCCTTGCTAAATGCATAGAACTTTATTGCATTTCTAGTCACTCCTGCGCCCTGACTCCAGGGTTTATATGCAGAGTCTGTGAGCTCTGCTGGACTTAGAATTATCTTACCGGTATTTCATGTGTATAATCTGTGATCTTTAGACTGAATTTACTAACCATTTTCTCTGGACTAGACCTCCGGTATGTAATGAGCCTCTGGTATGTGATGAGCCTCTGGTATGTGATGAGCCTCTGGTATGTGATGAGCCTCTGGTATGTAATGAGCCTCTGGTATGTGATGAGCATGTACTCGGCCTCTGGTATGTGATGAGCATGTACTCGGCCTCTGGTATGTGATGAGCATGTACCCGGCCTCCGGTAAGTAATGAGCATGGCCTGTGTGTTATACACTGTACCCACATTCTCTGTCTGGTGAAATGTGCAGGTATCTATGATCCGTATACATAGTGACATACTGTAATAATGATACACAGCAGACTGATACCAGAATCTCTAAGTTCTGCTTCTATGTTTGTTCTCCATAGTCTGCTCTACATGAATGGCATTGGAGAGCGATCCTCTCATATCCCGGCAGCAGAACTCCTCATACAGTGATGTCGGCTGCATATGGCTTGTCTGTACACATCTTTACCTCATACTAATGTGTCCATTGTGTTTTCACTAGACGTCCTCTCCTGAGCGGCTGTCACAGACCCCTATGAGAGGTGGAAAGAGGAGGAAAACTAGGCAGAGGTTATGTCCTCACCCATTGCCTAATCTTGTATCTATTCTCCTGTGTTACCCCAGGATACAGATCCAGAGATCCACACAGATCCCAGGCCCAAACCTTCTTATCATGGATCATCTCCTTTTCTTCTAGATCTCCAGACATCATTCTCTATTGCAGATTCTAGTTTATAGGAATATTAAATCTCAGAGATTAAATCTGATGCCCCAGACCAGATCTTCCTTCTGAGGAAGGAGAATGTAACCACCAGTGGAATCCACTAAAGATCCTCAAGGGAAACAACAGGGAAAGGATGATTCTACTTTCCAGTCACTGATGATGACGTCTTCCCTACTCACCCAGTCCTGTCTATATATTTTCAGCGTGGTCCAGTGGCCAAGGGATGAAATCCTACTCTGTGCCACCACTGGCCATGTGACCTGTCACAATAGCTATCTGATGCTTCTATTACCAGCATTAAGGATTCCTCTGAAGTCCTGGTTGCTTTGGTCGTGGAAAGAAGAGCTGTATGGACAAAGATCTGGAATAAGGATGCTCCACCAAAAGGAATATTTGAATTTTCAAGATATAAAGACTCAAAATCCAGGAAGAGCGGGAAGAGTTTGTCGTTCCATCACATCGACTTGGTACACAGGGTCGGTTCAGACACAGGCAACACCTTCCATGAGTAGGTAAAAAAGCCACTTAACTCAAAACCGTGGGAGTTAGTGCATCTGGCCTGGTGGAATATCAACAATAAGAAGGAGGTCCTTCTCTTGGCCAAAGTCTTTATCAGACGCTTGGTGTCTTCTACAATACATCAAGTATAGACTCTGTAACCTTCCCACCTGACAGATCCTGACCAGCAATCTGCTAGTTGTATATCTCTGCCTCAGAGGTATCACTGCGCGGCATCAACTGTCCTATCAGATCTTCATATTCCCATCCTGCCTCCACATCGGGAGAACATCGGGATAGCGCTTCAGACTCCTGCCCACTGCATTGCCAGTCACTTCCTTAAAGGTTCCATACCTGGAGGACTGGTTATTTCCATGGAACTTCTGAGTCTTCAACTTCAAATTTGAAGAAGAGTAATGAAAGTCTATAAATGTATTTTTGGAAATATTTCCCCTGATATCAGCTAACAAAAGTTAGTGAGTGACAAGAGCACTGGCCAAATGCCCGTTACCATAGATATAGTGCAATGAGTAAAGCCCATATCTGAAGTGAAGGAACCAGTCCCGATAATTTATGGCAAGAAAACTCTGGATTCTTCATCCTCGCACATTAGCCAGAGGGATACGTCTTTCTGAGGCTGGGGTCCCATGTAGGGGATGATGAGGATCAGAAGTCATGGAACACTCAAGAAGATATTGTCCTCTATTCATCGGGGGCTGTGAGCCAATCAGACTAGCGTTACAATACTTGTTACAACAATGTTATTATTCTAACGCATCTATCTCGTTTGCAGCAATCACAATGTGCTGCTGCCTGCATAAGTCATTACTATAAAAAGGTTCCTGAAGTCTCCAACTTACAAGAGAATGCAAAACCCTGCCCTAAGCAGAGGCAAATCTTCAGTTGTTGACACTTGATATCCTTAGTCATATTTCTGATATCCAGAATACTCGCTATCAGTTACTATCGCTGTACCAACCGTAGCAGTGATGCTAATGGCCAGCCCAGGACCCACGACTGAATTATAAATTATGCACGTTGTGTACCTAGGTGGGCCTGGCCCTATTGACCATAGCTGCTGCAGCCGCAATGCTGAGAGGGCTGCCTGTCCCTAAGCCTGCGGCACCTGGCTCCACCTGTGTGTCCAGGCAGCGGCCGTCCTATCTTCTTCCTGCATGAAGACATGTGACGTCACATGACACATCCTGGCCGGCGCTGAGTGGAGGTCCAGGGCGCCTACTCACAAAGGATGTATCTTCTGGCTGCACTAAAAGCCTAAAGCCAGGAGAATCCTCAAAAGCAGCCGATCATGTTCATGTTGATGGCCAAGACATCGTCCAGGAGGACTGCAGAACTCCAAGCAATGTCCTTCAAGGATTCCTACCTTAACATTCTGCCAAAAAGCATCATGTTACTTTCCTGCTCAGCCTTAATCCAACGATTTCTACAGTCTTCAAAACAATCTTTTAAACAATACATTTTCAAATAATTTTTTATGAGGGGGCAAATTGTCCACATGGATCATTGACTCCATGAGATGCTCTCTGGTCATGAAGCTCCAGACCAGCTGAGAGCCAACTCTACATCAGCTTCTTTAGCTGAGCTCTGTCACGTCTATCAGTTCTACAGAGCAGCCACGTGGTCCTCTCAATCCTCATCTATAAATCTCTGCAGGATGGACTTCTCTGCCTCCGAAGGCTTCAGCCTTACATAAGGCGGTGCTTCAGCAGGCAACTAAGATCCCTCCCCATAAGTACAGCTTGCTACGTCCCATATGCGTGCTGCCGAACGGACGAAAAAGAAGGAGGAAATTTGCTTACCGAAATTTCCATTTCTTTTAGTCCGTGAGGCAGCACAACTTTCCCTCCCTTAAATGATGAAGCGTTATTGATATATACAAGGGTTGTATGTGTGCTCCGGCCTTATATAGGTGGAGTCAGCCAAGACACTAATTGTTTAATTGTTTACTACTGCTTGTTAACCTGTTCTCTTCTGAGTTGTACCTATGGGATAAATCCCATATGTGTGCTGCCTCACGGACTAAAAGAAATGGAAATTTCGGTAAGCAAATTTCCTCCATTATGATCTCTATTACCCAGGTTCCCCCCAACCTGTAGTTTTGATACCCTATCAGGTCTGTTGGTAAGGATAATGTCCAGCAGTGTGCCCCCTCTTGTTGGCTCCAGGACTAGTTGTGAAAAGTAATTGTAACCGGAATACAGATATAGGTCAGTGTTCACACTGGTACACATAAACCGACACAAGACTGAGACAGGGAAGGGGGGTCACATTAGGAGATAAACGATAGTACAGATACAGACAGACAAGCAGAGTCAAACAAACCGGGTCAAAACCAAGATGGCGGCAAATGTACAGAATCATATAGCAAGTAGAATGGTCAGTAGGCAAAACAGAAGTCAACACACAGATTAGCAAGAAACGCAATGGCAAGAGCACTAGATACACAGATTAGACTGAATAACCAGCAGCCAGTGAAGGGCTGGGCAGAATGTAAGGCAGTAATGGACACTACCTCCAGCACTGACTGGCTCAGCCTTCCATCACTCAAACTGCATCTGCAGACAAAACGAGTACAAAGACACACTCAAAGGGGTTGTCCGAGTTCTGAAAAAAACTAAAGGTGGCCGGGAGAGGGCTTCTTAAAAAAATAAAGTCCTACTTACCTTCCGGTGCCCTCCGGTATCCAGCGCTGCTGACGCTCCGTGGAGAGAAGCCTGAAACCAGATCAGAACAATTTGCAAGTTCTGACAATTTCTATGCTAGTGAGTGCAGATTCAGGTTCAAAAATTAATTAATAAAAATAATTTATTGGGATAACATTAAATAATTTATGGACTTTGTGTCAGGGATATACAAATACCATATATGTACTGCACACTTTATCATATTTCCCAGTTAGTTCCTGTTCTGCCGACCAGTCTAATCTATACAAAGCATTAATTTCCTCTCCTCTGCCCAACATCTTCTCAGAGAGGATTCTACTGCAAACAGCTACTGAAGACCTTGATCTGTAGAACAGCAAAAGTCTCCTCCCTGCTTAATATCAGATCAGGGGGCAAGTTTAACTGTCACCAGAGCCTGACATAGGTTAGCAACAACAGAGACCAGTAGAGATGAGCGAGTATACTCGTCCGAGCTTGATGCTCGTTCGAGTATTAAGGTACTCGAAACGGCTCGTTGCTCGGACGAGTATTTCCCCTGCTCGAGATCGAGCATTTAATTAAACAAACACAGTGAAGAACAATGAAGAATAGAATAAAAACAGTGAACACAGTGAACACAGGATCATTTAAGTGAAGAACACAGTGAAGAATAGATTACAGATGTTCTGCACATCTGCTTACTTGTCGGAAGATACACGCGGAACGGCAGCAGGGAGACATCTGGCGCAGCAGAGACACATCTGGCGCAGCAGAGACACATCTGGCGCAGCAGAGACACATCTGGCGCAGCAGAGACACATCGGGCGCAGCAGGGAGACATCGCGCGCAGCAGGGAGACATCGCGCGCAGCAGGGAGACATTGCGCGCAGCAGGGAGACATCGGGCACCAGGGAGACATCGGGCAGCAGGCAGACATCGGGCACCAGGGAGACATCGGGCAGCAGGGAGACATCGGGGAGACTTCAGTGGAAGAAGAGGAGCGGATCCCGGGACAGCGTATCTCCTCTCCCGACAAGTAAGCAGATGTGCCGAACATCTGTAATCTATTCTTCACTGTGTTCTTCACTGTGTTTTTCACTTAAATGATCCTGTGTTCACTGTTTTTATTCTATTCTTCACTGTTCTTCACATCTGATAACTTGTCGGGAGATAATATACGCGCGGAACAGTGAAGAATAGATTGCAGATGTTTGCATACATCTGATAACTTATCAGAAGACATTCTTTTTCAATTAAATAACACATTTTATTCCCGAACCATGGTCCCTTTGAAAAATGCTCGAGTCTCCCATTGACTTCAATGGGGCTCGTTATTCGAGACGAGCACTCGAGCATCTGGAAAAGTTCATCTCGAATAACGAGCACCCGAGCATTTTAGTGCTCGCTCATCTCTAGAGACCAGCCATTTAAGAAAGTGCACTTTCATAAAACATACAACAGAAACTAGGACTTATTCTTTAACCAGTTTGCGACCGCCCGCCATGTATTCACGGCGGCGGTAGGGTTGCGCTGCATGGAGAGGGCTCACGGGCTGAGACCTCTCCATAGCCGGTAAGTCTTTTCTGCATATTGCAGCAAAGGCTTACCGGTAACACCCGCGATTGGTGCTAGCACCGAACGCGGGTGTTTTCACAGCAAAAGCTGCCGGCAGTCTCAAAAAGATAGCGGCGCATGGGCGCCGCCATCTTACCTGGCATCGCCGCTCCCCATGACGTCATCGGGGGGCGGCGATCCATCTCGGAAGACCCGAGACTATTTCGTTTTAACCCCTTCATTACAATGTGCTGATAGCACATTGTAATGAATGAGGAGGAAAATCCCCATATACTGCCATACTGTAGTATGGCAGTATATGATAGGATCGATCAGACAACCTAGGGTTAAAGTACCCTAGGGAGTCTGAAAAATAGTAAAAATAAAAAAAGTAAAAAAACCTAAAATTTCAAATCCCCCCCCTTTCCCTAGAACTGACATAAATATAAATAAACAGTAAAAATCATAAACACAATAGGTATCGACACGTCCCAAAATGCCCGATCTATCAAAATATGATATTGGTTTTTCAATGCGTTTTAACCCCGTAACGGAAAATAGCGCCCACAGTCGAAAATGGCACTTTTTTTGCCATTTTGTAAAATATAAAAGAGTATATAAAAAGTGATCAAAAGGTCTTACAGTCCTAAAAATGATATCATTGAAAATATTATCAAATTTCACAAAAAAATTACACCACCCACAGCTCCGTACACCAAAGTATAAAAAAGTTATTAACGTCAGAAGTTGGCAAAATCAAAAAAAATTTTGTACAGGAGGTTTTAATTTTTGTAAATGTATGAAAACATTATAAAACCTATACAAATTTGGTATCCCCTTAATCTTACCAACCCAAAGAATAAAGTAAACATGTCATTTGGGGTGCTTAGTGAAAGACGTAATATCCAAGCCCACAAGAAAATGGCGCAAATGCGTTTTTTCACCATTTTCACTGCATTTGGAATTTTTTTCCCGCTTCCGATTACATGGCATGGAAAATTTAATACCATCACTATGAAGTGCAATTTGAAGGTGGGGAGTGAAAAATGGACATGAAAAAACAGGAAAGGGCCTGGTCCTTAACCGGTTAAAAAAATAAAAATTTGTTCAAAAGTTTACTTAACTGACTTGTGTTTTGCAACAACTTAGGCGGTAAGTCTGGAGCTGGCTCTTTGTGGTCTTTGAAGATACCAATGCATGCTCTGTGAAGATAAGCTGTGTCATAGTAGTAAAGACAATAGTGGTGTTTTCTATAGATGTTGTATATATGTCCTAGTAATCTTGACTGTGAATGTAAATTAGATACCTACTGAATAGAAAACCCCTACAGAATAAGCAAGCGTCCTGAATGAAAATTGCATTAAATTGCACTTTTTATTAAACATACCTGGTGGTTTGAACATTTAAAAAAAACTCAAAGATTTCAAAAATCTGAATAAATCGAAAAATAGTCTCTAATAATAATTTAAGTAAATGCTTTACTGTGGTCGGAACCAGTTGTCGATTGTACCAAAAATATTTAATTCACATATAAAAAGGGGAGAGAAGGCCACAGCATCCAATATGATGAAAAAAGGTTAAACATTTATTCACACAGGCATAGAAAAAAGTGCAACGTTTCGATTCACAATGAATCTTTGTCAAGCATGAATCGAAACGTTGCACTTCTTTCTATGCCTGTGTGAATAGAGGTTTAACCTTTTTTCATCATATTGGATGCCGTGGCCTTCTCTCCCCTTTTTGTCTTGGACTATGGCTCCTGCACACTAGGACCCTGGGCTGCGTGCATCAAACAAAACAGCTTTTGCTAAATAGATTGGTTGCTGTCTTTTTTCTTTTTTTGGACCCAGAACATATAACACACCATTTTTTTCCCTTGCATGAGTATTCTTCATATCCTTTGGGTAACCTCTACAGCATCCAACCAAGGGAGCTTGCAGAAAATGCAAATAAGGTATGAGTAAGGGCTATGTCATTTTGTTGTCCGAAACGTTACCTAGTATTCCCTCTAGTGATGTAACTTTTTAATCTTTTTGATAAAATTTCTTACATTCCAAAGATCTTTTTATACCTAGGCCTGTGACCAGGACAAGGGGGCATCCTCTACGCCTTGAAGAGAGGCGATTTTACCATCAACATAGACAAAGGTTCTTTACTCTAAGAGCAGTGAGACTATGGAACTCTCTGCTGTTCAAGAGAGGCCTGGATGCCTTTCTGGAGAGAAAAAATATCACGGGTTATGGGGATAAAACATTTATTTAATTCTTAAAGGTTGGACTTGAAGGACTTGTCTTTTTCCAGCCTTATATACTATGATACTGCTAGTGCAGATTTTTAATTTTTTATGGCTTCTCCATATACCTACATTGGATCCAGGTCTAGCACATTTTTGTATACAGCACAGCCATCTCGTGGGAAGAAGCCTCTAATTAGTGTGCACCAGCACATTTAATCCTTTTTTTCTTTGTATGTGTCCCAGGAAATGCAAATGTTTTCATTTCTGAACAAACATTGCTTGTTTAAATAGTTAAAATAGGTGAGCAGTTTGGGGGCGTGGCCTGGATGATCTCTGAGACGGTTGTGTGAGAGGGAGCTCCGTCTCTAGGCCTGCTAGCGACTACCACACCAGCAACTAAAATCATTACCAGACTACTGGAGACCACGGCGGAAGATCATGATGACAAGGAAGAGAACAGCAAAAACTGGCCCGAAAAGGCCTCCCTCAAAATGATGGCGATCACCCATCCTCGCCAACTCCCTTCGGACAGCAACAGCAGCTCTCCGTCATTGTCAGCGGCTCCAGAACGAAGTCCCCGTCGGAGAGAGAATCGGAAGGGAGAATAATCTCTCCCCCGGGCTGCGCAGCATCAAACACAGCCGTTGAAAGAGATGCTGACAGCTGCGCAGCTAAGATGGCGCCAAAACCTCAGCGCAGGAACCCCTCACCAAGCCAAAGCCAGGACAAACAGAGACCCCGGCTTTCAGACCTCTATTCAGGTACAATAAAGCATAGCCTACAGTGGGATGATGAGGGGAATAATCCCATCAGAGATCTCCCTTATTCAGACCAACCTGCTTCAGAGACATTCATTAAAACTATGATCCTGGTATTGAAGGGGTCAATTAAGAAAGAACTTTCACAAGTTACAACAGCATTAAATGTGTCTATGTAGGAGCTAGGAGGGAGAGTGGAGCAACTGGAAAATAAAATGTCAGAAGTCACGAATTCTCATAATGAATTAATTGACGCACACTATGGGCTTGAGGAGGAGGTGGAAAGAATGAAACTTAAACTTGCAGACATGGAAGATAGGGGAAGGAGGAAAAATGTCAAGTTTAGAGGCATCCCTAAATCTATATCACCAGCAGACCTAGGTGATTTTATCACTAATTTGATAGCAAAAGTTCTACCGAATGTTCCTAAACAAGAATGTTTGCTGGACAGAGCACATAGGCTACCTAAGCCTAAATCAATACCTAAAAAATCTCCCAAGGGATGCTATGGCGAGGCTCCATTATTTTCATGTCAAAGAAATGTTAATGTTCGCCTACCGCAAACATCAAAGCCTTCCTGAACCCTATGCTAGGAAAAAGTTTGGAGCAACCACAGCCATACTAAGAGAAAACAACATACCCTATAAATGGGGTTTTCCTTTGAAACTACTAATAAGAAAAGACGGAGTATTTTATGCTATCACAAACCCTGAAGACGGTACTCCATTGCTGGCAGAATGGGGCATCAAGCAAGATGATCTTCCGCGGAGACAGAAAACAGCATCGGTCACTAAAGACTGGGACAACGCATAATCATTTCAGCAAGAATCAGAAGAGACAGCATGATCAGCAGGCTGAAAAGCCCCAGGTGAACTTTACCCCCTGATATAGGAGGACTTTTTTCTCCTGCATTTCCGATGCTTTTAAGATTACACATGTTACAGTTTTTTTGTCTGTTTGGTGCACAACCTTGTTAAGATGGTGGCAGCAGGATCTACGTGTCCCCTACACCGTCACAAAGTTATACTTATATAGCTTAGGTTTAATTATGACAAAGTGTTATTCTTTGGTTTTAGTTAAGGGCACATCTAAACGCATACAGAGTGGAAGGATTTTTTATGAAGATATCAGAGGTCTCAATGATAGAAATGCGATGAATCAAAAGGGATAATGTCATTAAAATGTATGTGTTTAAATACAAAGGGGATGAATTCCCCATTCAATAGGACATCTGTGTGGAGGGACGCACTAAAAGAGAGAGCAGACATTCTATGTCTACAAGAAACTCATTTCTCTCAAGATCATAGCCCAAAATTCTCACATCACAAATTTCCCATAATTATATCAGCCAAGGCACCAAAAAAAGTTGCAGGGGTTACCATAGCTATAAGAGACAACCTAGATGTCAAAATACACTCATCGTTAAGGTAAATACGTAATAGTGGTTTGCTCAATTAGAAATGTACCTTTCACACTGGTCAACATATATTGCCCAAACTCTGTGCAAGTCAGATTTCTCAATAAGGTATTCAGAAAAGTGAAGAAAATTCAAGAAGGCAACCTTATAGTATGCAGAGATTTTAACCTAATCCCGGATCCAATGATGGACTCCACAAACAAAAGCAGGGTTTTTCTCACTTCATTAGGCCAATGGTTAAACAAAGAAGGTTTATATGACTGTTATTGGTGCCTAAACCCAACCATTAGAGAATACACGTTTTTCTCCCACAGGCACAAATCTTTTTCCAGAATAGACTTATTTTTATCAGACAGAAACACTCTCCCCTGGGTACAATCATCAGAAGTTGGAGGAACTACATGGTCGGATCACGCCCCAGTATTTTTGGATGTTTCCTTGGCCCCAAAATTGCTCCCGACACGGGTATGGAGAAACTCCCCCTTTCTTTTCCATCTTCCTTCTTTTAAAGGCAAGGTGGAGAGAGGTATGAAGGAATACTTCACAACAAATAATGTAAATAATATTTCTGAAGAGGAATTATGGGCAGCTCACAAAATCGCAATTTGAGGAACAATGATGCAGATTAGTGCCCATCATAAAAAAAACAGGGAAAAAAATAGATGAAAGCTTGAAGAACATTAAGCTATACGAGACAAAGCTGCAATCCCAATACTGCCCTGATAGCTACAAATCTCTAATGCAAGCAAGACAAAATCTTAGGGCAGCACTACTGTCTCAGTATAACAAAAAGCTCAACGCCACAAAAGCAACCTATTATTCAGCTTTCAATAAGCCAAGCAAATTAATGGACCTAAACCTAAATCTGTCATACCCTTTCTCTTTAAACCTGACAACTCTTCAGCAAAAGAAACCCACCCACATAAAATCTCTAACTTGTTTAAAGATTTTTACGAAAAACTTTATAACTTGAAATTTGATGATCAAACCCCCCAACCAACTAGCGTATTGATAGAAGAATATCTAAACAAAGTACATCTTCCATCACTTTCAAGTTCACAACTTGAAGACCTAAACTCCCCTATCACAATCCAGGAGGTAGAAAATATTATAAAACTTGCACCAAAAGATAAAGCACCAGGTCCCGACGGGTTTGGAAATAAATACTATAAGGCGTATTTCCACATATTAGGCCCACATATGGTAAGAGCTTTTAACATGATTATGATAAAAGGCACAATGCCTCCAGTAATGTTAGAAGCTACAATAGTCACCTTGCCAAAACCGGGCAAATATCCCACTTCACCACCTAATTTCCGTCCAATCTCTCTATTAAACTGCGACACTAAATTATATTTGAAAGTGCTAGCGAATAGAATTCTCAAAATATTACCCGATCTAATACATGTGGACCAAGTGGGATTCACTAAAGGTAGACAGGCCCCCGATGGGACAAGAAGGGTCTTAGATTTGATCTCTACCATGGAGGCCTCTCGGATGCCTTCTCTGCTTCTAACTTTGGATGCGGAGAAGGCATTCAACAGGATCCACTGGCAATTTGCTTTCTCCACACTGGAAAAATTTGGTTTTGGTGGCCCAATAATTAATGCAATTAAAGCACTATACACTGCGCCTTCAGCAAGAGTCTTAGCTAACAGCTTCATGTCTAACCCATTTAACATTACAAATGGCACCCGCCAGGGGTGTTCACTTTCACCCCTTATCTTTGTCATGGTAATGGAACCCCTGGCGGAGACCATTAGAGGGACCCCTAATATAGAAGGAATACACTGCGGTTTGAGACAACTTAAGATAGGGCTGTTCGCAGATGATGTGGTTCTGGCACTTTCAAAGCCTATTAAATCACTACGTAACACAACAAAAGCCCTGGAAGACTTTGGAAAAGTCTCCTATTACAAAGTAAATGCCAACAAATCACTTTTACTAGGCTGCAAAGTAGACCACAAATTAAAAACAGAAATAACAAAGGAGTTCCCATTTAAATGGGAGAAAGAGTGTGTTCCCTACCTAGGCATGAAAATCTGTATTCCCCTAAAAAAATTGATCAATACCAATTATACCCCGCTATTCCACAAAATACAAGAAGAATTGAAAAATCTAAGCAAACTGGAACATTCATGGCTAGGTAAAATTAAGTTATACAAGATGTTGATATTACCAAAATTTCTATACGCCTTTAGAACCCTGGCAATCCCAACCCCCAAATACATCATTAATAAGTTTCAAAAACAGATGACAAATTTTATATGGAATGGGCACAAACCAAGAGTAAACACAAAAACTTTACAAACACCAAAGTCAGAGGGAGGATTGGGAGTCCCCAATTTATATATGTATTATAAGACTTTCTTATTCCAACAAGTTAAAGAATGGTGTCGCGAACTTTAAAACTCTGCATGGTTTAATATGGAAGCACACCTGGCAGGGAAAACATCCCTTCGGAATCTACTCATAGCGCACTTTGCATGGAATGACCTCCCCTTACTCCCCCATTCAATTCCAACAGTACGGGCCTCGGTGGAAGTGTAGAAACAGAGGTCCTCCGCTATTCTCACTACATCCTCTAGAACCAAACTAATAGCTATACCCCTAGCAACACTAAAAATTATCAACCCAACTCTGCCAATTCAACATTGGTTAAAAAAAGGTATCCAAACAGTAAGCGAATTATGGACAAGAAATTCAATTGCCCCATTTGATCAACTAAGAGATAAATTTTCACTAAGCGAAACTGACTTTCTCCTATTTTCTCAGATCAAACCTATCATCAATAAGCTCAAAGGCCCATTAATTCCTATTCCAATGAGCTTAGCTAACCTTTTGGAGGGCTCACCTTGCAAATCCTTAAAAAAAACAATATACAAAACACTAAGAGGGGCACATTCCCCAGGACACATAACATCAATGTCAAAATGGGAAAGGGACTTGGGGAAGTCTATATCTATTGGGGAATGGAGACAGGCTAACTATTGGACATCTAAATCATCCAAGTCAGCTAATCTCATAGAAGTACATCATAAGCTGGTCACCAGATGGTATATGGTGCCGAGCAAACTGGCTAAACTGTTTCCAGACTCCAAGGGAGAATGTTGGAGGGATTGTGGCGGAGAAGGGACAGTACACCATATATTCTGGGGTTGTAAAATGATTAACCCCTTCTGGAAAGACGTGTTTGAATTATGTTCAAAACTGACCCCAATTAGGATTTTCCCGAGACCTGCCCTAGCCCTCCTAAGTATAGGAATTGGTAAAATTCATACAAAATACAGAAAACGAATAGGCCACATCTTATTAACAGCCAAGCTACTAATAGCCAGAAATTGGAAAAAGGCTACACCACCGAACATTAATGCATTAATTGAACTACTGACAGAACACTGTTCACTTGAAAAATTATTGGCCATAAGAAATAACTCAGTACTAAGGTTCCTTAATATGTGGAACCCTTGGTTAAAAGCTTACCCTAATTTAAACCCAGATTTACCGGGCCTTTCAGATTAAAGAAAGTCAAGGTAGGGAAAAAAAAAAAAAGAAAATGTACAATGCCCCAGATAATTGGAATATCCCAAAAGGAATAAACATTGATACCTAGAGAAATCAAGCATGATTGAATCCTCACTCTGGAGTAAATAAGTAAATTCCACCTCCTTGGGAAGGAGGTAGGTATATGAACGGGCCCTTTGTTTAGTTTAAATTGTTGGTTAAGGTTTCGATTAACAGAATAATCGAGGACTAAGAAAAAGTTGGACAGGATGTAGAAAAACATAAGTCAGCTCCAGTTAGTTGAGAACTAGAAAGTAAAAAAAGAAAAAAAAAAGAGCACCAAAAGTGAGCTGGAAAATAAATCTAACAGATCATTACGGTTTGCAGAATTTCAGCATTCACTACTGTCAAAATAGAAAGACTGTGTTTCCCAGAGTGGTATAGCAAATTTTTTATCTCTAAATGTATGTATCAACTCAATGATGTAAAATGCATTGTGATTGTTGTATCAAAAAGTTTAATAAAAATTTATTTAAAAAAAAGCAGTTTTACAACACACCCTGAAGAGTAACTCTATGTGCCAAATCCAAGTTGCCACTCTCTCTTTTCTATTTTGCAGTGCAAGTGTCAGAAGCTATGTGTGGAAATGTGTGGAAGCTATAAGAACAGTGCTTAAAGCAGCAAATAAGAGCAAAGAATATGTCTCATTCATCTGTGACTCTCTTGACACATAATGGGGCTTATTTATTAAGGGACCGCGGATCATACTTTCGTTGGATTTTTGAAATTTTTGGGATTTGCACTGCTGTGGGCAGGTATTTAACCGTGGATTGTCAATATGAGAAGGGGTAGAAGCGGTAGGCGCACAACAAGACCGGGTATATAATTTCTCCAATAGGGTTTATTACGAATAAAAGAACAAGTCACAGATCATCACAACGCGTTTCGGGGAACTGGGGTCCCCTTTGTCAAGTGAAAAAATTCTGTAGGTTTGGTAAAGGACAAAAGTACATAAGACTCAAAAGTAATAATAGTATAGGAAATGAAAATGCAGATACAATAATGGTAGGGAGATAAAAATACAATGTATCATATTACGATGCGTGGTACAATCAATTGCGAATCAGCATGCAGAGCGTTAAAACTGGGGTCTATTGGTGGTGAAATAAGTTGTAGACCAATTATGTCTCTATACAGGGCTCCGTTTACAGATATAGAATTATATATAGAAATAAGTGTGGATATAAAAAAAGTACAACATTTCATATAAAAAATATATATTAAATATATATACACATATGTGTCAGTTCAGTTCATCAGTTCAAAATATTATTAAATATATATACAAACATATATGCATCAAATATATATAAACATATGTATCGGTACGAAATTTCATATAAAAATATTAAAATTATTAACACATATGCATCAGATTAAATAGATATAAAAACATAAAAGTGTTTCGATATAAACCTGAATGTAGTTAGTTATGGTTATTTACCAAACTTTTGTTGGGGAATGGTGGATGGTAGTTCATATGCATTGCTGCATATGAATGGTAAGTGTTACCGGTCTCCGGATGTTCCTGGAGAGTGTGTCCAGAGGCTGTGCGCGCGGTACGGCGTCTGAGTTTAAATGTCCGCAGTGGCTTTGATCAGGGGGGGGGGGGGGGAGCGCGAGGTGTGCGCATGCGTACTAGATGAAGGTGATGTAACTGGGATGCTTGGTGACATGTGATCGGATGGAGACGTTGTCTAGGTGAAGTAAATAAACAGAGCATAGTGGGAGGTATGTGATCTCTGATTATGGCAATAAAGTATGAGAACGGAGGAATTGCCGGGGAGCGATATATGTCGCTAAAAGGGGGGGGGGAGTGATTGGCAGATCAAAGTTTGGGTTTAGATGGAATATTGTAAGGATACATAAGGTAATTGTATTAGGTGGTTTTGAAGAGTGTAAGGAAGGGGTTAAAAGTTGTCTTCGAACATTTCGTTTAAACCTGCTGGATGCAGACTGTTTAATTTGAAAATCCAGAACATTTCCCTTTTTCTTAGCTGTTGGAAGCGGTCATGTTGTGTTTCAGCAATTTTTTCGATGGGTATAACAGAAAAGGTGGTGAAATCTTTATTATGGCACGTTAAAGCGTGTCTGGAGACACTATGTTTTGTGTATCCGTTTGTCACTTTGCTTCTGTGTCCATTCATTCTTGTACTTAGACTCTGACAGGTTCGGCCTGTATACTGTAGTCTGCAAGTACATTCTAGAAGGTAGATTACAAAGGTAGAGGAGCAGTTGATGAATTGTTGGATCTTAAACACCTCCCCAGTTTGGTTGCTGGTAAAGGTTTTTTTCTTATGTTGGATGTTTGAACAACATTTGCAATTTACACGGCCGCATTTGTAACTGCCTATCGTGTGTGGGAAGAAACTTATTTGTTTGGCTCCTTCCTTTTTCATCCGTAGTTTAGTCGGGGCTATTATGCCCTTCAATGTCTGGGGTCTTCTATAGATGATTTTGGGTTGTTTTGATAGGTCTTTCTTCAAAAAGGGGTCATTGAGCAGAATTGGCCAATATTTCTTAAAAATATTGACAAGAGTATGGTGATTTGTGTTGTAGTTTGTGATAAACGCTGGGCTATTTGTTGGGGTTTTGGTATCTTTTTTAGTAGTTTTAATGGACGGTTTGAGACACTCTGCCTGAGAGAGGGCAAGGGCTCTATCGAACGCTGCTTCGACCAAAGGTTGGGGGAAATTTTTCTCTTTAAATCTCTTTTTAAGGATTTGACTCTGTGTTTTGTACGTATCGGTGTCTGTACAATTTCGGCGAATCCTCCTGAATTGGCTAAATGGAATATTGGACTTCCACTTACTGTGGTGTGCGCTTTTGTAGTCCAAATAGCTATTCGTGTCGACAGGTTTGAAAAACGTGCTGGTGGAGATTTGATTGTTTGCTGAGGAAAGGTGGAGATCTAGGAATTCTAATTCAACTGGGGAGAAATTGGCCGTAAAGGATAGGCCGCAGTTATTGTTGTTGAGATGTTTGATGAAAAGTTCAATGGACGTTGGGGGGCCTTTCCAGATCAGTAAGAGGTCATCTATATATCTTTTGTATAAGATGATGTTGGATTCCCATGGATTATTGTTGTAGATGTATTCTTCTTCAAATTTCCCCATATACAAATTAGCGAAGCTAGGGGCAAAACGTGTCCCCATAGCTGTCCCTTTAGTTTGTCTATAAGTTGTATTCTGGAACATGAAGTAGTTGTGAGTGAGTATATAGTGAATGGCTTTAATGATGAAGTCACTTTGTATACGGGGCATGGTGGGGTCATTATATAAATAGTGTTTAACCGCTTCTATGCCTTTATTGTGAGAAATATTGGAATATAAAGCTGCTACGTCGAGTGACAGCCACATGAACGAGGGTTCCCATTGGACTTCTTGAAGCTTTTATAGGACACTAGTGGTGTCACGTAAATAAGATTTAAGTTGAATGACATGTTTTTGAAGTAAAGTATCCACGTAATGGGATAAATTACAGGTCAAGGATGAGATCCCAGAAATTATTGGTCTACCGGGTGGTTTGGTAGCATCTTTATGCACCTTTGGGAGGTGATAAAATGTTGGCGTGACCGGGGCTTCTATCCATATATAAGCTCTTTCTTTCTTAGTAATGATGCCTAAAGTTAGGGATTTATCTAGCAGAGTTTTCATTTCTATGGCATATGAGTTGATTGGGTTATATGATAGCACTTCGTAGTATTCTGTATCTGAGAGAATTCTGAGGGCTTCGGATAGGTAGGCTGCTTTATTCTGTATGACAATTCCACCGCCCTATCAGAATTGTTGGTAAGGTTTTTGAGGGCCAATTTCTCTGAGGGTTTCAGGTTGTGGCTGACTCATCGAGACTTTTCTATCCATGGTGGAAAGCGAGCTTAGAAATATAAACAAAAACCTTAGAGTCAGCCACAACCTGAAACCCTCAGAGAAATTGACCCTCAAAAACCTTACCAACAATTCTGATCTAGTTATTCGCAATGCGGATAAGGGCGGTGGAATTGTCATACAGAATAAAGCAGCCTACCTATCCGAAGCCCTCTCTCAGATACAGAATACTACGAAGTGCTATCATATAACCCAATCAACTCATATGCCATAGAAATGAAAACTCTGCTAGATAAAGCCCTAACTTTAGGCATCATTACTAAGAAAGAAAGAGCTTATATACCCCCTGATCAAAGCCACTGCGGACATTTAAACTCAGACGCCGTACCGCGCGCACAGCCTCTGGACACACTCTCCAGGAACATCCGGAGACCGGTAAGACTTACCATTCATATGCAGCGATGCATATGAACTACCATCCACCATTCCCCAACAAAAGTTTGGTAAATAACCATAACTAACTACATTCAGGTTTATATCGAAACACTTTTATGTTTTTATATCTATTTAATCTGATGCATATGTGTTAATAATTTTAATATTTTTATATGAAATTTCGTACCGATACATATGTTTATATATATTTGATGCATATATGTTTGTATATATATTTAATAATATTTTGAACTGATGAACTGAACTGACACATATGTGTATATATTCTTAATATATATTTTTTATATGAAATGTTGTACTTTTTTTATATCCACACTTATTTCTATATATAATTCTATATCTGTAAACGGAGCCCTGTATAGAGACATAATTGGTCTACAACTTATTTCACCACCAATAGACCCCAGTTTTAACGCTCTGCATGCTGATTCGCAATTGATTGTACCACGCATCGTAATATGATACATTGTATTTTTATCTCCCTACCATTATTGTATCTGCATTTTCATTTCCTATACTATTATTACTTTTGAGTCTTATGTATACTTGTCCTTTACCAAACCTACAGAATTTTTTCACTTGACAAAGGGGACCCCAGTTCCCCGAAACGCGTTGTGATGATCTGTGACTTGTTCTTTTATTCGTAATAAACCCTATTGGAGAAATTATATACCCGGTCTCGTTGTGCGCCTACCGCTTCTACCCCTTCTCATATTGACACCCAGACTCCTACCAGCCTAGATCCCTGCATTTGGAGATTACTTTGAAGCACCGGCTGCCACTGATACCATGAATTTACACTAGAGTGAGTGCCTTGTGAGCACAACTCGACCAGGTGAGCAAATCACTCCACCATACGAAATACTCGTGACCTTACAATATCACCCTATGAGCGCTTTTTTGTCTTGTTTCTACTATTATCCTCTAACTGTGGATTGTGTCTCATGTGATTGGATTGTGGTGCAGCTGCCCTGATTTTCATGCGACAGAAATCGGGGGACGATCCGACTGTTTTGGATTGAGCATGGGATTTAACTTTCAAATTGTGTTGCAAGACAATACACTTGCATACACCGGGAAGAAGATGGCAAACTCCGGCAGACCTGAGTGGGGAAGCGACACATGCAGGATATCGGGCGCACGATCTATGTAAATTGTGGCAGAGTGCATACCAGGTGGACAATGCACTTTTGGGGATCGCAACAGAACAGGTAAGTAAATGTGGCCCAATGTGTTCCAATTTGAGGGTAAATGGTACAGCCAGAGAGAGTGTATGGCTGTGGGGACACCTGTCTCCTGCACTTATGCCAACCTCTTTCTGGACGTACTGGAAGATAGGTATATTTACCCCAACAACAATCGGTATGCACAGTAAATATACACATATCATTATAACATCATTTAAAATCATATGTATATTACGTATATGCAATATTCCTGTATGTTTCTGCGTTACTGTTCCTGTGTTCCTGTTCCCATGTTCCTGAATTCCTGTTCCTGTGTTCCTGCCTTCCTGGTCCCATGCTCCTGTGTGTTCCAGTCCGTTCCTGTGTTCCCGCTCCCATCTGCCTGGAACTCTCTTTGCTGACCCTGGATTGGACTTTACCTTGCATCTCTACCTTCTGCCCTGACCCTGTGCCTGAAATTTACCACAAGATTGTCTCCTGCTAAGGTACCTCGACCTTGGCTGCCACCGCGGGCTAGCCACACCGTTGGAACAACTTGGTTGCATCCCGCCGCAGCAAGACCATCACACTTTGCGGCAGGCTCTGGTGAAGACCAGTTGCCACTTAGATTCCGGTTCCAGGTGTCCACCTCCCGCGGTGGTCCAGAGTACAGATCCCGCATCCTGACAAAGTCACTCGGGAATCAAACAGTAACTCTGCTGCAATTCCTCAATTGCAGAACAGAATTTGTTGTATATGCTATTTTGTGCCCGTGCAGCCTATTTTATATAGGAGAAACCTGTACGTAAAGTTTAGGGAACACTTCATGTCATGTAGGACAGAAGAGGGGGCTACCAGGTTAATTGAACATACAAGGAAGACACACCATGCCAATCCAGTGGTTATGAGGTTTGCAGCATTTGAACATGTGCCTCCCCTAATAGCAGGGGGTGATGCCAGCGTATGAAGTCTGAAGCATTAGGCCCAGGATGGTTAAATGACCGTTTAGATCTAAATGTGTGCCTGTAAAATAAAATGCATTGGTTGTTGGTGCCAGAAGGCTGGTCTGAGTATTTCAGAAACTGCTGATCTACTGGGATTTTCACGCACAACCATCTCTAGGGTTTACAGAGTATGGTCCGAAATTGAAAAAACATCCAGTGAGCGGCAGTTCTGTGGGCAGAAATGCCTTGTTGATGCCAGAGGTCAGAGGAGAATGGGCAGACTGGTTCGAGCTGATAGAAAGGCAACAGTGACTCAAATCGCCACCCGTTACAACCAAGGTAGGCATAAGAGCATCTCTGAATGCACAGTACGTCAAACTTTGAGGCAGATGGGCTACAGCAGCAGAAAACCACACCGGGTGTCACTCCTTTCAGCTAAGAACAGGAAACTGAGGCTACAATTTGCACAAGCTCATCGAAATTGGACAGTAGAAGATTGGAAAAACGTTGCCTGCTCTGATGAGTCTCGATTTCTGCTGCGACATTCGGATGGTAGGGTCAGAATTTGGCATCAACAACATGAAAGCATGGATCCATCCTGCCTCGTATCAACGGTTCAGGCTGGTGGTGGTGGTGTCATGGTGTGGGGAATATTTTCTTGGCACTCTTTGGGCCCCTTGGTACCAATTGAGCATCGTTGCAATGCCACAGCCTACCTGAGTATTATTGCTGACCATGTCCATCCCTTTATGACCACAATGTACCCAACATCTGATGGCTACTTTCAGCAGGATAATGCGCCATGTCATAAAGCTGGAATCATCTCAGACTGGTTTCTTGAACAAGACATTGAGTTCACTGTACTCAAATGGCCTCCACAGTCACCAGATCTCAATCCAATAGAGCATCTTTGGGATGTGGTGGAACGGAAGATTCGCATCATGGATGTGCAGCCGACAAATCTGCGGCAACTGTGTGATGCCATCATGTCCATATGGAGAGAGAAATCTCTGAGGAATGCTTCCAGCACCTTGTTGAATCTAAGCCACGAAGAATTGAGGCAGTTCTGAAGGCAAAAGGGGGTCCAACCCGTTACTAGCATGGTGTACCTAATAAAGTGGCCGGTGAGTGTGAATATATATATATATATATATATATATATATATACATACATACATACATACATTTCTTCAATTAGTTGTTATTCAAAATGTTTTTCCTGTGTGAAGATAAATTCTCATAAATGTAGTGATATTGTCTCTTGGAAACTGTTTCCTTGGATACAACCATCTCTGCTGGAGGGATTGCACAAAGAAACAAAAGGTTTTGGCATATGAAATGTCTGGGAGTTACTGCACATCCTACAGCCATCCTGTGGCAATGATTGCTGAATCCAGGTGCTCAGGCAGAACTTATTACACATGTCTGGTCACTGCTGCCAAAATATGAGGTGGTTGTATCTGAGGAAGCTTGCTTGTTTCTAAGGGACAACATGGGAACATTTATGGAAATTATCTTCACACAGGAAATTTTTTTTTATAACTTTGAAAATTTTTACAAATTCCCATCTGGGCATTCACATTTTATGTATTTCATTAATTACATTAAATGTGAATGCCCAGATGGGAATACCCCTTTAAGGACACAAGACTTAGAGACGATCCCTAGTTGCAGACGGACTTCTGTGCCCCCTGTGAGCTCTCTGGATGTTACTCTAGCCCCACGTTGCAATGATCAGCTGTAAGGTGTCTATAATAAGGCTTTATTGATAATCATTGGTCCCATGACAGCACAAAATTTTGAAAATCCAATTGTCACCGGGGCAAAAAAATATACCTATTCCTACTTACATACAAATTCAAATTAAAGGGGTGTTCATATTTCGGCAAATGAATGTTTTTGTTTGTGTGATAAAAAGTTATACAATTTTCCAATACACTTTTTGTATCAATTCTTCACTGTTCTCTAGATCTCTGCTTGCTATAGAAGGCTGTTGCTATAGAAGGCTGCTATGGTTACTTTTAGTGGATAGAAATCTGTTCATCATCACACAGGTGCATGGCTAGTTAGTAACACAGAGAATAATCAGAGTTGTGTGATATGACGAGCTGTGCACCAGTGCGACCATGGTCAGATTTCTGTCCACTGGAAGTAACCATAGCAGCTTTCTATAGCAACACAGCTAGCAGAGATCTAGAAAACTTTTAGTAATTGATACAGAAAGTATGTTGGAAAATTATATAACTTTTCATTATACAAACAATAACATTTATTTGCTGAAATGGGAATACTCCTTTAAGTAATAATATAAATTTTCACTTTCACACCACCAGACTGTCCCTTTTTTTCTACCCCCCCCCCCTCCCCTTAATCCTCCTTGTTATTGCCCTTTTCCTATATTTATAGCGGTAATATGACCTCCCATATGCATGTTAATGAGGCTTATGAAAATAATTATTCAGGGTAGTACCAATAATGATCAATTTAGCAGTTTGTTTTCACATCGGTAATAGGATATTGTTATATGTGCAGCCTGAGAGGCAACCACGCCCACCATTTTGTTGAAGGCTCACCCCCTATAAAGCAGTAGTGCACCATATATCCTACGGACCTGTTCAGTGCCTGCATATCTGCGCCATATTGAAACTCGGCTCTGCAGCATCATATTGCTTACAAACAAGCTAATCTTTCCTTAAACCAAACATTTAAGAAGGAAGTATGATAGTTCAGCATGTAGCCATGCAGCTATCATTATTAATTAGGATATTTTCACTAATTGTGATGAGGTTATGGGATGAGTGAGGGGAGGAGGATGCCTCCAATAAAGGGAAGTCCAGTGGTCACATGATCAGTAACAAGCCGGAAGAAGCGCAGACAGCACGAAATGGCTGTTGCTTGAACTATGCACTGTTAGCATTTTTTTGCCTTCAATAAAAGAATGTGCCTAAAGAAAACTATGATTGTCACTGGGTGAGTGCTCTCCCAATGTCTCTTTATTGCATACCACTAGGATGTTTACTTTGGGGATCAAGCACCCCCTATGTATTTCTATATATCACATATTCACATTGTCCTAGTTGCAGTCCTGGTTGTGTCAGAAAAGTTTTATGGTCAGAAGCAAGTCAGGGAATAGTTGCCACCTTTTTTTCTACTAAAAGGATGTCAGAACACCATGCTGTGACTGAGGAGGATGGATTTCATCATAACAGCATCATGAATGACCGGAACATTGTGCAGTTATGCTCTGGCCCTAGTAAAAGTGAGTACATTTTTTTAAAATGTTTTTATTGAGTTTTCAAATTACAATAACAAAAAGTAGGTGATCAACCAACATTATATCGAGCGCAGTCGGATTCATTAGTGCTTTAACAGGTAATCGTTGCATATTTAACGATACAGGTATCAAACTTTGCGTGTGTATACATCTTAACCATATGGTGGTCGAGTACTGCATTTTAGATACAACCGTCTCTTTAGTCATTCAGTCGTTTTGTGTCAGTATGTGTTTTTGAGAGATCGTGTTCAGTTGGATTTGTGGTTCTTTATCCTATGTTTTTGTTATCCAGTCAGTAAATGACTCAGTTTGTGGTTTTTGGTTCTCCAGAGTATTATGTGTGTTGTTAAGTTCCAGATAAAGGGTGTACCTCTCCTTCTTTTGCATTAATTCTTAAAGTATGGGGAGAAAGCCCAGATTGCCCATTTTCTCTGGAAAGCAGTTTTGCCTTGGGAGTTTGAGGATAAGGCAAGTTCATAGGCATATGTGGCGTTTAAAGTATCCACCACTTCAGAAAAAGGTGGGCATCGGGTCTGTTTCCAATGTCGGGTAATCACCAATTTTGTTATAATCAGTATGTGCGCTATTACTGTTATCTGGGATGGTTTGAAGGATTTAAGGTCCATCAAAAGCAATGCTGTTTTGGGCGTAAGAATGTAAGGCTTGCGGAGTAGTGATGAAATTAGTGAGTTTATCTGTGCCCACAGGGGATGGGGGGGATAGAAGTGCAATTCCATATGGTATCATAGTATCATAGTATATAGTATAAGGCTGGAAAAAGACTATCAAGTCCAACCTTTAAGAATTAAATAAATGTTTTATCCCCATAACCCGTGATATTTTTTCTCTCCAGAAAGGCATCCAGGCCTCTATTGAACATGTACAAAGAGTCCACCATAACAACCTCCTGCGGCAGAGAGTTCCATAGTCCCACTGCTCTTACAGTAAAGAACCTTTGTCTATGGTTATGGTAGAATCGCCTCTCCTGTAGACGTAGAGGATGCCCCCTTGTCCTAGTCACAGGCCTAGGTATAAAAAGATCTTTAGAGAGATCCTTGTACTGTCTGTTCAGGTATTTGTACATTGTAATGAGGTCTCCCCTCAGTCGTCTTTTTTCTAAACTGAATAATCCCAAATTTTGTAATCTGTCATTGTATTCTAATCCCCCTATTCCCCTAATAATCCTGTATGCTCTCCTCTGCACCAGTTCCAGCTCTACTATATCCTTTTTATACACTGGTGCCCAAAACTGTACACAATATTCCATGTGTGGTCTGACCAGGGATTTGTATAAGGGCAAAACTATGTCTTTATCATGAGAATCTATTCCTCTCTTGATACATCCCATAATTTTATTTGCTTTAGCAGCAGCTGCCTGGCTCTGGAGTCCTTTTCAGCTCCAGTTTTACCAAGTAATTGACTGTTTAGAACATAATTATACTTTTTGTTTCCATGGCCCAAGTGCATAACTTTACATTTATCTAAATTAAACCTCATCAACCATTTCTCTGCCCTCTTCTCAAGCTTCCACAAATCCCTCTGTAATGCTAAACTATCGACCTCAGTATTTATTACTTTACACAGCTTAGTATCATCTGCAAATATTGAAACTTGACTGTGTAAACCCACTACAAGGTCATTAATAAAAATATTAAAAAGAAGTGGCCCCAATACTGACCCCTGTGGCACTCCACTGGTAATGTCAACCCAATCTGAGAATGTGCCATTAATGACGACCCTCTGTTTTCTATCACTAAGCCAATTACTTACCTAAATACACAGATTTTCTCCTATTCCCAGCTGTCTCATTTTATATACCAACTGTGGGAGATTTGGCCCAGTAGAGACCGTGGTAGCGGGGTGCTGTGATGCAGTTCAAGACAGTGACACCAAGGTTTAGTCCAAAACAGGTCTCGCCTGCGTTTATTGCAGCAGCAAAATAAAACAGCCTTTACATTCAGGCATTAAATAAACAAAAAACCTACCCGTCAGGGTGCTAACTATACAGGTGTTCACTAACTCACCACTATACAAAATCACTTGGCTGCTCCAGGCACAGAGGTCAGGGCTGTGTGCTCTCCAGCCTCCTTTCAGAGGAGAGACCACACTTTCAGCTCTGCTAGGCTTTATGCAGGCTGATTAGGCTGCTCCCACCACCTGTGTCCAAGGTGCTGGACAACACAACCTCAGCACTAAGGCCTTGCAAAATAGCAAAACCTAGGGGAAACATACCGCCCATCCACAGTTAACCCCTTCAGTGTCTCAAATACCCTCCCCCTCTGTTTGACCCTGTGGGGGCGAACACTTTTGGCCATCAGACAGTGGGTACGAGACAGGGCATCGGCATTCCCATGCAGCTTTCCTGCTCGATGTTCTACCGTGAATTTGAAATTCTGCAACATTAGGAACCACTTTGTGACCCTGGCGTTCCTCTCTTTGGCCTGACTCATCCAGGTGAGGGGAGAGTGATCGGTCACCAGTGTAAACTGTCGTCCTATCAAGTAATACCTCAGGGATTCCAGAGCCCATTTTATCGCCAAGCACTCCCTCTCAACTATGCTATAGTTCTTCTGAGGAGGTGTGAGTGTGCGGCTCAGGAATGTCACGGGATGTTTCACTTCTTGGGACAGGACAGCCCCTAAGCCCACGTCAGAAGCGTCAGTCTGCACAATAAAGGTCTTGGTGAAGTTAGGGGTGATCAGTACCGGTCCCTCGCACAAAACCGTCTTAAGTCGCTGAAACGCCCCCTCAGCCTCTTCACTCCACTTTACCATCACCGCCCTGCTACCCTTGGTCAGGTCAGTCAGGGGTGCCGCTATGGTAGCAAAATCGGGGATAAATCGGCGATAATAGCCCACTATGCCTAGGAAAGCCCTCACTTGCTTCTTGCTCATAGGTCGTGGCCACTGCTGGATCGCCTCTACTTTATTTACTTTGGGTTTGATGACACCTCGCCCAATACGGTACCCCAGGTAACGGGCCTCTTCCAGACCCAGTGCACATTTTTGGGGGTTCGCTGTCAACCCTGCTGCCCTCAGGGAGTCTACCACTGCTTGCACCTTGGCCAGGTGACTCTCCCAATCGTTACTATAAACTATGATGTCATCCAGGTAGGCCGAGGCATATCTCCGGTGAGGTTTTAGCACGAGATCCATTAACCTCTGGAATGTGGCGGGAGCCCCATGTAGCCCAAAGGGGAGTACCACGTACTGAAAAAGCCCATCAGGAGTAACAAAAGCCTGTCCAAGTCGTTCTATCAACTCGTCAACTTTGGGCATAGGATAAGAATCAAATATGGACACCTCGTTCAACTTCCTAAAGTCATTGCAGAACCGTAGGGAACCATCAGGTTTGGGAATCAACACAATAGGACTCGACCAGTCACTTTTAGACTCCTCGATAACCGGAGCCGCGGAGCCGGCGCGCTTCAGGGACCCGGTAGGGTTTTTGGTGTACCCGGATGTGGGGTTCGGTTATGATGTCATGCTTGATGACTGAAGTACGACCCAGTAACTTAGAGAACACATCAACGTTTCGGAGCACAAACTCCTTCGCTTCCTGAATCTGGGCCCTGGAGAGGGACTCCGAGAGCCGTACTTCAGGCACCTTGCCATCGGGTACACCTACCTCCTTGGGGACAGACGCTTTTTCTACTCCCATGGCCATCAGGGACTCCCTTTCCCTCCATGGTTTTAGGAGGTTCATGTGGTATATCTGTTTGGGTTTCCTCCTCCCCGGCTGAGATACCTTGTAGTTTACCTCCCCCACTTTCTCCATGACCTCATAGGGACCTTGCCATTTTGCCAAGAACTTACTCTCAACGGTGGGCACCAGAACTAGCACTCTGTCGCCTGGGTTAAAGGTCCTCAGTCTGGCTGACCTATTGTAGACCCTAGACTGGGCCTCTTGTGCCCTTGTCATGTGCTCCTTTACAAGGGGCATTACCGCCGCTATGCGGTCCTGCATAAGGGAGACGTGTTCAATCACACTCCTGTTCCCAGGTCTCCTTAGCTACATCCAAAAGCCCACGTGGGGAACGGCCATATAACAGCTCAAAGGGTGAGAAACACGTGGAGGACTGGGGAACTTCACGTATGGCAAACATCAAATAAGGCAATAAACAATCCCAGTCCTTCCCTTCTTTGCTGACCACCCTCTTTAGCATCCCCTTCAAGGTCTTGTTAAACCTCTCGACAAGGCCATCTGTCTGAGGATGGTATACAGAGGTGCGGAGCTGTTTAACCTGGAGTAATTTACACATCTCCTTCATTACTCTAGACATGAATGGGGTTCCCTGGTCAGTCAAGATTTCCTTGGGGACACCTGGAACAGCTCCCTAGCAATGTTTTTGGAAGAGGTGTTCCTTAACGGGATTGCCTCCGGATACCGTGTAGCATAGTCCAGGATAACCAGGATGTACTGGTGCCCCCTTGTGGACTTGACTAAGGGGCCAACCAAATCCATTGCAACCCGTTCAAACGGTACCTCTATGATTGGTAACGGTACCAGAGGACTCCTGAAGTGGGACACCGGGGCAGTAAGTTGGCACTCAGGGCAGGAGCTACAATACCGGTTTACCTCCTCCCACACCCCGGGCCAGAAAAATCTCTGCAGGATCCTCTCTCGGGTCTTCTCAGCACCTAAGTGCCCTCCCAGCACATGTTTATGTGCCAAATCTAGCACCAGCCTACGGTGAGATTGGGGTACTACAAGTTGCTCAACCTCCTCACCCCGTACCTGGTCAACCCTGTACAACAGTTCCCCAACAATCACCATTCGGGGATATATTTTGTCAGCCCCTGGTATTTGGAGTACCCCATTTATCACCTTAACATTCTCCCGTGCTTTAAATAAGGTAGGGTCCTGTAGCTGTGCAGCCCCAAAATTCTCACGGGAAACCTCAAGGTCCGGCATGTCGGCCACCTCCTCGTGGCCCTCGACCTCACCAGCTAGGACCTCTAGGGGAGAGAATTCATCACATGGGGTCACCCCTACTGCTGGTGTGGGTACATCGGCCTCAAAGGGTACAGGGGCCAAGGCCGGACATACCTGACGTCCATTATCTGCAACAGCCCCTGAGTTGGGTCTTCGTCTCCAGAGGTCCCAAAACACAGGTAAGTCTCTGCCGATAATAGCCTCATGAAACAGGGTCCCCACTACCCCCACTTCATGGGCAATAGTACCACAAGGGGTATGTAGATTGATGACAGCAGTGGGATATTCGCGAGTGTCCCCATGTATACACAACACTCCCACTCTCCGCCCACTGTATAGTCCAGGATCAACCAAAGTTCCCCGCACCAGGGTGACCAAACTCCCTGAGTCTAGTAAGGCTTCCACTGTGTGACCACCGATTGTGACCATGCACACTTGGGGTTCTGCATCCGTGACTGACACGGCCGCCAGAACCGACCAGGCAAACAGTGACACTCGCCGGGTCTGGTTGCAGTCCATTGGCTCCACTGACAGTGGACAGTTGGCAGCAATATGGCCCATTTCATGGCACCGCCAGCACTGGATATGGCCATGACCTCTGTCACGAGCCTCACTGGGTTTCTGGGTATCCACTCCCCCCAATGAACCGCCTCCCAACCTGACATGTCTCCCCTTTTCCGCAGTAGCAGCCTTACCAGCTGGTTTGGTGACCCTGTCACTGGCCCTGCTTCGTGTGGGAGAGGTAAGTAGAAGGTCCTCCGTAGCCCGATACCTCTCTACTAGGGACACAAGTTCCTCAGCTTTTGTGGGACCGGCCTGTCCAACCCACCGCTGGAGCCGAGAGGGCAGAGAACGGGTGAATTTGTCGAGAACCACTCTCTCTACCATCTGTGCTGGGGTGCAGTCCTCTGGTTGTAGCCACTTCCGGACAAGATGGATCAGGTCATGCATTTGGGAGCGTGGGGGTAGTTTTTCTGAGTAAGCCCACTGGTGGACACGGCTGGAACGAACTTGAACGGTAACCCCAAGACGAGCCAGAATCTCTGCCTTTAGCTGGGGGTACTCACGGGCCTCCGTTTCACTCAGGTCGTAGTAAGCCTTCTGTGATTCGCCTGTCAGGAACGGTGCCAGGACATCTGCCCACTGCTCAGCTGGTAACTCCTCTCGCTCAGCTACTCGCTCGAACACAGTGAGATACGCCTCCACGTCGTTGGTCATCGTCATTTTTTGTAAAGCCTTTTGTACTGCAGCCCGTGCGGAATGCTGGACAACCGGGTACCCTTGCAAATCAGTATGGGACCCCTCAGTAGTCGTCGCTTGTGGTGCTGCCATAACGCCAGAAAACTTTTCCATCATCAGCTGGAACATGGCTCGGGACTCTTCCCGCTGTTGCTGGAGCATGGCTTGCTGCAGCTGCCGATCAGCCCGGGACTCTTCCTGCTGCTGGCGGGACCTCTCCTCCTGTTGCTGAAACATGGCTTGCTGCAGCTGTTGATTAGCCTGGGACTCCTCCTGCTGCTGGCGGGACCTCTCCTCCTGCTGCTGGAGCATGGCTTTAATAAAGTCCTCCATCTTGGCTTTATCCTGCAATTTGCCTGCTGCTTTCACCCAGGCCATGCAACGTTGCAGGATGTAGCGAGCCTTTCAGGTGTGTGTCTTTTGAACTGCCCGCATCTGAAGCACCATATGTGGGAGATTTGGCCCAGTAGAGACTGTGGTAGCGGGGTGCTGTGATGCAGTTCAAGACAGTGACACCAAGGTTTAGTCCAAAACAGGTCTCGCCTGCGTTTATTGCAGCAGCAAAATAAAACAGCCTTTACATTCAAGCATTAAATAAACAAAAATCCTACCCGTCAGGGTGCTAACTATACAGGTGTTCACTAACTCACCACTATACAAAATCACTTGGCTGCTCCAGGCACAGAGGTCAGGGCTGTGTGCTCTCCAGCCTCCTTTCAGAGAGAGAGACCACACTTTCAGCTCTGCTAGGCTTTATGCAGGCTGATTAGGCTGCTCCCACCACCTGTGTCCAAGGTGCTGGACAACACAACCTCAGCACTAAGGCCTTGCATAATAGCAAAACCTAGGGGAAACATACCGCCCATCCACAGTTAACCCCTTCAGTGTCTCACACAACCTTTTATGTGGCACGGTGTCACGGATATACAACATCCACAACGTCCCCCAGATCCAGTCTTGAACTTACCTCCTCGTAGAAACCAATCAGATTAGTCTGACAGGACCGATCTCTCCTAAACCCATGCTGATGCTGGATTATAAGGTTGTGTACAGTGAGATAATCGAGGACAGCATCTCTAACAAACCCCTCAAATATTTTCCCCACCACAGAAGTTAGACTCACGGGTCTGTAGTTTCCAGGATCGCTATTTGATCCTTTTTTGTATATTGTTACCACATTTACTATGCGTCAGCCCTGTGGAACATAACCAGTCCTCAGTGAATATTCAAATATTAAAAATAACGGTCTGTCTATCACGGTACATAGTTCATGCAGAACCCGGAGGTGTATGCCATCTGGACCTGGTGATTTATCTATCTTAGTGGTTGCGAGGCGGCGCCGTACCTCTTCCTGGGTTAAACTGTTGACATTCCAAAAAGGAATTTACATTATTCCTCATTGTGTCTTCCACCAGGGGATTTTCCTGGGTAAAGACAGTTGAGAAGGCGACATTCAGTAGATTGGCCCTTTCCTCATCCACATGGGGTCACTATTACATAACGATATTGACCGGGGGGCAGAAACATGCAGGTCCTTCAAAGGCAGCAGGTTAAAGTCAACAACAAAAGACAAATTATTTTTCAAGTATATAAATGATAAGAAACTAAAAACAGAGAGTGTGGGTCCCCTTAGAAATAACATGGGGGTCATGGTGGAAGGCCATGGGATTATTTTTGCTCTCCCTGGCAATTTTTCTCTGAGTCTATTTTTGCAGCTTTTATCTGCTTTTTACAGGATTTATTTTTCTCCCTATAATCCTGTAATGCCTCATCGCTACCTTCACGTTTTAGCACCTTAAACGCCTTATCTTTCTCGCTTATTGCTTTCCTTACAAGACTAGTTAGCCACATTGGCTGTTTCTTGTTCCTCTTATGCTTTTTCCCATAAGGTATGTGTTTCTCACAGGACTTTTTCAGAATATATGAGAAAAAGTCCCATTTTTGGGGGGGCTTTTGTTTTGGGAAAATTATCCCAGTTTATGCCTTTAAGGTCTTCCCTTAGTTGCTGAAGATTTGCCCTCCTGAAGTTTAGAGTGTTGGTTGCCCCTTCCCTAACATTCTTAGTAAAGCGTAATACAAAATCAATGATATTATGATCACTATTCCCCAGGTTTCCCCCAACCTGTAGTTTTGATATCCTATCAGATCTGTTGGTTAAGATAAGGTCCAGCAGTGCCCCCCCTCTTGTTGGCTCCAGGACTATTTGCGACAGGTAATTGTCTTTTGTTGTTGATTTGAACCTGCATGTTTCTGCCCCCCAGTCAATATCGTTATGTAATAGTGACCCCATGTGTCCGCAACCTCTCCAGCATTTTGGTGAAGTGGATGGGTATATGAGGTGGAGTATAGTACCATGGGAGACATGTTTTGATGGCGGCTTCCTGGAATTGTGTGCATCTAAAGATCTTGCAAGTGCCTTTTAGGGCTTAATGTCAGTCTAAATCCCAAAGGTGTGTGTTAAGGTCCCTGCTCCAGTTCTCCGACGGTTTAGTTTGAGTCAGTAGGGTTTTGTCCTCAATTGTATTGTATAAGATTGATATTCCCCTGATTATCTTTCCCTTACTAGTGAAGATCCTGATGGCCTCATCTTTTATCGATGGAGAGGAGGTATGGAGAGAGTATAGTAGGTCATTAATTCTATGAACTGCTAGGAATTCAGAGTTTGGGATATTACATTTTTCTACCAGGCTGTGCATCGCTATTTTTTGGGAATCCTGTTTGATATCATGTAAAGAAGTGATTCCCTTGCTTTACCAGGCTTTTAGATGTAAATTATCTATTTGTTCCTCTAGAAATTCAATTGGCACTTCCTGTAAGGGCAGTTTGTTTTTGTTTCTTGTTTTTGTCAAAAATGTTGCCCAGTCTGAGGCGTGTATTGTATGTATATCTGATTTGGGTGGCTTCAGGTTCCACATAGTGGCAATCATTCTATTTTTCAGGGATGAGGTTTTAGTAAGTGACATCTCCAGTACTACCCACGCTTTTTGTGTGGATGAATTCCACCAATGTGTCAGTTGGTCAACTATGCACGCTATATGGTAGTCTTCTAAATTGGGTACTCCCAGGCCTCCTGCCAGTCTGTGTTTAGTCAGTATTGTCATGGATGTTCTTGGTTTATTGCCTTGCCATACAAATTTGGACAGTTGCTTTTTGGCCTGTTGGAAAAATGTTTTGGGGAGTTTAATGGGAATGGTCCGGAAGAGGTAGAGGAATGTGGGTAGAATCATCATCTTATATAGGGCAGTCCTCCCAAACCATGATGTTATGTGAGTACCGTATTCGCTCATCTCGGTGGTGGTCCTATTCAAGAGGGTTAGAAAATTGTTCTTGTATAGATCTGTTGTCAATGTTGATAATTTAACTCCTAAGTAATCTATGCATGACGTTTGCCAGTCATGATCAAATTGATTCCGTAGTGAGTTTATTTCTGCAGGGGATAAGGAGATGGGGAGGATCTGTGTTTTTTTTTTTTTGTTCAAATCGTTTTTATTAAAGAGTATTTTTGCATTACAATAGTACAAACTGTCATTTGATCTCAAAACATTTACATATGATTATTATACATAGTTTGTTCTTTCCAGATACATAACAGTAAGTCAGACAAGCAGAATGGCGTTATAGAAGTATTATCTGCTCGGGAGAACTAGGATGACAATGTTTTACATGCTAGCCAAATTTTTTGATGAATTTGTATATATACTCTTATTTTGTATTTTGTAATGTATTAGTTACCTTATAAATAGAGATGAGCGAACATGCTCGTCCGAGCTTGATGCTCGTTCGAGCATTAGCGTACTCGAAACTGCTCGTTGCTCGGACGAATACTTCGCCCGCTCGAGAAAATGGCAGCTCCCGCCGTTTTGCTTTTTGGCGGCCAGAAACAGAGCCAATCACAAGCCAGGAGACTCTGCACTCCACCCAGCATGACGTGGTACCCTTACACGTCGATAGCAGTGGTTGGCTGGCCAGATCAGGTGACCCTGGGATAGACTAGCCGCTGCCCGCGCTGCTCGGATCATTCTGTGTCTGGATGCCGCTAGGGAGAGAGCTGCTGCTGGTCAGGGAAAGCGTTAGGGTGTTCTATTAGCTTACTGTTAGGCAGGAGTGATTCTCCAAGAACCCAACAGCCCTTCTTAGGGCTACAATAACGTTCTACTTTTTTTTTTTTTTATTTGCATCTAGTACCATTTTGTGAGGAATTAGCAGGGGGACTTGCTACCGTTGTGTTTAGCTCTTAGTGGCACACATATCCACCTCAAACACCAAAGTGGGAAAATTTAGTAGGGGTTGGATTTCAATTAGGCACAGTCTGCCATTTTTCCTTTTTTATTTTACGTTTATTTTGTTTAATAACTCAGTGTCATCTCATCTGGCATAGTAGTGTGCTTTCATACTTGGCTAGAAAATAGCCATAGGAGAATACAAACGGCTTACGCCTACAGTAGCGTTATATATTTGATTTCTGGTTGATCTGCTGGTGGCTGTACTTGCTGCAGTGCATCTACTAGCCAATTGTGAGCAATTTGTAGTGAGACTTGCGACCGCTGTGTTTTGCGCTTAGTGACGCACATATCCATTGCAAAGACCGAAGTGGGAAAATTTAGTAGGGGTTGGATTTCAATTAGGCACAGTCTGCCATTTGTCCTTTTTTATTTTACGTTTATTTTGTTTAATAACTCAGCGTCATCTCATCTGGCATAGTAGTGTGCTTTCATACTTGGCTAGAAAATAGCCATAGGAGAATCCAAACGGCTTACGCCTACAGTAGCGTTATATATTTGATTTCTGGTTGATCTGCTGGTGGCTGTACTTGCTGCAGTGCATCTACTAGCCAATTGTCAGCAATTTGTAGTGAGACTTGCGACCGCTGTGTTTTGCGCTTAGTGACGCACATATCCATTGCAAAGACCGAAGTGGGAAAATTTAGTAGGGGTTGGATTTCAATTAGGCACAGTCTGCCATTTGTCCTTTTTTATTTTACGTTTATTTTGTTTAATAACTCAGCGTCATCTCATCTGGCATAGTAGTGTGCTTTCATACTTGGCTAGAAAATAGCCATAGGAGAATCCAAACGGCTTACGCCTACAGTAGCGTTATATATTTGATTTCTGGTTGATCTGCTGGTGGCTGTACTTGCTGCAGTGCATCTACTAGCCAATTGTGAGCAATTTGTAGTGAGACTTGCGACCGCTGTGTTTTGCGCTTAGTGACGCACATATCCATTGCAAAGACCGAAGTGGGAAAATTTAGTAGGGGTTGGATTTCAATTAGGCACAGTCTGCCATTTGTCCTTTTTTATTTTACGTTTATTTTGTTTAATAACTCAGCGTCATCTCATCTGGCATAGTAGTGTGCTTTCATACTTGGCTAGAAAATAGCCATAGGAGAATCCAAACGGCTTACGCCTACAGTAGCGTTATATATTTGATTTCTGGTTGATCTGCTGGTGGCTGTACTTGCTGCAGTGCATCTACTAGCCAATTGTGAGCAATTTGTAGTGAGACTTGCGACCGCTGTGTTTTGCGCTTAGTGACGCACATATCCATTGCAAAGACCGAAGTGGGAAAATTTAGTAGGGGTTGGATTTCAATTAGGCACAGTCTGCCATTTGTCCTTTTTTATTTTACGTTTATTTTGTTTAATAACTCAGCGTCATCTCATCTGGCATAGTAGTGTGCTTTCATACTTGGCTAGAAAATAGCCATAGGAGAATCCAAACGGCTTACGCCTACAGTAGCGTTATATATTTGATTTCTGGTTGATCTGCTGGTGGCTGTACTTGCTGCAGTGCATCTACTAGCCAATTGTCAGCAATTTGTAGTGAGACTTGCGACCGCTGTGTTTTGCGCTTAGTGACGCACATATCCATTGCAAAGACCGAAGTGGGAAAATTTAGTAGGGGTTGGATTTCAATTAGGCACAGTCTGCCATTTGTCCTTTTTTATTTTACGTTTATTTTGTTTAATAACTCGGTGTCATCTCATCTGGCATAGTAGTGTGCTTTCATACTTGGCTAGAAAATAGCCATAGCAATAGGATAGCATTGTTTGGTTTTAAAAACTCAAAAACACAAAAAAAAAAAAAAAACACAAAAAAAAGTTAAAAAAAAATTAAAGCTATAACTCTCATTTTAAAAATGTTTAACCCGAGGGCTAGGGGTAGAGGACGAGGGCGGGGACGTGGGCGTCCAACTACTGCAGGGGTCAGAGGCCGTGGTCCTGGCCGGGGTGAGACACCACCTGCTTATGAGGGAGCAGGGGAACGCCGCAGAGCTACACTCCCTAGGTTCATGTCTGAAGTTACTGGGACTCGTGGTAGAGCACTGTTGAGGCCAGAACAGTGCGAACAGGTGATGTCGTGGATTGCTGACAGTGCTTCAAGCAATTTGTCCACCAGTCAGTCTTCCACGCAGTCCACCCATGTCACCGAAATCGCCACTCCTCCAGCTCCTGCACCTCAGCCTCCTCCCCCCCAGTCTGCCCCCTCCCAGGAAAATTTGGCATTTGAACCGGCATACTCTGAGGAACTGTTTTCTGGACCCTTCCCACAGTCACAAACCACTTGTCCGGTTGCTGCTGAGCAATTTTCCGATGCCCAGGTTTTCCACCAGTCACAGTCTGTGGGTGATGATGACCTTCTTGACGTAGTGGAAGTGTGTAAAGAGGTGTCCGACGATGAGGAGACACGGTTGTCAGACAGTGGGGAAGTTGTTGTCAGGGCAGGAAGTCCGAGGGGGGAGCAGACTGAGGGATCGGAGGATGATGAGGTGACAGACCCAAGCTGGGTTGAGAGGCCGGGTGAACACAGTGCTTCTGAGACGGAGGAGAGTCCTCGACCAGAACAGGTTGGAAGAGGCAGTGGTGGGGCCAGACGGAGAGGCAGGGCCAGAGCTGGTGCATCAGCGCCAAATGTGTCAACTAGTGAAGCTCCCGTGGCGAGGGCTCTTGCGGCGAGGGCTAGATCTTCAGAAGTCTGGAGGTTCTTTAAGGAAACACCGGATGACCGACGGACTGTGGTGTGCAACATTTGCCAAACCAGGCTCAGCAGGGGTTCCACCACTACTAGCTTAACTACCACCAGTATGCGCAGGCATATGAATGCTAAACACCCCACTCAGTGGCAACAAGCCCGTTCACCTCCGGCCGTGCACACCACTGCTCCTTCCCCTGTGTCAGCTGATAGTCAGCCCCCTGCCCAGGACCCTGCCACAAAAACCCCATCGTCGCCTCCACGATCCTCCACAGCATCCACCAGCGTTCAGCTCTCCATACCCCAGACGCTGGAGCGGAAACGCAAATATAGTGCAACCCACCCGCACGCCCAAGCCCTTAATGTGCACATCTCCAGATTGCTTAGCCTGGAGATGCTGCCCTATAGGCTAGTAGAGACCGAGGCCTTTCGCAACCTCATGGCGGCGGCCGCCCCTCGGTATTCGGTCCCCAGCCGCCACTACATTTCCCGATGTGCCGTCCCAGCCCTGCACCAGCACGTGTCAGACAACATCACCCGTGCCCTGACCAACGCCGTTTCTGACAAGGTCCACCTGACCACGGACAGGTGGACGAGTGCTGCCGGGCAGGGCCACTATATATCGCTGACGGCACATTGGGTTAACTTGGTGGAGGCTGGGACCGAGTCTGACCCTGGGGCTGGTCATATACTGCCGACGCCGAGGATTGCGGGGCCTACCTCGGTCCAGGTGTTTCAGGCCTACTATGCCTCCTCCTCCTCCCACCCCTCCTCCACCTCCTCCTCCGAACTACCATCCGTGGGCACGGCGCCATCAGTCGGTAGCTCTAGGCACAGCAGCAGTGCCGTTGCTAAGCGACAGCAGGCGGTGCTCAAACTGCTGAGCCTAGGCGATAAAAGGCACACCGCCCAAGAGCTATTACAGGGCATCACGGCGCAGACTGATCTGTGGCTGGCACCGCTGAACCTGAAGCCAGGCATGGTTGTGTGTGACAACGGCCGTAACCTGGTGGCGGCTCTGCAACTCGGCGGACTGACACATGTGCCATGCCTGGCCCATGTGTTAAATCTCATAGTTCAGCGTTTCCTCAAGACATACCCCAATCTGTCAGATTTGCTCACGAAGGTGCGCCGCATCTGTGCGCATTTCAGGAAGTCCAGCACAGATGCTGCCACTCTCAGGGCAGCGCAGCGCCGCCTCCAACTGCCCGCTCACCGACTGTTGTGCGACGTGCCCACGAGGTGGAATTCAACACTGACCATGTTATCCAGAGTTTACCAGCAGCGCCGAGCCATTGTAGACTGCCAGATGTCAACTTCCACCAGAACTGGTAGTCAGGTCAGTCAGCTTCCTCAAGTCTACAATGAGGAGTGGACGTGGATGTCTGATATCTGTCAGGTGCTGAGTAACTTTGAGGAGTCAACACAGATGGTCAGTGGCGATGCCGCCATCATCAGCCTCACCATCCCGCTGCTTGGCCTGTTGAAAAACTCTCTGATCAGCATGAAGTCGGAAGCTTTGCGCTCGTCACAAGAGACGGGGGAAGAAGATTCCCTTGTTGATAGCCAAAGCACCCTTAGGTCTGTTTCTCAGCGCATATCGGAGGAGGTGGAGGTGGAGGAGGATGAGGAGGAAGAGGAGGAGAATGTTGGCGAGACACAAGAGGGGACCATTGTTGAGTCCTTTACTGTTCAGCGTGTATGGGCAGAAGAAGAGGAGTTGGAGGAGTTGGAGGAGGAGGAAATGGACAGTCAGGCCAGTGAGGGGAGTGAATTCTTACGCGTTGGTACTCTGGCGCATATGGCAGATTTCATGCTAGGCTGCCTATCCCGTGACCCTCGCGTTCAAAGAATTTATTCCAGCACCGATTACTGGGTGTTCACTCTCCTGGACCCACGGTACAAGCAAAATCTTTCCACTCTCATCCCTGCAGAGGAAAGGAGTGTGAGAATGCATGAATACCAGCAGGCCCTGGTGCACAAGCTGAAACAGTATTTCCCTTCTGACAGCGCTAGCGGCAGAGTGCGTAGTTCTGCGGGACAAGTAGCGAGGGAGAGTAGGCGAGCAGGCAGCTTGTCCAGCACTGGCAAGGGTACGCTTTACAAGGCTTTTGCCAGCTTTATGTCACCCCAGCAAGACACTGTCACCTGTCCCCAGTCTCGGCAGAGTAGGGCTGATCTTTACAGAAAGATGGTGAGGGAGTACGTAGCTGACCATACCATCGTCCTAAATGATCACACAGCTCCCTACAACTACTGGGTTTCAAAGCTGGACATGTGGCACGAACTGGCGCTGTACGCCTTGGAGGTTCTTGCCTGCCCTGCCGCTAGCGTCTTGTCCGAGCGGGTTTTCAGTGCAGCTGGTGGCATCATCACCGATAAGCGTACACGCCTGTCGACTGACAGCGCTGACAGGCTGACGCTTATTAAGATGAATAAAGCCTGGATTTCTCATAATTTCCAATCTCCACCAGGTGAAGGAAGCTCAACCTGAATAATTGATCCACTCCTCCTCCTCCTCATTTTCCTCCTTCCCCTCCTCTTTGTACAGTAAAGCAGAGGAAACTGGCTATTTTTTGACAGGGCCCACTGGCTCTTGCTATAGTACTTTATGCATTTAATTTTTCTGGAGGGCCACCGACCCGGTCCTCTGTTTTAAACAATTTTTGGGAGTGCCACATACAGGCACTCAATCTATTCAATTTTTCTGGAGGGCCACCGACCCGTTCCTCTGTTTTAAACAATTTTTGGGAGTGCCACATACAGGCACTCAATCTATTCTATTTTTCTGGAGGGCCACCTACCTGCTCCTCTGGTTTGAAAACTTTTTGGGACTGCCACATACAGGCACTCAATCTATTCTATTTTTCTGGAGGGCCACCTACCTGCTCCTCTGGTTTGAAAAATTTTTGGGACTGCCACATACAGGCACTATCCAAATTAAATTGTCTCCATAGCAGCCTCCACACGTTTTCTCCATTGCTACCTCCAAAAGTCGTCCATATAGCTGCCTCCATACATCGTCCCTTTATCAAACGAGGTGTGTCAGGCAGAAATTTGGGTTGTTTTCATGGATTCCACATCAAAGTTGTTAACTTTGTCGCCACCCAGCTGTGTTATCCACAAAATATACTAATAAACTTTTATCATTTACCAATATTATTTCAGCGCTTCTTGCGCATCTGTTTACATTCCCCTCACCCGCCATATCCTAAACTTATAAGAACGCTACTACACTTGATCTTATACAAAAGGTTCTTAGAAGTGCTGTTTGGGGAGTAGCCTAGAGACAGGGGCTTGGATTGGCGAAAGCTCGCCTGGCAGCGGAGCGCCAACTCCATGCCAAGATCCAACTAACATAGTTTTAACTGCAGCACCTTTAATCTACTACTAGTTCACTGCCTCCATACATGGTCCCCTTATCAAACGAGCTGTGTCAGGCAGAATTTTGGGTTGTTTTCATGGCTTCCATGTTAACTTTGTCGCCACCCTGCTGTGTAATCCACAAAATATACTGGCAAACTTTTATCATGTACCGATATTATTTGAGCGCTTCTTGCTCACCTCCTTTGGTTCCTCTCTGCCACCCATTGGTTTGAAGCCTGAGTCCATTTAGGGTATGTCGCCATGCCACTCTCTAGCCTGCTGCCGCTGCCTCTGCATGCCGTCCCCTATAGTGTCAGGGTCAATTATTGCATGTTTTAGATGCTATCTAGCTTCATTCTGTCACTCTGTCATGGCCATCCTGTTGCCCATAATTTTGGCATAATGGTGCGATTAAGCAGCCTCAGAGGCATCCATGCATGCTGCCCCTGCTGTTTCCTGTCCATTTCCGTGGTGTTTCCATCCTTTTCTGAGGTTCCCAGGTGTTTGGCCAAGCTTCCCTGTGCAGAGCCTTGGTCCCCTTGAAAAATGCTCGAGTCTCCCATTGACTTCAATGGGGTTCGTTATTCGAGACGAGCACTCGAGCATCGGGAAAAGTTCGTCTCGAATAACGAGTACCCGAGCATTTTAGTGCTCGCTCATCTCTACTTATAAAGTAATTTTTTAATAAAACGCCCAACTGGGCATAAACCAACTTATGAACAAATAAACATATGAATGTATACAGGCCATTCTGTTCCAGGTAATGTATTTGTCATTTTGGTATCAGGAATATAGTCTACCCTACGAAGTATTCTCTCCTGCTTTCCTGTTCCCTGTTGGAGGTATCCCGCCCAGGCCCCGGTTTTATGTTACTCCAAGTTTCTGTATTTTTTCCACGGATTCCATATCTTTTCTATAGGTTGATTCTTTAGGAATCCATGTGATAGAGCTTTTTCGCATCTATATATTGTGTCTACTCTTGTTAACCATTCTGTCAGTGGTGGGGAGTTAGGAGTTTTCTAGTATTTGGCGATGAGAATTCTAGCTAATGTTAGAAGTTTACATAGAAGCATTGTTTGAGGTATAGGCAGCGCTTGTAGATCCAAGCATAACAACGCTTGACCAGGTGAACTATTTAATTTTGGGTCTATGACCAACCTTAGCACCTTATATACTTCCTCCCAGAAGGGTTGGATGATAGGACAGCCCCAAAAAGTATGTATTAATGTGCCCTTCCCTCCACATCCTCTCCAACAGATGGGTGGGGTGTTAGGATAAGCTAGATGTACTCTATCTGGAGTGAAGTACCATCTCAGCGACAGCTTAATTGCATTTTCTAAATGGGAAGTGCACTTCAAGGCCTTATGTGTCAGGGATATGGCTTTGCCCCACTCTTTCGGTGTGATTATGCGGCCTAAATCTCTTTCCCACATTCTATATGTAAAGTGGTTCTTAAAATTATAGCAGGAGGTGAGGTGTGTGTATATTGGTCGTAGGCCCTTCGCTTTCGATTGAATCAATTTCCATAGCAACTCATCATAATTGGATGCTAGTTCCTTATTTGCCTCTATAAAATGCTTAAGTCTGAGGTAGCTAAATATAGTGGAGTTTGGTAGTTGGAACCTCCTTTGAATGTCTGCGAAGTTCTGGACCTGCCTCCCCTCCATCAATTGGGCTATGGTTTTAACTCCTGACATTTTCCACAAGCGGAGGTCTAAATCTGCTACGGTGGATTCCACCATTTCCAGAGTTATCTCTGATAATTCTAATTTGGTCTTTTTGGAACCCTCTATATGGTGGGCCTGCTTCCATATGTCAATCATATTAGATGTTAGTGGCAATGGCGAAGTGGTCAGTTTAAAGTTCCACAGACTGGTCTGTAGTACTGTCTCAATCTCTGTTAAATTAATTACTGATAGTTCAATTTTCATCCATGGCATTTTTTTGTTGGATTGGACCCAGCTAGCCGCCTGTTGAAGCACTGTGGCTTTATAGTACCCCTTAATATCTGGGACTCCCAAACCTCCCACCATTTTATGCTTGATAATTATTGCTCTCGTTATCCGTGTTTTTTTCCCCTTCCAAATGTAAGAAGACATTATTTTTTGGGCTCTGGCAAAGAATCCTGCCGGCAGGGCAATTGGGAGAGTGCGAAATAGGTACAGTAATCTTGCAAGTAACAGCATTTTATACGCAGCCACTCTTCCCAGCCATGACACTTCCAAATTGAGCATATAGTTTGGACGTAGGAAAGGTCACTTGCACACCTAAGTATTGAAGGCTATGTGCCCTCCAGTCAGATGGATACTTTGTATTCAAGTAAAAGAGAGTTTCGGGTTTTATAAATATGGGTAGTGCTTGGGTTTTAGTCGTGTTTAGCTTATAGTAAGATATCCTACCAAAGGTTTTTATCAGATCCATCGCTGACTCAAGTGAGTCCTCTGGTTGCGATAGGGAGAGGATGATATCATCCGCATATAGGGAGATGACATGTTCTGATTCGCCCACTTTTATGCCTCTTATATGAGAGGAGTTTTGTATTGCCCAAGCTAGGGGTTCCAGGGACAGTATAAAGATCAGTGGGGATAGCGGGCACCCCTGCCGGGTCCCGTTTGTGATTGCGTAGGACCAATGAATGCGGTCGAACGCCTTCTCGGCGTCCAAGGCCAAGAACACAGAGGACAGATGCTGACGTTCCACAAAGTGGACCAGGTCAATGATTTTCCTGGTGTTGTCCTAGGCTTGTCTGTTTTTAATGAATCCTACTTGGTTTTCATTTATCAACCCAGGCAAGTACTTCATAAGTCGGGCTGCTAAAACTTTTGCATATATCTTTGTGTCTGCGTTCAAGAGAGAGATTGGTCTGAAATTCTGGGGGGTGTCTGCTGGTTTACCGGGTTTAGGTATTGTAACTATCAGGGCCTCCTGATTTTCCTCCGGCAACGCTCCACTTTCTATCATGTGATTGAAAGCGTTGGACATGTGCGGGGAAATTAGGTTGCTATAAAGCTTATAATATTCCCCTATAATACCATCAGGTCCCGGAGATTTATTGGGTGGAAGTTATTTGAGGGCCCTAGTGATTTCTTCCTTTGATATTGGTTGTGACATGTCATTACTTTGTTGCTCAGTAAGGGTCTTTAACTTTAGATTGCTTAAGAAGGTCATAATTTCGGTTTGAGTCGGCCGATAAGTAAAAGGGTCTTCCCTTAGGTTATACAAATCTGCATAGTAATCTTTAAATCTGTTGGCGATGTCCCTAGGGGGGAGTAATTTACCTTTGTTGTCTGCTGTGTATAAGTATGGAATCTTAGCTTTGATTTGTTTTGATCTAAATCGCTTGGCCAGCAGCTTCCCAGCCTTGTCTCCCTCCGCATAGTACATGGCTCCCGACTTTTGCAGTCTTTTGTCGTATATGTGTATCAATAATAGTCTTAACTGTTCTCTTTTCTCAAATATTGCTGCTGCAACAGTTTTTTGTGGGTTTTCTTTTGTTAATCTCGTCTAGTCTGGCAATGTCATCTGTAATATTTTTTATTTCTCTGGTTCTTTGTTTCCTGTCCTGTATCCCTAGCTTAATAAAGGTGCCTCTGATGTATGTTTTGTGGGCGTTCCACAATAGTATGGGGTCTTCCACTGAGGCAGGGTTAAATTTAAAGTATTCTTTCAGATCTCTTTCAAAGATCTTTTTGTATTTTGGTTGATTTAAGATGTAGTTATTACATCTCCATATGTACGTAGGAGTCTGGTCATGGGCATCCGAAATGGTGAGAGTTATGGCTGCGTGGTCAGACCACGTAATGTTTTCTATAGTTGAATCTTCTACTTTTGTTAGGAGAGGTCTATTTACTAGGAATAAATCGATTCTAGTATATGAGTTGTGAACATTTGAATGAAAGGTATAGTCCCTCTCTGTACTATGCTGTGCTCTCCATATATCGTACAATTCTGTATGCCAAATCTCTTTTCCTAAGTTTTGCGAACGTCTGGTAGGAGCAGTTGAGCAGTCTATTTCCGGATCTGGGGTTATATTAACGTCCCCCCTGTTAAGGAGGTCGCACTGGTTTCGGACGCCATCTTGACTACTGTCCGCCATCTTAGATACAGCGGCCACCTTGGGGGGGGGGGGTATGCTTCCCTTTTAGAAGCTATAGAGTTAAATGTTTTAATTCAGCTATTTTTCTCATTTAAACTGTTGTTTGCCTTTTCACAATATCCTTGGCATTTCTTACCGTCCTTCGGGCCTCTGTATTCTTGTTATTTATTTTGGTTATGAAGAAGCTTCTAGGAGCCATTGTGTAGATAAGCATGGCTGTAAACAAGGCCTAGTCATTTTTCCCAGAATGTGCTGGTACAAAAGCATAATGGCCAATAGAATCTAATTCCCTTATCTCCATTTATACAACACCCCAAATGCTGATCTCTATGTGTTAAAATATAGCTGTATCTGTTTGAAATAAACAGTTTGATTTGAGTGCATTGGAAGACCGACTGTGTTTTTCATTTACTCTGTCATCTCGCTGCCGGCAGCTATCTCATCCTCCCTCAAAGGGTTAATTAGGACTCACCTTACAAAAGTCAAGAGGGCTGTTGGGGCCCTGCATAAAAATCCCTAACAATATTTGGCGTCCATCTGGGTGGGTTTAGGAGTAAACAACAACAACACCGAGACAGCCTCCGTGAAGTGTCCCCGCCGGCTCGGTGAACAGAACTGACCAGAGAGCTCTCAGGGTAAGATATTAATTTTTGTTGTCCACCTTGATATGTCACTTCTGGTTCACTGGTTGGACGGACCGGGTACGACTGTCTCTGTGTTATGTATTTGCCACTGTTGTTCACTGTAACCTAAGCTCAGAGTTTTTGGCAAAGAACCACTTTGTAAGGTGATGGACAGAGACTGAACAGAGACTGGACAGTGACGGATGGTCAGACAGTCTGTGATGTTAGCTGAAACTGTGGGACGGGAGGGAGTAACCCTTAGAGGTCCGCACTGCTAAAGTAGGAGATACTTTGTTGTGATTGTCAGATTATCATAGTGTCTATAGTACTGTTTGACTAGTGTCAATAGGGTTGCCCATAGAGGTAGAGAGCTCAATTTGTGCACGTGCAGCGGAGACCCACTCTGATCAAGTGTGCGTTTAGCTTCATTTTGGAGTCTGAACGACTTTGTGGATGACTGTAAGAACTAGTAGTGACTTGGTAAAGAGTCAGTAAGAGAGTTGACTTGGTAAAGAGTCAAGGAGAGAGTAGTTCAGTAAAGAGAGTTGATTTGGTTAAGAGTCAATAAGGGAGACTTGGTAAAGAGTCCTCTGTGGAAGTCTGGTATCTAGTTTCTTTGGGGTCGGTCACACAAGGTGTCGGATTCGTTGTATCTGTGGGGGACAGGTTTGGCAGTGTTGCAGTTGTAGACATTTGTGATGGGAAGTAAGCCAAGGGTGCGGACCTAGAAAAGCTACTCAGATTGTGTCCCACAATGAGGGGAAAGATGATGTAAGTAGACAAAAGGTTGTTGAGTTAAGTAGGACTGATGGAAAAGTGCAAGTTGACGTGATCGGACATAAGGGCTGGTAGTTTTGTGTTGAAATGAAAAGTAATATTGAAGGTTTGAAGGTTTTGGGATGTGTCAGATGATCTGATGATTGTACAAGTGAGAAAACTTGATCAGATTTGGAAACAGACACTTATAGCCTCTGACTTTGACGGACGGACCAGGACAGGCGATAAGGGACGATAAGTTTTTGATGTGGAAAAAATTTGAGAAAAAGAGATTTTATTATATTTTCCTTGGAGTGAAAAATGGCCCCTGTAATCCAGACTCCACCCCTGTATCTGGTGGTTAGAGAAGATGACACGCCCTGCCATTCTTCAGTGGCGGCCATTTTAAGACAGTTTATTTTTCAGTGGTGGCCATTTTAAGTTATATTCCCTTCAAGTCGATGAAAGTTGATTGCTGTTGGCAGCCATAAAAGCTGTTGTGGGGCTTTGTAGGATAACAGCTGACCATGCTTGGGGCGTCTGCTAGGGGTCTTGGAGTGTGGGAGGTTGTTTGAGTATTATTAAAATTTATTGATCCCGACAATTAGAGAAAAATTACTATGAAAAAGTGTTACAATGTCTCCGGTACCTGCTTTCTGGCATTTACGGGGTTAACAAAAGGGTGGGGGCTGTTGAAGCTGCATTTTGTTTTGTAAAGGACTGACATGTAAGTCTAAGGCTTTGCCTGAATGCTGTGTCTTTCTTATCTACGAGAGAGACGATAGTGACCTTGATGTTCACAGAAAACTGAATTTCTCCATATTGAGTTGCTTGGAATCTGTGTTCTGTTATCTCGTGGTTTACAGGCTAGTGAGAACATTTACATTTGGGAGGGGTAGATCGCTGCGTTTAGACTTCTCCCTGACAATCTAAAAAAGACTTCAAGGAATTTATTTGATTGTGGAACAAGAATACAGTATGATGTGATGTCCTCCTGTGTACCCCATGAACAGACTAAGCAAGAATGAGCCCCCCCAACTGTATTACAGAGCCTATGACTGACTTTTGTTCCTTTTTGATTAAAAACCATCTTAAGTGTACCTGGATTTTATTGAGACGTTGGAGTCTGGCCAGAACTTTATAGGAAGCACAGAACACTGGGCTGGAGATGTGGTGGAGGGACTCTGACATTGACGTTCAGAGGGAATAGAGGATGTTTCACAGACCACGCCAAAGTGAGATTGACAACATCTCCGGAAGTCTCAACCGACCAACCCAAGTGGGCGTTGTGGGGAGGAGACATTACTGTAGTGAGTGGCGGAGACGGCCCCAACAGGGCAGGACAAGTGGTGGTAAGGGACAGGGATGTCAGCGAGAACAGTCCCCCTTCTGAACAGCCCCCCCCAAACAGAGTTATCGCCTTTCATTGTAGAACTCTCCCCTGCTAGTCCGATGATGATTTTAGCCCATTTCCGGTCAAGAAAAGACTCAGAAAGAACAGCCAGATGCATGTAGGATGGTCCAAGACCTCTAAGCTGCCAATGAGTGTACTGAAGCCTAGTGGTCCCTAGCCTAAACTGGCAACAGTCCCTGAGAGTGACATATTATTCACTGTTATTGATTTGGCAAATGTTTTCCGCTCTGTGCCCCTACATGAGGATTGCCAGTACCTATTTGCCTTTACCAGTTCAGTATTCCAGTACATCTGATGTAGATTCCCACAAGGGGGGTAAAACTCACCCAGCCAATACCCCACGGCCCTACAGGGAGTAGACTGCCAGACTAGCCCCTTACTGGATGTTCTCCTTTTCAGTATGCGGATGACCTACTGTTTTTGTTTGCCAGGATGCATTTATTGACCTTATATGTTTTCTGTTCCAGAAGGGTTGCAAGGTTTCCAGAGACAAGCTCCAGTACTGCCAGGAGAAGGTGGTCTTCCTAGGCCACTGCTTCTCAGCCACAGGCAGATACCTGGCAGAGGAAAGAAAGCTGGCAGTCCAGAATGTGCCCCTGTCCCGAGGCCCTAAGCCTCTTCACATGATTCTAGGACTGGCCAGCTCCTGCAGCCTGGGATAAGGTCTGCTGCCCCCGGCCTGATGCTGCCCCTTTCTGACTGCATTGCCTCTTCCCCATTTGCCCTTAGTCAGGAGGCAATTGATGCATTCCATAGCCCTAAGCTGGCAAATCCTGTCTGCCCCGGCCCTAGGCACATCCTATTGAACCAGGCCTTTTATTTTATTTTGCACTGAGTATCTGGGCCACAGGTGTCTTAGCCCAGGAACGTGGTGGCCTCCCAAGTGGCCCGTTATTAGGCCCGGTTAGACTCAGTCATGAGGGGAGCCCCTCATGTGTCAGTAGCTGCAGCCAGCAATCTGCTCACCAAGGCCAGTGAGTTGATCCTAGATCACTCAGTTACTGTGCAAACCCCACATACCTTGCACAGTGTCCTCACCCAAGTACAGCCCAAGCATCTGAGCAAAGGCCAGACAGCTCAGACTCCAGTGTGCACTCCTGATGCCCCAGGATACACTGATAAGGTGCACAGCTCTGAATCCTTCATTCTATCGCCAGTCTTCCAGGATTCAGAGAGGGGGGGAGAGAAGGGTGATTAACCCAGATGTTGAGTTTTTTCTCATAGATGGCTCCAGGTCTGCAGGAGAAGACAGACGGTTCTACACTGGATATACAGTGGTCAGTGGCGCACATGAGGTAGTACAAGCAGAACCACTCCCTCCACACAGGTCAGTGCAGGAGGTGAAGTGACGGCACTCAGGGAAGCGCTAAAGCTGGTGGAAGGTAAAAGGGCAAACATCTATACTCAAGGTATAGGTCTGGGGTCTTAACACGACTATGAACCCTTATGGAAGGCTAGAGATTTCCTCACCTCTGCAGGGACCCCCTTTAAGCATGGCACGCTGATTAAAAAGCTCATGGATGCTCTCTTACTTCCACAACAGGTGGGGATAATAAAAGTAAAAGCACACACAATTTGGTATCTCCACAAGCCAAGGGCAGGTATGTGGCTGACGGGATGGCGAAGGCAGCTGCACAGATGGGGCCTGGAGACTGTCCTGAAGTCTCAGCGGTGAGTTCTGAGATAAAAGTTTGATCCACAGGTGTTCCAGTCCCTGGTGGCCCAAGTGTCATCAGAAGTGAAGGAAGAGTGGAGGAAATCTGGAGCCCAGATGCCAATGGGACCTGGATGCTGGGAGAGAGAGTGTGCCTGCCGGGAGCCCTGCACCCGACAGTAAGTCAAGTAGCCTACAGACACATACACATCCAAAATGGCCATGCTAGTACTCATAAACCACCAGTGGTTTGCCCCGGCATTACTACCCCTGTCACTAGACTAGTGAAAGCCTGTATAGTTTGTGCCCGCCACAACCTGGGTAAGGTGGAAAAGACCCCACAGAAGGTGACACCCAAGCTGCTGTATCCCTTCCAAAGACTGCAGATGGAGTTTATCCAGCTACCAAAAAGTGGTACGTAGGAGTACGTGCTTGTGTGCATTGATCTCTTTCCAGGGTGGCCAGAAGCTTCTCCCATGACCAAGGCTACTGCCAGAGCTGCAGCCAAGAAGTTGGTGAGTGAGATTTTTCTGCAGGTTTGGCCTTCCAGAGACCATAGAGTCCGGTCGCAGAACCCACTTCACTAGACAGGTAAAGACCTGAAACCTTGTCCCTCCTGGGTATAGAACACGCCCTGCACACCCCTTGCCCTTCCCAAGTTGGTGGTGCGTTTGAGATACTTTATATGGCACTCTTAAGTTAGAGATGTGGGAGGCCATGGAAGTAACAGAGAAACCATGGTGCGAGTGCCTTCCTGCTGCCCACCATTCAGTTAGGACCACCCCCTACAGAAAGATGTGATTCTCCCCTTTTGAAGTACTTTTTGGCTGTGCACCCAGACAGGGCCCCTACTTCCCACAGACCCTATAGCTGACGGCAGGAAACCAGGTGGGACATGCCGCACAGTTGAGCCAGGCCGTGGAAAAGGTCTGCAAAAGTGTTTCTGATTCCTTTTTCAGATGCAGACAGAGACCTCAGGACGCATAACCTGAAGCCTGGAGACTACGGGTGGTGAAGAGACACCAAAGAGAGAGTCTGGAGCCTCGCTAAGATGGTCCTTTCCAAGTCCTGCTGACCAGTGCCACGTCTGTGAAGCTAGAGGGAAGTCAGCACGCTTCCACGCTTTCTATTGCAAACTTACTTATACTTCTTGCTAGCTGGTCTCTTATGACTGACTGTAAGCTCAGGGACACCCCAACCATGACTATCACTGTAACTAGAGGGCTGACCAGGATGCCCCCAGGGTAGGAGACTTTACCTACGGTTGGTGCAACAAGACAATGACCTTCTTTAACATTGACAGCACAGGTAACCCTGTATTAGCAGTGTCTGATGTGTACTGTATTTGTGGGGATAGGAGAGTCAGGTCAGGCCTAGAGGCTGGGAAGGTGAGTGTGCTGTGATAACATTTGTACATTCCTTCCTTGTGACCCCAGGGATAAGGTTGATCAGACACATAAGAAAAGATAGAGAATCCCAATGGATTCTGGAGGTCTGAGAGAGAAGCACCTAGATGACAACGTTTATATAGATACAGTGGGAGCACCAAGGGGGGTCCCAGATGAGTACAAGGCCCACAGTCAGATATGGGCAGGTCTAGAGTCCATTATTCCCCAGAGAGCTATGAGCAAAGATGTTGGTTGGGTAACTGTTTTTTATTGTAATCAACAGAGATTTGGGAGATGCTTCCCAGAACCGCACGGCTTTGGACATGAACCTTGCTGAGAAGGGAGGAGTCTGTAAGATGGTGGGAGTGGCTTGTCGCATATACATCCCAGATGACATCGCCCCCTATAGATCCATTACCCATGCTCGTGAAAAGATTGAAGGACTGTCCAGGGAACTCAAGAGAAACTCTGGGGTGGACACTTTGTCCTTCACTTTGTGGTTGGGGGATTGGAAGGGTTTCCTTTAAGTGGGGGTGATATTGGGGATTGTGATTTTGCTCTTGTCACTTATTGCGTGCTGTGTGGTCCCCCTCACAAAGTCCGCCATGTCCCAGATGTGCGTCCAAGCAGTAAGAACCATGACAGGAGAAGTGCCCGGAGCGGAGGATGATGCTGCCTGTTTAAAAACCTATGGACTATGGGAACTCAGTGATGTGATGTGAGTGTGTGGGCCTGTAACCCCTGAGTGACTGGCCTCCAGGGGATCTGGTGAAGAGTTAACAAGTCCAGCAGGTAAGGGCTTAGCCTACCTGTGGGTACCTGGAGCTTGAGGAGGTCGCTCAGGATGGAGTTACAGGCCAGCAAAGCTCAAAGGGGGGAATTGTTAAGGAGGTCGCACTGGTTTCGGACGCCATCTTGACTACTGTCCGCCATCTTAGATACAGCGGCCACCTTGGGGGGGGGGTGGGTATGCTTCCCTTTTAGAAGCTATAGAGTTAAATGTTTTAATTCAGCTATTTTTCTCATTTAAACTGTTGTTTGCCTTTTCACAATATCCTTGGCATTTCTTACCGTCCTTCGGGCCTCTGTATTCTTGTTATTTATTTTGGTTATGAAGAAGCTTCTAGGAGCCATTGTGTAGATAAGCATGGCTGTAAACAAGGCCTAGTCATTTTTCCCAGAATGTGCTGGTACAAAAGCATAATGGCCAATAGAATCTAATTCCCTTATCTCCATTTATACAACACCCCAAATGCTGATCTCTATGTGTTAAAATATAGCTGTATCTGTTTGAAATAAACAGTTTGATTTGAGTGCATTGGAAGACCGACTGTGTTTTTCATTTACTCTGTCATCTCGCTGCCGGCAGCTATCTCATCCTCCCTCAAAGGGTTAATTAGGACTCACCTTACAAAAGTCAAGAGGGCTGTTGGGGCCCTGCATAAAAATCCCTAACACCCCCTAGTATGATTTCCCCTTGTGCGTGTATTTTAGTAGTCTCTTTATCTTATGGAAAAAATGTAGTTGTCTCTTGTTGGGAGCATATACTGTTGCCAACGTGTATAATTCATTGTTAAGCATACATACAACTATTAAGTATCTCCCTGCTGAGTCACTCACTACCTTGATCTCCTGGAACGCCGACGATGCTTTAATAGCAATCACTACACCTCTACTCTTGGAATGGTAATGAGAGTGATAAATATGCGGGAAGTTGGGGTTCTTGAGTCTACCTGCGTCTATGTGTTTTAAGTGTGATTCCTGCAAATAGAGTATGTCGCAGGTTTTACTATGTGCATCTCTCCATATCTGGGCTCTCTTATATGGACTGTTGAGCCCTTTTGTGTTCATGGATAGAATTTTTAACCCCATAGCATTTCCAGTATGAATGCTGTAGCGACGACTCTAAATGTAATAGAGAACTCTTTATAATTTTTTATCTTATCTCTGTTACCATGACCTCCGGTTTTTGTGCTACCTATCTTATGACCTGTACAAACCGTGTATAACAAACATAGCAAACGGAATTGCAACCTAAACATTGAAAAACTTTGCAGTTCTATCACTGCGCATCACAGACAGTCCGGTTAATTAGTTACCAGTCTGTGATGGAACTTGACATAAACGGTGAGAGTCAGGACCTCTCCAACTTCTCATCTTCTTTTCTTTTCTTTGGACCCTGCTGCATGCCATTCTCCCTCTATTCTTGAAGGGGATGTTCTTTGCCGTTGAGTTGCGTCGACGATCTTAAGTCCCCATCTTTCCAATAGACGTGTTCCCTCTTCTAGGGACCTGATCATAGATGTTGTGCCATTCCGTGTGATCACCAACTTGACTGGAAATCTCCATTTGTACATGATCTGCTGCTCTCTAAGCGTAGCTGTGATTGGTTGTAGTTGCTTTCTAAGTCTGAGCGTTGAAGCCGAAAGATCGGTAAATAAGGTAATATCTTGGAAAGGTTGGGGGAGAATGCCTTTTTTCTTAGCTGCGAACATCACTTGCTCTTTGACTGTATAAAAATGAATGCGAGCCAGCACGTCCCTTGGGATCGTCTCGTCCAGGTGTTTTGGACGGGGTAGTCTGTGCGCACGGTCTATGCATAAGTCTTGCACAGGGCATTCTGGCAGTAAAGCTTGCATTAATTTCTTTAAGTAGGGAGTGAGCTCACTCTGCGGTACTAGTTCAGGTATGCCCCGAAACTTAATATTATTCCGGCGTGACCGGTCCTCCAGATCCGCCACTTTTGCTTGTAATTGGGTGAATTCCTCCTCAAGGCTATAATGGGCATCAATTAGGTCGTTATGAGAATGTACCATTTCTCCCATTTTCTCTTCTGTGTGATGTGTTCTATTCTCTAATGCAATCATGTCTGCTTTGATGGGTGATATTAGGTTGTGTATATCCCTTTGAAAAGAGTGCCGCCATGCAATCATCATGTTTTTCATTGTGGACTCAATGCTGGTAATAGGTCGAAAGCATCCCGTGATGTTGAGGGGGAGCTCGATGGGGCCTCTGCATCTTGCGCCGTCTCGTCCGGTGCATGTATGGAAGCAGTGGATCTCCTGATAGTATTCTGTGTGACGGGAGACGGTAGCGGTGGCCATATTGCGGAGTTACTGCGGCGCAGCTTCTCACGGCCTCTGTTGTCTCGCACCTCCGTGTCATCTTCTTCTTCTCCTCCTCCGGCGGGGACCGGGGACACCGGAGCAGAGCTGTACCTTCTGCTTTGAGGTATTGCCTCCTCTCCTTCTCTTTCTGTCTGCTGCTCTTGTGAGTGCGCAAGTCTCTCTTGGTCGGCGCCATCTTGGATCGAGTCTGGAGCGGCTGGAAAGTAGAATTCTGTAAGCTTGCGAGGCTTGGAGATGTTTTTTCTTCTTTTCGTCATGCTCCCCCTTCGATACCGAACCTCCGTGATGTTTTTCGGTGGGTTTTTGCGGTGTGAAGTCACTTAGTGGAGAGGTCTATGCCGGAGCTAGCTTCTCACACGTCCATGCAGACCGGTAGCCAAGCCACGCCCCAGGATCTGTGTTTTTGATGAGTTCATTTTGTAAAATGAGACTTGTCCGAAAGATTTTAATACTTCAAGTGAATAATGTAAGGAAGAGGAGGAATTGGAGTGCATTAAGATAACATCATCCGCAAAAAGCGCAAGTTTATGGGATTCGGTTCCTATTTCAATACCTTTTATTTTATTGTTGGATCTAATTGCCTCTGCTAGTGGCTCAATAGACAAATTAAAGAAGGTTGGGGAAAATGGGCAACCTTGACGGGTTCCATTTGTCAGTGGAAAGGAGCCCGATAACACCCCGTTAACTAATACCTGGGCATTAGGGTTGGAATATAAGGCTTTGATGGCTGAATAAATTGGACATGAGAATCCAAACTTTTTTAATGCAGAGAAGGCGTACAACCAATTTACTAGGTCAAACGCCTTCGCCGCGTCGACCGTCACAAAGACCGCCGGTATACTTTCTCTTTCACATTGTTGCATTAGAGATATTATCTGGGGCCTGTCGTTCCGGTGTGAATCATGTTTGGTCGTTTTTAATGAGAAGTGGGGTGACTTTCATCACCCGGTTTCCTAATATTTTAGCATAAAACTAGGTTTGTAGTGGCCTTATTGAAAATTGCTTCCATATGGGGGGCCAAGATATTTGCGTATTTTTTATAATATTCATTAGCTTTGTGCTTGGGTAGTGTTTTAATGTTTGAGATGATTTCTGATACAGTTATGGGGGTCATTTAATTCTTTTAGTTGAGTTTTGGATAGTTTTGGTAAGTCAGTTTTCTCTAAAAACTCATCAATAGCTGCTTGGGATGGTATAGTAGTTTCAGGATTGTCTTTTAGATTGTATAGGGCACTGTAGTAGTCTTGGAAGGCCCTAGCTATTTCTCTGGGGATAGAATTTTATCTTTTGTTAGTGGGTGGTGTATACTTGATATTTTACTTTTCTGTATGATTTTTTTGACTTTGGAGGCCAGTAGTTTCCCTGCTTTATTCTCCTGGGAGTAGTTAGTTAGTTTTAGTTTTTTAAAGTTTTTCTCGTATTTGTATAGTAATAAATTGCGGAGGTGATCACTTTCTTTTTTTAATTGTTCTAACGTGGTGGGATTTAATGCCTTTTTGTTACTCACCTCTAACTTCCGGATGTTCTCCAATGTACTGTCTATTTGAGCGTCTCCACGGCATTTTATTCTCCTGCTGAGGTTTTGTATGAGTCCCCTGACATATACCTTGTGAGCTGACCACTTTGTGAACTTTTCTAGTCCAGGTGTTGTGTTAAATTGGTAGTAGTCGTGTATAAACTTCTCTATCTCTTTAACATTCTGTTCATTTGTTAGCAGGTGTGTGTTCAGTCTTCATATGTAATCGTTGTGTTTGGGGTATTGGTCAGATATGATAATAGATGTTGGAATGTGATCGGACCATGTGATCATGCCTATAGTTGTTTCCTCTATTCTGTCTAGGAGGTCTTTATCTGTCAGAAAAAAATCTATTCTTGAGTAAGTTAGATGTCGAGAGGAGAAAAAAGTGAAATCTTTTTCATCTGTGTGGAAGACTCTCCAGGCATCAAACAATGAGTTTTCTGAAATTATTTTGTCTAAGCTTGTGTTTAAGTTGGGGTTTTGTGATGTGGTGTCAATTGAAGGTAAAGGGGGAGCATTGAAGTCTCCACACAATACCAGGTTGCCTCTTTGTATTCTTTCTGCCGTTTTTATCACCTTTTTTAACAAATCTTAACTGGTGTCTGTTGGGGCCATATACATTTACCAGAGTCAGGTCTATATTGTTAATAGTGCATACTACTACCAAGAATCTGCTCCACGGATCCACTGTTTGTGAGTGTACTGTTACTGCTAGTGAGTCTTTAAATGCTACCAACACCCCTCTCTTCTTTTTGGGGAATGTAGAGTAGATAATTGTTGGAAAGTGTTTATTGTAAATTCGCAGAGTTTTCTCCATCGCTAGATGTGTCTCTTGTGCACACAGAATGTCACATTTCTGTGTTGTTGCCTTCCGCCACATAAATGCTCTTTTGTGTGGGCTGTTCAGGCCTTTTACGTTGATAGAGGTAATTTTAAAGCCCATGTTAGCTTTCTTGTGTCTTTAGATTCAGCTCGGTGTGGAGCAGGTTTCCCCCTCTAGAAGTTTGAGAGAAGGTGTGTACCAGTATTTGTTCAGCAGTCAAATGTTTTTGTCCACCAATATTTTTGACAATAAACAAACAGGTAAAACCAAATTTTAGTAACTTTTTAGGTACAGTATACGTACTCTAGTAGGTGGGAGTGTGTGGTGTTCACGTGAGTAAGCCTCGTCCACCTGAGCAGCCTCTATTAAGTGGTATAGCTGTCTACCAACCTCCAGCAAGTTATGCAGTTATCTGTATAAGATCAGATTACTATTATTGTAAACTTATTTAAATAACATTGTAAAACAATAAAATAATAAAGGTACCGGGATGCCTGCTAATAGCCGTTGAGAGTCCTTTCAGTTCTTGTTCAAATTTCTTAAGGAAGGTCCCACGTGTTGAGAAGGCTCATTCCTTCATCTGCTGTGTGCACTGTGTGGATGGTGTATTGGTGCTTGATCAGCAATTTAGTCGGGAAGCCCCATCTGTACAATATTGCATTCTTGCGCAGTAAGGTGGTTAGTGGTTGGAAGGCTCTTCTAGCTTGGAGAGTAGTCGTCGATAAATCTGCATGCAGTTTAATTGAATTGTATGGAGTTGGAAGAGACGGATATTTCCTGGAAAAGGCCAGTAGTTGATCTTTAGTATTGTAGAAAGTAAAGCATGCCAGAACATCTCTGGGAGTAGTATCCGGCAGGTTTCTTGTTTTGGGGACCCTGTGGGCCCTATCTACACAAAGTTCATAGTCCGTCAGAGATCTTAAACATGTTCTGGTTAGCTGTATGACGTATTCTCTTAGTTGCGGACCGTATACGGATTCCGTAATTCTTCTGAATTTGACGTTATTACGTCTGTTACGGTCTTCTAAGTCGACCAATTTTGCTTGCATTTGTAATATTCTCTCCTCAAGCGCTTGATGTTCATCTGCAAGAGTATTGAATTCTGTACCATATTCCGCCATTTTAGTCTCCACATGTGTAACTTGCTCTTGTATTGCAGAGATGGAGGACTGTAGGGGACTCACCGCTTTCAGAAGGTTAGATGTCAAGGATGTCTGTAGAACCTGTAGCATATCTTTAAGTAAGTGTTCTGTGACTGTTTTGTCTGATGTCTGAAACGCCGCAAAGGCATCTGCTTCTTCGGCCTCATTTACCCTTTCTTGGTTCGCAGGCTCATTCCCCCAGGATTCTGCATGTAGGTTTAGCTGAAGCTTTTGCTTTTGTTTCAGCGGGCTGCTTGTCAGGGTCTGTGTCGGTTGTGTGTTGTTATCTTCTCCATGTTTGGAGTTCAGTATGGTTGTGCTATGTTGAGGAGCTGGTTTAATAAGGCGCATGTTCTTGCCGTGTTTAGTTTCCCCAAAGGCCATCTTGTCATTGCTCGGAGAAGGTAGTCTGACCACTTGACAGGGATGTCAAATTCTAGCTCTTTCGGCTTGTGGGGGGATCTTTCTGTGGCTCTTAGCGTTGGTGTGTGCTGCAATGTCAGACCCGGTACCTGTGTTGTGGGAAGTTGTATCTCCAGCTCGTCGGATCTCTTCAGCCACGTAGTTCCGGCGCCATGTTTGTTGCGGCTGCACTTGGCTGGGAAAAACTGCGGAATACACTTGTTTATCAGGTTAGTAGCATCATCTCTTTTGCCCATTTGTTCCGGGTGTTCTGCTCGGCACATACAAGGGTGCTGGTTGTCGCTGGCAAGGGGTTACTGCTCTGTAATGCTGCTCAGGAGACGAAGCTAACGCTTCACGCAGCCATCTTCACTGGCGGCTAAACCACGCACCCCAAAGTGAGTACATTTGACCTGGTGTTTGAGCGTCATTGCAAGGCAGTTTTAAGGCACCACATTCTAGTCCCTCAGACTAGATTAATAATTTGAAAAACTGGAGCACCCATGAAGGGGGAAACCATTTAGTTACTCACCAGGAATTAAACTGCTGAGTTTGAAGGGTGCCCCGACTGCCTATGAAGGGTTCCCTCGGACTGGGGGTGTCTGTTGTTGCACACCTATATAGTTAATTAAAGAGGACCTGTCACCCAAAATTTTGGCATTAGGAGCTGCTTACTAAAGTAAGCAGCTACTAGTGCTTGAACAAACGCTGCAGTATTAGAAGGATAGCGTTACCGGGGCGAGTTGGGGCGTGGTTAGGGGCGGTCACCGCCACCCTATGGACCGAGCGGGGTGGACCAGGGAAGAGGCAGCGCCTCGGCCGCCCCCTCATGAATACATTGGACCACTTTGCGAGCAGTCCGATGATTACACTGTACGCCGCCGCAGTGTTAGATAGTGCTACCGTAGGTTTCCGGTAACACTGCAGCATTTGTTTAAGCACTAGGAGCTGCTTACTTTAGTAAGGCTTTTAAACTTTAAAGGGCGTTAAAGCCCAGTTTTGTTTCCCCTCCTCTGCTGCTCACCCCTCCCCTTGGGTGAGCAGTGGTGAGTGTGTATCTGGGTTGTGTGCCTGGGTTCTCCTGCAAGGTTTGCTAATGGGCAACCCTCGTTTTAGGCTAGAGGGAGAGGGCTGGCTGTCTCAGCTCCTCTCTCCCTTGCAGCCAACTTCCCCTGCTCCCCCACCGCCTTCTCGGCTCAATCCCCCGGCACCTTCACTTCTCGCTCCACCTACATTTCCCCCTCCGCCCCCTCCTGTGGCGCAGGTAGTAAGCCCGCGGTCAGGACGTGTGTGTCGGCCGCTGGCGCGCCTGAATGAGGATCTGTCCTATGCAGCTGGGACACGGGCACGCACTCCTGCAGGGGGTGTTGCCACCCCTTCTGCTGTATCAAGCGCAGCTCTGGGCACGCTGTCACATGCGCATCCCGCACTTCCGGCTAGCCCCACCCCCTCCTTCCTCCACAGCATTTCCTGTAGTGATGGCAACCATTACCAATTTGGAAGCCCATGTCAGCTCTGCTGCCTCTTCCTTAGAGGCCTCCATGGCCACCCGCCCTAGCTTTGCCCCGGTGTCTGAAGTGCGTCAGAAGCTCTCAGCACCGATGGCAGTTGGGGCTGCTGCCACTTTGCTAGTAGTGCCCCAGACACTAGTGGCCCTTGCCCCACCCCAGCCTACTCAGGATCCTCCAGCTCCTGCTAGGTCCAGGCGCCGGTTCAGTAGGTCCTACTCCTCTTCACCCGCTCAGGATGCACCTAGGCATAGCTGCCGCGGCTCTGATCGTGATTGCAGTGGAAGGTGGTCCCACTCCTCTCATCCGGAGAAGAGGTTCAGGTCGTCCAGGTGGCTCTCCCCATCTTCATTGGTCGGTTCCCCGGACGCCTCAGCAATGTCTGGGTATCGGAGTCGAGGACGACGTGGGAGCAACACCAGCCTGGTTCCACCGCCGATGCCATCAGCCACAATCTCCACAACCGTAGGAGTAGAAAAGTTGCTGTCATCTGTTGCTCCGTCTGTAGCTCCCCCTCAGCCCCCCCTTCCCAGTCCCTCTGCGGACACTTTTTATTGCGCGGTTAGCCTGTTAGGGGATCATTGGGATATTTCGGTGAAGGTAAAGATTTGGGCTAATGTATTTGTGGATATATGGTCACTGGTGTCAGTCGATCAGCACAAAGTGTATAGGGAGCGTTGCATGTGGTCCGAGCAGCCCCAGGACAGAAAGCCCCGGGTTGCTAAGAACATTAATAATTGACTTCAGGCCTTTTTTGTCTTGGGACATGTCATGGAGCAGAAGCACCCAGAACAATGTTCCGAGTTGTTTATGGATGGCAATTAATTCCTCATACAAGTCGCATGGCGGCTCCGCCTGGTGGCGGTATGATGAGGATTTTCGGAAGCGCTTAGCACTGCACCAGGACATGGGCTGCGGAGTGAAAGCAGCGAACATTTGGTTGAGGCTAATGGTGTCTCAGAAGTCTTCCCCCTCCCCTGGAGCAGTCCATGCCCTTTATGTCAATGAAGGGCACTGCTGGTTTTTTGGCCTTTGAAAATAGAAGCATGAGTGCTAGTTCTGCGGAGGGCCCCACCTCTTTTCCGCTTAGGGCCTCAGAGCAAAAAGACCACGGTCAGCAAGGTCGTGATGCAGCCGTGGCTCAACGTGTACTCCAATAGGGATGCCACTGTCACAACTGGGAGTCTGTGGACCCTCTGGACCACCGCGGAAGGTGGTACTAGCCGACCTGGGACCGGAGTCTAAGTGGAACCCGGTGTTCACCAGAGCCCGCCGCAAAGCAGTATGGACTTGCTGCGGCTGGAAACCACCAGGTCGTTCCACAGGTGCGACTAGCCTGCGGTGGCTGCCAAGGTAGTAACACAGGAGACAATCTGTACCCAAAGTGATGGCAGGAGAATAGCACAGGAAGGCACACCAGGACTCACAGGAGCTGGCACACAGGTATGGAGGACCACAGGGACGGATTGGCACACAGGAATGCAGGACCACAGGGACGGACTGGAACACAGGAATCACAGAAGCTTTCTCTTCAGGGGGGTTTGAAGATCTGGCAAGGGTCACAGGAAGAGGCAGAAACTTATAGAAACTTAAATCTGAGCGAGCCGGCGCACGCGCACCCTAGAAGCCACAGAAGCAGGAGAGGACATCGCTGGAGCCAGGGGAGGTGAGATGATCGGAGCGCCGGAGGGACGCTGAGGGGCACGGGTGTGCCCGCGATCCGAGACAGGGATCGTGGGAGCACCCGTGACAGCCACTGTGTCCCTATCCCTTTGTTTTCGCAATGGTTTTTACATACCCTTTTCCCTTTGCTGGGATGTTTGTCTGATAACTTGCGATCCACGAGCTAACACCCTGAGGTTTTACGGGATAAAATTGCAATGGAGGTTGCGTTGGGTAGGATCGAGGGCCCTTTCCATTCTTCTCCCCCTTTTCCAACCTGCACGTATCCCCGCTGGGGGTGGTTTCTAAGAAAGAACAAGGGAAGTATCGTTTAATTCACCATCTTTCCTTCCTTAAAGAGTCATCCGTGAATGACAGTATTTTACCGGAAGAATCCTCTGTCTCTTATGTTCCTTTCGACAGGGCTGTCGCTTTGATATGTGAGGCAGGTCCTGGCGCTCTTATGGCTAAGTCCGATATTGAGTCAGTCTTTCCTCCCTCCGCTCCCGTGGGGTCTTGGGGACTGTGGCACAGAAGTGCCTTGCCAGTTTAGCATTTCATTTTCAGTTGAAGGGTTGGCCCGACATTACCAAGGGTTTCCTTATCAAACAGATTCTTAAGGGGTAGAAACGAGAAGAAATGACCACGGAGTCGAGGCGTCCAGTCTCTTTCTCGCTGTTGCAGTCCCTTGTTGCTTTGTGGCGGACAGTCTACTCGTCCGAGCATTAGGCTTTGCTTTTTTCTCTATCTTTTAGCCTCGTCTTTTTTGGGGCATTTCTTATGAGCAAGCTATGGTCTTGGTCCTCCTCTTGTCCGGGGGGGGTTTGCTTCGGGGGGAAGTGGTGCTGGGTTCAAATGTTGTCCAACTTACGGTTCGTTGGTCTAAGACTTACTTGTATGGTAGAGGTTCTTGGGTTTGCCTGTGCGTTTTTCCCTTTTATGCTGGCTTGCAGTTTCATGTCTCTTCCCTTGCTGGGTGATCGCAATCTTGGGCCTCATACTGTCTGAGTATGGGACCCATTCTTTCAGGATTAGTGCGGTTACTGAAGCGGCCAGAGTGGGTTTACCAGATTCTGAGGTTATGCATATTGGGCGCTGGCACTCTGGATGTTTAGCCCGCTATGTTCGCTCTGACCTCCTGCAATAATTTTCTTTTGTTTTGTTTTAGGTCTTGCTGCACAACGATTGCGCCCGGAGGTGTGGATACTTGTGCATTCATATGTCTATTGGGCATCCCAAAGGGCAGAATGTAGGCCGGGCGGGAAGACCCTAGGTTTCCATGGTGCTGACTTTTTCTGGTGGTCCCAGGCTCTTCCTGAATTTGTGGACATCAGCCGTATTTGAAGTTCCCCTGTAGTTTTGGTCATACAACCTCTGTTCCCTTAGGGTTGTGGAACTCCTCACAGTTATCAGATCTGATGTGCAAAAATTTTCTGGCTTCTTTTCTGAGGTTGGTATAGTGTGGTCCAAAATGGTTCCACGAATGGTTTGGCAGGGTGCCAGGGATGTTGGGGCAATTGATCAGGCCAGGCATACTATTAATGCCCGGATGGCGTGCTTTGTTAGATCAAAGTTTGGGGTGGTTGTCAGACATAGGGAATTGGAAGGTGACAATACCTCCTCGATGCTTGATGATGGGCTTCATTTGACAGACATTGGGCTTGACATATTCTTGTGCGGTTTGCAGGATGGCATTGGCAGGCGCTCTTCCAGTTGTTTGTAGGTCGGAGCTCCGTGTAGGAGTACACAGAGATCCTTGTGGCGGAAAAAGGAGATTTGTGGAGATAGATGGAGATATGATGGAGATTTGCCTGGAAGTTGCAGTGCTAGTTGGGAGTCGGCCAAGCAAATTGCCGACAGTGCCGGTTAATTATTTGGAAAATTGTTAAACATGTTTAATTAATAGCTGTGACCTTTTCTGCCCATGTCATGTCTTCATCTTAGTTGTTAGTTTAGAATTTATAACTCTACTTGTTAATGTTACGGGTATGGGGTTTTGTTTACCTAAAGTGCCTTATAGGTTGAGTAAGGGTGTTCAGTTTACTACCTCCCAGTCCTTTTATTTCCTAGATAGCCCCTTAACCCTTTCAGGACCTGGCCCTTTTTTGTTTTTTCATTTTCATTTTTTAATCCCCATGATCAAAAATCCATAACTTTTTTATTTTTCCATGTACAGAGCTGTGTGACGGCTTATTTTCTGCGTAACAAATTGCACTTCATAGAGATGGTATTGAATATTCCATGCCGTGTACTAGGAAGCGGGAAAAAAATTCCAAATGCAGTGAAATTGGTAAAAAAAACGCATTTGTGCCGTCTTCTAGTGGGCTTGGATCTTACGGATTTCACTGTGAGCCCCAAATGACATGTCTACTTTATTCTTTGGGTCTGTGCGATTACGGGGATACCAAATTTGTATAGGTTTTATAATGTTTTCATACATTTAAAAAAATTAAAACCTCCTGTACAGAATTTTTTTGGGGGATTTTGCCATCTTCTGGCGCTAATAACTTTTTTATACTTTGGTGTACTGAGCTGTGGGTGGTGTTGTTTTTTGCGGATTTTGATGTCGTTTACAATGCTATCAATTTTAGGACTGTTTGACCTTGTGATCACTTTTTATAGAATTTTTTAATTTTTTTAAATGACAAAAAAAGTGCCATTTTCCGTTACGGGATTAAACGCCGTGAAAAACCATTATCATATTTTGATAGATCGGGCATTTTCGGACGCGGCGATACCTAATGTGTTTATGATTTTTACTGTTTATTTTTATTTATATCAGTTCTAGGGAAAGGGGGGTGATTTGAGTTTTTAGGGTTTTTTATTATAATTTTTTTTAACTTTTTTTTATTTTTATTTTTAGTACTTTTCAGACTCCATAGAGTACTTTAACCCTAGGGTGTCTGCACGATCCTATCATATACTGCCATTCTACAGTATGGCAGTATATGGGGATTTTACTACTCATACATTACAATGTGCTGATAGCACATTGTAATGCATGGGTTAACCCGAAGTAGCCTCGGGTCTTCGTGAGACCCGAGGTTACCATGGTGACGGATTGCCGCTCCCCGATGCCGGCGGCGATCGAGGTGAAAACACCCGCGATCGGTGCTAGCACCGATCGCGGGTGTTACCGGCAAGCCTTTGCTGCAATATGCAGCAAAGACTTACCGGCTATGGAGAGGGCTCAGCGCGTGAGCCCTCTCCATGCACCCGCGGCCGACCCGTGACGTGCTATTACGTCACGGGTCGTGAACGGGTTAAATCAAAAAGCATGGTTTGATAGTATGTACATTTCTGTTAATAGCTTTAACTTTAAACAATATGCACAGGGTAACTTGTTATGCTATTGATTCGTCTGAGTCTGGGTCTTCTGATGTATTTCAGTCTGCAGTGTGGAATGCGCTTTATTGGTTGTACTGCTAGTTCTCCTTAATCCTTACTTTGAGACTGCAAGGGTCAACACTCACTTGCAGACTTCTGCCCCTCACACCTGAGATACTAGTGATACTATGATAAAAACATGTTTGTTCTATTCTGTATTGCTGGTTAAATTTGCTAGCTACCATCTTTGCTCTGTTTGGTTCTCTCTGTACTCCTTTTTTTTATTTGACTTTCGCTTTGTATTGGTTATCTCAGTTGTGGCTGTGGACTAGGCCCTGCTACAGCAGATAATCTGCCCTGATAAGGTAAAGCCACTATCAATAAACTGCTAATCGACGCTGAAAGACCATGCAATGTAAAAGAGAAGACTTACTTTGCATGGCAGCTGCTGAATGGTGGAGTGGACAGGTAGTGGGAATTCATAGACAGACCAGTGTTTACACAAACATACAGAAATGTGTCAAGGCAATAAATGGAAAAAATTCTGAGTCAGAGAAAGAAAGGAGAAATTACAAGACAAAGAGGGACAGACAACAGACAATAAACAGACAAGTGAAGTCAGACAGAGCCAGGTCAAATCCATCTGGGTGGAGAGGCAGAGGATCAAATAGCAAGAAAATTGTCAAATAAACATAGCAGAGGTTGGGTACACAAAATAGCAAAGCAATAACAATTGATACAAAGTATAAAAAGACTGCAGAATTGGGCAGATATATAAGTCATGGATGCCTCACCAGCAGCTAACTGGTTCAGCCGTCCATCATTGAAGTCACATCTGTATATAACAAATAGTTGCAGATGACAGCACCCAGCTTTCCAGATGAACACACACCCAACTCAGCCAATGGAATTAACTATGAGAGGAAGCTGTCAATCAACACTCACAGTCAAGCACCCCTGTGGCTACAAGCACAGAAGCCTGAAACCTGATCCCTTTCACAACACTGCAGGAGCAATTCAGTGAGGCACAGGCTTTTAGCTTTCCTTTTTATAGATTTTTTTGTGACTTTTCTCGGAGCATTTGCTCATTGGCAACCAAGACGATCTCCTTTCAAAGTTAGCCATTGCCTAGTTTTCTGCAGTGTTCCCTGAATTATCACCTGAATCCAGATGTGAAATTTCTGACTTTTAAAAATTTGCAAAAAAGTTGCAAAGCTTTGGTGCAAATTTAAGGTTGCCTGTAAACAGTCATAAAAATTAGCTTAACCCCTTAACGCTCTGCGCCGTAGCTCTACGGCGCAGAGGTATAAGGTATGTATGAAGAGGGCTCACGGGCTGAGTCCTCTTCATATGCAACAACCCCGTTGCATATTGCAGCAAACCCCCACCGCTAATAACCGCGGTCGGTGCTTGCACCGATCGCAGATATTAACCCTTTCAACACCGCCGGCAAAGTCGGCGATCGGTTGCCATGGTAGCCGCGGGTCTTCGTTTGACCCGAGACTATCTGGCATCTGCAGATTCGTTACAATGAGCCAGTGGCTCATTGTAATGAATGTGCTTCAAAAATGCCATATATTGCAATACAGAAGTATTGCAGTATATGGTAGGAGCGATCTGACTATCTAGGGTTAATGTACCCTAGATGGTCTAAAAAATAGTGAAAAAAAAATAAAAAAAAAAGTTTAAAAAATAAAAAAAATTAATAAAATATTAAAAGTTCAAATCACCCCCCTTTTCCTAGAACGGATATAAAACATAATAAACAGTAATAATCCCAAACATATTAGGTATTACCGCGTCCCAAAATGCCCGATCTATCAAAATATAAAAACTGTTACGGGCGGCAGTGACCTCTGAGGCGGGAAATGGCACCCAAATGTCCAAAATGCGACTTTTACACCTTTTTATGTAACATAAAAAATGAAATAAAAAATGATAAAAATGTCACACAGACCTCAAAATGGTAGCAATGAAAACGTCGGCTATTTTCGCAAAAAAATAACCCCACACACATCTTCGTGTGCCAAAGTATGAAAAAGTTATTAGTGTCAGAAAATGGCAAAAAAAATGTTTTCTTTTTTGTACACATTCGTTTAATTTTTGAAAATGTATTAAAACACAACAAAACCTATATAAATTTGGTATCACCGCGATCGCACCGAACCAAAGAATAAAGTAGGTGTGTTATTTGGAGCGAAGAGTGAAAGTCGTAAAAACGGAGCCCACGCACATGCGTTTTTTTTTTCAATTTTTCCACATTTGGAATTTTTTTTCAGCTTCGCAGTACACGGCATGTTAAAATAAATAACATTACGGGAAAGTAAAATTTGTTACGCACAAAATAAGCCCTCACAGCTGGCAAGTTCCTGTGTCAGCTGCACACAACAGGTTCCTAAGTCCACCACTGGGACTAGGGATAAGCAGCTTCTATTAATGTCTTCGGGGCAGCAGCTTACAGCGAGCCCGTTCATGTTTTCCTATGCATGCCACTTGCGACCGCAACTAAAGCCGAGCATCTGGCAGGTTGCTTTATTTATCTACAAATCCCTCTGAAGAGTCTATTTTGACGAAACGCGTCAGGGTATACGGTGTTTTTTAGGGGGCATGCTTTGACTTTACAGGGTCAGTTGTGGACTGTCCTTGTAAGGGCAGGAGTCAATTGGGGTACTATAGGGACAGATGTCCACTTGTCACCCCTAACCTCCGGCCCGAATGATCCTTTTGGCGTCAGAATCACGGTAAGAGTGTTTTTGTTTCTGATATTGACGTCCAAATTCACACCGAGACCTGTGAGGATACGGCACTCAATAAGGTTTAAATTGTTTTGTCTTTTTTTTCCTTACATCATACCAATAGCACATGTTACTTTGGTGCGGTTTTATGTGTACTAAATAAAAGTTACATTTTAGCATAATTCTACTCCTATATACCCCTATTTAGCTTGTTTTCTGCTTGATCTTGTGACACAAATCCTTTTTGAAATCCTGCGCATTGTCTGAATCTGTCCCGGAGCAATTCACGGCAAAACGGAAAGATTCGGGAAACCCGACGAAAATGAGCCCCAATGTTTCCTTTATATACCCCCTATGGGTCACTTGATAAATTGCTTGAAAATGGTGTACAACACGGAAAGGTCACCACTTACTTCAATAAAGATCACTATTTGTTGATTTTGAACCGTGGAGTGCGGCCCGCTTCTTCCAGATACGTATCTACACAAGGATCAAGCCAGGATCTTTGGGGGCGCTGCACCCCTCCTTCTGAGGAGACTTAGGAACTGTGCGGACTTGAATTTTTCCACATTATGTGAATACCCAGATATTTAAAATGGGTAAGGGCTGTATCCAAACTGTCCTGGGTCCACTGGTTGTGGAACATGACATATGACTTGTCCCAATTCGTTTTAAGGCCTGACAAGGCACCAAAGCTGTCTATAAGCTGCATAGCCCAATCTAATGATGTCTCAGGGTTAGCCATATAAAATAGGAAATCTTTAGCATAAAGCGTCAGGCGATTCTCACCCATATCGTGTGAGAAGCCTTTGTATATGGGGTCGTTGCGTGGTTGACTAAGCTAAATATATCTGAGTGTTGTTCGTTAAAAGCAATATAACCTGTTGGTTTTCTCTATATGATGGATATCCATTGCAGAAAGGCCGGGCTGAAGCCAAACCTGTGTAATGTCCTGAGGAGGAAATTCCATTCAATAGAATCATGCTACACCACATTATAAAGCCTGACTGGTCTTTGTTGATCAGGGCAGCCATTACTGCATTTAGGCGGGAAGCTAGAACTTTAGTTAGTAATTTATAATATGCATTTAGCAGAAAAAATGGCCTATAAGACCTGGACTCACTTGGATCCTTGTTTGTCTTTAATAACACAATAATACTGGCATCATAGAATGAGTCAGGTAGTCTCTCACTCTGAAATGAATCTGTTAATACTCCCAGTAATGCCGGCAGTAGGTCCTCCTGATACTTAAAGGAAACTACCACTTAAAAGTGGTAGTTCTAAGCACAGATACATGGCACCAGCTCAGGGTGAGCTGGTGCCGGATCATATTTTCATTAATACAATAAACCCCCTATCGCTGATTTATACTTTATATTAAAATTTGTTCCGGCGCACCACAGTAGGGCATGGCGCACAATGAGCGCGACCGTGCGGCGGATTCTGGCTATGCGAAGTTGCGCAGATGCGAGTGTGCCCGGGAGCTCTGTGACGTCACCGGCTCTCCGGCTCTTCTGAATCCACTGCATGCATGGTCGCGCGCATGGTGCGCTGTGCCCTACTGTGGTGTGCCGGAACAAATTTTAATATAAAGTACAAATCAGCAATAGGGAGTTTATTGTATTAATGTAAATATGCTCCGGCACCAGCTCACCCTGAGCTGGTGCCATGTATCTGTGGCTTAGAACTACCACTTTTTTTTTTTATAGAAGTATGCTTCTAAGGCAGACCATCAGACCCAGAGGCCTTCCCCTTGGCCATTCTTGTGAGGGCCTCTTCCAGTTCGACTAGCCTGATAGGAGAATCTAGTGCATTTCTTTGGAGCTCATCTAGATAGTGGAGAGAAAATTCTCTATCTGTGCTTCTGAACAGACTGTACGGGTGCTATACAACTCTTTATAGAATTCAGTAAATACGGAAAGAATCTGGGAATTGGAAGTAACCATTTCGCCATCCATTGTTTTAACTACTAGAATAGTTGGGGAGGCATTGTTCCTATGTATCAACTTGGCTAAGAAGCTGCTGGATTGGTTGCTCTGCTCAAAATATTTCTGGTTTGTAAAAAATAGGCATCTTTTACCTTCCTCATGAATACAGTGGAGATAGTTGCAGATGCTGCAGCCATGTCTGTTTATTTTCAAGGGTTGGGTTGGCCACAAAAGCTGCCTCCAGTGCAGCACAAGTGCTGACTAAATTCTCCTCATTAATGGAGGACAGCAAACATCCTCAAAGGTACGCTTTCATACCATCCCAGTATAGTGAGCGATTTGAATAGAGTGTATTAGATGTTACATAATCTCCTAGCAGCGCGGGGATTCTATCTTGCTCAGTGATAAGAGAGAGCCAGAATGGGTGGATTTTGCGGACACCCAACTGGGGGTAGGGCTCTGTGTCTCTGAAGATTGCAACTATCGGGGAGTGGTCCCGTGGGCCCCTGGGCATATGAGTTACTTCAGAAAAATGTAATTGTGCCATATCATTCCCAATAATATAATAATTTCCAATAATATAATGCATGAAAGTGTATCTCTACCAGGTGTATGGCATGTAAATTTGCACAAATTAGGATGAAACTGCCGCCATAGATCATGCTAACCAATTTCTCCCAAGAAAGAGGCCAGGGCTGAGGGCTTACTACCAGGGACTGTGATAGAATTTTGTGTTAACCTGTCCACATTGGGGTCTAGAAGTGTATTTACATCCCATACATCATCATGAACCTAGCTGCTTTATATAGAATTGCCAGATTGCTGGCCGGGTGGTTATACCAACAGATAATCATTTAGGGGTTGCAAACTATGCTGGCAAATTCAAATTTTTTAAGGCATTTACTGCCCATCTCACCGATTGATTAATCAGGAGGGAAGACCCCTTGTGAGTGAGATGTACATGTGGAGTGACATTTCCACCATGCATATAAGGGAGGGGTTAAGGATTTGAGAAAATATGATATTATGGTTACGGACACTGCCCATACCGCTAACATTCCATGCCAATACAGATAAAGGCATATCACATTAGACACTTTCTGGACAGTACCTTAGCTAACATGAACAAGAAAATCTGATATTGAAACAATAAAAAGGAAAATAACAAACTGTGAGTACCTTCACTTTACTGAAGGCGGACTTAATCCCCATCTGTCCGATGCCAGACCCCGGTTTTTCGCACCAGACAACCGGGGCAAAAGTATCAGGGCACAAAGGTACCCCAACACGTACTTGGCGGCTTAAGTAAATACGGGATTAGACTGTTTAGGTTAGATGTGACGTCCATGGACTAATGCTCCTGACAACAACCCTTATCCCTGTTAGGATGGTTGTGACCATTCAGATAAGTAATCAGCATGTTATAATACAATACAGCTCCCCAGTTCTGATGAGGGTATGTGCCTCTATGAGTCTTTGCCCGAGATAATAAAACCTGTAAACAAGAAATGGGCATAGTAAAGACAATATGCCCGCAAGCGGGCCAGCAACTGTTACTTGTCAGAGGCCGCATGCTGAAGGAGATAGATGGTGAATGCAAGTTGACCAGGAGCATAAGGTCAGGGTACCGGAATTATTGTGAAGAACAAATAAACTGCGGAGAGCTGGGATTAGTGCCTGGGTTGCCTCTGGCGAGTGTTGAGCCAAGTGTTTGCATCTTGCGGACTATCAAAGAAAATGGTTCGCTCCTTGTGGTTGATGCGAAGGCCCACTGGAAAAGCCATGGAGTAGGATATCTGCATTTCACACAGGCGTTTCTTGACCCCCAGAAATGAAACTCTGAACTTCTGCAGGGCTGCGGAAAAAAACAGTGAAACGGTGGCATTCTGGAATGTTATAGTCCTTTGCTTCCTTGAGGCTTGCAATATGTCATCTCAGTCACATTAACCTTTCAACAAACAATCTTGCCGGAGCACCCGGAGACGGTGGTTTGGCTGGGATCCTACGAACCCTTTTAACTGCATATGTGGGTGTAAAGGCTGCAGATGCCAGGCTGTCTCGCAGCCACTTTTCAATAAAAGTTACTAGGTCTCGTTCTGGGAGGCCCAGTATGTGCACATTGTTGCGCCGCATACGACCTCTGCTCCCATAGTTTAGCCATTTTTTCAGGCACATAATTGCGTCGGCATCGGGTTAAACAGATCCCCGCTTTGTTCTCCGTGACACGCTCCCTCAAGTTTTGGAAGTCGTGTCGCAATAGGTCCACATCCACTCGTATCTCATCAATTTTAGCAGTTTATGAGGTAGTGGAGGATGGATAGCAGATAGCAGCTGAGCAGATACCTCTTTCAGAGAGGGTTCTGAATCATATGCGGTGTCAGGCTCTGCGTTTTTCAATGGCAAGGCTGCTGCGCGGCTGTTGAAGAGGGACCGGCACCATCTTGGGATCTATGCCATGCGAACTCCCGCAGCTTTACCGACGCTCTGGAGGCTTTATTTTTGCTCATCAGGGACATTGAGTGCAGGTACTCTTTCTCAGCTTGGGAGCCGAAATGGTGACGGCTGTGATTCAGCAGGATTATCGGGTAAAGGCTGTGGGAGCGGATCCCCTCTTACATGCGGCTGCCGGTGTTGGTTCCTAGCCACGCCCCCCCCCCCAGACCAATCATTTCACCACAATTAGATAATAACTAACATTTATCATATCTCTGATTTATGTTTTCATAATTTTAAAAATGTCATTAAAATGGCTGGTAAACATTTTAGTTTTTAATGAGCTTGAAAATGTATAATATTAGAAACCCCCAATGAATCACCCCATTTTTATATCTACACCCCTAAAAAAACTGATTTTATGAAGAATGGTAACACTTTCAGATCTTCATAGTAATTAAAACAAAATGGAGTTGAAATTTAGAATGATCTAATTTTGTTGGTAATGTGTTCAATATATAAATGTATATATTCAAAAAAGATAAAAGAAGGCAAATTCTCCAGAGTATGGAGACACCCCATATTAGTGTTACTTTTTGTATAATGGCACAGTGGATACAAAAGGGAAGGAGGGCCACGCATCAGCCAGGTTTGCCCAACAGGATTATTTGTTAGGGCAGTTATTAGTTTATTCATTGGTGAAATTTTGTGAGCTATCAAATATTTGTTTTTATGTAAATGTTACCATTTGAGGGTTTGAGATGCTCAGTATGATTACAACAATAACTTATCTTTAGATTTTTTTTCCCTATGTTTTACTAATTTTGTACAATAAAACCTAATGTGGGGAATTTTTTTTGTCTATTGAACTGGTGGTGAGCTTGTTTTTTGTGGGACATGTTGTTCTTTACAAAAGTACCCCTTTTACTATAAGAAAAAATGTTCAGCTCACCAGCACAGCCATAAATCTTTAGGTGCATGGAGAGACACGACAACCCCTCAGCAACTCAGCATACAATAGAAAGGATACTCCAGCAAGTCCACGGGATAAGTAAAATCACTTGCAGTTTATTGGTTCCATTTAAAACGGTACATGTAACATCAATTCATGGATAAGGATACAGCAATAGCAAAGCTTTTCGTCAGTATGTAACTGGTGTTTGACGAATAACCAACATGAGGAGGACATAGCATGGACTAGTAGAGACAGAGTTGATATTTCATGCAGCTAGCAATTGTGGTGTCCTGCCAGGGGACTGTAGTACTGAACTGTACTGAACTTTACTGAACTGAACTGAGTATATATACTGCATATACTCGAGTATAAGCTGAGTTTTTCAGCACAAACAATGTGCTAAAAAACCCTTGCTCGGCTTTTACTTGAGTCTATGAAAAAAAATCCCTCTGTATTCACCATTCCGATGACCCCGCAGGGCTTTTCTATCTTCTTAAGCTCCTTATCCGTCTTCGGGTCCCTGCTGAATCGCACAAACCATGACGTCAGCCATTTGCCGACATCTCAGTGTGTGCACTGCCATTGACACTATGATGTCAGGAAGTGACTGAAGTCATGGTATATGGATGGCAGCGCATGGGGACCCAGAGACGGGTTCAGAATACAGAAAGGTGGGTCTTGGAAAGGTGAGTACAGAGGGGTTTTTTTTAATAGGCTGGGCATAGGGGTTTGCTGGCTATCAACAATGGAGGCATGCACTGGCTTTATACTTATGGGGTAAGCACTGGCTATATACTAGGGGGCTGCTGCTATATACAGGGGTGCAGGCACTGGCTATATGCAAGCAGGTGTTAGCACCAAGTGACTGTGAGTGCCTGCTCCTACCATCTGCAGCTGAGTTCCTCCTTCCTCATTATACATTTCCAGTGCTCATTTGCTGGTTCTACAGTATGCTCTTCCAGCTTTTTTGATTATTTGTCTTTTCTTGTTTTTGTGACTACCCTTTAGTGTTTGTGATTCTGTTCCTTATATGCTTTCTCAGTTGTGACCCGGATTGTTTACCACCCCATTGTGTTTTTCTGTTAGTGTTTTTTAGGTTGCTCTTATCTAATTGGATACGCAGAAGCAAGCAGGCAGGGCTGTTTTGGTGCTGAAGCTTAGGGCTCAATGTACTGTCTGGTGTCCCTGAGTGCAGTGTCCCTATTACAATATGTATATGTAGTGTCCACTTTGTTTGGTCCTGTACTAGCTGTGACAGGCCATTCTCTTTTAATATTGCAAAAAATCTTAGTTTGTGCCCCAAGAATATATTAAAGGAAATCTACCACCATGTGAATGCAAATTAATTACTAAATGTAAAGCTTGTATATGCATATCAAAAAACAAAAAAATTGGACCTACTGTCACGGCAGGGATATAGAACCAATTTTTAACAACAAACGCCACCTGGGGTAGCGCAAAAAATGCCCATATCCGGACAGGAGAGATAAAACGTCACTTTTAATGTTTATCAAAAATTGTAAAAGGTGGCAGTGGATACAATGCTAACTGCTCAACTCGAGAGACAACGTGTTAAAACACGGGTGCCTAAAGCTTGTAGATTTCACTGTACAGAACTGAAATGAGACTGTAGGGAGAGAATGATCATATAACCAGGATACCGTGAAAACCATAAAGGTAGACCTGTCGAGGGTATCTCCAAGGTGTGCCTTATTCTCCTGAGTGTATATCTTAGATCAGGGTGCTAAAGGTTAGACTGGGTGTGCAATATGATAAATGTCTATAATGTAAAGTGTTATTATCATTTAAACCCAGTACAAAAGGGTTCAGTAGTGGGGGATCAAATATGATCCCTTTACATACCAAACCTAGCTATATCCCTCACGTTTAATGTCTCTATGCTCACACAGTCACCAGTGCGTCAGGCACCACTTTCAATATCAGATCTTAATGGATATCTAGTCATTGGCACTAACTGGACCCTAGTACAGCTCTACTGTCCTACATAGTCTCAGAATAGATCTAAGGTATGCTGAAAATAGCCTAGGCACTCCTGCTGATTAAAATAAAACAAAAAATTAGCCTCCCGACATGTTTCACCGGAAAACTGACTTCATCAGGGGTCAGGCTAATAATGCGTGTCAACTCGGAAACGCCGAGTTTATAAAGGAATGAGCCCCTCCCACTTTTAGGTAAAAATCCAATCCGCTGTGTGGACTGATGACCAGCCTCCAAGTGTTAATTGGTCCATATCATCCAATGAGAGAAGTCCAAGTCTGATCAGCTGTTAAGTCCTGTCAAGGAAAGGTGCCGAGCCCAATCGTCTCAACCGCGCATGTCAGGGGACTTGGTGTGCGCACGGAGATAACGATGTACGCGCATGTCAGGGGACTTAGTGTGCGCATGAAAATATCCATGTATGCGCATGTCTGGGGACTTAGTGCGTGCACAAAATTTAGGGCCTTTAGGGCCCCTCTTCTCTTCTTCTTCAGCCTCCTCTTCTTCTTTCTCCGCTTCCTCCAATTCTTCTTGGTGAAGGGACACCTAAGGAGGTGAGTAGGCACATTGAAGACAGGACAAACCCCAATGTGGTGCTTGGACCTGGCATGGAACAAGCTGAGGACATCTTGAGGACGTCTGGAACGTCTATTGGCCAGAGGTTGGAATGGCCCTCGGGAAGCCAGAAGCTGGAGTGGCCCTCGGGAAGCCAGAAGCGGGAGTGGCTCTTGGGAAGCCAGAAGCTGGAGCAACTCTTGGGAAGCCGCAGGCTGGAGTGACTCTTGGGAAGCCGCAGGCTGGAGCGATTCTTGGGAAGCCGCAGGCTGGAGCGACTCTTGGGAAGCCGCTGGCTGGAGCGACTCTTGGGAATCTGAAGACTGGACCAACTCTGGAATGAATTCTGTGAAAGCCGGAGACTCTGGAGCGGCTTCTGCGAAAGCCAGAGACTGTGGAGCAGCTTCTGTGAAAGCCGGAGACTCTGGAGCGGCTTCTGGGAAAGCCGGAGACTCTGGAGCGGCTTCTGGGAAAGCCGGAGACTCTGGAGCGGCTTCCGCGAAAGCCGGAGGCTCTGGAGCGGTTCTGCAAAAGCCGGAGACTCTGGAGCAGCTTTTGCAAAAGACGGAGACTCTGGAGCGGCTTCTGGGAAAGCTGGAGACACTGGAGCGGCTTCTGTGAAAGCCAGAGTCTCTGGAGTGGCTCTTGGCACACCGGAGACCAGCAGGGCAGGCGAGAAAGCCGGACTTGAGGTTGCTCAAACACGGACCGGATTTCTGCCAGGAACGTGGTAAGGGTAGCCATTACCGGGTCTCCACTATCCCACAGAGGAGCAGCAAAGGCCAGGGCCTCTCTGGAGAGCAAAAAAAGACAAATGCCACCTTAGAGCGTTCAGTGGCAAACTGAGACGACATTAGTTCAATGTGCAGCATCTGTCAGAAAACATGGTGCGGTGACTGGAGCAACAGGAGGAGGAGTCTCGGGAGCCCACTGCTGGGAGACAATCATCCGTCTAAGAGTGGCAGCAAGCCTGTCTAGAAGTTCCTTTGGGACAGCAATCTCTGGAGACTGCTGGACAATATTGCTGGGAACGTCTCCCAGTAGCTGGTATGGATCCTTAGCACTGTCCATGGCTTTGGCCTGGCTTGGCACTGTCCAAGACCTTGGTGGAGTCTAGAGATGAGCGAACACTAAAATGCTCGGGTACTCGTTATTCGAGACGAACTTTTCCCGATGCTCGAGTGCTCGTCTCGAATAACGAACCCCATTGAAGTCAATGGGAGACTCGAGCATTTTTCAAGGGGACCAAGGCTCTGCACAGGGAAGCTTGGCCAAACACCTGGGAACCTCAGAAAAGGATGGAAACACCACGGAAATGGACAGGAAACAGCAGGGGCAGCATGCATGGATGCCTCTGAGGCTGCTTAAACGCACCATTATGCCAAAATTATGGGCAACAGCATGGCCATGACAGAGTGACAGAATGAAGCTAGATAGCATCTAAAACATGCAATAATTGACCCTGACACTATAGGGGACGGCATGCAGAGGCAGCGGCAGCAGGCTAGAGAGTGTCATGGCGACATACCCTAAATGGACTCAGGCTTCAAACCAATGGGTGGCAGAGAGGAACCAAAGGAGGTGAGCAAGAAGTGCTCAAATAATATCGGTACATGATAAAAGTTTGCCAGTATATTTTGTGGATTACACAGCAGGGTGGCGACAAAGTTAACATGGAAGCCATGAAAACAACCCAAAATTCTGCCTGACACAGCTCGTTTGATAAGGGGACCATGTATGGAGGCAGTGAACTAGTAGTAGATTAAAGGTGCTGCAGTTAAAACTATGTTAGTTGGATCTTGGCATGGAGCTGGCGCTCCGCTGCCAGGCGAGCTTTCGCCAATCCAAGCCCCTGTCTCTAGGCTACTCCCCAAACAGCACTTCTAAGAACCTTTTGTATAAGATCAAGTGTAGTAGCGTTCTTATAAGTTTAGGATATGCCGGGTGAGGGGAATGTAAACAGATGCGCAAGAAGCGCATGATGCGCATGGAGCTGGCGCTCCGCTGCCAGGCGAGCTTTCGCAAATCCAAGCCCCTGTCTCTAGGCTACTCCCCAAACAGCACTTTTGTATAAGATCAAGTGTAGTAGCGTTCTTATAAGTTTAGGATATGGCGGGTGAGGGGAATGTAAACAGATGCGCAAGAAGCGCTGAAATAATATCCCTAAATGGTAAAAGTTTGCAAGTATATTTTGTGGATTACACAGCAGGGTGGCGACAAAGTTAACAACTTTGATGTGGAATCCATGAAAACAACCCAAATTTCTGCCTGACACACCTCGTTTGATAAAGGGACGATGTATGGAGGCAGCTATATGGACGACTTTTGGAGGTAGGAATGGAGACAACGTGTGGAGGCTGCTATGGAGACAATTTAATTTGGATAGTGCCTGTATGTGGCAGTCCCAAACATTTTTCAAACCAGAGGAGCAGGTAGGTGGCCCTCCAGTAAAATGGGATAGATTGAGTGCCTGTATGTGGCAGTCCCAAAAATTGTTCAAACCAGAGGAGCAGGTAGGTGGCCCTCCAGTAAAATGGAATAGATTGAGTGCCTGTATGTGGCAGTCCCAAAAATTGTTCAAACCAGAGGAGCAGGTAGGTGGCCCTGCAGTAAAATGGAATAGATTGAGTGCCTGTATGTGGCAGTCCCAAAAATGTTTCAAACCAGAGGAGCAGGTAGGTGGCCCTCCAGTAAAATGGGATAGATTGAGTGCCTGTATGTGGCAGTCCCAAAAATGTTTCAAACCAGAGGAGCAGGTAGGTGGCCCTCCAGTAAAATGGGATAGATTGAGTGCCTGTATGTGGCAGTCCCAAAAATGTTTCAAACCAGAGGAGCAGGTAGGTGGCCCTCCAGTAAAATGGAATAGATTGAGTGCCTGTATGTGGCAGTCCCAAAAATTGTTCAAACCAGAGGAGCAGGTAGGTGGCCCTCCAGTAAAATGGGATAGATTGAGTGCCTGTATGTGGCAGTCCCAAAAATGTTTCAAACCAGAGGAGCAGGTAGGTGGCCCTCCAGTAAAATGGAATAGATTGAGTGCCTGTATGTGGCAGTCCCAAAAATTCTTCAAACCAGAGGAGCAGGTAGGTGGCCCTCCAGTAAAATGGAATAGATTGAGTGCCTGTATGTGGCAGTCCCAAAAATTGTTCAAACCAGAGGACCGGGTAGGTGGCCCTCCAGAAAAATGGAATAGATTGAGTGCCTGTATGTGGCACTCACAAAAATTGTTTCAAACAGAGGACCGGGTAGGTGGCCCTCCAGAAAAATTAAATGCATGAAGTATAGCAAGAGCCAGTGGGCCCTGTCAAAAAATAGCCATTTTCCTCTGCTTTACTGTACAAAGAGGAGGAGAAGGAGGAAAATGAGGAGGAGGAGGAGGAGTGGATCAATTATTCAGGTTGAGCTTCCTTCACCTGGTGGAGATTGGAAATTCTGAGAAATCCAGCCTTTATTCATTTTAATAAGCGTCAGCCTGTCAGCGCTGTCAGTCGACAGGCGTGTACGCTTATCGGTGATGATGCCACCAGCTGCACTGAAAACCCGCTCGGACAAGACGCTAGCGGCAGGGCAGGCAAGAACCTCCAAGGCGTACAGCGCCAGTTCGTGCCACATGTCCAGCTTTGAAACCCAGTAGTTGTAGGGAGCTGTGTGATCATTTAGGACGATGGTATGGTCAGCTACGTACTCCCTCACCATCTTTCTGTAAAGATCAGCCCTACTCTGCCGAGACTGGGGACAGGTGACAGTGTCTTGCTGGGGTGACATAAAGCTGGCAAAAGCCTTGTAAAGCGTACCCTTGCCAGTGCTGGACAAGCTGCCTGCTCGCCTACTCTCCCTCGCTACTTGTCCCGCAGAACTACGCACTCTGCCGCTAGCGCTGTCAGAAGGGAAATACTGTTTCAGCTTGTGCACCAGGGCCTGCTGGTATTCATGCATTCTCACACTCCTTTCCTCTGCAGGGATGAGAGTGGCAAGATTTTGCTTGTACCGTGGGTCCAGGAGAGTGAACACCCAGTAATCGGTGCTGGAATAAATTCTTTGAACGCGAGGGTCACGGGATAGGCAGCCTAGCATGAAATCTGCCATATGCGCCAGAGTACCAACGCGTAAGAATTCACTCCCCTCACTGGCCTGACTGTCCATTTCCTCCTCCTCCAACTCCTCCAACTCCTCTTCTTCTGCCCATACACGCTGAACAGTGAAGGACTCAACAATGGTCCCCTCTTGTGTCTCGCCAACATTCTCCTCCTCTTCCTCCTCATCCTCCTCCACCTCCACCTCCTCCGATATGCGCTGAGAAACAGACCTCAGGGTGCTTTGGCTATCAACAAGGGAATATTCTTCCCCCGTCTCTTGTGACGAGCGCAAAGCTTCCGACTTCATGCTGACCAGAGAGTTTTTCAACAGGCCAAGCAGCGGGATGGTGAGGCTGATGATGGCGGCATCGCCACTGACCATCTGTGTTGACTCCTCAAAGTTACTCAGCACCTGACAGATATCAGACATCCACGTCCACTCCTCATTGTAGACTTGAGGAAGCTGACTGACCTGACTACCAGTTCTGGTGGAAGTTGACATCTGGCAGTCTACAATCGCTCTGCGCTGCTGGTAAACTCTGGATAACATGGTCAGTGTTGAATTCCACCTCGTGGGCACGTCGCACAACAGTCGGTGAGCGGGCAGTTGGAGGCGGCGCTGCGCTGCCCTGAGAGTGGCAGCATCTGGGCTGGACTTCCTGAAATGCGCACAGATGCGGCGCACCTTCGTGAGCAAATCAGACAGATTGGGGTATGTCTTGAGGAAACGCTGCACTATCAGATTTAACACATGGGCCAGGCATGGCACATGTGTCAGTCTGCCGAGTTGCAGAGCCGCCACCAGGTTACGGCCGTTGTCACACACAACCATTCCCGGCTTGAGGTTCAGCGGTGCCAGCCACAGATCAGTCTGCGCCGTGATGCCCTGTAATAGCTCTTGGGCGGTGTGCCTTTTGTCGCCTAGGCTCAGCAGTTTGAGCACCGCCTGCTGTCGCTTAGCGACGGCACTGCTGCTGTGCCTAGAGCTACCGACTGATGGCGCCGTGCCCACGGATGGTAGTTCGGAGGAGGAGGTGGAGGAGGGGTGGGAGGAGGAGGAGGCATAGTAGGCCTGAAACACCTGGACCGAGGTAGGCCCCGCAATCCTCGGCGTCGGCAGTATATGAGCAGCCCCAGGGTCAGTCTCGGTCCCAGCCTCCACCAAGTTAACCCAATGTGCCGTCAGCGATATATAGTGGCCCTGCCCGGCAGCACTCGTCCACGTGTCCGTGGTCAGGTGGACCTTGTCAGAAACGGCGTTGGTCAGGGCACGGATGATGTTGTCTGACACGTGCTGGTGCAGGGCTGGGACGGCACATCGGGAAAAGTAGTGGCGGCTGGGGACCGAATACCGAGGGGCGGCCGCCGCCATGAGGTTGCGAAAGGCCTCGGTCTCTACTAGCCTATAGGGCAGCATCTCCAGGCTAAGCAATCTGGAGATGTGCACATTAAGGGCTTGGGCGTGCGGGTGGGTTGCACTATATTTGCGTTTCCGCTCCAGCGTCTGGGGTATGGAGAGCTGAACGCTGGTGGATGCTGTGGAGGATCGTGGAGGCGACGATGGGGTTTTTGGGCCAGGGTCCTGGGCAGGGGGCTGACTAGCAGCTGACACAGGGGAAGGAGCAGTGGTGTGCACGGCCGGAGGTGAACGGGCTTGTTGCCACTGAGTGGGGTGCTTAGCATTCATATGCCTGCGCATACTGGTGGTAGTTAAGCTAGTAGTGGTGGAACCCCTGCTGAGCCTGGTTTGGCAAATGTTGCACACCACAGTCCGTCGGTCATCCGGTGTTTCCTTAAAGAACCTCCACACTTCTGAAGATCTAGCCCTCGCCGCAAGAGCCCTCACCACGGGAGCTTCACTAGTTGACAGTGGCGCTGATGCACCAGCTCTGGCCCTGCCTCTCCGTCTGGCCCCACCACTGCCTCTTCCAACCTGTTCAGGTCGAGGACTCTCCTCCGTCTCAGAAGCACTGTGTTCACCCGGCCTCTCAACCCAGCTTGGGTCTGTCACCTCATCATCCTCCGATCCCTCAGTCTGCTCCCCCCTCGGACTTCCTGCCCTGACAACAACTTCCCCACTGTCTGACAACCGTGTCTCCTCATCGTCGGACACCTCTTTACACACTTCCACTACGTCAAGAAGGTCATCATCACCCACAGACTGTGACTGGTGGAAAACCTGGGCATCGGAAAATTGCTCAGCAGCAACCGGACAAGTGGTTTGTGACTGTGGGAAGGGTCCAGAAAACAGTTCCTCAGAGTATGCCGGTTCAAATGGCAAATTTTCCTGGGAGGGGGCAGACTGGGGGGGAGGAGGCTGAGGTGCAGGAGCTGGAGGAGTGGGGATTTCGGTGACATGGGTGGACTGCGTGGAAGACTGACTGGTGGTGGACAAATTGCTCGAAGCATTGTCAGCAATCCACGACATCACCTGTTCGCACTGTTCTGGCCTCAACAGTGCTCTACCACGAGTCCCAGTAACTTCAGACATGAACCTAGGGAGTGTAGCTCTGCGGCGTTCCCCTGCTCCCTCATCAGCAGGTGGTGTCTCACCCCGCCCAGGACCACGGCCTCTGACCCCTGCAGTAGTTGGACGCCCACGTCCCCGCCCTCGTCCTCTACCCCTAGCCCTGGGGTTAAACATTTTTAAAATGAGAGTTATAACTTTTTTTTTTTTTTTTGTGTGTTTTTTTTGTGTTTTTTGTTTTTTTTTGTGTTTTTTGTTTTTTTTTGAGTTTTTAGAACCAAACAATCCTATCCTATTGCTATGGCTATTTTCTAGCCAAGTATCAAAGGAAGCACACTACTATGCCAGATGAGATGACACTGAGTTATTGCCTAATAGAAATCCAACCCCTACTGAATTTTGCCACTTCAGCCTTTGCTATGGATATGTGCGCCACTAAGCGCAGAACACAGCGGTCGCAAGTCTCACTACAAATTGCTCAGAATTGGCAAGTACATGCACTGCAGAAACTACAGCCACCAGCAGATCAACCAGAAATCAAATATATAGAACGCTACTGTAGGCTTCAAGAAGCTATTTGTATTCTCCTATGGCTATTTTCTAGCCAAGTATCAAAGGAAGCACACTACTATGCCAGATGAGATGACACTGAGTTATTGCCTAATAGAAATCCAACCCCTACTGAATTTTCCCACTTCAGCCTTTGCTATGGATATGTGCGCCACTAAGCGCAGAACACAGCGGTCGCAAGTCTCACTACAAATTGCTCAGAATTGGCAAGTACATGCACTGCAGAAACTACAGCCACCAGCAGATCAACCAGAAATCAAATATATAGAATGCTACTGTAGGCTTCAAGAAGCTATTTGTATTCTCCTATGGCTATTTTCTAGCCAAGTATCAAAGGAAGCACACTACTATGCCAGATGAGATGACACTGAGTTATTGCCTAATAGAAATCCAACCCCTACTGAATTTTGCCACTTCAGCCTTTGCTATGGATATGTGCGCCACTAAGCGCAGAACACAGCGGTCGCAAGTCTCACTACAAATTGCTCAGAATTGGCAAGTACATGCACTGCAGAAACTACAGCCACCAGCAGATCAACCAGAAATCAAATATATAGAACGCTACTGTAGGCTTCAAGAAGCTATTTGTATTCTCCTATGGCTATTTTCTAGCCAAGTATCAAAGGAAGCACACTACTATGCCAGATGAGATGACACTGAGTTATTGCCTAATAGAAATCCAACCCCTACTGAATTTTCCCACTTCAGCCTTTGCTATGGATATGTGCGCCACTAAGCGCAGAACACAGCGGTCGCAAGTCTCACTACAAATTGCTCAGAATTGGCAAGTACATGCACTGCAGAAACTACAGCCACCAGCAGATCAACCAGAAATCAAATATATAGAATGCTACTGTAGGCTTCAAGAAGCTATTTGTATTCTCCTATGGCTATTTTCTAGCCAAGTATCAAAGGAAGCACACTACTATGCCAGATGAGATGACACTGAGTTATTGCCTAATAGAAATCCAACCCCTACTGAATTTTGCCACTTCAGCCTTTGCTATGGATATGTGCGCCACTAAGCGCAGAACACAGCGGTCGCAAGTCTCACTACAAATTGCTCAGAATTGGCAAGTACATGCACTGCAGAAACTACAGCCACCAGCAGATCAACCAGAAATCAAATATATAGAACGCTACTGTAGGCTTCAAGAAGCTATTTGTATTCTCCTATGGCTATTTTCTAGCCAAGTATCAAAGGAAGCACACTACTATGCCAGATGAGATGACACTGAGTTATTGCCTAATAGAAATCCAACCCCTACTGAATTTTCCCACTTCGGTCTTTGCTATGGATATGTGTGCCACTAAGAGCTAAACACAACGGTAGCAAGTCCCCCTGCTAATTCCTCACAAAATGGTAAAAGATGCAAATTAAAATAAAAAAAGTAGAACGTTATTGTAGCCCTAAGAAGGGCTGTTGGGTTCTTTGAGAATCACTCCTGCCTAACAGTAAGCTAATAGAACACCCTAACGCTTTCCCTGACCAGCAGCAGCTCTCTCCCTAGCGGCATCCAGAGACAGAATGATCCGAGCAGCGCGGCCAGCGGCTAGTCTATCCCAGGGTCACCTGATCTGGCCAGCCAACCACTGCTATCGACGTGTAAGGGTACCACGTCATGCTGGGTGGAGTGCAGAGTCTCCTGGCTTGTGATTGGCTCTGTTTCTGGCCGCCAAAAAGCAAAACGGCGGGAGCTGCCATTTTCTCGAGCGGGCAAAGTATTCGTCCGAGCAACGAGCAGTTTCGAGTACCCTAATGCTCGACCGAGCATCAAGCTCGGACGAGCATGTTCGCTCATCTCTAGTGGAGTCCATAGCCTGATCTTACTGTCACGGTTCGGCTAGGCGAACCCTCAGAGAGTCTCTGTGGAAAGAGTCTGTGAACCCACTGGACCACTACGGGGAATGATGGTACTAGCCACAACTGGAATCTAAGTGGCGCCTGGTTTCCGGATCACCGGATTAGGAACCAGACACAAGGAAGCAGGACCTCGGTAAGGCAGGACCTCGGGATGACCACCAGAGTACAGGACCGCCACAGGAATAAAGGAATGCACAAGGAACACAGGAACACGGAGGAATACTGGAGTACAGACACGCAGAGGAATTTTGGGAATGCTGGGAACACTAGGAAACACAGGAGGGCTTTCACTTCAGGGAAATGACTTGAATATCCGGCAGAGAGTGAAGGAAGGTGCAGGATTATAAGGGCGAGCCGGATTAGCCAGCACAAATCAGAAGAACGCTGGCCATTTATATCAGGACGAGCAGGAGCGCGCAGCCTGGCGTTGAAGCTGGTGTGCAGCTTGGACAGGGACCAAGAAGCATCAGGAGCCAGGAGAGGTGAGTACAAGCTGGGGGAGTGGGGGCACCGCGCCACACGGGAGGGCACGGGTGCACCCGCGACACTGTCTATTTGTATTTTCATAGGGTAATATGTTGAAAATGTTTATGTAAAATGTAACGGATATCCTTCAAATTGGTTAATTGTTACCAGGTCAGGTGACAACAAAAGAGCTTAGTCAAATTTTGCATTCTGTGTGCATTAGGTCTGTTTTTGCAAAATTGTGCATGTGCATGTAATGATTGATTTTTTAGGTGCGTGCCTTTTGCTTCTGGTGTTAGTTGCATACTGTGGAATGTTGAGAAAAAAACATGCCAATTGGTTGACAGCAAACATTTTTTTTGTTGTCTGTTTAAATGTCACTTAAGTGTAAAGTTAATGTATTATTGTACATGTTAGAAATTGTATTACTTATGCTTTTGTAGCCTGGGTAAAGGCCTGCCCATTCATCCAACGTATAAGGAAAATTATAAGAATACATTTGCAATTAAGATCTTTGCAAAGTCTTTGTTTTATTTGTTTATATGTGAACTACAAATAAGTGTTCTATGTGTTAATTCTGGCAGCTGTAGTTGAAGCTCCAGTGAGAAAATTGTCACAAGTGTTGTGTGGGCCCATTGTCTATTTATGTTAAATGTATTTTGGTGTCATTTGTCCCTGTGGTGTGAGACAACTAACACATACAATGCTAATTTTGTCTTTCTTATGGGTTTTCTGGTCTCCAACAGGTGAAGCCACCCCTTGTGTTCTTATATTTGTTCATATACCGCTTTTTGCTTATTTATTTACCCGAGCTATTCAAATTGCAGCTTAAATTGATTTACAAGGCCACAAACAAATATTGTCATGAATTATGTTTTGGTCTAGTTGTCTAAGTTAGTAAGATACTCAGTCTCCTATTGAACATTTGTCTGTACCTGCTCCTGTCTGTTCCTACTCCTGCTCTGTCAGGACAGGAGGGGCTGAGGGCATTGTTGATACATGTAAGCAGGTAAGAGGTGTTTTTAGTATTGTGGTTATGGCCATATCTGGCGAAGTAAAGACCTTGATGGGTCCACAGGAAATCTCATGATGAGTGTTGATTAGAGATGAGCGAACATACTCGTCCGAGCTTGATGCTCGTTCGAGCATTAGCGTACTTGAAACTGCTCGTTGCTCGGACGAATACTTTGCCCGCTCGAGAAAATGGCATCTCCCGCCGTTTTGCTTTTTGGCGGCCAGAAACAGAGCCAATCACAAGCCAAGAGACTCTGCACTCCACCCAGCATGACGTGGTACCCTTACACGTCGATAGCAGTGGTTGGCTGGCCAGATCAGGTGACCCTGGAATAGACTAGCCCCTGCCTGCGCTGCTCGGATCATTCTGTGTCTGGATGCCGCTAGGTAGAGAGCTGCTGCTGGTCAGGGAAAGTGTTAGGGTGTTCTATTAGAATAGTGTTAGGCAGGAGTGATTCTACAAGAACCCAACAGCCCTTCTTAGGGCTACAATAACGTTATACTTTTTTTTTTTTATTTGCTTGTGGCTGGGCTTGCTGGCACTAGTAGTGCAGCTAGTACCATATTGTGAGGAATTTGCAGGGGGACTTGCTACCGTTGTGTTTAGCTCTTAGCGACACGCATATCCACCTCAAACACCAAAGTGGCACAATTTATTAGGGGTTTGAGTAGAATTAGGCAGAGTCTGCTGATTTTTTTTTTTTTTTACCTGTATTTCATTTTATAGCTCAAACTCCTCTTGCAAAGCAGTGTGCTCTCATTGTAGGCTACAAAATAGCCATAGGAGAACCCCAACGGCTTACTTAGGCCTACAATAGCATTATATTTTCCTTTTTTTTGTTTGCTTGTGGCTGGGCTTGCTGGCACTAGATGTGCAGCTAGTACCATACTGTGAGGAATTTGCTGGGAGACCTGCGACCGTTGTGTTTAGCTCTTAGTGACACGCATATCCACCTCAAACACCAAAGTGGGACAATTTATTAGGGGTTTGAGTAGAATTAGGCAGAGTCTGTTGATTTTTTTTTTTACCTTTATTTAATTTTATAGCTCAAACTCATCTTGCAAAGCACAAAATCCAGTTGTGTGCTGTCAGTGTAGGTTAGAAACTAACCATAGAAATAGGATAGCATCGTTTTGTTAAAAAAAATTAAAAACTAAAAAAAAATAAACACAAAAAATTTTTTTTTCCAGTTTACACTTTAATTTGGAAAATGTTTAACCCGAGGGCTAGGGGTAGAGGACGAGGGCATGGACGTGGGCGTCCAACTACTGCAGGGGTCAGAGGCCGTGGTCCTGGGCGGGGTGAGACACCACCTGCTGATGGGGGAGCAGGGGAACGCAGCAGAGGTACACTCCCTAGGTTCATCATGTCTCAAGTTACTGGGACTCGTGGTAGAGCACTGTTGAGGCCAGAACAGTGCGAAGAGGTGATGTCGTGGATTGCGGACAATGCTTCTAGCCATTTGTCCACCAGTCAGTCTTCCACGCAGTCCACCCATGTCACCATCGGCACTCCTCCAGCTCCTCCACCTCAGCCTCCTTCCCCCCAGTCTGCCCCCTCCCACCAAAATTTGGCATTTGAACCGGCATACTCTGAGGAACTGTTTTCTGGACCCTTCCCACAGTCACAAACCACTTGTCCTGCTGCTGCTGAGCTATTTTCCGATGCCCAGGTTTTCCAACAGTCGCAATCTGTGGGTGATGATGACATTATTGACGTAGTGGAAGAAGTGTGTAAAGAGGTGTCGGACGATGAGGAGACACGGTTGTCAGACAGTGGTGAAGTTGTTGTCAGGGCAGGAAGTCCGAGGGGGGAGCAGACTGAGGGATCGGAGGATGATGAGGTGACAGACCCAAGCTGGGTTGATTGGCCGGGTGAACACAGTGCTTCTGAGAAGGAGGCGAGTCCTATAGCAGAACAGGTTGGAAGAGGCAGTGGTGGGGCCAGACGGAGAGGCAGGGCCAGAGCTGGTGCATCAGCGCCAAATGTTGCCCGTAGTCAAGCTCCCGTGGCGAGGGCTAGATTTTCAGAAGTCTGGAGGTTCTTTAAAGAAACACCGGATGACCGACGGACTGTGGTGTGCAACCTTTGCCACACCAGGATCAGCAGGGGTTCCACCACTACTAGCTTAAATACCACCAGTATGCGCAGGCATCTGAATGCTAAACACCCCACTCAATGGCACCAAGCCCGTTCACCTCCGGCCGGGCACACCACTGCTCCTTCCCCTGTGTCATCTGCTAGTCAACCCCCTGCCCAGGACCCCGGCCCAAACACCTCCCGTGCGAAAACCCCATCTTCGCCTCCACAGCATCCACCAGCGTTCAGCTCTCCATACCCCAGACGCTGGAGCGCAAAAGGAGGTATAGCGTAACCCACCCACACGCCCAAGCCCTCAACGTCCACATCTCCACATCTCCAAGTTGCTTAGCCTGGAGATGCTGCCCTATAGGCTGGTAGAGACCGAGGCCTTTAGAAACCTCATGGCGTCGGCCGCCCCTCGGTATTCGGTCCCCAGCCGCCACTACTTTTCCCGATGTGCCGTCCCAGAACATGTGTCAGAGAACATCCTCCGTACCCTGACCAACGCCGTTTCTGACAAGGTCCACCTGACCACGGACAGGTGGACGAGTGCTGCCGGGCAGGGCCACTATATATCGCTGACGGCACATTGGGTTAACTTGGTGGAGGCTGGGACCGAGTCTCACCCTGGGGCTGGTCATATACTGCCGACGCCGAGGATTGCGGGGCCTACCTCGGTCCAGGTCTCAAAGGCCTACTATGCCTCCTCCTCCTCCCACCCCTCCTGCACCTCCTCCTCTGAATTACCATCCGTGGGCATGGCGCCATCAGTCGGTAGCTCTAGGCACAGCAGCAGTGCCATCGCTAAGCGACAGCAGGCGGTGCTCAAACTGCTGAGCCATGCCTGGCCCATGTGTTAAATCTCATAGTTCAGCGTTTCCTCGAGACATACCCCAATCTGTCTGATTTGCTCACGAAGGTGCGCCGCATCTGTGCGCATTTCAGGAAGTCCAGCACAGATGCTGCCACTCTCAGGGCAGCGCAGCGCCGCCTCCAACTGCCCGCTCACCGACTGTTGTGCGACGTGCCCACGAGGTGGAATTCAACACTAACCATGTTATCCAGAGTTTACCAGCAGCGCAGAGCGATTGAAGACTGCCAGATGTCAACTTCCACCAGAACTGGTAGTCAGGTCAGTCAGCTTCCTCAAGTCTACAATGAGGAGTGGACGTGAATGTCTGATATCTGTCAGGTGCTGAGTAACTTTGAGGAGTCAACACAGATGGTCAGTGGTGATGCCGCCATCATCAGCCTCACCATCCCGCTGCTTGGCCTGTTGAAAAACTCTCTGGTCAGCATGAAGTCGGAAGCTTTGCGCTCGTCACAAGAGACGGGGGAAGAAGATTCCCTTGTTGATAGCCAAAGCACCCTTAGGTCTGTTTCTCAGCGCATATCGGAGGAGGTGGAGGTGGAGGAGGATGAGGAGGAAGAGGAGGAGAATGTTGGCGAGACAGAAGTGGGGACCATTGTTCAGTCCTTCACTGTTCAGCGTGTATGGGCAGAAGAAGAGGAGTTGGAAGAGGAGTAAATGTACAGTCAGGCCAGTGAGGGGAGTGAATTCTTGCACGTTGGGACTCTGGCGCATATGGCAGATTTCATGCTAAGCTGCCTATCCCGTGACCCTCGTGTTCAAAGAATTTATTCCAGCACCGATTACTGGGTATTCACTCTCCTGGACCCACGGTACAAGCAAAATCTTTCCACTCTCATCCCTGGAGAGGAAAGGAGTGTGAGAATGCATGAATACCAGCAGGCCCTGGTGCACAAGCTGAAACAGTATTTCCCTTCTGACAGTGCTAGCGGCAGAGGGCGTACTTCTGCGGGACAAGTAGCGAGGGAGAGTAGACGAGCAGGCAGCTTGTCCAGCACTGGCAGGGGTACGCTTTACAAGGCCTTTGCCAGTTTTATGTCACCCCAGCAAGACACTGTCACCTGTCCCCAGTCTCGGCAGAGTAGGGCTGATCTTTACAGAAAGATGGTGAGGGAGTACGTAGCTGACCATACCATCGTCCTAAATTATCACACAGCTCCCTACAACTACTGGGTTTCAAAGCTGGACATGTGGCACGAACTGGCGCTGTACGCCTTGGAGGTTCTTGCCTGCCCTGCCGCTAGCGTGTTGTCCGAGCGGGTTTTCAGTGCAGCTGGTGGCATCATCACCGATAAGCGTACACGCCTGTCGACTGACAGCGCTGACAGGCTGACGCTTATCAAGATGAATAAAGCCTGGATTTCTCCGCATTTCCATTCTCCACCAGGTGAAAGAAGCTGAACCTGAATAATGTATGCACTCCTCCTCCTCATTGTCCTCCTTCTCCTCCTCTTTGTACACTAAAGCAGAGGAAACTGGCTATTTTTTTGCCAGGGCCAACTGGCTCTGGCTATAGTACTCTATGTATTTAATTTTTCTGGAGGGCCAACTACCCTGTCCTCTGTTTTAAACAATTTTTGGGAGTGCCACATACAGGTACTCAATCTATGTAATTTTTCTGGAGGACCAGCTACCTGCTCCTCTGGTTTGAAAACTTTTTTGGACTGCCACATACAGGCACTCAATTTATTTAATCTTTTTGGAGGACCAGCTACCTGCTCCTCTGCTTTGAAAACTTTTTTGGACTGCCACATACAGGCACTCAATTTATTTAATCTTTTTGGAGGACCAGCTACCTGCTCCTCTGGTTTGAAAACTTTTTTGGACTGCCACATACAGGCACTCAATCTATGTAATTTTTCTGGAGGACCAGCTACCAGCTCCTCTGGTTTGAAAACTTTTTTGGACTGCCACATACAGGCACTCAATCTATGTAATTTTTCTGGAGGACCAGCTACCTGCTCCTCTGGTTTGAAAACTTTTTTGAACTGCCACATACAGGCACTATCCAAATTAAATTGTCTCCATAGCAGCCTCCACACGTCGTCTTTTTAGCTGCCTTCACACGTTGTCTCCATTGCTACCTCCACACGTCATCGCCATAGCTGCCTCCAAAAGTAGTCCATATAGCTGCCTCCATACATGGTCCCCTTATCAAACGAGCTGTGTCAGGCAGAATTTTGGATTGTTTTCATGGCTTCCATGTTAACTTTGTCGCCACACTGCTGTGTAATCCACAAAATATACTGGCAAACTTTTATCATTTACCAATATTATTTCAGCGCTTCTTGCACATCTGTTTACATTCCCCTCACCCTCCAGAACCCAATCTTATAAGAACGTTACTACACTTGATCTTATACAAAAGGTTCTTAAAAGTGCTATTTGGGGAGTAGCCTAGAGACAGGGGCTTGGATTGACGAAAGCTCGCCTGGCAGCGGAGCGCCAGTTCCATCCCAAGATCCAACTAACATAGTTTGAACTGCAGCACCTTTAATCTACTACTAGTTCACTGCCTCCATACATGGTCCCCTTATCAAACGAGCTGTGTCAGGCAGAATTTTGGGTTGTTTTATTGGCTTCCTCATCAAACTTGTTAACTTTGTCGCCACCCTGCTGTGTAATCCACAAAATATACTGGCAAACTTTTATCATTTACCGATATTATTTGAGCGCTTCTTGCTCACCTCCTTTGGTTCCTCCCTGCCACCCATTGGTTTTAAGCCTGAGTCCATTTGGGGTATGTTGCCAAGACACTCTCTAGCCTGCCGCTGCTGCCGCTGCCTCTGCATAGTCCCCTATAGTGTCAGGGTCAATTATTGGATGTTTTAGATGCTATCTAGCCTCATTCGGTCACTCTGTCATTGCCATGCTGTTGCCCATAGTTTTGGCATAATGGTGCGATTAAGCAGCCTCAGAGGCATCCATGCATGCTGCCCCTGCTGTTTCCTGTCCATTTCCGTGGTGTTTCCATCCTTTTCTGAGGTTCCCAGGTGCTTGGCCAAGCTTCCCTGTGCAGATCCTTGGTCCCCTTGAAAAATGCTCGAGTCTCCCATTGACTTCAATGGGGCTCGTTATTCGAGACGAGCACTCGAGCATCTGGAAAAGTTTGTCTCGAATAACGAGTACCCGAGCATTTTAGTGCTCGCTCATCTCTAGTGTTGATGAGTGTTTGAGATCCTAACACTGCCTCTGTATTATGTATTATCAAGGTGTTGGCACACATATGTTATCTAATGAGGCAGTTGAGGCTGCTGCCCTGCTCTACCTTTCCCATAGGATATGGTCTCTTCATGACTGTGGAGGATAAAGGTCCTGTAGTTGTGTTAGATGAGCTGCAAGGATAGATCCCACTGGCTGAGAGGAAGCACTGGGAAGCCTTCAGTGTATCTACCTAGAAAAGTGTCTACCTAGAACTATGTTTCCATAATGATTTAGTTTGTGGATGGAGGGACAAGTGTCAGGACAAGGAATATGTTTGCATGGTGATGGGATCTAGCAATGCTGCCAGATTTGTGCAATGATATGTGTCTGCCATACCCTTACAAAACTATGTGAGGCACATAGAGAGAGCAGCTCAATGGTTGGTAAGTATAAGGATGTTCTGATCTATTTGCAGATCTCTTCTCAGGTGGACAGAAGGTAGATGTACCAGTAAGAGTGATAAAGGCATTACCTTTACTCAAAAGGTACTAACTGAGGTGTTTTAAATATTCTATATATAGAAGTCAGGCTTTCCACACTCCTTAGTCTGAAGAGCAGTGGGAAGGTGGAAACACTGAATTAGACCATCCAGCTTGGAGTTCAGGAGGCAATGAGAAATGCTTGTTAACAAATGAGAAATCATCAATAATCAGGAACTGGATATATATAAAGTATTTGGATCAGAGAACCAGTTGTTAGATGTCTCCTGGTCTGATGTATAGTTTTTATGTGTCAGCCCTTTTTAATTTTCATATGGGAGTATTGTGACTATAAGCTTGTTTAACATCATTTGACCATAGTAAAATATAATAATTATTATTGTAAGTGTTTCCTTTTTATGAAAGTAGTTTTTTTTTTTTCTTAAACTATTGGGACCTGGCATATTATTGTTAAAAGTAGTGTCTTTTCTAATAGTATGACATGTGCCAGGTGGTGGGTTATATATAGATCATTTTGGTCTTTATGGGTTTAAAATCATGTTGTGCATGTTTAAAGATCAAGGGAAGAATATCAACCATCTAACTCAGTAGAGGATGAAAATTTCTAGTGACCGGCCTGTCTCAGCCTGTCTCTGCCTTCTAGTCAACTGGTGGTGGCCTTGGGGATTTATCAATTTTAGAGACTATAAATGTATTAATAGTGTGGACATTATTTTTTGCTGTCTTTTAAGCTTGTGTTTTGCTTTTGTGTAAGGTAACTTAACCCTTTCAGGACCTATGACGAAAATGCACGTCCAAGTCGGGTGCATTTTCGTCATCCATTTAAATCGTCACCGTGTGTAAACACACGGTGACTACACTGTGACATCGGCTGTCATAGACAGCCGAGTGTCACAGGCATCGGTGCAGGGACCAATCACAGCGCTCCCTGTCCGGCGATCGCTATGATTGGTCGGTGACGTCACACCGACCAATCATAGCTGTATCCTGTGAGAGGAGGCTGGAATACAGCTCCGATCTGGTCATTTCAGTCAGAGTTGTGGATGAGATCGGAGCTGTGTCTGCTGAGCCTCCTCTCAGAACGAAACTTTGTTGCAGTGTGCCCCACAGAGTTCGATTAACCCCTTAGTGTGCCCCCTCATATTCACCAGCTCTTCCAGTTACATTGTCCAGTGATACCGTGATTGCGCCTGTCAGTGACCTGCGTCCATATAGTGTCCAGTGATACTGTGATTGCTCCTGTCACTGACCAGCGTCCATATAGTGTCCAGTGATACCGTGATTGCGCCTGTCAGTGACCTGCGTCCATATAGTGTCCAGTGATACCGTGATTACTCCTGTCACTGACCAGCATCCATATAGTGTCCAGTGATACCGTGATTGCTCCTGTCACTGACCAGCGTCCATATAGTGTCCAGTAATAATACCGTGATTGCGCCTGTCACTGACCAGCGTCCATATAGTGTCCAGTGATACCGTGATTGCGCCTGTCAGTGACCTGCGTCCATATAGTGTCCAGTGATACCGTGATTGCTCCTGTCACTGACCAGCGTCCATATAGTGTCCAGTGATACCGTGATTGCTCCTGTCACTGACCAGCGTCCATATAGTGTCCAGTAATAATACCGTGATTGCGCCTGTCACTGACCAGCGTCCATATAGTGTCCAGTGATACCGTGATTGCTCCTGTCACTGACCAGCGTCCATATAGTGTCCAGTGATACCGTGATTGCTCCTGTCACTGACCAGCGTCCATATAGTGTCCAGTGATACCGTGATTGCTCCTGTCAGTGACCTGCGTCCATATAGTGTCCAGTAATAATACAGTGATTGCTCCTGTCACTGACCAGCGTCCATATAGTGTCCAGTGATACCGTGATTGCTCCTGTCACTGACCAGCGTCCATATAGTGTCCAGTGATACCGTGATTGCTTCTGTCACTGACCAGCGTCCATATAGTGTCCAGTGATACCGTGATTGCTCCTGTCACTGACCAGCGTCCATATAGTGTCCAGTAATAATACAGCGATTGCTCCTGTCAGTGACCAGTGTCCATATAGTGTCCATTGATACCGTGATTGCTCCTGTCACTTACCAGCGTCCATATAGTGTCCAGTAATAAAACAGTGATTGCTCCTGTCACTTACCAGCGTCCATATAGTGTCCGGTTATACCGTGATTGCTCCTGTCAGTGACCTGCGTCCATATAGTGTCCAGTAATAATACAGTGATTGCTCCTGTCACTGACCAGCGTCCGTATAGTGTCCAGTGATACCGTGATTGCGCCTGTCACTGACCAGCATCCATATAGTGTCCAGTAATAATATAGTGATTGCTCCTGTCACTGACCAGCGTCCATATAGTGTCCAGTGATACCGTGATTGCTCCTGTCACTTACCAGCATCCATATAGTGTCCAGTAATAATACAGTGATTGCTCCTGTCACTGACCAGTGTCCATATAGTGTCCAGTGATACTGTGATTGCTCCTGTCACTGACCAGCATCCATATCGTGTCCAGTGATACAGTGATTGCTCCTGTCACTTACCAGCGTCCATATAGTGTTCAGTAATAAAACAGTGATTGCTCCTGTCTTTGACCAGCGTCCATATAGTGTCCAGTTATACCGTGATTGCTCCTGTCACTTACCAGCATCCATATAGTGTCCAGTAATAAAACAGTGATTGCTCCTGTCACTGACCAGCGTCCATATAGTGTCCAGTGATACCGTGATTGCTCCTGTCAGTGACCTGCGTCCATATAGTGTCCAGTAATAATACAGTGATTGCTCCTGTCACTGACCAGCGTCCATATAGTGTCCAGTAATAATACCGTAAATGCTCCTGTCACTGACCAGCGTCCATATAGTGTCCAGTGATACTGTGATTGCTCCTGTCACTGACCAGCGTCCATATAGTGTCCAGTGATACCATAATTGCTCCTGTCACTGACCAGCGTCCATATAGTGTCCAGTAATAATACAGTGATTGCTCCTGTCACTGACCAGCGTCCATATAGTGTCCAGTAATAATACAGTGATTGCTCCTGTCACTGACCAGCGTCCATATAGTGTCCAGTGATACCGTGATTGCTCCTGTCACTTACCAGCATCCATATAGTGTCCAGTAATAATACAGTGATTGCTCCTGTCACTGACCAGTGTCCATATAGTGTCCAGTGATACTGTGATTGCTCCTGTCACTGACCAGCGTCCATATCGTGTCCAGTGATACAGTGATTGCTCCTGTCACTTACCAGCGTCCATATAGTGTTCAGTAATAAAACAGTGATTGCTCCTGTCACTGACCAGCGTCCATATAGTGTCCAGTTATACCGTGATTGCTCCTGTCACTTACCAGCGTCCATATAGTGTCCAGTAATAAAACAGTGATTGCTCCTGTCACTGACCAGCGTCCATATAGTGTCCAGTGATACCGTGATTGCTCCTGTCAGTGACCTGCGTCCATATAGTGTCCAGTAATAATACAGTGATTGCTCCTGTCACTGACCAGCGTCCATATAGTGTCCAGTAATAATACCGTAAATGCTCCTGTCACTGACCAGCGTCCATATAGTGTCCAGTGATACTGTGATTGCTCCTGTCACTGACCAGCGTCCATATAGTGTCCAGTGATACCATAATTGCTCCTGTCACTGACCAGCGTCCATATAGTGTCCAGTAATAATACAGTGATTGCTCCTGTCACTGACCAGCGTCCATATAGTGTCCAGTAATAATACAGTTATTGCTCCTGTCACTGACCAGTGTCCATAAAGTGTCCAGTGATACTGTGATTGCTCCTGTCACTGATCAGCGTCCATATAGTGTCCAGTGATACCGTGATTGCTCCTGTCACTGACTAGCGTCCATATAGTGTTCAGTAATAATACAGTGATTGCTCCTGTCACTGACCAGTGTCCATATAGTGTCCAGTGATACCGTGATTGCTCCTGTCAATTACCAGCGTCCATATAGTGTCCGGTTATACCGTGATTGCTCCTATCAGTGACCTGCGTCCGTATAGTGTCCAGTAATAATACAGTGATTGCTCCTGTCACTGACCAGCGTCCGTATAGTGTCCAGTGATACCGTGATTGCGCCTGTCACTGACCAGCGTCCATATAGTGTCCAGTAATAATATAGTGATTGCTCCTGTCACTGACCAGCGTACATATAGTGTCCAGTGATCCCGTGATTGCTCCTGTCACTTACCAGCATCCATATAGTGTCCAGTGATACCGTGATTGCTCCTGTCACTTACCAGCATCCATATAGTGTCCAGTAATAATACAGTGATTGCTCCTGTCACTGACCAGCGTCCATATAGTGTCCAGTGATACCGTGATTGCTCCTGTCACTGACCAGCGTCCATATAGTGTCCAGTAATAATACAGTGATTGCTCCTGTCACTGACCAGTGTCCATATAGTGTCCAGTGATACCGTGATTGCTCCTGTCACTTACCAGCGTCCATATAGTGTCCAGTAATAAAACAGTGATTGCTCCTGTCACTGACCAGCGTCCATATAGTGTCCAGTGATACCGTGATTGCTCCTGTCACTTACCAGCGTCCATATAGTGTCCAGTAATAAAACAGTGATTGCCCCTGTCACTGACCAGTGTCCATATAGTGTTCAGTGATACCGTGATTGCTCCTGTCAGTGACCTGCGTCCATATAGTGTCCAGTAATAATACAGTTATTGCTCCTGTCACTGACCAGCGTCCATTTAGTGTCCAGTAATAATACCGTGATTGCTCCTGTCACTGACCAGCGTCCATATAGTGTCCAGTGATACTGTGATTGCTCCTGTCACTGACCAGCGTCCACATAGTGTCCAGTGATACCGTGATTGCTCCTGTCACTGACCAGCGTCCATATAGTGTCCAGTAATAATACAGTGATTGCTCCTGTCAGTGACCAGCGTCCATATAGTGTCCAGTAATAATACAGTGATTGCTCCTGTCACTGACCAGTGTCCATATAGTGTCCAGTGATACCGTGATTGCTCCTGTCACTGACCAGCGTCCATATAGTGTCCAGTGATACCGTGATTGCTCCTGTCACTGACCAGTGTCCATATAGTGTTCAGTAATAATACAGTGATTGCTCCTGTCACTGACCAGCGTCCATATAGTGTCCAGTGATACCGTGATTGCTCCTGTCACTGAATATTAGTTACTAGTTGTTGTTTGTTACCTAAAAGAAAAAAAAGCTACAAAAAAAAAAAAGAATAAAATATAATATTTTTTTTTTACAGCTATACAGTTGTAGTTCTAGGTATAGATATACACTTTGTGAATATGTCTCAAAGAATGGCACAGCGGATGTTTACTGCAGAGGAAGCCTATGCTATGATCTGTTCAGACACAGATACCGCAAGTGAAATTGATGATGAACTTTTCGTTCCTTCATCGTCATCTAGTGACAGCGATGAGCCAGTAGCAATGCGCTCCAGGCTGAGCGAAAGTCAGCCAAGTACTAGCAGTAATGACCCAGACTGGCTGTCCGCAGAATCATATGCCCCACAAATTCCAGATTTTGTTTCTGTGCCCGGCGTTAAGATAGACACCACAGGTTATTGTGAGGCAGATTTTTTTAAGTTCTTCTTTTCAGAAGATTTAATAAATCTAATAGTCCAACAAACAAATGTGTACGCCGCTCAATTTTTGGCTACACACCCTGAATCACTTTATGTTCGTGATAGCATGTGGAAGCCAGTTGACCAGGCAGAAATGCTGATATTTTGGGGCCTTCTTTTGAATATGGGCCTTGTAAAAAAGCCAACAATCAGATCATACTGGTCAACAGATGTATTGTACGACACCCCTATGTATCGGGACGTGATGCCGCGCAAACGCTTCGAGGCTATAATGCGCTTCATTCATTACAGTGACAACTCATTATGTCCCCCAGCAAGTGACCCCAGCTATGATCGGCTATTTAAAATTAGGCCTCTCATGAAGCATTTTAATTTAAAATTTGCAGAGGTATATATGCCTGAAAAAAATTTGGCAATTGAATCCCTGGTGTTGTTCAAGGGGAGATTAAAATTCAGACAATTTCTCCCAAGCAAGAGAGCCAAATATGGCATGAAAGTTTATAAAGTCTGTGAAAGCAACAGTGGCTTTACCCACCATTTTCGGGTATACGAGGGAAAAGATTCAAAAATTAATCCTCCTGAATGTCCCCCCAACCTTAATGTTAGCGGCCGAATAGTTTGGGACCTAATTCACCCACTGTTGGACAAGGGGTATCAATTTTTATACAAGTGTGCCCCTGTTTAGAGCCCTTTTCCAAAAAAATACTGTGGCTTGTGGCACCATCAGGAGGACGCAAAAAGGCCTTCCAAAGGCACTGGTCAATTTTAAATTAAAAGCCGGGGAATGCAAAGCTCTTTGCAATGATCATTTATTGCTGGTAAAATACAGAGATAAAAAGGATGTGCATGTGCTAGCCACCATTCATGCTAATGAGAGCAGCCCTGTTCCTGTCCGTGGTAGAAATGCCACCACTTCAAAACCTCTCTGCATACAACAATATAATAAGAACATGGGAGGGGTAGACCTTGCGGATCAAATGCTGCAACCCTACAGCGCAGTTAGGAAGTCCAAGGTCTGGTACAAGAAACTGGCTATTAATCTGGTGCAAATGGCCCTGTACAATTCATTCATCATTTACAAAAAGACCGGCCACCAGGGATCTTACCTGGACTACCAGGAAAAAGTAATAAAAAATGTAATTTTTGGAGACCTGGGTAGCGAAGCAAGGGCTACAACATCAAGTGATGCCAGCAGGATAGTTGCAGGACAGCACTTCCCATCCCAAGTCCCACCAACTGCAAAAAAGGCCCGTCCTCAAAAAAGATGCCGTGTCTGCTATAAAAATGGGATTAGGAAGGACACTGGTTATCAGTGCATGACATGCCATGACCAACCAGAGCTATGCATTCATGAATGTTTCCGCAAATACGATACCTCACTAGAATATTAATTTTTTTCATTTAGTCATTCAGAAATGTCCACATATTTATGCCGTGTCCCCACTTCACATTTATTGGCCACTTCAAAATTAAAATTCTCATTATACCTCTAGATGAATATTATGCGGATTGTAAAAATTGGGTTCCATTTCCTTACTCAAAACTCACAAAAGTAACTAGGTTGGATATATAAGGTTTCCACACTGATGTGACTTCTGAAGGGATTCTATAATTCACTTGCTCAATTCCTCTTCCAGGAAGATGGGACCTGTAATTCATTGCAGCCTGAATTGTGGCCAGAAAAGCTAAAATGCGCTCCTTCCATTGTAGGCCCTGCCAATTGTCCAAAAAGCAGATAATGGCCATGTTGAGTGCATTTTTCATCATGGAAGACACTAAAATATTAAATCTGGGAACCATTTTGGTCATTCTCTTTATTTTGAGCCAAAATAAACTGTCCCAAATGTGAGATATCGCTGAAAATAATGAAAATTTTTAATTTTCATATTTGCTTTGCATTAATTCTGAAAAAAATGGTAAGGTCTAAATACATGATAATCCCATATATATGGACCAAAATGGCCATGTTGAGTGCATTTTTCATCATGGAAGACACTAAAATATTAAATCTGGGAACCATTTTGGTCATTCTCTTTATTTTGAGCCAAAAAAAACTGTCCCAAATGTGAGATATCGCTGAAAATAATGAAAATTTTTAATTTTCATATTTGCTTTGCATTAATTCTGAAAAAAATGGTAAGGTCTAAATACATGATAATCCCATATATATGGACCAAAAAGGGTGCAGTATCCAAAACGGGATCACTTCTGGGGGATTTCTGTGATTTTCATTGCCAAATTTCTCTTCTAATGGTGGATATGGTCTAGAATTGGTTGCAGTCTGAATTGTGGCCAGAAAAGCTAAAATGCGCTCCTTCCATTGTAGGCCCTGCCAATTGTCCAAAAAACAGATAATGGCCATGTTGAGTGCATTTTTCATCATGGAAGACACTAAAATATTAAATCTGGGAACCATTTTGGTCATTCTCTGTATTTTGTGCCAAAAAAAACTGTCCCAAATGTGAGATATCGCTGAAAATAATGAAAATTTTTAATTTTCATATTTGCTTTGCATTAATTCTGAAAAAAATGGTAAGGTCTAAATACATGATAATCCCATATATATGGACCAAAAAGGGTGCAGTATCCAAAACAGGATCACTTCTGGGGGATTTCTGTGATCTTCATTGCCAAATTTCTCTTCAAATGGTGGATATGGTCTAGAATTGGTTGCAGTCTGAATTGTGGCCAGAAAAGCTAAAATGCGCTCCTTCCATTGTAGGCCCTGCCGATTGTCCAAAAAACATATAATGGCCATGTTGAGTGCATTTCTCATCATGGAAGACACTAAAATATTAAATCTGAGAACCATTTTGGTCATTCTCTGTATTTTGTGCCAAAAAAAACTGTCCCAAATGTGAGATATCGCTGAAAATAATGAAAATTTTTAATTTTCATATTTGCTTTGCATTAATTCTGAAAAAAATGGTAAGGTCTAAATACATGATAATCCCATATATATGGACCAAAAAGGGTGCAGTATCCAAAATGGGATCACTTCTGGGGGATTTCTGTGATCTTCATTGCCAAATTTCTCTTCTAATGGGGGATAGGGTCTAGAATTGGTTGCAGCCTGAATTGTTGCCAGAAAAGCTCAAATGCGCTCCTTCCATTGTAGGCCCCGCCAATTGTCCAAAAAGCAGATGATGGCCATGTTGAGTGCATTTTTCGGCACAGAAGGAACAGTGAAATACAATTTGAAGACCATTTTCTCAGTTTCCTTTACTCCATGTGACATATTGTGATTAATTATAGGAGAAAATTGCATTTTTAACCAAAAATTGCCAATTTTTGCAAGTTTTAAAAAGTAAGAATAAATCATATGAATTTAATTTTATCACTAAATGATAAATCAACACGTTACAAAAAAAGACCCCACCAGAATGACTTGGATATGTTACAATGTTGCAGAGTTATTCCATAAAGTATCCACATACTCCAGATTTTCAAAATCTTGCAAGGTCCTTAAGGTGCAATCACCATGGGTCCTTAAGGGGTTAAAGCAAAAGCTAAAGAAAGGAGGAAATGTGAATGCAAATTAATTAATAAATGTAATGCGTGTATATGAACACAGTTATTCCCATGTGCTGTCTTAGATCATGACGAGAATAGACATTGTACAGCACCAACATGGGGAGAGAAAAAGAACTGGACCGCACATCCACACATCACACAATGATCTACTGCCGCTAGGCTACATTATATAACAAACTCAAAGTTCTTAGTTACATTTTGATCAAATTGTATAAGCCCACCAACCACTTCACGGTGACCTCTTTATGGTGGGTCCCTACACTATTATGTGAGGCATCACATGGCGTCCACCACCGCTGCAGCACAGCGCCAGCAGGGACCCCCAGCACCCATACTGGCAGGCATAGCCATTGTACAGCTCTTTGAATGACAGCTGGAGCTGGACTCTTCAAGACTTCCCCCTCACTAAAGACTATCTTTATAATTAGTTGCACATTATAGATTTATAATCAGCTTTATGTAAAGGACATATATGACATCATGTGTTCTCTTATCTCGTCAGTCACATGTGTATGTAGATTGTGAGGGGCAGTCCCAGGATTTTACTATAAATAATAAAGTAATAAATAATAAAAATAATTAAAATTTGACTGCTCTGGGGGTGAAGGAACGAGATGGAGCACTAAGCAACACGTGTCACCTGTGTCTCTGTCTCTACCCCCACCTAGGGTAAAAGGATGACTCTGTTCTCTCTGCATGTTTGTCTGTCTCAGTCCCACAGATAACTACTGTTAGCCATTGCAGCGACAACCATAATTAAGCATTGTAAACATGCTGGTGCATATCACCTCTGGCAATACCAGCTCTTTTTTTTAGCATTTTGTGCTATTGTTTTTATGAAAAAAAAGCATTTAAAAATTATGGAAATGAGCCTCAAGGGTTTTGGGCTTAATTAACATCTATGGAGCCCAGAGCTCCTCAGGGGCATTTGCATAATGTATAAAGCCTTTTAATGAACATACACTTTATATGTTTTTCCTTACTCCACCTCCCTTTTAACCCTATATATATAACTTATCCCAAGTTCACTATTTGGGAGGATATAAAGCTGAAAAGGTGGTGTGGACAGGCTTGGTGATGGGACGGTGGTGCTGCTGGTGGTAGTGGTGGAGTCACATTCTCCCTTTGCATAGAGACAGATGGCTTTGTTACTCGTGAGAGGCTGAGACAATCAAAGCAGCAGAGGGAGCCTATGGTGTTTTCAGGCTTTTTTGGTGTCTCAACCAGTGCAGATAATGTTGGTGCCCGGTCATACACAAAGTGCTTGGATTGTTGATACTTTAACTGCACTGGTGGGACAGTGTGCAAATTGCTTGTGTTCTGCACTGTGGGAGAAAAATATGTCAGGCACAGAAGTTGGGGATTACATTATCATTGTAGATCTCTTGTGATGGTTTAGCACAAACCATGTGTATGATATATGTCTGAGCTGGAATTCCATGATGAGGCTTCATCATGGAATTCCAGCTCAGACATACATCATTCATTTTTTTATTGTTTTTACCTTTATTATTTACTTTTTTCCACATCAAGGGATACAAATGAACATACAATATAACATCATAATATATCATACAAATACATACAAAATATACAATCACAGATCAATACCAGATTAAATACACACTGAACCATCAGGTTCCTACCTTCTACCTAATAAAATAATCTGCATCCCTACCCCTTATTGTCCCCTTCAATACTTATCGCCTTATACCACCTACCCAACCCACCCCTGCCCCAACTAACCCTATGAACAAGCAAACAACAAAAACAAACAAACAAAAAAAAAAACCCAGCATCCCCCGCCCATCTCTCCCTCCCCCCACATATACCACTAGATCTCCTCCAACATTAATTTCTCCTCCTGACAAAAATAGATGGATGTCCAAAATCGCCATTTTGCCCTAAATTTTTTTTACCCCTCCCTCCTTTCCTTCATCTTTGCAGAGCCTTCAGCCTGAATACTATAATTAACCATTCTTATCCAAGACATAACTGACGGTGGATTATTTGACATCCAAAGTTTAACTATAGAGAACCTAGCAATAAATAATTATTTTCTTAATCTATACTTCCACTCTTGAGCAATCTCATTTTCTATTTTCTATTACTCCCAAAATACAGCTTTTCAGATCAAATACATTCTCTATATCAATAAACGTTCTCATTTCTTCTTCATTCCCCTCAGGAAAGCTCTTATCTTGCAGCAATACCAGAGTAGGGGAATATCATCCACCCCCTCCAAACCACATTTTTTTACATTTATGCTTCCGGGAGGAAAATTATGAAAGTTTATTGGGGGTGTAATATGCTCTATACAACAAGAAGAGTTGTGCAAGTCTGTGTGCTGGATTTTTTAAAAAGCCTATCTATATCCCTAATTGCATTAACCCACAGCTGATCATCCAAAACAGCTATCTCCTCCATCCACCAACTCGCAATTCTTTCTTCATTGGATACTTCCTCTCCTTCAAACCAGCATTTTAAAAATAACTTGCTCTTAAACTTAACACCCAAAGATGATCTCATCAACTCTAAGAGAGGATATAAATTATCATTTATCTCGTTAGATATATTCATTGCATGCCACCAATGAGACAACTGTATATAGGAGAAGTGCTCTTTTCTGATATCCCAAATTCTGCTTTTATCTCTTGGAAAGATTTAAGTTTCCTTTCTGATAATAATTGATGAATATATTTAATATCCTTCTCCAACCACAACTCGGACTTAATGTCTTGAACTTCCCAAATGTTATTGCCCCAAATTGGGGCGGACCTTATAATTCCCTTAAACTTTATTCTAGTTTTAATATCTTCCCATATCCAAGTCATAAATATCATTGTAGGCCAGTTCTTTCTTTTTTTTTTCAATTTTTTCAGATACCAGTCTCGAGAATATCCAGAATGTTATAATTATATCCCTCTATTCCCACAAGAATCACACTCCTCAAAAGGTTCCTTATCCCAAAGAACTACACTCACCGGCCACTTTATTAGGTACACCGTGTTAGTAACAGGTTGGACCCCCTTTTGCCTTCAGAACTGCCTCAATTCTTCGTGGCATAGATTCAACAAGGTGCTGGAAGCATTCCTCAGAGATTTTGGTCCATATTGACATGATGGCATCACACAGTTGCCGCAGATTTGTCGGCTGCACATCTATGATGCGAATCTCCCATTCCACCACATCCCAAAGATGCTCTATTGCAGTGATGGCAAACCTTTTAGACACTGAGTGCCCGAACTACAACCAAAACCCACGTATTTTTCGCAAAGTGCCAATACGACAATTTAAGCAGTAACTTATTACTACCTGCTCTTTCACAGGTTTAAATTGTTTAGGTACCCGAGGACACCAATACAGAAAGAAAGAGAAGAAGTTTGGATTATCATTGTAGCTTCCTTCTGGGGTTCTGGGCTGCCTGGGACTACAAGAGTCCTTGAGTCCTGTCTGGCAAACTCTACCCTGGGGTGATGGCAAGGGTGCCCATAGAGAGAGCTATGAGTGCCACCTCTGACACCCGTGCCATAGGTTCGCCATCACTGCTCTATTGGATTGAGATCTGGTGACTGTGGAGGCCATTTGAGTATGGTGAACTCATTGTCATGTTCAAGAAACCAGTCTGAGATGATTCCAGCTTTATGACATGGCACATTATCCTGCTGAAAGTAGCCATCAGATGTTGGGTACATTGTGGTCATAAAGGGATGGACATGGTCAGTAACAATACTCAGGTAGGCTGTGGCGTTGCAACGATGCTCAATTGGTACCAAGGGGCCCAAAGAGTGCCAAGAAAATATTCCCCACACCATGACACCACCACCACCAGCCTGAACCGTTGATACAAGGCAGGATGGATCCATGCTTTCATGTTGTTGACGCCAAATTCTGACCCTACCATCCGAATGTCGCAGCAGAAATCGAGACTCATCAGACCAGGCAACGTTTTTCCAATCTTCTACTGTCCAATTTCGATGAGCTTGTGCAAATTGTAGCCTCATTTTCCTGTTCTTAGCTGAAAGGAGTCGCACCCAGTGTGGTCTTCTGCTGCTGTAGCCCATCTGCTTCAAAGTTCGACGTACTGTGAGTTCAGAGATGCTCTTCTGCCTACCTTGGTTGTAACGGGTGGTGATTTGAGTCACTGTTGCCTTTCTCTTCAGCTCGAACCAGTCTGCCCATTCTCCTCTGACCTCTGGCATCAACAAGGCATTTCTGCCCACAGAACTGCAGCTCACTGGATGTTTTTTCTTTTTCGGACCATTCTCTGTAAACCCTAGAGATGGTTGTCGTGAAAATCCCAGTAGATCAGCAGTTTCTGAAATACTCAGACCAGCCCTTCTGGTACCAACAACCATGCCATGTTCAAAGGCACTCAAATCACCTTTCTTCCCCATACTGATGCTCGGTTTGAACTGCAGGAGATTGTCTTGACCATGTCTACATGCCTAAATGCACTGAGTTGCCGCCATGTGATTGGCTGATTAGAAATTAAGTGTTAACAAGCAGTTGGACAGGTGTACCTAATAAAGTGGCCGGTGAGTGTATATATTTGACCTGAGCTTCAATAAAATTAAGATCGGATATCTGGCAATTTAAACCCACCCTTTTCATAGGGCAATTTTAATATCTCCTGCTTAAGTCTTGGATATTTTCCTCTCCATGCAACTTCTGCAAAAAGGCTCTCTACCAACTTAAAATTTTTTTGTGGTATATAAACTGGGGAGGCGGATAGACCATATAAAACTTTTGCCGCTAATAGTATCTTCATGTAGGCTATTCTTCCCATCATATTTAGGGGTAGCTTTTTCCATATTTTCAGTTTTTTCCTCAAACAAGATATTTATCCCTAAATATTTTACACTCTCTCCTTCCAATATCTTAATTTTACCAGGGGAATAACCATGCATTTTATGTAATGGAAGGCAAACTGATTTATGGCAATTTACACTTAATCCTGAAAACTGATCATATTCCTCGAATATCCCCAAAACCCTTTCAATTGAAGTCATGTGAATAAGCCCCTCTGCGGCTATTGTCAGCACGCCACTTCGCATAGAGTCGTAGTGATTGCGCAACACATGCGCTGCTGCTGGGCGATTCTTACATGTCCCTGACTGAAAGGGGCATGGAGGGGGTGTGTTGGCTGGCTCTCTCATGAATACAGCTGACTGCTAGGGGACCTCTACGATGATCCAACCTCTTATTTGATAAGAGGTCTGATCTTTTAAAACTTAGTATGCACACACAAATTTTAATAAAAATTCAATAAATATAAAGGGGCTGGTGACAGGATTAGGGGGAACTAATTTGGTGGGGGTATTTTTCGGGGGTGAAAGGCCCTCTTTAAGTAATTATTTATATAATTCTGTGAATATAGAGGAGTATAACTTCTCATATAACTCTCTAATAATTCCAAGAATCTCCACTGGGACCCCTGTCACCCCCCCCCCCCTCCTGGTTTATCCAAAAACTTTATTTTAGCTTTTTCTCTACTTTCTCTTATTAAATTTGCTAACATCTTTCCCGATGTATTGGCCTCTAAATAGTGTTTCTTAACAGACATGGCTATTTTTCTATCCACGAGTGAATTAGTCAAATCAATATAAACTTTTTTAGGGTCTTCCCATATCTTCCTATTATTTTCTGAAGGGTGTTTAGTCAAAACCTCCTCTAACTCTTTAACCTTCCAACCCATATCTTCTATTCCCTTATCTACATTTCTTTTATATCTAGCTATCAGAACGTCAAGAAGGAGAGCAGGTCCCTCTTAAAGAGACTGTCATTAAGGAAGGGAAAGAGTAAGTACAGCCAGTATCTCAAGTTACGGAAAGAATTGGAGTCACTGTATTCGGCAGGTGGGAATGACAAACAAAAGATTGACTGACTGAAGTCTGAAATAAAGCAGTATCAGTAGAGCCACTACACATCCCTGGTAATTGAATGAGATTACGGGAAACTAGGCCAAGTAATCGATTACAGGTCTCACTGACTCCCAGGGAGTTTAACAGGAATCTCAAGAGGGTATCCTGGGGGTGGTGAGATCACAATATACAGAATTATTTCAGAAAAAGGTTTTGTATAAAGAAAAAATGGCTCAATTCTTGGAGGCAACTCCAGGACCTGACACTAGAGATTTTAATTTTTCTCCTTTGACAGCAGGAATAACAGAGATGAAGGTTAAAGAGGCCATTGATAAGTTATGTCTGAAGAAGGCACCAAGTCCTGACAGGATAACATTAAATTTTATAAGAAATTTAGAGACCTTTTAGCCACGATCCTTGTGGATGTGTTTACTAATTGTCTAGAAAATCAACTGATGCCACCATCCATGAGAGTGTCCTCCTTAATTCTGCTGTCTAAGGGTAAGGAGCCTAGTGACATCAAGAACTGGAGGCCAATTGCCCTCATGAATGTCGACAGGAGGATTTTGGCAAAAATTCTGTCTTCTATGTTAGTCTGTTTGTCCCTGTCACTGTTGGCTGGCTACCAGTATGGCGAAGAAAAAGGGCGGAACATCCATGGAGCAGTCATCTCGAGAAGAGAGATGTTTGATAGATGTAAAGCTCTGAGGTGTGGGAGATATGTTGTAGGTCTGGACCAGGCTAATCCCTTTGATAGGGTTGATCACGTTTATCTATGGGCCACTTTGTCAAAGTATTCAGCAAAGTAACAGTATTCCGGGACAATTTAAAGATTGGCTGAGAACATTGTATAGAGAGGCGAAGAGCTTTCCTCTGATTAATGGTTGGCATGGTGACACTTTTGAACTAGAAGCAGCGGCGAGACCGGGCTGCACCCAGAGTCCACTTCTGTATGTGTTTGCCATAAACTTGTTTGTGCAATAACTGCATGGATGATGTTACTGTGGTGATATCTGAGCCTCATGTGGTGGAGATGTTATCTGAAGCCATCAGAATTTACTCAGAGCCCTCCGGGTCTCTGGTCAACCTTGATAAGAGTTAAGCTCTTTGGACGTTAAGTTATTATCCATATTGAGATTCTTGGGGAAAGATTTGGGAGGGAGGATAATGCCAAGCTAAATTTGGAAGAGAAATTGGAAACCAGAAAAGTAAAGGTTGAGTGATGGAAGAACTGGAGGCTAACCTATAGCGAAAGGGTTACTCTGCTGAATACTTGCCTGGTCCATGTCTTCTTGTACGTCTCTGTTGTCTTTCCTTTGGCAAAATCTTTCTCTGCTAGGCTTTTTAGCCTGTTCTTCCAACTTTAATGGTGGAACAGGTCGAACCCAGTTAAAAGAAGGATAACCTACCTGCAGAGGAAAGAGGGTGGACTGGACACATTAAATCCAAAGCTTTTCTTTGACTCCATGTTTCTGAAAGTCAATTTTGGTTGCCTGGACTCAAATAATAGTCTACTGTGGGTAATTTGTGTCAGGGACTGGATATTGCCTTTTGCAGAGTTTTGGGTGCGAGGCGACTACCTCAAGAGGGGTCGATGGACTCCTGGCTACCTCCCCCAGTATCTAGGGTATGGTCTCAGTTGCATGAAAAAGTGGAGAATAGATAAGAAATATCTGGAAAGTAAGACCAGGAAGGAACTCTATACAAGTGTCTGTAGGACCTTCTATACATTATATCCGACTCTGAGGAACTACACGACGACCACCCTGTAGGAAAGTGTACAGCTTTACAAAAATCTGAGACTCCCAGCAAAATTCTTTGACATCATTTGGCTTTCTCTGAGCTGGAAGCTTTTTGTTAGGGGAAATCTGAAGATCTTGAGTGTCGCAGATTTTATGTGCCCCTTGGGATGTCAGCAGGAGGAAACGATACAGCACTTCATTCAGGACCAGAGTGTCCGCTCATAGCAAGTCCTTCCAGCCAATGACTGCTGTCACAAAAATTCAGTCAGAGCTGAGGTGGATCTGATCTTTAGAGTTCAGGAAAAAAAAGTGAAAATTTTAAGTTATAGAGGAACATATATCTACAGTGATAGATTATGTATCATGAATTTCATTTTTATTTTTGGCAGTGATGGACTTTCTTTGTTGAATATATTATAATTTTATTATTTGCTAAAATGTATGATTTCTGTTAAATAATTGTTTGTTCATTCTGATCAGAATGTATTGTATATTTTTGTTTGTTTTCACTAATAAAAATTGCCCTTATGTACAAGAATTTAACTACTAATAACTATAATATTGCCCCCTATGCACAAGAGTATAACTACTATAATACTGCCCCCTAGGTAAAAAAAAGTAACTACGGTAATAATACCTCCTTTGTACAAGAATTTAACTACTATAATACAGTCATGGCCATAAGTTTTGAGAATGATACAAATGTTAATTTTTACAAAGTCTACTGCATCAGGTTTTATAATGTTAATTTGCATATACTCCAGAATGTTATAAAGAGTGATCAGCTTAACAGCAATTAATTGCAAAGTCAATATTTGCCTAGAAAATGAACTTTTCCTGCAAAACACATTTCAACTTCTTTGAAGGCCTGCCTTAAAAGGAGCAGCTAACATCGTTTCAGTGATTGCTCCATTAACACAGGTGTGGGTGTTGATGAGGACAGGGCTGGAGATCAATCTGTCATGATTAAGTAAGAAACACACCCCTCGACACTTTAAAATGAGGCTGGTGCTTGGCATCATTATTTCTCTTCTGTTAACCATGGTTATCTTTAAAGAAACACATGCAGTCATCATTGCACTGCACAAAACTGGCCTAACAGGGAAGAGTATCGCAGCTAGAAAGATTGCACCTCAGTCAACAATCTATCGCATCATCAAAGAATTCAATGAGAGAGGTTCAATTTTGCCAAAAATGCTCCAGGGCATCCAAGACGGACCAGCAAGTGCCAGGACCGTCTCTTAAAAGTGTTTCAGCTTCGGGATCGGGCTACCAGCAGTGCAGAGCTTGCTCAGGAATGGCAGCAGGCAGGTATGAGTGCATCTGTGCACTCTTGAAGCAAGGCCTGGTGTCAAGGAGGGCAGCAAAAAGGCCAATTCTGCAAAAGGTACAGGGAGTGGGCTACTGAGGACTGGGGTTAAGTCATTTTCTCTGATGAATCCCCTTTCTTAATGTTTGGAACATCTGGAAAACGGCTTGTTTGGAGTAGACAAGGTGAGCGATGCCACCAGTCTTGTCTCATGCCAACTGTAAAGCACCTGCAACCATTCATGTGTGGGGTTGCTTCTCAGCTAAGGGAATTGGCTCTCACAGTCTTGCCTAAAAACACATCCATGAATAAAGAATGGTACCAGAATGTCCTCCAAGAGCAACTTCTCCCAACTGTCCAAGAGCAGTTTGGTGATCAACAATGCCTTTTCCAGCATGATGGAGCACCTTGCCATAAAGCAAAGGTGATAACTAAATGGCTCAGGGAACAAAACATAGAGATTTTGGGTCCTTGGCCTGGAAACTCCCCAGATTTTAATCCCATTGAGAACTTCTGTTCAATCATCAAGAGATAATTTTTGGACAAACAAAAATTTTTACAAAATGCAAGCATTGATAGTGCAAGAATGGACTGCTATCAGTCAGAATTTGATCCAGAAGTTGATTGAAAGCATGCCAGGAAGAATTGTAGAGGTCCTGAAGAAGAAGGGTCAACACTGCAAATATTGACTTGCTGCATTAACTCATTCTAACGTTCAATAAAAGCTTTTGTTACTGATACTATGATTGCACTTGTATTTCTGTATGTGATAAAAACATCTGACAAACACACATAAAAACCAGAGGGCAACAGATCATGTGAAAATATAATATTTGTGTCATTCTCAAAACTTATGGCCATGACAGTACAGCCTCCTATGTACAAGAATATAACTACTATAATACTGCCTCCTATGTACAATACTATAACTACTATAATACTACTCCCTATGTACTAGAATACACTCACTGGCCACTTTATTAGGTACACCATGCTAGTAACAGGTTGGACCCCCTTTTGCCTTCAGAACTGCCTCAATTCTTCGTGGCATAGATTCAACAAGGTGCTGGAAGCATTCCTCAGAGATTTTGGTCCATATTGACATGATGGCATCAGACAGTTGCCGCAGATTTTTCGGCTGCACATCCATGATGCGAATCTCCCGTTCCACCACATCCCAAAGATGCTCTATTGGATTGGGATCTGGTGACTGTGGAGGCCATTTGAGTACAGTGAACTCATTGTCATGTTCAAGAAACCAGTCTGAGATGATTCCAGCTTTATGACATGGCGCATTATCCTGCTGAAAGTAGCCATCAGATGTTGGGTACATTGTGGTAATAAAGGGATGGACATGGTCAGCAAGAATACTCAGGTAGGCTGTGGCATTGCAACGATGCTCAATTGGTACCAATGGGCCCAAAGAGTGCCAAGAAAATAATCCCCACACCATGACACCACCACCACCAGCCTGAACCGTTGATACAAGGCAGGATGGATCCATGCTTTCATGTTGTTGACGCCAAATTCTTACCCTACCATCCGAATGTCGCAGCAGAAATCGAGACTCATCAGACCAGGCAACGTTTTTCCAATCTTCTAATGTCCAATTTCCCCTAGGTACAGGAATATAACTAGTATGCCATATAACACCGCCAGCCACTCCCCCCCCCCCAGTATACAGCCAGGCCCCCCTGTATATAGACAGCAAGCCCCAATGGAGCACAAGCCGCACCTCAGGATCGGAGTGACATGAAGAGCTGGTGAGGGGAAAAATTATTCTCTCAGAGTATTGTTTCATTAACTTTATTAAGCCCTGCCGGTGATAATGTATTACGTTTAAAGATCCAATACACTTTGCGTGTCCAAAAGGAACTTCTAGACAGACTCGCTACCACTCTTAGACAGATGATTGTATCCCAGCAGCAGGCGCCCGTGACTCCTCCTCCTGTTGCTCCAGTCACCCTTCCAGGTTTTCTGGCAGTCGAGTCTGGACCTAAATTTCTTATGCCTAACAAATTAGACGGCAATCCCAATTTGGTCAGAAGCTTTGTTTCCCAGTGCTCACTGCACATTGAACTAATGTCATCCCAGTTTGCTACCGAATGCTCTAAGGTGGCGTTCGTCTTTTGTTTGTTCTCCGGAGAAGCCCTGGCCTGGGCTACTCCTTTGTGTGATAGTGGTGACCCGGTCATGGCTACCCTTACCACGTTTCTGGCAGAAATCCAGTCCAGTGTTTGAGCATCCCTCATGTCTGGCTTCTATGCCTGCCCTGCTTGTCTCCGGTGTGTCAGGAGTCGCTCAAGTTTCCAGTGTGGCAAGACCCACTCCAGAGACTCCGGCTGCCGCAGAAGCCGCTCCAGAGTCTCCGGCTTTCCCAGAAGCCGCTCCAGAGTCTCTGGCTTTTGCAGAAGCCGCTCCAGAGTCTCCGGCTTTTGCAGAAGCCACTCCAGAGTCTCAGGCTTTCGCAGAAGCTGCTTCCCAAGAGACGCTCCAGCCTGCGCTTCCCAAGAGACGCTCCAGCCTGCGCTTCCCAAGAGTCGCTCCAGCCTGCGGCTTCCCAAGAGTCGCTCCAGCCTGCGGCTTCCCAAGAGTCGCTCCAGCCTGCGGCTTCCCAAGAGTCACTCCAGCCTGCGGCTTCCCAAGAGTCACTCCAGCCTGCGGCTTCCCAAGAGTCGCTCCAGCCTGCAGCTTCCCAAAAGTCACTCCAGTTTGCGGCTTCCCAAGAGTCGCTCCATCCTCCGCATCTTTCCAGTGCTGCCCCAACTTCCCAAGGGCCAATCCAGCCTCCACAGCTTCCCAGTGCTGGCCCGGCCTCCCAAGGGCCAACCCAGCCTCCGCAGCTTCCCAGTGCTGCCCCGGCTTCCCAAGGGCCAACCCAGCCTCCGCAGCTCCCCAGTGCTGCTTTGGCTTTCCAAGAGCTACTTCGGTCTCCAGACGTACTGCTTACAGAGGAGTTTAAGCAAGTTATCAGAGTCCGTCTGTTGGCCAAAGGACGCTCCAGACGTCTATAGGATAGCCTCAGCTTGATCCCTGCCAGGTCCAAGAGCCTCATTGGGGTTTGTCCTGTCTTCACTGTTCCTGCTCTCTTCAGTTTTCCCGTCACCGAGGAGAATTGGAGGAGGCAAAGAAAGTAGAAGAGGGGGCTGAAGAAGAAGATAAGAGGGGCCTTAAAGGGGGGGTAACTGTCACGGGTGCCCCCGTGATCCATGTCGCAGATCACAGGTATACCCGTGCTCCGCTATGTGGCATTTCCCCCCGGCCTGTACTTACCCCTCCAGACTGTGCTTCCATCCAGGCCATACGCCTCCTCCGGCTAAGCTGCGCGCTGCCACTGCTAGGGCACGCGCACACCAGAGGGCCAGCATCCTCCTAATTGACGATGGCTAATCCGGTGTGCCCTTATAATCCGGGACCTCCCTTCACTCTCCGACGGATCTTCAAGTCATTTCCCTGAAGTGTAAGCCCTTCTATGTTTTCTAGTGTTCCAGCGTTTCCAGGATTCCTCTGTGTGTCTGTACTCCTGTGTTCCTCAGCGATCCTATATTCCTGTGGTGTTCCTGTGTTCCTGTTCTAAATATTGTGCATTAAAACACCCAAAATTGAAATTCCAGATATTAGTAATGCCGATAGATCATATACCAGAAACCACAGCTAATCAATGCTACTTTGCAGACGCGAAGTGTATTAGATCTTTAAATGTAACACATTATCACCGACAGGGCTTATTGAGGCCAATGAAACAATACTCTTAGAGAATTCTTTTTCCCCTCACCAGCTTACTCCAATCCTGAGATGCGGCTTGTGCTCCATCCCGGTCCCTCTTTTGCTCTTATCGGCTTCCGTAGTGGTAGTTTTTATCCGATCCCAACCAGCCTCCGAACCTGTAGTTTTAGATAGTTCCATTCAGCGCACAGAACTGGAGAGCTGAACTGTTCATCAATACGATACTTCATTGGTACTACTTCACCATATATTATCATCACCACACAAAATAATACATTTATCTGTTATATTGTTATACTTGATATTATGTATATGACGCTATCCATTTTGTTTTACTGGTGTTAGGTTACAGGCCCAGCTGACCGGAAACGTTCATGCCACCTGTGACCCCATGTGGCCTATACTTACCTTTTAAATACCATTGTGTTTTAATATTGAGATACAAACCAGATGATACAGCCAGCCCTCCCCAGTATACAGCCAGCCAGTCCCCCTGTCTACAGCCAGCGCACCCTAGGGTATATTGCCAGCCAGCCCCCTCTGTATATAGCCAAGCAGCCCCCCCCAGTATACAACCAGTCCCCTCTATATATACCCAAGCAGCCAGTATACAGCCAGTCCCACTAGTATATAAAGAGACAGCCCCCCCAGTATTTAGCTGGCCAGCCCTAGAGTATACAGCCATCCTGCCCACCCAGTATACAGCCAGCCATTCCCCCATATATAGCCAGTCCCCCCAGTATTTATCCAGCCTCTCCCCAGTATACAGGCAGCCTGCCCCCAGTATATAGCCCGCCAGCCCCCCTGTATACAGCCAGCCTGCCCTCCCAGTATACAGCCAGCCTGCCCCCAGTATACAGCCAGCTATCCAGCCTGCCCCCAGTATACAGCCAGCCAGCCTGCCTCCCAGTATACAGCCAACCAGCCTGCTCCCCTGCATACAGCCAGCCAACCTGCCCCCCTCAGTATACTGTCAGTCTTCCCCCTCAGTATAAAACCAGCCAGCCCCTCCTCAGTATACAGCCAGCCAGCCCCTCCCAAGTATACAGCCAGCCAGCCTGCCCCCCAAGTATACAGCCAGTCTGCCCCCTCAGTATAAAGCCAGCCAGCCCCCCCCAGTATACAGCCAGCCAGCCTGCCCCCCCCAGTATACAGCCAGCCTGCCTACCCCAGTATACAGCCACCCAGCCTGCTCCCCTCAGTATACAGCCAACCAGCCCCAGTATAAAGCTAGGCTCCTCCAGTATACAGCCAGTCCCCCCCAATATTCAGCCAGCCAGCCCCTCCCCAGTATATAGCCAGCCCCGGCCAGTATACAGCCAGCCTGCCTCCCCTCAGTATACAGCCTGCCTGCCCCCCCCCCAGTATAAAACCAGTCCCCTCTAGTATACAGCTAGCCCCCAGTATACAGCCAGACCCCCCCCCCTCAGTGTACAGCCAGCCGCCCCTTCCCAGCACATTAAAATAATAAAATGATGAACTCTTTTTGAACCTTGCTGATGCTTCCCTGCATCTCTGTTATCTGATGAAGTTAGTCTTGCTGACAGTGACAGCTCCGTGCACACCAGCGGCTCACAAACTATGACTCGGCCGATTGCGATGTTATAGTCTGTGCGCCCGCCGGTGCGTATGGAGCTGTTACTGCCGGCCAGACTGACTACATCAGATAGCGGAGCTGCGGGGGAGCCTCAAAAAGGTGAGTACATTGTTTTTTTATTTTTAGACCAGCCCCAGTCTGCCCCTGCACCCCACCCAACAGCTATCGCCGGCGCAACCTCCACCCACGCCACCCACCAGCTATCGTCGCACCCCCCACCTGCCCTACCCACCGCCTATCGCCGTCCCCTGCCACTCGCCCAACTCACCAGCATACTGACTATAAGAGGGCCCAGGCCACTCTCTTCCATGGGCAGGTGGTGCGGCCATGAGCATCATGCCCCTGGCTCCTTTTAAATGTGCATTTTGGGCTCCCGATAAGGGCAATTAACTTAAATCCATTCAGTCCTTTGATCTTCTGGACCTTAACTGAAACGTGGATCCAGCATGATGACACTTCCTCCCCTACTGTGCTGTGCTATGATGGTTTGCAATTGGTATATGGTTTGCAATTCTCTCACTCCTCCAGACTACTACCCTCTCCAAGGTGCACTTTCCTGGACATTCCTCCTGTGCCATCTCTCACTTTCCCTCAGGCTTTACCGCCCACACACCCTTTGTGTGTCTGTAGTATAACATCCTTTTGACTCACCATACCATTTTGCTTCTTGGCTCCTGACTTTCTACCTTGTGATAGTCTAACAATCATCATTTGAGACTTTAACACCCCCATCTCCCCTTTGGCCTCTCAGTTCTTATTACTAACTTTATCTTCAGGACTCTCTGATACTTTAACTCACCAGGAGAGATACATTTTTAACTTGGTCTTTGCACAACTCTCTTCAGTCTCGGACTTCACTAATACTATCTTTCCACTTTCAGACAACAACTTTCTCTCATTTACTGTAAACAGTTTATCTCACATATCATTAGTACTCACCATCTCACAGAAATTGTACGATAGTCACATTATATTCTTAAAAGTGCCCTGGATGACGTGTCAAAAGTCAGTCTTTCAACACAGATGTCGGCAACATTGGCACATCCCCCAACCCATCTTCTCCAGCAGTGCTCCAGGAGTGCCAAACATCTGTGGAGAAAGTTGTGCACTTCTACAGACTTTCTCCACTTCAAATTAATGCCAAGAACCACCAACTCTGCCCTTCATTTTACCAAGCAGGTCTATTTTACTAATCTAATATGCCCTCACTCTCTTATAATCCCAAAAGACTCTTTGATAGTCTTCGCCACCTATTTTAAAAATAAAATTGACGGCATCTGACAGGAAATCATTTCCCAATTCACCAACTCCCTTAATCCCCTTCCCTCTGGTAACTCACCCTAATCACTCTCTTCTTTTGAGCCAGTCACAGAGGAAGAAGTGTCCAGGCTTCTTTCCTCTGCTCTCCCCATTACCTGCATCAGTGATCCCATCCACTCACATCTCATAGATTCCCTCTCACGACCAGTCCTTTCTCACCTGAATAAAATCTTCAACTTTGCTCTCTTCTGGTGTCATTCCCTCTTCTTTCAAGCATGCTGTTCTTAGCCCACTACTAAAGAAACATTCCTTGTACCTGTCCAATGCTACTGATTAGTCTCTGTTCTCCCTTTTATCTTGTGTAATGTCTGGTCTATTCTCAATTTACCCATTATCTCTCTTCTAGATTCCTCCTTGACCCCATAGAATCTTTAGTGTCTCCTTTTGTGGATCTCTCTCTTCTCCTCTTCCTCTCATTGTTTTCTTAGGGCTCAGTCCTGTGTCCTCTTCTCTTTTCCTTCTTCACTGCCTCCATTGGAAAAACCATTAGCAAATTTGGTTTCTAGTACCATCTTTATTCTGAGAACACATACATACTTCTGCATGTAGCCTTGCCATACTTCAGAACACCAGTGATTCTCAATCAGCTGTCTCAATCATCATGCTCTCTCTCTTCTTGAAACTTAAAGAGTAAACTAATTTGTCTTTCCACCATCTACTAACCGAGTCTATTCTGACCTCTCCATCTCTGTCTGTGGAATCACGATTATTCTGAGGCAGCAGAGATTGTGTTGGATTCTGACCTTTCCTTTGCACTGTATATTTAATTGGTTGCTTGCTCTTCCACATGGATCTTCTACAAATCTCTAGAATCTGCCCATTTCTCACAAGTGAAACGTCTATTATCCCATTCTCTCTCTGATTCACTCTCATCTAGACTACTGTAACTCTCTACTAATTGGTCTTCCACTTACTAAACTCTCTCTCTAATCTATTCTTAATGCAGCAGCCAGGCTTGCCTTTCAGACCAAATGATACACAGATGCCTCCACTCTCTGCCAGTAACTGCACTGGTTTCCCTTCACCTTCCAAATATAGTTTAAAATAATCACCCTCATCCACATAGCTTTGCATATTCCTGCACCTCTCTACCTCTTCTTTTTCATCCCAGTCTATCGCCCAACCAGTTCCCAAATCTCTTTTTACTAACCCATTCTGTGTACTCCTTCTGTCCATTATCCGGCAAAAACCAGATACCAATCTACAGGCTTCTCTGCAGTCTTATTGACCTGAGCCTTTGTATATGAGTTGAAGGCTGATGCCTGGTTCAGGCAGTAGCATCTTTATTGATTAAATTATTTTACTCTGTTCCTTTATAGAAAATTGCGGGACCAAGCCTGTATACCTCTTGAGTCACTCCCTTTAATCTCCTATTATTCCATATGACAGTTTGTCCTCTGCAATGTCTTATTTTATTTGTATATGTCCCCTATTAGTTGTAAAGTACTACGGAAGATAATGGCACCATACTGTATAAATAAAGGTTAATATTACTGTATGATGTAAATAGTAATAAGACTGTTACTACAACATAGTACTGTATTATGCAGAAATTATGAAGGCTGGAATTGTAACATATTACTGCATGATGCAAAAATTATGATGGTACTGTAATGTAGTACTAAGTACCAGTCCTAAGACTGGCAATGTAATGTGGCACTGTATGATACAAATATTGCTAATACTGTTATATAGTACTGTATAATAATAGTATTGGCAAAACCAGTACTGTAACATAGAAATCCAAGATGATTGTAGCAACGGACCACCACTCGTATAGTATTGTTTAACCCCTTAAGAATGCAGTTTTTTGTTTTTCATTTTTCGATATCCACCTTCAAAAATCCATAACTTTATAATTTTACAGTGTGAGTGCTGTGGGAGGGCTTATTTTCTGCATAACAAATTGGAACTCTCAGTGACATTATTTATTATTCCATTCCGTGTATGGGGCAGCTGGAAAAAAAAATCCAAATGTGGTGAAATCAGCAAAAAAACACATTTGTGTCATATTCTCGTGGGCCCAGTTTTGACGACTTTCGATGTGCGCTGCAAATAATACCTCTGCTTTATTCTTTGGTTTAGTACGATCACGATGATACCAAATTTAAATAGGTTTTATGAAGTGTTTATACAGTTTCAATTATGAAACTGATGTGTAAGAAAAAAAATTGTTTCACCATCTTCTGATGCTAACAACTTTTTGTACAGAGTTGTGTAAAATGTAATTTTTTGTGAAATGAGCTGAATTTTTCATTGCTACAATTTTAAGACTGTGCAACTTTTTTGATCACTTTTTATTACATAAAAACGGTGTTTCAGACATTTGGGTCCTAGTTTCCATTCACCACCAAAAATACCCATTTTTATATTTTGATACTTGGCGATAGATAACATATGTTTGTGATTTTTACTGTTTATTACGTTTTATATTAGTTCTAGGGAAAGGTGGGGATTTTATATTTTTATTTTTTTTAGAGTCTCTAGGGTACTTTAACCCTAGATGGTCTGATCATTCCTACCATATACTGCAATTCTACTGTATTGCAGTATAGGACAATTTTACACAATGGGGGTCATTTCTAAGGGCCCGATTCGCGTGTTACCCGAATATTTCCGATTTGCACCCATTGTACCTGAATTGCCCCGGGATTTTGGCGCACGCGATCGGATTGTGGCGCATCGGCGCCGGCATGCGCGCGACGGAAATCGGGGTCGTGGCCGAGCGAAAACCCAACGGATTCGAAAAAACCGGCGCATTTAAAAAAAAAATTGTGTCCCGAAAATTTCACTCACCTTCATCCAGGATAGGCCGGTGTATTTCGAGGCATTCCAGTGGACTTCAGCGCCGCAGCGCCACTTGGTGGACGGCGGAGAAACTACCATCATAAATCCCGTCCGGACCCGAATCCAGCGCAGAGAACGCGCCGCTGGATCGCGAATGGGCCTGGTAAGTAAATCTGCCCCAATATTCATTACAATGAGCCACTGGCTAATTGTACTGAAACTGCAGATGCCATGCATCCTCACGTCTGAGGAAGATACAAGGCTGTCATGGCAACTGATCGCTGTTTCCTGATAATGTCCCAGGAGCAATGATCGGAACAAAGATGGCTGTCTTTTAAATGCCGCCAGCAGAAACCACAGTGATGTGTGTGAGCCCATTAAAATATATTGACCAAGGGTCAGGATTGAGCTGTATCTTTTATATGGCAATTGATGCATGAAAAACGCATTGCACTTGCACTGCACTTGCAAGTGTCTCAGAGTACCATGCGTTTTTGATGCTTCTCCGTAGACTTGTATGGTGCGTTTTCAGCGCGCGTGACTCTCCACCCAAACTGAAACACAGCTACTTTCCACATTTCAGATCGTGCTTGACAAAGGTTGATTCAGACCGAAACGTCGCCAAGGTAAAAAAAAGTACCTTATTTTCACAAACCCGGTGGAGCTGTAATTATAAAATATATGATATGAAATAAATGAAAATTTAAAATTCAACACAGGATGTGTGCTACGTTTCTCTCTACTGTCTATTTGGGCTGAGTGCCCGACGTAAGCACCATCCGTATCTCACAAGGAGTGCGGTACCCCTGTTTCCTGGAATGCAAAAGTAGAGCATGTTGAGATTTAAACGCGCGTTAAAAATAATGTGCGTGTGTGCATGAAAAAAAATGCAAGTCTGAAAAGACCCATTGGTTACAATAGGTCAAAGTGCAATGCAAGTTCTGCGCATCAAAAGCACTTGCAGAAAACGCGCGTGAAAACGCAAGAGTGAAAGGGGCTTAAGTCTCTCTGATAGTTTGAACCTGCAGTAACATGAGTGTCTAATGTAAGGGTCCAGTAAAAGATTGAAAGATTTCATATTGCCAGAGTGGACTTTTTTGAAGTGTTTTGATGCACCAGACATAGTTGTGGACGTATTTGAAGAAGAACTGAATATATCTGTTAGATGTTCCAAAATACGCATTTTCAATTTACAGATAGTAAATGTAGCACATTACAATCGCAACATTTAATGAGATATATAATGTGATCTGACTCACAGTTTTTTTATATTGTAGATATGAGTATTTGATGCTGTGAAATCGGAGGGGACCTCTATGAACTTGCATAAGTTACATCTAAGACCACCACATTTGTGATTACCACTGCTATGTAACCAAGTGGATTTATTGTGTAACATGGGGAAATTTTTAGGTGATAGAATTGGACCTGTAGAATGGGCATTCCTGGAAACAAAGCTGCAACCATTTTAGAAAATGTTGGCTAATTGTCTTGATACAATAGCACGAGATGTTTTTTAATAATTTTCAAAATATCATAATATTGTCTGGTATACAGTGTACTAAATACAATTACTTTTGTGTTTTGTTTTCTATGACCTATGGTTTTGTGTGTCATTGATTTAGAGGTATGCGAGAACATGGCATCGGAAAAGCAAATTCTTTTTGCTCTCACAAATTCCTCTTTGTGGAGATTCTGTGCCACATGTGGGCGATGGTGAGATGTAGCATGAAGCAAATTGTTTCCTGCGGTGGGCTTTCTATAAAGGTTGGTTTAGACTGTGGCTTTATATGGATTGCCTATTAACCGTATATCTAAGAAGGGGATTTCAATAGTTGAAAATGTATAAATAAATTTTAAATTAAAGTCGTTGTTGTTTAGATATTGTACAAATTCAGATATGTAATGTACAGAACCAGTCCACATAATTAGACAATCGTCTATAAAACGACTGTAGTTGTACGCTGGGTGCAGGTAAGTGCGTGTCAAGCAACACTTCCAATAAGTAACAAGCCTATATAACATTTGTTTGCCTTGTGCATTGTATGAACTACGATTGAGGATCATTTAGATCTGAAACACGTCAGTTTTTTCTGAGTTTTTGTCATGGTATCTTATTTATGTTTTTAATGATCATGAAATAAAAGGATTTGGCTGAGTGCTGGGAAACGTCCTTTTTTTCTACACTACTAATGCTTGCCCACAGCGTGCAGTAGAAACAACTCACTCCTTCCCCTTCTGATAGCTGGTGATGTCACACAGTTCTCTGTAATGTAAAGGGACGGTGCGTCTGGGATGTGTTGCATGCTAGAAGCTGAGCCCCTGTGGGAGCTCATGAACCTAATTTGCATAATGTCTAAATATGTACTGTGAACTGACTAAATGCTTGTATGCGGTATTTAGGCAGGTATGTTTGGTTTAAATACTGTATTACGAAGTGGTAGATTTCCTTTAACAGGGTAGTCTATAGATGTCTTGCAAAAATCTAAAATAAAAGTAGAAACTATTAGCATATGCACATATCCCCAACAGTAAAATCTAACAATACAAATAAATGCTAGTTCTATTAACAATTGATAAAGATTGTGAAAATACATTTTCACAAGACTACATTTTATTTTATCTATACCTGTACTCATCTCTTATTTTTACCAAAAAAATGAGAATGATAAAAATAATGATCAAAAGTTGATGTTCTCATTTGCTTAAACTCTTAGCAAAGGAAAATAAAAATGACCTGACGAGTTGTCAGTGCCGATTGAGCTTCCAGATCAATGACATCTTCCTTTTCTGTAACTTGTTTCAGAGAAAGATTTAAGAAAATAAATTAACACATTGCTGTTAGGTGAGCTCTTCTCCAAGTGTACCCCTCCTCTTCTTCCATACGCCTTGACTTTATTATGCCACTTATGTGTTGCATCCACCCATACTGAAATAGCAAACCTCCATAGTTCCGCTTGCCGAAACTAGCTGCCAACTAGAATGTTCCTAGCGATGATTAATCTGATAAATAATAAATATATCAATCTACTCTATCAGACAAGGACAAATTCTCACCAGCGGGGAGGCACAAAGCATCTCTTATGGCTGCCTATAGTGATGAAATTAATTATTTAATGCTTAATTCTTGGGGAAATGAGAAAGCTCTGATTAATGTTGTCCAGTGTCATTTCTTGCTTGTTTGATATGTGTCACATAGTTTTTTCCCAGCAAAAGCTTAGAAGAAGCCAGAGGCTAGTTTAAACACTAAATTAAAATATATTTTTGGATGAGATTTGCCTTTACAAATAGACAACTTTGTGATTCAAATAATGTGGTGTGCTACAAAAGACATTGGGGCAGATTTACCTACCCGGTCCTTTCGCGATCTAGCGGCGGGTTCTCCGTCGAGGATTTGGGTCTTCCGGCGATTCACTAAGGTAGTGCTCCCGATGTCCACTAGGTGTCGCTGCTGCGCCGAAGTCCGTCGGAGTTCACTGGAGTTCACCGTCCGTTGCTGAGTGCAGGTAAGCGCGTGTCAAGCAACACTTTTTTTAATTAAATATTCCGCGGTTTTTCCAAATCTGTTGGGTTTTCCAATGGCCAGGCCCCCGAATTCCGTCGCGTGCATGCCGGCGCTGATGCGGCACAATCCGATTGCGTGCACCAAAAACCTGGGGCAATTCGGCCAAATCGGTAATTTTCGGGAAACCCGACGAAAAAAAGCGATTCAGGCCCTTAGTAAATGACCCCCCATATCATCATACATATCATCAGGGTACTTTTTCCTAGCTATTTTACTTTAAGCAGTTCTACATTTCCTTTGTATAATTATAATGCACCCACCTTGAGACTGAAGATCTGGCCACCCACTTTAAAGGGAAATTGATTGCATTCACCATTAAATGATTTCCCCTTCCGCTCACTCCACTAATTCCCTTCCCTCCAGTACCTTACCTTTTTTACTCTCTTCCTCTGAGCCATTCACAGAGGAAAAAGTGTCCAGGCTCCTTTCCTCTGCTCGCCCAACTACCTGTATCAGTGACCCCATCCCCTCATATTTTGCACAGTATCTCTTCTCACCTCACTTAAATCTTTAACCTCTTTCTCTCTTTTGGTGCCTTCTTGATCCTCTACAAACTGGTTCATACAATGAACTACACTGAAACTGCTCTTAATAAAGTCTCCAATGACCTCCTCACTGTTAAATCCAAAGATGACTATTTGCTCCTCATTCTTCTGGATCTATCGGCAGCGTTTGATACTGTGGACCACTAGCTTCTCCTCAGGATGCTTTGCTCCATTGGCCTAAAGAACATCGTAGTCTTGTTTTTTTTCTCTCTCTTTGACCACACTTCCAAAATCCATCAGAAAAACCATCAGCAGATTTGGTTTACAGTATCATCTCTATGCTGATGATACACAGCTATATACTTCTGCACGTAAAATCACCCCTGTGTTAATCCAGAACACTGGTGAATGTCTCTCTGCTGTTTCTAACATAATGACCTCTCTCTCCTTGAAACTTAATCTTTCTAAAACGGGACTCTCCTTTTTTTTCCACCCTCTATTAACTGACCCAACCATGATTTCTCCACCTCGGTCTGCAGGATCACTGTAGCACCGAGGCATCAGGCCCACTGTCCTGGGGATGTGCTGGATAGGACCTCTCCTTTGCACCGTATATTCAATCTCTTGCTCGCCACATAACACATGCACTTCAGAAATATCTCCAGAATCTGCCCATTTCTGACAATTTAAACTGATAAAATGCTAATTGTTGCTATAGTTCACTGTCGACTAGACACTGTAACTCCCTACTAATTGGTTTTCTACTCACTAAACTCTCCCCTCTACAATATATTCTTAATGCAGCAGCCAGGCTTGTCTTTCAGTCCAAATGCTACACGGATGCCTCCAATTTGTGCCAATCATTGCTCTGGCTTCCAGTCTCCTTCCAAATTCAGTTTAAAATAACTAGAGATGAGCGAGCACTAAAATGCTCTGGTGCTCGTTATTCGAGACAAACTTTTACCGATGCTCGATTGCTCGTCTCGAATAACGAGCCCCATTGAAGTCAATGGGAGACTCGAGCATTTTTCAAGGGGACCAAGGCTCTGCACAGGGAAGCTTGACCAAACACCTGGAAACCTCAGAAAATAAAGGATACACCACAGAAATGGACAGGAAACAGCAGGGGCAGCATGCATGGATGCCTCTGAGGCTGCTTAATCGCACCATTATGCCAAAATTATGGGCAACAGCATGGCGATGACAGAGTGACCGAATGAAGCTAGATAGCATCTAAAACATCCAATAATTGACCCAGACACTATAGAAGACGGCATGCAGAGGCAGCGGCAGCAGCGGCAGGCTAAAGAGGGGCATGGCGACATATCCCAAATAGAGTCAGGCTTCAAACCAATTAAAAAATTCCTTCTGGTGAGGGCCAGAAGCGTTTACTTTGAAAAAATTATAATTTTCAAAGCAGGCGGGGTCATTTGAATATTTAATCTAGGAATAATGGAATAGCATAGCGGTTCTATTTTTAATAGTTTTTTCGGAAATGATTAAAAGCGACAGTATGGGGCATGCATATTGCGCTGCTATGATTGAAACTTCAGGTCTCCAGCATGGCGGCGACAGATGGGCCGAGTTCCATTATGTATCTGGTGAAACACCCGAAAATTCTGCCTGACACAGCTCGTTTGATAAGGGGACAATGTAGTAGATTAAAGCTGCTGCAGTTAAAACTATGTTAGTTGGATCTTGGGGTTGAGCTGGCGGTCCCATGCCAGGCGAGCTTTCTCCTGTCCAAGCCCCTGCCTCTCGGCTCCTCCCCACCCAAAATGGGCCTAGGGGGCAGAAGCGTTTATTTTGAAAAAATTATAATTTTCAAAGCAGGCGGGGGCTACAAACAGCACTTCTAAGAACCTTTTGTATAGGATCAAGTGTAGTACTGTTCTTTTAAGTAATTGGCTTGGTTATGGTGGGTGAGGGGAATGTAAACAGGTGCGCAAGAAGCACTGAAATAATATCGGTAAATGATAAAAGTTTGGCAATATATTTTGTTGATAACACAGCAGGGTGGCGACAAAGTTAACAAGTTTGATGTGGAAGCCATGAAAACAACCCAAAATTCTGCCTGACACAGCTCGTTTGCTAAGGGGACGATGTGTGGAGGCAGTAAGGTAGTAGTAGATTAAAGGTGCTGCAGTTAAAACTATGTTAGTTGGATCTTGAGACGGAGCTGGCAGTCCGCTGCCATGCGAGCTTTCTCCTGTCCAAGCCCTGCCTCTCGGCTCCTCCCCACCCAAAATGGGCCTGGGGGCCAGAAGTGTTACTTTGAAAAAATTATAATTTTATAAAGCAGACGGGGGCTACAAACAGCACTTCTAAGAACCTTTTGTATAAGATCAAGTGTAGTACTGTTCTTATAAATAATTGGCTTGTTATTCAGGTTCAGCTTCTTTCACCTGGTGGAGAATGGAAATCCTGAGAAATCCAGGCTTCATTCATCTTGATAAGCGTCTGCCTGTCAGCGCTGTCAGTCGACAGGCGTGTACGCTTATCGGTGATGATGCCACCAGCTGCACTGAAAACCCGCTCAGACAACATGCTAGCGGCAGGGCTGGCAAGAACCTCCAAGGCATACAGCGCCAATTCGTGCCACATGTCCAGCTTTGAAACCCAGTAGTTGTAGGGAGCTGTGTGATCATTTAGGACGATGGTATGGTCAGCTACGTACTCCCTCACTATCTTTCTGTAAAGATCAGCCCTACTCTGCCGAGACTGGGGACAGGTGACAGTGTCTTGATGGGGGTGACATAAAACTGGCAAAGGCCGTGTAAAGCGTACCCCTGCAGTGCTGGACAAGCTGCCTGCTCGCCTACTCTCCCTCTCTACTTGTCCCGCAGAACTACGCCCTCTGCCGCTAGCGCTGTCAGAAGGGAAATACTGTTTCAGCTTGTGCACCAGGGCCTGCTGGTATTCATGCATTCTCACACTCCTTTCCTCTCCAGGGATGACGGTGGAAAGATTTTGCTTGTACCGTGGGTCCAGGAGAGTGAATACCCAGTAATCGGTGCTGGAATAAATTCTTTGAATGCGAGGGTCACGGGATAGGCAGCATAGCATGAAATCTGCCATATGCGCCAGAGTACCAACGCGCAAGAATTCACTCCCCTCACTGGCCTGACTCTCCATTTCCTCCTCCTCCAACTCCTCTTCTTCTGCCCATACACGCTGAATAGTGAAGGACTAAACAATGGTCCCCTCTTCTGTCTCGCCAACATTCTCCTCCTCTTCCTCCTCATCCTCCTCCACCTCCTCCGATATGCGCTGAGTAACAGACCTGAGGGTGCTTTGGCTATCAACAAGGGAATCTTCTTCCCCCGTCTCTTGTGACGAGCGCAAAGCTTCCGACTGACCAGAGAGTTTTTCAACAGGCTTAGCAGCGGGATGGTGAGGCTGATGATGGCGGCATCGCCACTGACCATCTGTGTTGACTCCTCAAAGTTACTCAGCACCTGACAGACATCAGACATCCACGTCCACTCCTCATTGTAGACTTGAGGAAGCTGACTGACCTGACTACCATTTCTGGTGGAATTTGACATCTGGCAGTCTACAATCGCTCTTCACTGCTGGTAAACTCTGGATAACGTGGTTAATGTTGAATTCCACTTCGTGGGCATGTCGCACAACAGTCGGTGAGCGGGCAGTTGGAGGCGGCGCTGCGCTGCCCTGAGAGTGGCAGCATCTGTGCTGGACTTCCTGAAATGCGCACAGATGCGGCGCACCTTCATGATCAAATTAGACAGATTGAGGTATGTCTTGAGGAACCGCTGAACTATGAGATTTAACACATGGGCCAGACGTGGCACATGTGTCAGTCTGCCGAGTTGCAGAGCCGCCACCAGGTTACGGCCATTATCACACACAACCATGCCTGGCGTCAGGTTCAGCGGTGCCAGCCACAGATGAGTCTGCGCCGTGATGCCCTGTAATAGCTCTTGGGCGGTGTGCCTTTTATCGCCTAGGCTCAGCAGTTTGAGCAGCGCCTCCTGTCGCTTAGCGACGGCACTGCTGCTGTGACTAGAGCTACCGACTGATGGCGACATGGTCACAGGTGGTAATTCGTAGGAGGAGGTGGAGGAGGGGTGGGAGGAGGCATAGTAGGCCCGAGAGACCTGGACTAAGACAGGCCCTGAAATCCTCGGTATCGGCAGTATATGACCAGCACCAGGGTAAGACTCGGTCCCAGCCTCCACCAAGTCAACCCAATGTGCCGTCAGCGATATATAGTGGCCACTCGTCCACATGTCCGTGGTCAGGTGGACCTTGTCAGAAATGGTGTTGGTCAGGGCACGGATGATGTTGTCTGACGTGCTGGTGCAGGGCTGGGATGGCACATCGGGAAAAGCAGTGGCGAATGGAAACCGAATACCGAGGGGCGGCCGCCGCCATGAGGTTACGAAAGGCCTCGGTCTCTACCAGCCTAAAGGGCAGCATCTCCACGCTGAGTAATTTGGAGATGTGGACATTGAGGGCTTGGGCGTGTGGGTGGGTTGCACTGTATTTCCTCTTGAGCTCCAGTGTCTGGGGTATAGAGAGCTGGACGCTGCACATGGAAACATTGGTGGATGCTGTGGAGGATTGTGGAGGATCGTGGAGGCGAAGGTGTGGTTTTCACATGGGAGGTGTTTGGGCGGCTGACTAGCAGAGGCAGCAGATGACACAGGGGATGGAGCAGTCGTGTGCCCGGCCGGAGGTGAACGGCCTTGGTTCCATTGAGTGGGGTGTTTAGCATTCATATGCCTGCGCATACTGGTGGTGGTTAAGCTGGTACTGGTGGAACCCCTGCTGGTCCTGGTGTGGCACAGGTTGCACACCACAGTCCGTCGGTCATCCGGTGTTTCTTTAAAGAACCTCCAGACTTCCAAATATCTAGCCCTCGCCACAGGAGCTTCACTACGTGAAACATTTGGCGCTGATGCACCAGCTCTGGCCCTGCCTCTCCGTCTGGCCCCACCACTGCCTCTTCCAATCTATTCTCGTCGAGGACTAGCCTTTGTCTAAGAAGCACTGTGTTCACCCGGCCCATCAACCTAGCTTGGGTCTGTCACCTCATCATCCTCCGATCCCTCAGTCTGCTCCCCCCTCGGACTTCCTGCCCTGACAACAACTTCACCACTGTCTGGCAACCGTGTCTCCTCATCGTCCGACACCTCTTTACACACTTCTTGCACTACGTCAACAATGTCATCATCACCCACACACTGTGACCGGTGGAAAACCTGGGCATCGGGAAAGTGCTCAGCAGCAACCGGACAAGTTTTTTGTGACTCTGGGAAGGGTCCAGAAAACAGTTCCTCAGAGTATGCCAGTTCAAATGCCAAATTTTCCTGGGAGGGAGCAGACTGGGGGGAAAGAGGCTGAGGTGGAGAAGCTGGAGGAGTGCTGATTTCGGTGACATGGGTGGACTGCGTGGAAGACTGACTGGTGGACAAATGGCTAGAAGCATTGTCCGCAATCCAAGACATCACCTGTTCGCACTGTTCTGGCCTCAACAGTGCTCTACCGTGAGTCCCAGTAACTTGAGAAATGAACCTAGGGAGTGTAGCTCTACGGCATTCCCCTGCTCCCTCATCAGCAGGTGGTGTCTCACCCCGCCCAGGACCACGGCCTCTGACCCCTGCAGTAGTTAGACACCCACGCCCTCGTCCTCTACCCCTAGCACTCGGGTTCAATATTTTCACATTTTTTTGTGTTTTTTTATTTTTGTTGTTTTTTTGTGTTTTTTTTTTTTGGTTTTTTTGTGTTTGTTTGTTTTGTTTTTTTTAACAAAATGATCAGAAGAAATCACACAGCAACCACAGAAGATGATGATGATTGCTATGGCTAGTTTCTAACCTACAGCACACAACAGGATTTTGTGCTGTGCCTGCGATGACTTTCAGTTTTGAAAAAAAAGATGAATAAACGCGGCAGACTGTGCCTAATTCACTCAAACCCCTAATAAATTGTCCCACTTAGGTGTTTGAGATGGATATATGTGTCACTAAGAGCTAAATAGAACGTTCGCAAGTCTCCCTGCAAATTCGTCACAATATGGTACTAGCTGCACTATTAGTGCCGGCAAGCCCAGCCACAAGCAAAGAAAAAAAAAATATTCTAGCCCTAACAAGGGCTGTTGGGTTCTTGTAGACTCACTCTGCTGTCTAACTGTAAGCGAATATAACTCCCTAACGCTAACGCTGCAGCAGCAGCAGCTCTCTCCGTAACGGCATCCAGACAGAGAATGATGCAAGCAGCGCGGGCGGGGGCTAATCTATTCCAGGGTCACCTGATCAGGCCAGCCAACCACTGCTATCGACGTGTAAGTGTACCATGTGATGCTGGGTGAAGTGCAGAGTCTCCTGGCTTGTGATTGGCTCTGTTTCTGGCCGCCAAAAATCAAAACGGCTGGAGATGCCATTTTCTCGAGCTGGCGAAATATTTGTCCGAGCAGTGAGCAGTTTTGAGTACGCTAATGCTCGAATGAGCATCAAGCTCGGACGAGTGTGCTCGCTCATCTCTAAAAATAACCCATCCACAAAGCTCTGCATAGTGCTGCACCTCCCTACCTCTTCTCTCATCTCACTGTATCGCCCAACCTGTGCTCTGAGATCAGCCAGTGATATTAGATTAATCCCTACCTTAATTCAAATCTATGATGCACATCTCCAGGATTTCTCCCGAGCTGCACCAATTCTCTGGAATGACCTTCCCCGGACTCTTAGACTAATACCCATCCTCCAAAGTTTCAAAAGTGCTCTCAAAACCCATCTTTTTAGGCAAGCCTATTACACTTACTAATGGCATGAAATGTCATCTCTTTCTTTAATAATCAATCCTATGTCCTTCTCCCATATACACCAGACATATAACAAGCTCCAGGCTCCTGTATATAAGATTGCGGCTGATAGCTGGTTGTAGAAGCAGATTTTTTATTTATTAAATTATTTTATATTCCCTTATAAAGACTGGCTGGACCATTATACAAGCTCTTATACCTCTTGTGTCAACCCCTTCATCCTCATAGAATGTAAGCTCTTGCGAGCAGGGCTCTTATTCCTATTGTTCCATATGACTGTTTGTAATCTGTATTGTAGTATTATATTTGTATATGTCCCCTATGATTTGACGGCAGTATGTAAATAAAGATCATTATTTTTAATCAAAATGTGGCAGGGCTGTTGTTGTACTTTTGTTGTTGTGCTTACCACTTACCACTAACCACTCTGAGCAAGCAAGTCTGATTTATTAATTTTGTAATTGTCTTGTGCTTTTAAATCCATGTTTTCTCTGGTGTGTTTATGCAACTTTTAGTACAAATAAATCTTACTCTAAGCATACCTACTCTGCCCACACAAACTCCATCCACAAAACACAACACAAATAAAAAAAACAACAAGGGACTCATAGAGCTCAAAAGTATCATAGAACAATAAGAAATCAGACAAATAAGAAAACCGGGTGCAAACAATGGCTAAACACAGCAGAGAAAAAAAACTAAGAGATACATTGGTCGCAATAAGTTCCTGGTTAGAGATGAGTGAACACTAAAATGCTCAAGTACTCGTTACTCGTGTCGAACTTTTCCCTATGCTCGAAGAACACATTGCAGATGTTTGCAGATGTTTTCACTGAAAGAGCACAGTGAAGAACCCATTGTAGATGTTCCGTACATCTGCTAACTTATCAGAAGACATGCGTGCCGAACGGTGTTCTTCACAATAGTATGTGTTCTTCACTGTGTTCTTTCAATGTGTTCTTCACTTAAATGATCCTGTGTTCACTGTGTTAAATGTTTTCACTGTGTTCTTAACTGTTCTTCACTGTTTCGTTAAGTAAATGCTCGATCTTGAGCCGGCGAGATACTCGTCCGAGCAACGAGCCGTTTCGAGTACGCTAATACTCGAATGAGCATCAAGCTCGGACGAGTATACTCGCTCATCTCTATTCCTGGTATTAAAAAAATAGAGAGCAATTTTAATAGCCGATTGTAATGCAAAAGCATATTTTTTTTTGTTCAATTATTCTCTTTTTAGCATGTATTGCAACATTATCAAAGACTTTGCTCTCAGAAACATTAATAGGATAAACACAGGGTAAATATCTAACACTTCCATGTACAATAACTCCTGTAGACTTTTTCAGGATTTGTCATCTCTGTTTCTATCTGTGAGGTGCAGCCTTTGGAAACAGGCCCATATATCGGCCCTCTCCCACAGACTGCACACCTTGTACAGAAGGGGAGTCTTGTATTATACCAAAATATTATGCATGGGCTTCCCTTCTGCAAACTGGACTTGTAATAGCACAGTAACATTTAATTCAGTACTTCGTTAAATATCTGTGCCACTGAATGTATTGATTTCTGCTCCTAATCATATAATTATAAAGCATGCATACAAAAAAGTATCACACATCCATAGTTTCTAAGATTTTCTAATTTATTAGTACTTTTTTATCTATCCTGAGGGAAGCCAGACCCCAGACACTACAGTTTAATCTGCATTTGACAAAAGCAATAAATTATATTTTTCATGAGATACACACGTAGGGTAACATTTACGTACCCATCAGAAGGAGTTCACAGAAAGTGCAATGTCCGATAACCATGCACTCTGCTGCAATTCACTGAGATCATGCACTCAATATCATGCATGTGTCGCTTCCCCTCTCAGGTCCCCTAGAGTCCACCTTCTTATTCCTAGTGCATGTAAGTGCCTGATCTTGGTGACACAATTTTAAAGTTAAATCCTGCGCTCCGTCCAACGGCACCCCCCCCCCCCACACACACACACACACCAATTTCTGTCGCATGAAAGCTGGCGCAATACCCTGTTAAATGCCTGTCACAGCCATGCAAAATGCAAAAACGTTGGAAAGTCCGACGTGAATGTGACCCATAGTCCAAAGTCCCATAAACTGTACATGGTGGTAGGCACAGAAAGTAAAAAAAGAGTTTATTGGGTCACTAAAGATGTTGTCTCTCTCCAAGGTCATTACAAAGAAAACTCCATGAATAACTTCACTAGAAAATAGAGTCATAACCACAACACTGGTGCCACAGTCCAACAGCCGGGGAGTCCTTGCATATTATTTTGGTTCAACTAACCTTCTGTACAAGGTGTGCAGTCCAAGGGAAGGGGCCGACATACATGCCCATTTTAATGAGATGCACAAGATCATTGTCAGGCTTCTGGGGTAGTGCTTGGAAAAGCTTGGAAAAGACCTTGAATCCACACAGGCAGTCAAAGAGCTCCGTGATCAGCGGCAGTGGTTTTTAAACCTGACCTTGTAAAGCCCGCGATAGGGGGACGATGACACATGACGACACAAGGGATCGGAATCTAACTGGCACCCAATTTTCTCCAGAGCGCGCCGGTTGGTCTTGCTGTTGTGTGGTGCCACCAGGTTGTTCAAAGATCCTGATCATCTTTTACCAGGTCAGGCCACCAGTAGTAGTGGGAGATAAGGGCCATGGAGCGTTGCACCCCAGGTTGCAAAGAATGTCCCCAAGACAAAATCCTCTTCCCCTGTGCAGGTCGGACATATGTCTGGCAGGGGGAAGCTGTCAAAAGATCCACTGGAGTGGCAACAACCAGTTTTTCAGGAGAGATAATATGCCAAGGGACTAGTTTTTCTCCAATGACATCAAAGGCATGGGAAATGGCAACCGCCTTGATATTCTTCTCCGCAGGTTAAAACATGAAAAGAAGAGTGACCAAAGGGCTTGCCTGGGATTTAGATGCTGGGATTTCTGGAGATACAGGATATTTTTATGATCTGTATATACACAGACCAGTTGGTGAGCTCCTTCCAGTAGATATCGCCCTTCTTCCAGAGCAAGTTTGATGACCAATAGATCTCTATCTCCTATGGAGTAATTCCTCTCTGCAGAGGTAAAAATCCTAGAGAAAAAGCCGCAAGTGAGAGTTCGACCTTTAGGCCCTATCTGGGCAAGCACCGCCCCAGCACCTACAGAGGATGCGTCAACCTCTATATTAAAGGGCTTCTCCATGTCAGGCCTAGTGAAAACTGGAGCCAAGGCAAAGGTGGATTTCAACCTTAAGAAGGCTTCTTCAGCTACTGAGGGCCAGAGGCGGGGATTCGCGCCCTTCTTGGTGGGCACCACAGTGGGAGACATCAGAGTGGAGAAATGAGGGATAAACTGCCAATAATAGTTTGCAAAACCCAGGAACTTCTGTATGGCACGTAGACCTTCCAGACACGGCCACTGTAGAACTGCAGATAGATTAGCAGAGCCCACCTGGAGACCTCTATCACAGATTACATAGCAGAGAAAAGGAATGCTCTGTGTGGAACAGAACAGCATACCCTTCCCTTAAACAAGTCCCCTTGGAGCAGCGCAGTCTCAGCTGAAGAGGCTCATGCACGTTCTTCAAACACTGACCAGAATTCCACCAGGAATGCAGATTGAGTACCCGTGACTAGATCGCATCTGTCCCATAGAGGGGTAGCCCTGGCCTGGGCCTTCCCGAAGAGGAGACTGATGATGAATGCCACCTTGGACCGTCCAGAGACAAACTGAGACAGCATGAGTTCAATGTGCAGGGAGCACTGAGTAATAAAGCCCCTGCACAACTTGGCATCCCCATCACACTTGGTAGGCATGAAAAGTTTCAGCCTTGGTTCAGCAGCAGGTAGACAAGCTGGGGTAACAGGAGAAGTAGCAAAAGTCTGACACTGAGTGGCAATAAACTGTTGCAGTATGGCGGTGACTTGTCCAAACTGTTCTCCTTGGGACGCAATCTGCTGGGACTGCTGGACCACAACAGTGGCAAGATCAGCCAGTTTCGGAAACAGCACCTTGACGGGGTCCATGGCCGGATCTTGCTGTCAGGCTTCTGGGGTAGTGAACCCCCTGGACCACCACGGATAATGACACATGCCAACACCCGGGACCGAAATCTAAGTGCCACCCAGTTTTGACCAGACCCCGCTGTATAGTGGGTTGGTCTTGCTATGGCATGGTGCCACCAGGTCGTTCAACAGGCGTGACTTGTCTGCGGTGGCAGCCATGGTCGAGGTACAGAATCAGCAATCAATCTCCTAGTCGGGGACAGGCAGATGATCAAGTCAGGCGGCAATGGTTCAAAGTCAGGGAAGGAGCAAGTAGTCAGGACTGGCAGTGAAGGCGCAAAGTCAAGGTCAGGTCCGGGGTCACAACGGGAGGTCAGAATACTAGTAACATACAGGGGAAGCTTTTTCAATGGCATGAATCTCATATATCTGGCGGGGAATGCTGGGAGCAGCCAGCCTTTGTAGGAACCTGGGAAGTGGCCAGTGCCAAATCAGCGGCATGCTGGGCCTTTAAACTTACCCCTAGGGAGCAGGGACACGTATGCCGACCAGCCGGGATAGGAGCAGGAACGTGGAGAGTGGTGGGCCCCGACGACTGTGGCGCCAGTGTGGCTGCGATGTGGAGATGAGGTGTACTGAGGTGTACTTTCAGCTGTGGGTAGAGACTTCGAATCTGTGAATAACTAATGTAATATATTAATATACAGTACAGACCAAAAGTTTAGACACACCTTCTCATTCAAAGTTTTCTGTATTTTCATGACTATTAAAATTGTAGATTCTCACTGAAGGCATTTCAACTATGAATGAATGTGCAATTGTTTACTTAACAAAAAAGCGTGAAACAAGTTAAAGTATGTCTTATTCTAGGTTCTTCAAGTAGCCACATTTGGCTTTGATTACTTATTATTATTATTATTAGTGAAGGCCAGTCAGTTCAAAAAATTGGGAAAACTTTGAAAGTGTCCCCAAGTGCAGTTGTAAAAACCATCAAGCACTACAATGAAACTGGCTCACATGAGGAACGCCCCAGGAATGGAAGACCAAGAGTAACCTCGGCTGCAAACTTCACTCGAGTCATGAGGCTCAGATATTGCAGGGTAACAGAAATTTAGATTAGAGACCAGCTCAATGACACATAGAGTTCTAGCAGCAAACGCAACTCTACAACAACTGTTAAAAGGAGACTGTGTGCAGCAGCCTTCATGGTAAAATAGCAGCTAGGAAACCACTGCTAAGGACATGAAACAAGCAGAAGAGACCTGTTTGGTCTAAAGAACACAAGAAATGGACAATAGACCAGTGGAAATCTGTGATTTGGTCTGATGAGTACAAATTTGAGCTCTTTGGTTTTAACCACTGTGTCTTTACGCAATGCAGAAAAGATGAATGAATGGACTCTACATGCCTGGTTCCCACCGTGAAGCATGGAGGAGGAGGTGTGATGGTGTGGGTATGCTTTGCTGTTGACACCTTTGGGGATTTATTCAAAATTGAAGCTATACTGAACCAGCATGGTTACCACAGCATCTTGCAAGGGCATGCTATTCCATCCTTTTGTGTTCAGTTGAACCGTCATTTATTTTTCAACAGGAAAATTACCCCAAACACACCTACAGGCTGTGTAAGGGCTATTTGACCAAAAAGAAGAGTGATGGGGTGCTACGTCAGAAACTAATTTAGAAAATTCATTATGCTTGCTTTGGAACAATTAGGATGTAATGTTTTCACAAGTTTTATTCAATTAAATGAACCCTTCCTGCTACAGGACATATTATTACATCCAGTTTCTGGCACCAGTTCACGAGCCCAGCCAGAACCAGAACCAGAAGCAGCAGGTGTCAGGTGTATATGACTGGTGCCACTTACCATATGTAAGTTATGTAAGTATTAAGTTATAAGTTGTGCTTCTGAAAAGATGGTGATGCTAAAATTAACAAGATTTTCTCCAAATTCATTTTAATTCAGTAAAATTTAATTTTTTTTTAATTCCTTATAAATTAGGTAAATTTGTAATTATGGTGACCTATAGAATAAAAAATATCATATTATTGTTATTGTGTGGTGAATGACCAAAAAAAAGAAAAACATTATAGTCTGTACAATTTGTCAATGTAAATGTGCTGCCACTGCAGACAAAGTCACAGCTGTGGAACGACTTGGTGGTACCACGCCATGATGGCTGCTTTGCTGAGGGCTCTGGTGAAAACCAGGTACCACTTAGACTTAGGTTCCAGGTGTTTGGTCACGACATTGTCCGCGTTGGTACAGAGGATCCACTACCTATGATCCTGACACATATATGTATAGTATACATTTAGTTAGAGTAAAATCAGCAAGATTTTTTGATCAAAAATGCACAAAAATAGTAACTCTTTGATAAAAGAAAATTGGGATAGGGTAAGCTATAAATTTTTGGTCTTTAATATATAATCATTTTACTAATAAGCAAATGCATGTTAACACATGGATTAGTAAGATTAAAAGCCACATATCTCACAATGTGCTGATCCTAAAGTAAGTTAATTTAGTTGGTGGTTAGCACCATTCTAATACTTTTGTAATGATGCATACATATGACCCATTTGACTTAAAGCATAAACCACTTAGGGAAGTGATGAATAGTTTGGAAGATATATCATCTAATTCATGTTTTTTTTTCATCCAAAGCTTACATATGTCGTTTGAAATTAAAGTTCCCCAGGCATCCCAAAGGGGTCTTTATATGTTCATTTAAGCAAAAATAAATATGTCTTTCAGTAGTCCAGCCCCTTCTTGTAAGAAGGGTTAATTTGAAAAAGAAAAAGTGCAAGGCAGAATTCATGTGGAGAATGACAGAACACTTTGTCCAGCATAGCTTTGGCTGGTTGTTACAAGCGTCAGGACATTAAATGCAACAAAAGCTGGATTGGCAGTATCATCAATCACCTGCATGACAGTTAACTTCAGTTTGTTTGTTCCACTCTGCATAATAAGTGATTGGATCAGGTTTAATTAGATATTGGGTAATCAATCATTGCCAACAAGGCAAACCAGCACGGGGTCTAGCTGCCGGAAGAAGGAAAAAATAAAGCGATTCTTGTCATCTGTACAGGCAGCAATATGGTATGTGCCTATGATACTATTAAATAAATTCATAAAGATATTTAAAACATTGTTCAATATCATAATACACATATTGAGTTTTGTTAATTTTTATCACTAAACATATAATACAGGTATGTAGTTTCATATGTAGTCACCAATAATATATGAAATGTTAACTAATATTACTAATAAATTATCAAGCACATAGAGGATAATATATAGTAGATATGCAGCGGCTATGTGGCAGTCCCTTTAAACCTACAAGGGGTTTATAATTTTATTCTATGGAAGGTGCTGGAACATGCACTTTTGTTCAGATCAGATTCTTATGAAATTAGCACAATTTTTCAGACATTTCAGAGGTTATAATGTACTTGTGTTCATGAGCCCTTAAGAGCAGAAGAAGGCAAGACATATTAGCTGCATTCAAACCCAAAAGGATGAATAATAGATCATTTTAATTTCTCTCCAGCAGTAATTGACATGTCGAAGGTTAAAAATCCACAATGCAGTTTGTTTGCAGCATATGAGCAGCACTGGTTTAAAAAGGACCTGTCACCCATATTTTAGGCACTAGGAGCTGCTTACTGAAGTAAGCAGCTCCTAGTGCTTGAACAAACGCCGCAGTGTTAGAGTGATAGCGTTACCAGAAACCTCCGGTAAAGCTATCAAACACTGCGGCCGGGCACAGTGTAATTGTCGGACAGCTCGCAAAGCTGTCCGACGTATTCATGAGAGGGCGGGGTTGGGGCATGGCTACCGGCCTATGGAGCGAGCGGGCGGTCGGGGAAGTGATTACACTGTACCCCACCGCAGTGTTTGGTAACGCTATCACTCTAACACTGCGGCGTTTGTTCAAGCACTAGGAGCTGCTTACTTTAATAAGCAGCTCCTACAGCCGAAAATGTGACAGGTCCTCTTTAAATTCCATCCACTAAAGTGAACATAGCTACTCCTACACACCCCTGTTGTTTTCTGATGTGTGCTAGCTGTAGTTTTAACCCTTTCACGACCCGTGACGTAATAGCACGTCACGGGTCGGCCGCGGGTGCATGGAGAGGGCTCACGCGCTGAGCCCTCTCCATAGCCGGTAAGTCTTTGCTGCATATTGCAGCAAAGGCTTACCGGTAACACCCACGATCGGTGCTAGCACCGATCACGGGTGTTTTCACCTCGATCGCCGCCGGCAATGCGAAGACCCGAGGCTACTTCGGGTTAACCCATGCATTACAATGTGCTATCAGCACATTGTAATGTATGAGTAGTAAAATCCCCATATACTGCCATACTGTAGTATGGCAGTATATGATAGGATCGTGCAGACACCCTAGGGTTAAAGTACCCTAGGGAGTCTGAAAAGTACTAAAAATAAAAATAAAAAAAATTATAATAAAAAACCCTAAAAACTCAAATCACCCCCCTTTCCCTAGAACTGATATAAATATAAATAAACAGTAAAAATCATAAACACATTAGGTATCGCCGCATCCAAAAATGCCCGATCTATCAAAATATGATAACGGTTTTTCACTGCGTTTAATCCCGTAACGGAAAATCGCGCCCAAAGTCGAAAATGGCACTTTTTTTGTCATTTAAAAAAATTAAAAAATTCTTTAAAAAGTGATCACAAGGTCGAACAGTCCTAAAATTGATAACATTGTAAACGTCATCAAAATCCGCAAAAAACGACACCACCCACAGCTCAATACACAAGTATAAAAAAGTTATTAGCACCAGAAGATGGCAAAATCCCTAAAAAAATTTTTGTACAGGAGGTTTTAATTTTTTTAAATGTATGAAAACATTATAAAACCTATATAAATTTGGTATCCCCGTAATCGCACAGACCCAAAGAATAAAGTAGACATGTCATTTGGGGCGCACAGTGAAATCCGTAAGATCCAAGCCCACAAGAAAACGGCACTAATGCGTTTTTTTACCAATTTCACTGCATTTGGAATTTTTTTCCCGCTTCCTAGTACACGGCATGGAATATTCAATACCATCTCTATGAAGTGCAGTTTGTTACGCAGAAAATAAGCCATCGCACAGCTCTGTACATGGAAAAATAAAAAAGTTATGGATTTTTGATCATGGGGAGTAAAAAATTAAAATGAAAACACAAAAAAGGGCAAGGTCCTGAAAGGGTTAATGGCGACAACATTTACCCATACAGTTTTATAGGCTCACACACATAGCTGTTGTTTCAATGTCCCTAATTATGACTGTCGGATCCGAAGAACTCAGAACCGATGTGATTCCTGTGCATTTAGCTACTCAGGTACACTCACAGGTGATTACTAGAAAAGACTACCTAACAAGCCGTTGACACTAGCCACAAACAACGGATCAGGGTTCTTATGTTTGTGGCCCTTTAACGACAAGGCCATTTTGCACCATCTTGACCTTTTTTCAAAATCTAACATGTGTCACTTTATGTGGTAAAAATTCTGGAACACTTTAACATATCCAGGTGGTATTGAGATGTTTTTCATGACACGTTGTACTTCATGCTTGCTAAGAAATTTCGGTAATATGTTTAGCATTTGGTCATGAAAAAATTTGATGTTTTCTAAATTTTTTTTTTACAATATATTTATTGAACACAAAAATGGTCATTTCATATAAGAAAAGTTTACGTAAAGAATGTTTAGACAGGATCCTTAAAGAAGAGAAACTCACCTTTTGACGAACTATGAGTGGTTATGAGAGAAGAAATGAAAGCTTCTAAGGGACACCCCTGAAAGAGCCCTGTTTACATAGAACCTGATAATAAACAGCCATCTTGTTCACATGATGTGGAACCAGATGATCCCAAACTAATTATGCAACCACAGGTTCTAAGTGACCCAAAATATTTATTTCCAAACGAAGATTTGTTTTAAAACTTTTTTTATTCATTTTTTACAGCAAATGACAGAATCACATAACATATATAACATATATAGCATTTTTCCAAATGGCTCATAATTGTGTAACAGCATTCCGGATTGCAGCCCTGTCTATTTTGTCACATAGTACCTGGAGCTAATTAGCATATTTTAAAAGTTGTTTTTCTCCGGGATCCTGGCATTTAAAGCTTAATGAAAACTTGTTCCATTACATAGTGATAAAACCTGACCTCTAAGTAAATATGGTTTAAATAGTGAAAATATAGGTTAAATCATGTCTACCCAAGTGCTGGTTTTCCTTTAAGGAGAGTATATTTAGCTACCAACAGAATGATATCAGATAGAGTAGTTGGACAGAGTAGGTCCAATGCCTCTGTCGACCGCCAGCCAGACAGGTGAGTGAAAGGTTGTAGTGAGAGGGAGCTTCCGTAGGAATGGTCCAGTTACTCCTGTATCTCTTTACAGAAGTTTTGTACAAAAGGAAAGGCCCAAATTGAATAATGTACATCTGCCAGCCTAACTGAACACTTTGGGCATGCTGTTTTCCTGTCTGGCCTAGAGTTTGATGCATATTAAATGCATAGATAGCAGCATGCATCATCTTGAAAAAAGTTTCTCTTCACCTTTCACTCAGTACATGCTTATGAACAGCCAGCCATTTAAAATTCTGGCACAGGTCTGATTTGTTCTTAGACGTCACTCGCAATAAGGAAAGCACAGGGAAGGATTCTTTGGTTCATCCTTTTTACCAATAGCAGTGTACAGAATGGAAATAGTGTATAAAAGGAGATTCAGAAAGGATTTTGTCAAAAGTGTTGGACATTGTGTTAAACCCTCACTCTTGAGTTCAGTCACGATGTGGACCCGCACTAGGGAGCAATTTGGCCCATAAAACTTCCACCTACGCAAGATGGCATCTTTTTGCTAGATTGTACTCCTCTAGCACGCAGCACCTGATTCTGTCAGCAAAACCTAATGCATTAGAATCCCTGACACTAACTAAAACAAAAACAAAATAAAACAAAGACACTCACAGGGTAACAAGGCTTAGTGGTAATTTACCTCTCCAGAGGTATGAGAATGTACAGAGCCCATGGAAAAATTTATTGAATCACAATTTAATATGCAAAACACAATGGCAAAATAAACAGACATATTTAAAAGCAAAATATAGAAAAACAGACCTTTTACTAATTAGTTTGGCAAAAAGATCCTGCTCTTTTCAAAAACCACCTAATCCACCCCATTTATCATGTGAGAGGGGCGTGGCTACATCTGCATCAAGGCAGTGTCAGGCACCAAGGGTAGTGGACACACTGGAACACAGCAAACGAAAGCCGACATCTGGGAGCAGAGTCTAAGCAGCACCCGGTTTTCACCAGAGCCCGCCGAAAGCAGGCAGGACTTGCTGCGGTGTGGTACCACAAGGTCGCTCCACAGGCGCAACTTTGTCCGTAGTGGCGGCCAAGGTGTAGTACAAAGTTGTGAAGCAGAAGCGGGGTTGGGGACAGGCAGAAGGTCGAGACAGGCAGCACAGGATCGGAGTTGGGGACGGAATCAAGGTCACAACGGGAAATCAGTCTAAACACACAAGGCAAGGAATACAGCTTTCTCTCAGGCATAGAGCACAAGGACCCGAAGGAGACACGGGAATGGGCCGGGAATTTAACAGGGAAGGCGGCTGGCCAGCACTAATTATCGGTGTACTGGCCCTTTATATGGCGCACATGTTGGGGCTGGAGGAACACTGCTGAAATGAGAAGAGGTGATTGCTTTAGTTGGGGACCCAGAAAACAGAGTGGGGCACGGCTGCGCTTGCGACCCAGGACATGGGTCACAGGAGCACCCGTAACAGGCAGGAAGTTGGGGACATATTTCCTAATTATGTTATATTCCATGGGTCTCCTGAGAATCACAGATTCGCTGACCAGAAATTTAAATATTTGAGTTATGCACAGGTTGTCTTTGAAGTATCATTTTGCCATACTCTTAAGCAGGGCATGCACAGTTAACTGGTCTGTAAAGCAGCCCACACAACAAAAATTGCGATAAGAAACATGAGAAAAAAAAGAAGTGTGCTACAACGAGCCTATAGGCCCGTTGTAGCACACTTCTTTTTTCTCATGTTCATTAACACATGTAAGCTATCATCCCAGAGTCTGCATTCATTTACATTTTTATAACCCATTTTTATAACACATAATTATCACAGACATCACTTCACTTACAAGATTTCATAACTTAGTATGTAAATGTATTCCTGTACTGGGGGAGATTGAATTCTGTTGGTGTAAAAATTGCTTATGTTATCCCTTGGTTACACCAGGTTGTAAACAGTCTGCTTTTACAAGCTTCTGGACTGGCTGTACTAACGTCATTGTACCCCAACTTACCATCCGGCAAACGGACAAAAACACAGACTCGTAAATTGGGATAAAAATGGGGGGTCGGCCACAGCTTTAATCTTTAAACAAATTAACTGTTGGTCCAAATGGGGAACCTGAGACCCTCCTCTTACCACCTCGCATGCCAGGCCCCGCCTCCGCGGGGGCATGTCCTCGTTGATTCGTCTGGTTATTGATCTCATTGCCGAGAGGGTCAAGGATTCCGCCATAGGCCACTAGGAGGACAGTGTACCCCTACACTGTGCTCCGACCCCCACAAACAAGGAACAAGGCCCTCTTGATAGCGTCCTGAAGCCCTGAAAGAAAAATATCAAGACCAATGTCATTCAGGTGAACGCCATCATCCAACATGTCCCCTTCCAGCTGCCTGTGGCGGATAACCACGCCACAATGAGAACGAACAAATCTGGATACCCCCATATTCAGCATCCTACATCCTACGTGCCCGCTCTATGGACTCAGGATTCCGTGTCCCATTCCAGATGACCCTGGGTATGACTTCGGACCAAACCACCACCAAGTCCGCGAAGAAAGCTGCGAAGCGCTCAATGTCGGATTTCATGACCAATATCAGCTCCGCCAAACGAGTCGATCACATGTCATTTCCTCCAGCGTGGATACCAAGCACGGTCAGGCCAGGAGACTGCTTGCCAATCGCCACCACCTCCGGAAGGACTTGCAGCCACCTCAGACCCTTGATGCCTCTCCAGGACAGATCAGCCGACATAAATGCCAAATTCAAACCCCCAGGACGTACCGCCGCCCGACGAGCGGCCCAATAAATGTAAGAATGGCCCACTAACCATACCTTAGGCCGAGGGCTACCAGAAAGAAAAAACAACAGTTAGTCCAGCAATAAATTAGGACGAACATAACGTTTAAAACAATCAGATTTCAACCTCCCAATGCGCATGATGTCGAATTCCGAGAGTCCCGCGGCATCCGCTGCCATGGCTGCACCGATACGGAAAGAATGGGTACCAAAATCCGACGGTGGAACCCCCGCCGAGGCCAAAGCCTGTTTATACAATGAAACAAACTGAAACCTCGTAAAAGGCTTGCGGCAGAAGGGGCCTCCCAAACTTCGCACCGTCAACCAAACCCCTGTACGCTGCTGGATGCCGCAACCAACTCGCTTATACGCAACTCGCAAAAGAAAGCCAGCATGAAGCTACACTGAAGCAGAAGCGCCTCGAAAGGAGAAGAGCAAACGTCGACCGACGCCATGCAAAAGACGCTGCAATAACGAAAAAGACACTGGCCGCCGTGTGTCTCTGACCGTCCGCTCTTTGCCCCAACCCCTTAATAATAACCAAATCTGAAAATATTTTGTCACATCCTGAAACCCGCATAACTTCAAAACGAAGGCCACCCCCAACAGCCACTTTTTGCTGCAGCTAACGAAATGCCCTGCGCGCGCAATAGAGCAACATACCGTAGCGTGGTATCTTTCGCCGTCATTATTTCGTCCCCACGATCTGGCACCAGCAAGCTATACCACTCGCCCCACGCCTTACCATGACTGCTCCACGTGCTTGCGGCCAATGAAGACTGCATCAACGGTGCTAGCTGCATGTCACCAGGTCCCACTGGAAGGGGGGGCAAGGGCACCCCTCCGGGTCCACCAGGGGGTGGAAATCCCTGAAATGCTGGAGCTGAAAACGAGAAAACACATCAGCCACCAAGTTAAGTTCACAAGGCACGTGCCTGGTCCTGAAAACTATGTTGAGCTGCAAGCAACCTAGGACCAGATGCCTTAGCAGCGCCAATACCTGTAAAGAACTGGATGTAAGGTTATTCAGGGCATGAACCGTGCTCTCATTGTCTGACCAAAAACGTATCCTCTTATTCTGCATGGAAGGCCCCCACAGCTCAACGGCAACCACAATGGGGAATAACTCCAGCAAAGTCAAGTTTTTATTCAGACCGTCTAACATCCAACCCGATGGCCAGCGTTCCGCTGACCACTGTTTGCCGAAGTCAGAGTTATCAATTTCAGGCTCCAGGAAAGCCGTAACCCCACTGTAATTTGTCAAGAAGGACCTCCACACCTTCAAATCCTCCTTCAGCACCGCTGTCAGACGAATATGATGATACGGCTTAGACGTGCCAGCCGTAGCAAGGGATAATCTCCTAGAAAACACCATACCCATGGGGAATATTTGGCATGCAAGGGTCAGCTGACCCAAAAGTGACTGTAAACGCTGTAAAGTCACTTTTTCCGATAACAGGCAAAGGTCAATATCGCCGATAAGGCGAGACAATTTGTCCGCTGGAAGGCTGAGGGTCATACTGGCTGAGTCAATGAATATACCCAAGAACGACAGGCACTGGGCCGGGCCCTCAGTCTTCTCAGCCGACAAAGGAATCCCAAAATAACTAGCAAAATGGCGAAAAAATTTAACAACCTCTCACAGTCTCCTGACTCCCTTTTACCAACAAACAAAAAATCGTCCAGATAATGGATCACCCAGTCGGAACCAGACTCCAAGCGGACGACCCATTCCAAAAAACTACTGAACATCTCGAAATATCTACACGAAAATGAACAACCCATCGGCAGGCACATATCGACAAAGAAAGAATCACCAAGTTTACAACCCAACAGGTGAAAACAAGATGGATACACCGGGAGCAAGCGGAAGGCCGACTCAATGTCCGATTTTGCCATAAGAGCACCAGGACCGGCCCTGTTCACCAGCAGTATCGCCTTGTCAAAAGACGTGTAGGAGACAGCCACTTGCTCCCGAGGGATGCCATCATTAACAGAGTCCCCTGGTGGGAAAGACAGATGATGAATCAACCTAAACTTGCCCGAAAAGAGAAATAGGAAATTTCCACTTGGTAGGCTATTTCTAAATTTTACAAAAGGGGGCTAGCTAGCCCTAAGGCACCATAACCAGGGAATAAAACTTAACCTTTATTGGTATTAATTTTAAATGTATATCGAACTTAAATTTAAAGCTAAAAATACAGAGTTGTCTAACTGCCAGGTATCCAGATATCCCAGTTTTGGTCTCCGGATTGACCAGACTAGGTATTAATTGTGTCACATATATGTCTGTGGGGCAGATAGCAGTGATGGGTGTGAATTTTATGTCTCAGGTGAGACTATTAGTAGTGGAGTAGATGTGTCTTTGGACTGTTTAGGAAATGAGTCCAGGAGGGTAGTTCTCATCCCCTGGTCAGATCATTGGGGTTTGTCCACCATATTGCCCAAATGGATTATTAGATAGTTGTTACTCTTATAATACTGTGTCCCTACATGGGATCAAAGTAGATTGGTCTTGTGCCACTGTATTGATCATGGAGTTGGTGGAGACTGGTGCCGCAACCAACTCGCTTATACGCAACGCGCAAAAGAAAGCCAGCACGAAGCTACACTGAAGCAGAAGCGCCTCGAAAGGAGAAGAGCAAACGTCGACCGACGCCATGCAAAAGACGCTGCAATAACGAAAAAGACACTGGCCGCCGTGTGTCTCTGACCGTCCGCTCTTTGCCCCAACCCCTTAATAATAGCCAAATCTGAAAATCTTTTGTCACATCCTGAAACCCCCATAACTTCAAAACGAAGGCCACCCCCAACAGCCACTTTTTTGCTGCAGCTAACGAAATAACGCTTGCCAAAATCGCAAACGCCTGCAACCAGTTACCAAATGTCTTTGCCACCTTTGGCTTCTTCTCTTCCCCTTTTTCAAAGCGCTTTTCTTTATCCACTGTTAATTGGATGTCGCCGCTGGAAGCGTCACTGCTGGCGTTGCGGGGGCTTGAGGTGCACTGGGGGTTACCGCTGGAGGAGCTGTCGGGGGCACCCTTGCTTCGTTAACGCCACATTGCGAAGAAGCCTGATGCCGTCTCCCCAACCGACTCTAACTGCAGTGGCCGTGTCCGCCACTGTATGATGATGAAGAGCGCTGGGAATTTGTCCGGCCCCAGCTGGATCTACCAGAACCCCTACTGTCCCAACCGGGAGACCGTGACTGCCTACGTCCGCAATACGTGGAACAGAACGGGATCGGTGTCTACACCGTCCCACTGGACTAGACCTCGCAGACCGGGTGCTGGAGTGGTGCCTGTAGCGTGGAATATACACGCAGCTACAGGCCACACTGGACCTGCTGTGACCCCGGTAACTGTGGTCCTGCAAATCGACGGCCACTGAATCAGCGTGCCGCCGATTCGCGGGCTCATCACTATCAGAGGAATCCCTATCCCCGCCTGGTGGAGAAGGGGGGGGGGTGTGGGAAGGGCGGGGCTGAAGTGTAGAATGTGTGCTGTTGGGTGCAACTACAGGCTGCTGAGCAGCCATTGACACTTGGGTTGAAGGAGGTGTAGGGGGGAGAAGTGACACTGGGGCTGGTGCAGCACTAGCTCCAGCACCCAGCCCGAACCACATGGCCAGCCGGCCCGGCTGTTTTGGAGGGGACATTAGTGGGCTAGCCTCCGCAACCTGCGCTGCACCCGATCGCGCAGCCAGGTTGCCCGCGGGAGGAAGTGAGGGAGCGATCATGCTCCCCCCTTCCTCCCCACGCGTGGCCGGAATTGATCCCGCCGCTATCCTCACAATGCGCACCTTTCTGTCGGGGGAGCCGAGGCCGGGTTCCTGGTCGGAGCCCAAGCCCGGCTCCTCGTTTTAGTAGGTGATGGACTAAGCCTGCACGGCGCTCTACCGGGCCGTGCAGGACGGGCAGTGGGGGGGTCCGATGCCGGAGCAGCTGCCGGAGGGGGAGCGGGCCCGGGGCTGGCCAGCAGCAGAGCCAGCCAGCTGGAGCCCTCCCTCTGCAACTTCTCCTCCAACAAGGCCATGAGAGCGGGGTCTGCCATACTTGCAGGTCCGGGATATCTTTCCTGGCGTGGAGCCATCCTGAAAGAGGACGGGATGCTCCGTGCCAGGGAATAAATATCCCGGACCTTCACCCCCTTGTGGCCAGCGGAAGCCCTGTCCCCAGCAGAGCTGCCCGGTGGGAGGGATCGAGGGGCGGGCAGTGCTCCAGCAATAGAGCACGGCCAGTCCTGCAACCCCCGGGCTTAAGCAGCCCGAGGGTTTAACATGAATTCTGGATTGTGCCATAACGGGAGGGGTCTGTCAGTCTGGCAAAGAGATGTGACAGTGCCTGTTCCAGTTGTGTATTCGAGAAATGAGTAGTTCCATTGATCTAATCCAAAAGATATCTCATCTTTGTTTACATGTTGCAGCCATGTTAGTGAAATTCAGTGGTGTATTCACTATATAAATAATAATTAATAATAGCACAAGAAAGAAGAAAGGCAGATGTATGCGGGTGAAAAAGTATCAAATTTTATTGAGATAAATGTGAGTCGTATAAACAATTAAAAACCCTACATAGGAGGGTGACATAACAAAGGTACAAGCAAGAGAGTTGTTATAACCGTGTGGAGGATGTAGAGCTGGGGAGAGAAGGGATGCCCCACGTGTATCGCCCGGCTCGCAGGCCCGCTGGAGCAATAGAAGTGAGGGCCCTGCTCACAAGAGCTTACGATGAAGGGGTTGACACAAGAGGTAAAATAGATTGTATAATGGTCCAGCCATTCTTTATAGGTATAGGTATATTCTTGATAGGCTTGCCTAAAGAGATGAAATTTAAGAGCACGTTTAAACTTTGGAGGGTATAAGGGCATTCCAGAGAATTGGTGCGACTCGGGAGAAGTCCTGGAGGCGTGCATTGTCACGGATGCTCCCGCTATCCCTGTCTTGGATCGTGGGCGCACCCATGGCCCCCATATGCCCCTGCTTTAGCCACAGCTCCAGACTCACCTGTCCCGGCTCCTGCTTCCCAGCGGAATGCGTGCGTCGGAAATTTAAAGAACCATAGCACCGCTGTGGTTCCCGTGTTCCTGTGTGCCTGCGTTCCCATATGCCTGGACCCCCCATTGCCGACCATGGATTGGACTTGACCTTGCATCTCTGCCACCTCCCTTGACCCTGTGCCTCAATCTGACCACAAGACTGTCTCCTGATAAGGTACCTCAGATTCCACAGCAAGACCATCCCGCTTTGCGGTGGGCTCTGTTGAAAACTTAGATTCCAGTTCCAGGTGTTGGTTAGTACCACCTCCCACGGTGATCCGGAGGATCCACTGATCCCGAATCCTGACATACATGAGAGGGTCAGATTTGGGTACAGATTAATATCAATGACAGATTGAAGAGCACGGGTTGGGCGATAGATGAGAGAAGACAGATAAAGAGGTGCAGCATTAGTCAGAGCTTTGTGGATAAGGGTTATTATTTTAAAGTAAATACGTAAAGAGACAGGAATTCAGTGCAGTGACTGGAGGCATCCGTGTAGCGTTTGGTCTGAAAGACAAGCCTGGTTGCTGCATTAAGAATAGATTGTAAAGGAGAGAGTTTAGTGAGTGAAAAACTGATTAGTAGGGAGTTACAGTAGTCTAGTTACAAGTGAACCAGAGCAACAATTAGCATTTTAGAGGTTTCAATTGTCAGAAATGGTCAGATTCTGGAGATGTTTCTCAGATGCACAATGTCTCCTGCAAGCAAGATGGAGAATATTCGTTGCAAACACCGAGATGGAGAAGTCATGGTTGGGTCAGTAAGTAGATGGTGGAAAGAAAAGGAGAGTCCAGTCTTAGAAAGATTAAGTTTCAAGAAGAGAGAGGCCATGATGTTAGAGACAGCAGAGGGACATTCAGTCATGGCCGAAAGTTTTGAGAATGACACAAATATTATATTTTCACATGATCTGTTGCCCTCTTGTTTTTATGTGTGTTTGTCAGATGTTTTTATCACATACAGAAATACAAGTGCAATCATATTATGAGTAACAAAAGCTTTTATGGACAGTTAGAATGAGTTAAAGCAGCAAGTCAATATTTGCAGTGTTGACCCTTCTTCTTCTGGACCTCTGCAATTCTCCCTGGCATGCTCTAAATCAACTTCTGGAACAAATCCTGACTGACAGCAGTCCATTCTTGCCCTATCAATGCTTGCATTGTTCCACCCGTCTCTTGATGATTGAACACATGGGATTAAGATTTGGGGAGTTTCCAGGCCATGGACCCAAAATCTCTATGTTTTGTTCCCTGAGCCATTTAGTTATCACCTTTGCTTTAGGGCAAGGTGCTCCATCATGCTGGAAAAGACATTGTTGATCACCAAACTGCTCTTGGACGGTTGGGAAAAGTTGCTCTTGGAGGACATTCTGGTACCATTCTTTATTCATGGATGTGTTTAGGCAAGACTCTGAGAGAGCCGATTCCCTTGGCTGTGAAGCCACCCCAAACATGAATGGTTGCAGGATGCTTTACAGTTGGCATGAGACAAGACTGGTTGTATCGCTCGCCTTGTCTTCTCCGAACAAGCTGTTTTCCAGATGTTCCAAACAATCGGAAAGTGTATCAGAGAAAATGACTTTACCACAGTCCTCAGCAGTCCACTCCCTGAACCTTTTGCAGAATATCAGTCTGTCCCTGATGTTTTTTCTGGAGAGAAGTGGCTTCTTTGCTGCCCTCCTTGACACCAGGACTTACTTCAAGAGTCTCCGCCTCTCAGTGCGTGAGGCAGAATGGCCAGCTTCCATTTCTGAGCAAGGTCCGCACTGCTGGTAGCTTGATCCAGAAGCTGAAACACTTTAAGAGCGCCCTAGAGCCTTTTTGGCAACAATGAATTCCTTGATGATGCGATAGATTTTTGTCTGAGGTGCAATCTTTCTATCTGCAATACTCTTCCCCGTTAGGCCAGTTTTGTGCAGTGCAATGATGACTGCACGTGTTTCCTTAGAGATAACCATGGTTAACAGAAGAGAAACAATGATGCCAAGTACCAGCCTCCTTTTAAAGTGTCCAGTGGTGTGATTCTTACTTAATCATGACAAATTGATCTCCAGCCCTGTCCTCATCAACTGGTTATAGATCCAGAAGAATGAGGAGCTAATAGTCACCGTCTCCAGGTCTAGACTTACCGTTCCATGCTCCTGCTTCGGACCCAACTAGGGCGTGCCCGCGCTGGCTCTTCAGGATTTAAAGGGCTAGCCTCCTGGTGATTGGTGCTGGTCAATCCGGCTCTGCTATATAACCAGGCAGCTCCCATCATGCCGTGCCGGATCTTCAGACATTTCCTGTGAAGTGAAAGCCCTCCAGTGTTCCTGAGTTTCCAGTGTTCCTCCGTGCTACTGTGTTACCAGTGTCCCTCTGTTTTCCCGTTCCTGTGTTCCTGCTGTGTGTTCCAGGGTTCCTTCCAGCGCTGTACTTCCACTGTCATCCTGGGGACGGACTGTATTCTGCATTACTACCTTGGCTGCCACCGCGGGCTAGTTGCACCTTTGGAACAACCTGGTGGCACCCTGCTGCAGCCAGACCATCCCGCTTTGCGGCTGGCACTGGTGAAGGCCAGGTGCCACTGAGTCTGAGTTATGTGAAAATAAAAAAGTAAATAAAACACAAAAAACTTTATAAAAATGAAATTCATATGAATGTCGCAATAGCCTCTAACACATAGGAAACAATAAGTAATGAAAAAGTGTAAAAAAGTAAAAAAAAACACAAAAGTTTTAGGTATCACCATGTCCCAAAATGTCCAATCTATTAAAGATATAAAAACGGTTGTTCCCCCGGGTGGACCCCATAACGAAAAAATGTTTACAAATATCCGAATCACTTTTTTGCAGTTACACAACACATGCAAAACATTATAAAAAGTGAATTAAAGGTTGCACAGTCCCAAAAGTGGTAGCAATGAAACGTCAGCATGTCCCGGAAAAAATTACACCTTAGCTAACTCGTACTCCCAAGTGTGAAAAAGTTATTGTAAGTCTGAATATGCTAAAGGTAATAATTTATTGGGGGTACATAAGTTTTACATTTTTGTTACATTTTAAAATATCTAAGAAAACCTATACAAATTTAGTATCCCTGTGAATGTAGCAAACCAAACAATATAATAGAGATGGCATTTGGAATCTACACTGAAAGACGTAAAAACAGACCCGACAAGAAAATGGTGCAAATACGGTTTCTTGTCAATTTACCGCATTTTGAATTGTATTTCCACTTCCCAATACAAGGGAAGGAATATAAAATACCATCACTAGGAAGTGTAATTTGTTACGCAGAAAATAAGCCCTCAAACAACTCTGTACATGGAAAAATAAAAAAATAGTTATTGATTTTTAAAAGTAGGGAACGATAAACAGATACCTGATGGAGAATTGTAACCTGTGAGAAGTCCACCAGGATATGGGTTAGATGGATGGACCAGAACCGTACAGAGGAAGAAGGCAGCAGCTGCGGCTGACTTACTTGTTAAGCAATGTCTATATCTGCTATATGTAAAGTAGCGTAGGTATGCAGTACATTTATTGCTGGTATACATATTTACCAACACTTAATATGCTGTGTATATAAATATGTGTGTAGTACATTAATTTCTGGTATATTTGCATTATTTACAGTACAGGTACACATTTATGTGTATGTAGCGTTTATAAAGCATGTGTGTATTTTCAAGTATAATATCGGCAAGGGTTTTGGTACGTGGGGCCTCTAGTCTTGCACCAGGACCAATTACAATCTTATAACACTACTGGTCCCCGGACAGCACTGTCGTACTCATTAGAGCCTGATGCTGCCATAGGAGGATCAGGTTCCCCAGTAAATGGCACAGGGGGGGGGGGACCTGAACCAGGGGGAAAGGAGGTACATTCCCCTTTATACGCAGGTCAATGTTGGGTATTAGAGTAGGGTGTTACTTCTGAGCAGATGCTGGAAGATTAACGTAATAGTACTGCTTTTGAATAATTAATTTTTATAAAGCATTATTTTTCATAGTCCTTTTTCATAATTTCTAAAAGGGTTTTTCAAATAACAAAATCTTACCGTTGAAGTTTGTACTTATACACTATATCATGTACCATACTTTAAAAAAAAAGAAAAGAAAAAAATCACAACGATACAAGCAAAAACAAACAATTGGGTGAGAACTTGTACTTTTGTTACCAAATCAGCAGCCGGTGAGGATTAGACAATGTTACAAGTTTATAACATCTGCCAAATATTGTTTGATCAGGGATAAACTATGCTGAGGTGACAACATCTTGCTGCCCGACATTTCAGGGACCTTCATTAAAAATTCAAGACTTCTCATACAGGCCCAGAAGGTCCTGTTGTTCTCTCAAGATACAAGGGAGTGAGACAACTTCACAAGATGTCACTTCATGTTTACCATTCAGATCCACTGAGTAATCTCTTCCACATTTGTTTTACAATAAAGGATTGGGGTACATTTAATTGGGACAACAATAAAGCTGTGATACACAGTTCACTCCAGCTAAGAATATAACTTAGATGAAAATATAAGACAGCTGGGAAGAAATGGTGAAGAACAGAAATATTTAGTTCACTTTTATCCGTGTGTTTGTTGTTTTCTTTAATTATATATTGATGTGAGCAGCTTGGTCATGCCAAGTAAATTTTGTACATAAAAAACCAATTGTCGGAATGCAACACATCAATCTGGCAAAGTGCACTCAGGTAGATGCCTCTTGGGGAGTTTTCCCTGGCAGCCATATTGTTTAAAGGAAAGGGACTATTTCATCTGACAGATTTCATAAATGTTTATCTACCATTGCTCCTACCAGCCTGAAAATAGCAGCTGTATTGACTAACAGCATGCTCAGCAATTTAATTTCCAACGATAGTGCGTTTGCATTAAACACATGAAGTAAAACAATTGAAGATTATTTTCTATAAGAAATAGAATAAACATTATTCTTCTAATGCATTTACTAATTTTCCAACTTTTCATTATTTGTTATTCCTTTATTATTACCGTACATCTTTGTAGATTCCTTACACAAAGATTTGTGAAATCCATAACAAATACATAAAAAGTTGTAATACAACACCAGGTATAAGGGGCCACTAAAATTGGGACTCTTTCCATTGGTTGGGGGAGTGTTTAGGTTTCAATAACATGGTTGGGTGTTGTATCACTTTTGGGGGAGGAAAGGGGTTACATCTGGTTGGGTTTTCTTAAAATCTGATCTACAGTTTCCTAGACATTAATGGACCTTCAGTTTAAGTCATTCCTTAAAATTATGAATCAAGAGTGGTATCGGATTAGAATTTGTGGATTAGAAGCATGGTTCTCATGATAATGTGTGTGGCCTAATTATTCTCACATTCTTCAGATATAATCCTTACGTAGCCTTAGCACTATGTGGAATGGGAGCAGTTTTGTTAGCAGTGATTGTAGTTTCTATACGCCTGAACTCTTACAGCAGAGGTCAGGAGGCATTAGGTGTATTAGGTAGAGAAACTCAGGTGTCCTTCACCACCATGTAGTTGTTTTGTGAGAATCCCCACAAACCTCAAAAAGCCCAGGGAACTTTTTATAGTACCAGTCTTAGCAACATTACGATACTACAGTACCAGTCTTTTCACTATTTAAATCTGTAAATTCATTACAGTACCAGTCTTAGTGCTATTTGCATGATACAATATTATACTACAGTACCAATCTTTGTACTTTTTGCATCATATACTGCTACCTGAAAGTACTAGTCATTGTACCATTTGAATCATACAGTGTTATAATACCTGTCTTATTATTATTCACATTATACAGTTCGTTACAGTACTTCGTACTATGTGCATCATATAGTTCTTTGTTACTGTATCAGTCTGTATCAGTATTAATACTATTTGTATTTACAGCATCAGAAACTACTTTTTCATTTTTATGTTTCAGTTTTTTACTCTTCTCATTCCAGAAGTGATAACTTTATTTTTACTGTCCGAGATATATGAGGGCTTGTTATCTGTAGGACAAATTGTACTTAAATATTGAATATTTATACAAATTGTACTTAGTTGCACCATTTAATATTCCGTTCAATATACTGGAAACCTTGAAAAACAATTGTGAAATCGACAAAAAAAAAAAAGCAAACACATTTGTGGCGTTTTGTGGGATCTGTTTTTACGGCTCTCATTCTGTGCTTCAAATGACTCCTTTCCATTATTCTTTTGGTCGATACGATCACAGTGATACCAAATTTATATAGGTTTAAGTCGATTGAAAAATCTTCTGTACAAATAAAATATTTGCCATTTTAACAAATTCTGAGGCCAATAACTTTTTCTCACTTTGGTATACGGACCTGTGAAAGGTGCCATTTTTTTGTGGCAGGTACTGGCATTTAAATTTATATAAATTTATGACTGTTCGATCACTTTTTATTCATATATTCAAGAATAGAAAAATGGCAAAAAAGGGGCACTTCGGGCCCTATTTTTTATTACAGTGTTCACGGTCGGGATTAATTTTGGGAGGTGATGATACATAACGTGTATGAATTTTATGGTTTATTTATATATGTTATATAGGGAAAGGGGGTAATTTAAACTTTTACATTTTTAAACTTTTTAAATAATTTTATATTTTTTTATTATTTCAGACCCTCTATGGTACTTTAACCAAACATGGTCTGATTGCTCATAGTATGTACTGCAATACTACTGTATTGCAGTATATACCAATTTTGATCATGGTATCCAAAAGCCATCTGCAGGCTATTGGATATCATTACACATGGCAAGACTACAGGTCTCGATGAAACTGTAGGCTGCCATGGCAACCAACCCCCAACCACTCCAATGACATCACCCCAATGGAGAGAGCTCAGAACAGGGACACAGTGATAGAAACATCCAAGGATATTTTTTTTCTCCAGCGATCTTCTTGTGAGACATACTCAACAATAAGCAATGTAGAGATCCATGATGGTGGTGGCCTGGACAACAGGCTTGATTTGTGTGAGTTCTGCTATTGTCTACACCTGCAGTTCTATGGCTCCTATGTACAGAGGGTCTCACTATACACCCCCTGCAGTGTCAGGAGGCAATAGCATGTCCTGTTGCGCGAAGGAGGTCTACACTATTTGAATCATACAGTTCTACATTACTTTACCAGTCTTAGTACTATTTGCATCATAAAATGTTACATTACAGTATCAGTCTTATTACTATTTGCATCATGCAGTTCTATGTTACAATACCAGTCTAGGTGCTATCACACAGTGTTATGTTACAGTATTAGTTTTTGTACTATTTGCATTTAAAGCAGCATACAGTAGCAGTTTAATCACTATTTGTATCATACAATGTTACATTACAGTACCAGTATTATTTACATCATATAGTCTCACCTTACAATGCCTGGTGCATTGGTGCTACTTGGAGCTGATGCTGTATGGAGAGGATGGGGCTCATTTACGATTCAGAGCTTGCCGGGATTCACTAAGGTTTGTGTGCCCGATTTCCACGAGGTGTCGCCAGTCCACCAGAGTTCACCTTTTTCGTCCCGGTGTATGTGAGTGCTATTCTTGCAACACAATTTTTTTTTTGAATTCTGCGGTTTTTCCAAATCCGACGTGTTTTCCCACGGGCAGGCCCCCCGATTTCTGTCTCGTGAAAGCCGGCGCCAATGCGCCACAATCCGATCGTGTGCACCAAAATCCCGGGACAATTTGGCGCAAAACGGAAATATTCAGGAAACTTTGTTTGGTGTAAGCACATGCCAGGGTATACAGCGTATTCTTGTAGGCCCAAAGGGCTACAACATGTTGCGCCATTAGTCAATTACATAGTGGACAGTACCTCAGCTTCCATCAGATTATCTTCCCTATGCTCAACCTCTGTTGAAAGTGCAGAGCCCTCCACCTCAAAACCGCAAAGCCTTCTCAGACAAAATTCATGTAGCATCATACACACTGATGATGACTCTCCTAGCTGGGTCTCATGAAGGGCTGCATCTGCCTTGGTGGGATGATGATCAGGACAACCTATCATAATGAGATCAATTTGGTGAAGCCTATAGGTACCCAATCACATAATGGAAGAAACAGAAAAGCGGCACTCACCGGATTCGTGCAGGAAGGTTTATTTGGACACACAGAGTATAGACGTGGACATAAATGCAGACCGCGGCAAGCGACGGGCCGTTTCGCGCCTGTGTGGCGCTTTATCAAGCCTACAAAGGCATCTCTCTGGGGCTGTCCCTCTTATGGAACGACTTCCGGTAGTGCGCCGATCATGTGACACACAACTTACGGTAATGCGCCGATCATGTGACACACGAGGCAGCGTCTCCTATAGGTACCCAAATTGCCCACCAGAAGAATCAATTGTATATGTGTCTATAAGACACCAAAGAGATTGTCACAGTGCAGATACATTTATTACCTCTGTACATAAATGTATGTGCAGATACATTTATTTACTCTGTACATAATGTAGGACTTAGGCGACATGACGCCATCACACCTATTTCCTCCTGCACAGAAGCAGGCACCCAGCTGCAATGTGAGAGATGAGTATATGTTTTTTTATTTTACTTCTGGCCACTAAATTATATAAAATCGATAGAAAATGGTGGGGAAGAGAGGCTGTATATGCAATAAGAGCAGGGAGAAGGTTGTATATAATGTAACTGAGGAGGGAAGAATGCTTATAATATGATTGGGTAATGAAAGCAAAAAAAGAGGGGGCTAGAGGTGGGACGCTAAATTAGCCTTATCTTGGTGGAGTGTCTACACCAGAAATGCCAACATTAACTGATTCTACATCATAAGGCAAAGAACGTTTTATTGAGGATAAAAACTACACTTACAAATTTCATGCGCTAATAAATAAATAAATAAAAATAAGACCTTATTTTCCCGAATAAGTGATGCGTTTCGGCAGTATTCCCTTTATCAGACTGAAAAAACATGGAAAGTGATAGCTGTAGTGGTGAGGAGACTATAAAGCCACATAATTAGCATAAACAGGGAGTGGTAGAGCAATTCAGCCAATTAGATTAGACATAATAGCAAACAGCATCAGCATGGAAAAAAAGAAACACCTGGTAAACTTATGTGTATAGTCAGACTCTATGCGATGGTGTGGGGGCGCCGGCACCTGCGCAGTAAGGAGGCAGACCAGCGCGTGCCCGGGAAATAGTGGCGCATGCGTCTAGGGAAGAGCCAGAGCGTGGTGGAGCACCTGCGCACATCGGCTCATATCCGGGCCAAGCCATGAGTAGTGCGGCTGTTTAGGGAGAAAATATAAATCTGCTGTTTGCAGTATCGATGTGTGGGAGATGTGTAATATGCCTGCGCGCAAGTGGGAACTTTGTATATTGGCAGGCTGCCCAGTGTTGTATTTGCAACATCGAATGCTGTGGGTTACACAAATAGTTAAGCCAATAATGAACAGGATGAATACATGGATAAATAGATAACTATCACCATAAATAAAATATTATATTATATTATATTATAATGTCTAATAGATATTCGATAGGATTGTATAATTGGTGATAAAATATATAGTGATATAGATAAATAAATAATGAATAATATAGAAATGCTAAAATACAATATATAGACATATGACAATTTCCCAAGAGGTAGATCGAAAAAATATCATACATAAAAGATAAAAATAATAAATATATAAAGTAGATGATATAGATGATATAGAACAGATGATATTAAATAAATGATTTAGCATAGTGATAAGGGCAGGTAAAATTGAACCATTTTTATGGTCAGAGATCTATAAAAAGGTAAAAATATAATAATATAATATAATATTGGATAAACCATATGTATAGGACCGATGAAATGTTATATTAAGAACTAGTATGATAAACAAGGGGAGAAAAAGGGGGGAAAGGGGGGAAAACACAATAGAGAATTATCCAAATACTGACGTTTAGAATACATTTTCCAAACTCTCATTGAGTCCAGCGGGGACTAAAGTGTGTAGTTTAAAGATCCAGTACATTTCGCGATGTTTGAGTTTGTTGAAACATTGGGGAGCAGAGGGGTTGATTTGTTCTATAGGCGCGTAATTGTGAATTCTTTATAATTTTTATTGTGATGTACTGCGGCATGTCGTTACTCGGACGAGTATCTCGCCGGCTCGAGATCGAGCATTAAATTAAGTGAAGAACAGTATTTTTATTACATAATAAAATATCTCAGATGTTTACTGATGTTTTGCTTGTAAAAACACATTGAAATAACACTATTCTTCACTTTCCAGGTGTTCGCACGTGTCTCCCGCTAAGTTAGGAGATGTTCGAACATCTGGAATGTGAAGAATAGTGTTCTTTCAATGTGTCCTGTATTCACTGTTTTTAATGTTTTAATTCTATTCTTCACTTTGCAGCTGTGCGCGCGTATCTCCGAACCTATCGAGAGACACACGCGCACACCTGCAATGTGAATAATAGAATTAAAACATTAAAAACATTAAAAACACGAACATTTAAGTGCAGAACACATTTAAGTAACACTATTCTTCACATTGCTGATGTGCGCGCACATCTCCGACATTATCGGCAGACACACGCTAACGTCTGCAAAGTGAAGAATATAATTAAAACATTGAAAACAGTGAATACAGGGCCATTTAAGTGCAGAACACATTGAAAGAACACTATTCTTCACATTCCAGATGTTCTGAACATCTCCTAACTTAGCGGGAGACACGCGCGAACACCTGGAAAGTGAAGAATAGTGTTATTTTAATGTGTTCTTACAAGCAAAACATCAGTAAACATCTGGGATATTTTATTATGCACTGTTCTTTTAATGTTCTCTTTTACTAAAAAAATGCTTGGGTCTCCCATTAACTTTAATGGGGTTCGTTATTCGATACGAGCACCCGAGCATCGAGAAAAGCTTGTATCGAATAACGAGCACCCGAGCATTTTAGTGCTTGCTCATCTCTAATCTGTTATGATTTGCTGTTATTAATTTTTTGTTACCAACTACGGCTACTGACTGCTGCTATTGACCGTGGTTACTAACCGCTGTCACTGACTGCTTCCATTAATTGTTGTCACTACTACTGGCTACTTGTTTTTAACATCTGCTGTCAACGGCCGTCATCAACTGCTACCAACCATTGCCTTTAAGACTGGCTGACAATGTTTGTGGTCAATGTCCGATACTGACAGCCTGCAGGTTTTTGTTATACATAATTGTAAAGGCAATTAGAACGAAATTGTATTCTTTTTTTGTACACAGGTCCCCTCTGATTTATTGAATATCCTCGTTTGTTTTTCACTATTTGCATTGTAGAGATTACTGACTCTGCGGATAGAAGTGTTCTTAGAGGGGGACACAGACAGACAACGTGCTAGTACTTAGTCCCCGCGTTTGTACGGGATTAGGTATAATACAATTTCTTGTTCTCAGGTATTATTTAAGGTGATCAAGATGGGGCCAAAAGGTGCAGGAGCAGGGAGAAAGTCCCTGGGCACGTCTCCATCCAAAGGCAAAAATAGTGGAAAAATGGATGGACAGAATAAGCTAGATAAGATCTGGAATTCCCCCCAGGCAAGACCAGAACAGGTCAGAGAGGAGGGGGTAATGAGTCAACTGCAGTGGCTGCAAAACTGGTTCTCGATTTTCCCCCTTAGAACAGGATGTAAGGGAAAATAGGGAAACTGGAGAAGGGAGAGAGATACTGAAGGAAATTCTGGAATCTATAAAGAAGTGTAATTCAGAGATGGTTGAACAAGTGGGGGCAGTAAGAGCAGACATCTCCCTATTGAGAGAGGATGTTAACACGATTAAAGAGAAGTTAAAATCTACTGACGATAAGGTCAGCAAGCTAGAAAAAGATAATGTAAACGTGAAAAGCCTATATCAAAAGCTAGCCGTTGAAAACAAGGAGCTGAGGGAGAAAGTACAGGTTCTAGATGATTGCTCCAGGCGTAGTAATGTTCGTATCATTGGAGTACCATAAAAAGCAGAGGGAGAGGATGCTGTTCAGTTTTTTAGGGATTGGTTTTTGGAGAAGATAGGTAAAGAAAAACTATCCCGTCTTTCTGTATCGAAAGAGCATATCGAATTATGCTAAGAAAAGGAACACCCTCAGGGGCATCAAAGCGTCCAATCCTCTGTAAATTGTTGGTGTCCAGAGATAGAGACGCCATTTTAAGATGGAACCGCACAGTCTCAGAAACTTGTAATAATGGGTGAAGGGTGTTTATATACCCAGACTATTCTGCTCAAACTTTAAAAAAAAGAATGAGCTTTGTCGAGATTAAGAAAAGACTGAGACTGGCGGGTTTAGAATATTACTTGCTGTTTCCGTCCCGTCTTAAAATTATATATCAAGGTCAATTGCATTTCTTTTTTGGACCGGACACAGCTATGGTATGGTTAGATGCAGAGCCGGATCATCATTGGCGCTATTGGAGCGCTAGCGCTAATGTTCAGTCTCCTGCTGGGCCCACCCTCTATTGTGCAGTCAGGCAGGGGCCCCCGTCCGTCCGGACCGGAAGCTACTGCCCGTCCCTGTATAGTGCTCGATGTGGCCATTTCCGGCCACTCGAGCACTATTACTGGAGCAATGTGGCCGGAAGACAACCCCGGCGCACATCGCTCCAGGAACTAGGCTGCGCAACCGCGTGATGACGTCATCCCTCGGCCGCGCACCCCTTCCTGCCCGTACGCGGCAAGAAGCTAGAAACTGCGGAGCCAGAGGTGAGTATAAGGTTTTTTTTTAAATCAAACATCAAACAACAGTAAAAACATGGTGGGGGCTTATTGTTTAAAAGCATTCATTAGGGGTGAGGGGTGGTCGGCGGGAAGAACATGAAATAATTTATTGTGGTGGGCAGCATATTATATAATTCATTTTGAGGGGGGGGAGCATATCATATAATTCCTTGTGTGGGGGGGCAGCATATCATATAATTCATTGTGTGGGGGGGCAGCATATCATATAATTCATTGTGGGGGGGCAGCATATCATATAATTCATTGTGTGGGGGGCAGCATATCATATAATTCATTGTGTGGGGGGGCAGCATATCATATAATTCATTGTGGGGGGGCAGCATATCATATAATTCATTGTGTGGGGGGGCAGCATATCATATAATTCATTGTGGGGGGGCAGCATATCATATAATTCATTGTGTGGGGGGCAGCATATCATATAATTCATTGTGTGGGGGGGGGCAGCATATCATATAATTCATTGTGGGGGGGCAGCATATCATATAATTCATTGTGTGGGGGGGAGGAAATCATATAATTCATTGATTGTGTGGGGGGCAGCATATCATATAATTCATTGATTGTGTGGGGGGGGGGCAGCATATCATATAATTCATTGTGTGGGGGGCAGCATATCAAATAATTCATTGTGTGTGGGGGCAGCATATCATATAATTCATTGTGTGGGGGGGCAGCATATCATATAATTCATTGTGTGGGGGGGCAGCATATCATATAATTCATTGTGTGTGGGGGGAAGCATATCCTATAATTCATTGTGTGGGGGGGCAGCATATCATATAATTCATTGTGTGGGGGGGCAGCATATCAAATAATTCATTGTGTGTGGGGGCAGCATATCATATAATTCATTGTGTGTGGGGGGAAGCATATCCTATAATTCATTGTGTGGGGGGGCAGCATATCATATAATTCATTGTGTGGGGGGGCAGCATATCAAATAATTCATTGTGTGTGGGGGCAGCATATCATATAATTCATTGTGGGGGGCAGCATATCATATAATTCATTGTGTGGGGGGGCAGCATATCAAATAATTCATTGTGGGGGGGCAGCATATCAAATAATTCATTGTGGGGGGCAGCATATCAAATAATTCACTGTTGGGGAGCAGCATATCAAATAATTTAGTATTAGTATTCCAATATTCATTCTAGTATATTAAATTCTTAATGCTCCGCGCTGTACTATTACGGCATGGAGTTGTTAAGCATTTATCAAGAGGGATCACAAATAGTTCACAAGGCGAGGGGGGGCACTATATTAGATAATTGATTGATTGGGGCAGTACATTAAGTAAATGTATTTTTAATAATTACTTGAGGTGACCAGCATCTAAAATTCATTAATTAAAGGGGGCAATAAAAATTAAGTCATTAATTGGGGGGCAACATATATACCGCATATACAGGCGGTCCCCTACTTAAGGACACCCGACTTACAGACAACTCATAGTTACAGACGGACCCCTCTGCCCACTGTGACCTCTGGTGAAGCTCTCTGGAGGCTTTACTATATTCCCAGACTGCAATGTCCAGCTGTAAGGTGTCTGTAATGAAGCTTTATTGATAATCCTTGGTCCAATTACATCAAAAAAATTTTAACTCCAATTGTCACTTGGGCAAAAAAAAAAAATTTGTCTGGAGCTACAATGATAAAATATACAATTCCGACTTACATACAAATTCAACTTAAGAACAAACCTACAGAACCTATCTTGTACGTAACCCGGGGACTGCCTGTACTCGTGTATAAGGCGAGTTTTTCCAGCACAAAAAATGTGCTGAAAAACCTCACCTCGGCTTATACACAAGTCAATAAAAAAAAAATAAACGTAATACTCACCTTCCAGCGCCCAGATTCTTGGCGCAGCTCCTGATCCTCAGCGCGGCTCCTATTCTTTCTTCTCTATTTCTTCTCTAACCCATAAGAGTTGCGTCCATGCGACCTGCCGGCGGGCGCACGCTGTGATTCTGCAGTGTCGCCGCATCATAGTGTGCACCGGCCAGCAGATCGCATGGACGCGACTCTGACGGCTGTTACAGCAAATAGAAGAAAGAAGAGGAGCCGCGCCGAGGATTGGGAGTGAGTGAGTATCGGCGGATGGTGAGTATTAGGTTTTTTTTTTATGTGCTTGGCATACAGGGGGCTGGCTGTATACTATATGGGGCTGGCTGTATACTACATGGGGCTGGTTGTATACTACAGGGGGCTGGCTCTATACTACAGGGGGTTGGTTGGCTACATACTACATGGGGACTGGCTGCATACTACATGGGGGCTGGCTGTATACTACATGGGGCTGGCTGTATACTACATGGGGCTGGCTGTATACTGCAGGTAGTTGGCTGGATGTATACTACATGGGGACTGGCTGTATACTAATGGGGACTGGCTGTATACTACTGGGGACTGGCTGTATACTACATGGGGCTGGCTGTATAGTACAGGTAGTTGGCTGGATGTATACTACATGGGGGCTGGCTGTATATTACCTGGGGGCTGGCTGTATACTATATACTGTATATATGATATATGTGTGGGCACAGTGTGGACAGTTGTGGTGTGAGGGGTATATATGATATATGTGGGGGTACAATGTGGTCATGTGTGGTGTGAGGGGTATATATGATATATGAGAGGGTACAGTGTGGGCAGTTGTGGTGTGAGGGGTATATATGATATATGTGAGGGTATAGTGTGGGCAGTTGTGGTGTGAGGGGTATATATGATATATGTGAGGGTACAGTGTGGTCAGGTGTGGTGTGAGGGGTATATATGATATATGTGGGCACAGTGTGGTCAGGTGTGGTGTGAGGGGTATATATGATATATGTGGGGGCACAATGTGGTCAGTTGTGGTGTGAGGGGTATATATGATATATGTGGGGGCACAGTGTGGTCAGTTGTGGTGTGAGGGGAATATATGATATATGTGGAGCACAGTGTGGTCAGTTGTGGTGTGAGGGGTATATATGATAAATGTGAGGGTATAGTGTGGTCAGTTGTGGTGTGAGGGGTATGTATGATATATGTGGGAGCACAGTGTGTTCAGTTGTGGTGTGAGGGGTATATATGATATATGTGGGGGCACAGTGTGGTCAGTTGTGGTGTGAGGGGAATATATGATATATGTGAGGGTATAGTGTGGTCAGGTGTGGTGTGAGCAGTATATATTATATATGTGGGGCACAGTGTAGTCAGTTGTAGTGTGAGGGGTACATATGATATATGTGGGGGCACAGTGTGGTCACTTGTGGTGTGAGGGGTATATATGATATATGTGAGGGTACAGTGTGGACAGTTGTGGTGTGAGGGTTATACATGATATATGTAGGGGCACAGTGTGGTCAGTTGTGGTGTGAGGGGTATATATGATATATGTGGGGGTACAGTGTGGTCAGTTGTGGTGTGAAGGGTATATATGATATAAGTGGGGCACAGTGTGGTCAGTTGTGGTGTGAGGGGAATATATGATATATGTGGGGCACAGTGTGGTCAGTTGTGGTGTGAGGGGTATATATGATATATGTGAGGGCACAGTGTGGTCAGTTGTGGTGTGAGGGATATATATGATATATGTGGGGCGCAGTGTGGTCAGTTGTGGTGTAAGGGGTATATATGATATATGAGGGGGTACAGTGTGGTCAGTTGTGGTGTGAGGGGTATATATGATATATGTGGGGGCACAGTGTGGTCAGTTGTGGTGTGAGGGGAATATTTGACATATGTGGGGCACAGTGTGGTCAGTTGTGGTGTGAGGGGTTTATATGAAATATATGGGGCACAGTGTGGTCAGTTGTGGTGTGAGGGGTATATATGATATATGTGGGGGTACAGTGTGGTCAGTTGTGGTGTGAGGGGTATATATGATATATGAGGGGGTACAGTGTGGTCAGTTGTGGTGTGAGGGGTATATATGATATATGTGGGGGCACAGTGTGGTCAGTTGTGGTGTGAGGGGAATATTTGACATATGTGGGGCACAGTGTGGTCAGTTGTGGTGTGAGGGGTATATATGATATATGTGGGGGTACAGTGTGGTCAGTTGTGGTGTGAGGGGTATATATGATATATGAGGGGGTACAGTGTGGTCCGTTGTGGTGTGAGGGGTATATATGATATATGTGGGGGCACAGTGTGGTCAGTTGTGGTGTGAGGGGAATATTTGATATATGTGGGGCACAGTGTGGTCAGTTGTGGTGTGAAGGGTATATATGATATAAGTGGGGCACAGTGTGGTCAGTTGTGGTGTGAAGGGTATATATGATATATGTGGGGCACAGTGTGGTCAGTTGTGGTGTGAGGGGTATATATGATATATGTGAGGGCACAGTGTGGTCAGTTGTGGTGTGAGGGGTATATATGATATATATGGGGGTACAGTGTGGTCAGTTGTGGTGTGAGGGGTATATATGATATATGTGGGTTACAGTGTGGTCAGTTGTGGTGTGAGGGGTATATATGATATATGTGGGGGCACAGTGTGCTCAGTTGTGGTGTGAGGGGAATATTTGATATATGTGGGGCACAGTGTGGTCAGTTGTGGTGTGAGGGGTATATATGATATATGTGGGGGGCACAGTGTGGTCAGTTGTGGTGTGAGGGGTATTTATGATATATGTGGGGGCGCAGTGTGGTCAGTTGTGGTGTGAGGGGTAAATATGAGGGGCCCCATCCTAAATGAGGTGCTCCATACAGCTGGGACCCTTAATCTGGCCCTGGTTAGATGCAAAGGGCCTTTAAGTTTCCGGCGCCGGTCACTCTTCTCCTTTATAATGTTTCTTAAGAAATATCTAAGTTTAGGTACTGTGGTTTGTGGACAGGGAGGACAGAGGCTGCTCTAGTAGGTTGAGTTCTGGTGTTCACTGGAACAGTTGGGGGGGGGGGGTACTGGGGATGGTGCTTGGGCTTTTTTTTTTTTGTTCTGTGTTTTTCTCTGATATTCCATGTCGTTGAAATTGTTTGTTTGGAATGTGAGGGGACTTAATGAAAAAATAAAGAGATGTATTTTAACGGACGTGGTAAATAGGCAGCTACCGGCAATTATTGTCCTTCTCGAGACTCACTTGACGTATGATAAGACTCATTTAATTAAGAAAGGTTGGAGTTCAGAGGAATTTTATTCAGTCTTTTCACAGTATTCACGGGGTGTCTCGTTTCTCATCCACGGGTCGGTAAATTTACAAATTGAAAGTTCACTCTGGAACCATGACGGGAGATTCATATTTCTTAAAGGGCTCCTTTTTGGCGTCCAATGTATATTGGGTTTTGTTTACTTTCCACCCCCATTTCATTTTTAGGTTTTGAATAAGTTTGTGGAGTTTGTGGGTGATGGAATGGAGCATGTTGTCCAATGAGTTGGATAGAAAATCAGTTTTCAATCAGAATAGAAATAGGGCTCAGTATACTCAGTTAGCAGGTTTTGTGAGGAAATGGGTTTAAAAGACGTCTGGAGGTTTTTACATGGTAATAAAATAGTGTTTTCATGCTATAGCCAGACATATAAATCTAGATCTCGTATTGATGTAGCATTAACAAATGATAAAGGATGCTTATTAATTAAATACATGAAGTACGGCATCAGGACTATTTCAGACCATTCCCCGATTCTTCTAGAGCTCCTGGTCAGAAACAGCGGGCAGAGACCGACCCAGTGGAAGTTCAACCCCCACTGGCTCAATTTGATAGGTAATTTTGAATATATTAGAAAAGATCTGAAGGGCTTCTTTAAGACTAACTGGGGCACCGTCCCGGATTCGGTGGTTTGGGATACTATTAAAATGTTCCTCAGGAACTATCTCTCAAGGGAAGTAAAAAAATGACGTGGACAATTTTACACAAAGGGAAACAATCTAGAAAGTAGGGTAGCGGAGCTGGAGGAAAAAAGTATTTACGATAAATCGGAGCAGACGCGTGGGGATTTGGTCAATTTACAAAAAAAGGTCCCTAGGGACCTCACAGAGACCCATTGGTCTAAAACTTAACTTTTAATATATTTGAAGCTCTAAAAGGTTTTATTTGGATTGTTCGAACCTATTTCAAGACATACAAATTAAAATTCTACAAATCCATGGTGTGCAGTATATTATTATTTGTGTACGAATCCCAATTGAGAGGAGTTTTCTGTTGTATCAGTTCACTATAGGAGATAGAACACCAGGGGTCATCAGTGAGTAGGTACAGAATTATCTGGTCAAGGCCCAACAGGAATATAAGGCATATTTGATGGATAAAGCACAACAGCGAATCTTTTTTCGGGGACGAAAAGATTTTTGCGAGGGACATAAACCTGGGAAAAGACTAGCTGAGAGAATTAAATTCAATACTAAAACACAGACGATTAATGCTATTAAAAAAAACATCAGGGGAGGTGACTAACGAGGAGGGCGAAATCATGAGAGAATTTGAGCTTTTTGAGCTTTTTTCACAATCTTTACTCCTCAGATTTACAGAGCTTATCTAGCCAGATCCATGAATATTTAGACAATATTCCATTACCCCAAATATCGGAACAGCAAAGAGCTATGATGGAGTCCCCAGTGTCGGTTCAGGAACTTGAGGAGACGCTCGGTACATTTACTGGGAACTCATCACCAGGTCTTGATGGTTTCCCAATGGGGATATATTGAAAGTTTGGTGATATTCTGTTTCCTTTACTGGTCCATGTGTGGGAGGCAAGCCAGAGGGAGGGAAATCTTCTCATGTCAATGTACGAGGCATGTATTACCCTGATTTGTAAGAAGAACAAGGATCTGACGGTAAAAGAGTCTTATCGTCCAATTTCACTTTTGAATACAGATGGGAAACTGTTTGCCAAACTGATGCGAGTTGATTCAGTTAATTTTGGCATTTCTGGTGTAGACACTTCACCGAGATAAGGCTAGTTTAGCGCCCCACCTCTTTTGCTTTCATTACCTGAACTAGTACCGGTCCATTTCCGTGTGCACCGGCTTCTCTAGGGACTGTGGAGCTGCAGGAATGACCTGGACTGTGAGGATTTCCCTTTGGATTGTACATTGCATACCACCAAGTGGTAAACAGGGGAGCAGTATTGGTTACCTTTCACATAATATTGCACCAATGGTATCACACGAGGCGCCGTCCTCCTGTTGTTATCTCTTTTTCTCTTTTTGCATATAATATGATTGGGGATAGGAGATAGTTGTCACAGAACGCACTTGCGGGGACAAGTGTATGGGAAAAGTCTCTTTGGACCCTCTGGGAGGTAAAGGAGCTAGCCGCAACCTGAGACCGGAGTCTAAGTGGCACCCGGTCTTCACCAGAGCCTGGCGCAAAGAAGGATGGTCTTGCTGCGGCGGGGTGCCTCCAGGTCGTTCCACGGGTGCGACTAGGCACGCATTGGCTGCAAAGGTAGCAATGTAGGAACAGTCAGAGCCTGGGAAAACAGCAGGAATACAGCGCTGGAAGAAACCTAGGAACTTCGTAGCTGGGACACAGAACAGGAATGCAGGCACGGGCTGGAGTACAGGCACAATGACACACACAATTACAGAAATGCAGGAACAGACCTCAGGAGCAGGAACAGACCACAGGAGGTGGACACAGGGGCAGGACACCAGAATGGCAGGACCTCAGCATGGCAGGACCTCAGGAGCCAAAGGACCACAGGAATACCACGGGGATGCCAGAGGGACGCTACTGGGATGCCACAGGGATACAGGAATGCCACAGGGAACTAGCAACAAGGAGAAACACTAAAAACACTGGAGACACAATGCAACCTTGGGAAGCCAGGAACACAGGAAAATACACAGGAGATACCAGGAGAGTATGGGAACGCTGGGAACAACAGGAGGCTTTTACTTCAGGGGAAATGGTTTGAAGATCTGACCAGGAATTCTGGGAGCAGCCGGATTATAAAGTGGAGCTGGATTAGCCAGCACCAATCAGGAGGATGCTGGCCCTTTAAATCTTAAAGAGCCGGCGCATGCGCGTCCTAGTGAGCGGGGATGAGCACGGCCTAGTCAGGCAGCAGGATCGCGGCCTAGATGGGACCAGAGCAGAGCCAGGAGAGGGGGGGGGGTAACTGCACCACAGGGAAGGGCACGGTGTACCCGAGATCCGCCCCTTTAAGGTCCCTCTTCTCTTCCTCTTCAGCCTCTTCTTCCTCTTTTTCCGCCTCCTTCAATTCATCTTGGTGATCGGACACCTGAGGAGGGAAGCAGAAACAGGACAAACTCCGATGAGGTGCTTGGACCTGGTACGGAACAAGCTGAGGGTATCCTGTAGACGCCTCGAGTGTCCTTTGGTCGAGAAATGGACTCTCATAACTTGCAAAGACTCCTCTGTAAGCAGTATGGCCGGAAGCTGAAGAGACTCTTAGGAGAACGTAGCAGCACTGGGAAAGCCACAGGCTGGAGTGACTCTGGGAAAGACACAGGCTGGAGAGGCTCTGGGAAAGCCACAGGCTTTAGTGGCTCTGGGAAAGCTGCAGTGGCTCTGGGAAATCTGCAGGCTGGAGTGGCTCTGGGAAAGCCACAGGCTGGAGTGACTCTGGAAAAGCACACAGGGGCTCTTGGAACACCAGAGTAGAGCTTGAAGGCTGTGGAAGGTCGGCAGCCACTGCAGAGGCTCTTTGAGCAGCTTTTTGTACACCGGACAGTGAAGCGTCACTTGGAATGCTGGAGGCTGAAGTGGCTCTTGTAAAACCAGAGCCAAGCAGGGCAGGCATGGAAGCTGGACTTGAGGTTGCTCGAAGACGGACCGGATTTCTGCCAGGAACTCGGTAAAGATTGCCATTACTGGGTCACCACTACCCCACAGAGGAGTAGACCAGGCCAGGGCCTCTCCAGAGAGCAAACAGAAGACAAACGCCACCTTAGAGTGTTTGGTGGCGAACTGGGACAACATTAGTTCAATGTACAGCGAGCACTGGGAAACAATGGTTCTGCTCAATTTGGAGTTGCCATCAAATTTATCAGTACAAGAAAAAACAGAGGAGAGCCAAGGAGTGCTCAATGTGCAGGTTATCTTCCAGGAAAAAATATGAATATAGATCAAACTATTGCACTCACCTTTTAGAGTTGTGCTGATGGCACAACTCATATGCACGTTTAAAGATATAGCTCGTAGCGCAGCCTTTCCGAAATTTAATGAAAGTAATAAATTCTGTATACTGCGCCGGGTCCTCCTTCTGTACCCACGGGAGATTTTTATCATCATTTTTCCTTGATACCCTTTTTGGGGAGAAAAAACATGTTTTCTTGGACTTAAAATGTATCAGACATAAAAAATTTGGGTCTAGACTCTTCTGCCGGGAAACATGGCAGGGTGACTGGAGCAGCAGCAAGAGGAGTCGCAGGAGGCTGCTGCTGAGAGTCAATCATTCGTCTAAGAGTGGCAGCAAGTTTGTCTAGAAACACACGTTGAGACTACTTGGCAAATCAGCCAGTAGCTGATGTGGATCCTTGGCATAGTCCATGGCTTTAGCAGGATTCATGACCTTGGCAGAATCCATGGCCAGATCTTACTTGCTAAGTAACTTACTAACGCACTTGCTGGGACATGTGTATGGGAAAAGTCTCTTTGGGAAGAGTCTGTGGATCCTCTGGACCACCGCGGGAGATAAAGGAGCTAGCCGCAACCCAGGACCAGACTCTAAGTGGCACCTGGTCTCCGCCAGAGCCTGCCGCAAAGCGGGATGGTCTTGAGGAGGCAGGGTGCCACCAGGCCGTTCCACAGGTGCGACTAAGCCTGCGGTGGCAGCCAAGGTAGAAATGTAGAAACAGTCCGAGCCTGGGGAAACAACAGGAATACAGCGCTGGAAGAAACAGGAATGGACCTCAGGATGGCAGGACCTCAGGATGGAAGGAACACCACAGGAATGCCACAGGGATACAGGAACGCCACTGGGAACTAGCAACACAGAGGAACACTGGAAACGCTGGAGACACGGAGGAACCTTGGGAAGCTAGGAACACGGAGGAACACAGGAAACACACAGCAGACACCAAGAGCATATGGGAACACTGGGAACAACAGGAGGCTTTCACTTCAGGGGAAATGGTTTGAAGATCTGGCCAGGAATGCTGGGAGCCACCAGATTATAAGGTGGAGCCGGATTAGCCAGCGCCAATCAGGAGGATGCTGGCAGTCAGGCAGTAGGATCGCGGCCTAGCCGGGACCGGAGCAGAGCCAGGCGTCAGGAGAGGTAAGTCCAGGCCAGGGGGTAACCGTGCCACAGGGAAGGGCATGCGTGTAGCAGTACGGTCTTGACAGTTGTATTTACTACAACTTGCAATGGAAGGCTATATCTAATATGTCTGTGGAAGGGAGTCTGTGCATAATAAAACTTAGCAGGGGTGGGACTGTATATATTATAACTGATGATAAAGAGGGAATACACCACAATCCATATATCAAACAATGGGGGTGATGTAAAAAATTGGGAGTTGTTGGACTACTACCAAGATGAGTATTACTTGGTAGCAGTAATGTACTTGTTGTCCATTATTGGAGGGTACCTTTTGTTAGCTGCAGCAGATACTGGTATACAGGAAAAGTTTCCTGATCAGAAGTGTCAAGATAGAGTGTGGGTAACCAGATGAGGTATCGCACTGCTATTAATAATACACAATGTTGACAGAATAAGTGCAAGATTTTAGTACATTTCCCAACAAAATATTTATCTTATAAATGCTCAAGTAACATATAAATTGGGACAAAGAAAATGTGGAACACGTTTCGGGGAAAATTTCCCCTTCTTCAGGTCCGAGTTGTTTTGTTCTGTCGTAGGTAGGGTGGAAATGGGGTTAATTACTGATTTAGACAATAAATAAACATGATTTAGTACATGGTAAACTAACAATCTTTTTACATAAATAAATAGTAATTTTCTCCTGTCTTCTCTGGGTATAAATTTAGTGATAGTAAAGGATGCTTGCATTCTCAGATGCTTGCATTCTTTGTTTGCTTAGCATAATATTCTGCTAAGTATAATATTCTGAGAAGTATGCTGCAGTCATACATTGCAGTTAGAGAGGGCAGGAGACAGGTAAGATGGCAGAGAAAAATGAAAAATTATGTTTGTTGAAAAATGTTTTCCATTTTCTTTCTGTTTGCTATGGTTGTTTTAATTGCCTACCGTCCATCTATTCCACCATACCAATTATCCATATCAATGCCTCCCTTCTTCACTCATCTTTCTTTACCACTCACACACTGTATATGTTATGTAACCATACTAACTTATCACAGTCTTCTGCTGTGAAACAAGAAATAACTTCTTATAAATCTCTAAAGCCTCTGTTGTTTCTTCTATTTTTCCTTCTGCTTGGTGCAGGGGACATCCCTCCTAACCCAGGCCCATCGGGCCCATTTGGTCTTCTCCCGACCATCTTCAATATCTGATTTTTCCAATTCTTCCTTTCCACTTTCAGACCATAACCTCCTTTCTTTTACTTTCAATTATCCTTCACCTTCTCAGAATACTTCCACCCATCATTCATACCGGACCCCACATGCAATAGATACTCACCAACTCACAGAAAACTTACAGTATGTACTGTCCCCCATCTCTTCTTTCACCTGTCCAAACCTGGCTACTAACCACTATAATCACACTGTCAGAAGAAATAACAAAGGACAGGAACAGGCTAAGTAGGGAAGTGGGGATGGAGAAGATATGTATCTTCTATTGGTACTCTGTCCCACCCGTGCCCTAATGATGATATGCGCAGCCGAGTATCGTCCCTCAAAACTTACAATATGAAACCGATTTTACCCCTTCAAAGAAGAGGAAAGGAAGACGACAGCTAAATAGTATAAAAAGTCTAATTTTTATTGATAGCAACATTAAAAGGCTAGACGAAGGCTCAGTTGAGCCGAAACTTTGGACTCCTGGAGGTCTCTACTTTTACCACCTGGGTAAGAACTTTTACACCTTATTTGATCTGTCTGATCAATGTTATTATGGTATGGGTACATGCTTTGGCACAAATATTCACCACTGTGTGACTAACAGGCAGACAACCCATTTGGAGATATATCATCTAGTTCTTATCACATGAAAAAGATTTATTAACCCCTTAACGACTTGGCCTTTTTTAGTTTTTTCACTTCCATTTTTCACTCACCAACTTCAAAATTCTATAACTTTTTTATGTTTCCACATAAAGAGCTGTGTTATGGCTTATTTTCTGCGTAACAAATTGCTTTTCGTAGTGACGGTATTTAATATTCTATGGCGTGTACTGGGAAGCGGGAAAAAAATTCCAAATGCAGTGAAAATGGTGAAAAACCACATTTGTGACGTTTTCTTGTGGGCTTGGATTTTACAGCTTTCACTCTGCGTTCCAAATGACATGTCTACTTTATTCTTTGGGTCGGTACAATCACGTGGATACCAAATTTGTATAGGTTTTATAATGTTTTCATACATTTAAAAAAATTAAAACCTCCTGTACAAAATATTTTTTTTTTATTTTGCCATCTTCTGGGGCCAATAACTTTTTCATACTTTGGTGTACGGAGCTGTAGATAGTGTCATTTTTTGCGAATTTTGATGCCGTTTTCATTACTTCAATTTTTGGGACTGTGCGACCTTTTGATCACTTTTTATAAATTTTTTTATATTTTTCAAAATGGCAAAAAAATGCCATTTTTGACTTTGGACGCTATTTTCCGTTACGGGGTTAAACATAGTGAAAAAACATTATCATATTTTGATAGATCGGGCATTTTCGGACGCGGCGATACCTAATGTATTTATGATTTTTACTGTTTATTTATTTTTATATCAGTTCTAGGGAAAGGGGGGTGATTTGAATTTTTAGGTTTTTGTATTATAATTTTTTTTTTTTAAACTTTGTTTTATTTTTCAGACTCCCTAGGGTACTCTAACCCTAGGTAGTCTGATCGATCCTATCATATACTGCCATACTACAGTATGGCAGTATATGTGGATTTTACTCCCCATGCATTACAATGTGCAATTAGCACATTGTAATGCATGGGTTAAAAGGAAGTAGCCTCGGGTGTTCGGAACACCCGAGGTTACCATGGCGACGGATCGCCGCTCCCCGTGACGTCATCGGGGAGCAGCGATCCACAACAAGATGGCGGCGCCCAAGCGGCGCCATCTCTTTGAAGCCGCCGGCAGCATTGCCGGCGGCGATCACGGAGAAAACACCCGCGATCGGTGCTAGCACCGATCGCGGGTGTTACCGGTAAGCCTTTGCTGCATGCACCGGGACCCGACGCGTGCCGTACTAGTACGGCGCGCGTCGGGAAGGGGTTAATCCTCCACTTCCAGGTCCAGACCGACTGCTTTTCCTCTGTGTACCACCAATACCTGCATTTTCAACATTATTGCTGTAAATTTTTTGTATTTTAATGTTGCTATCAATAAAAATTAGACTTTTTATTATATTTAGCAGTCGTCTCTTCTTTGAAGGGGTAAAATCGATCACACTGTCAGAAGCGCGTTAGATGAGATGGCACCACTCACTATCAGAAATTTTCAGCACACACACAGGCAACCTTGGCACACTGAACAAACTCGTTTCCTTCGGCAGTGATCCAGGATTGCAGAACGTCTGTGGAGAAAGTTGCGCACATCTGCAAACTTTCTACACTTCAAATTTATGCTAAAATCTTATAACTCTGCCCTTCACCTTGCTAAACAGGTCTATTTTACTCACCTCATATCCTCTCTCTCTAACAACCCCAAAAGGCTCTTTGATACTCTTCACTCCTTACTAACACCAAAGGTGCAGCCACCTGTCACAGACCTTCAGTCTGAAGATCTGGCCACCTACTTTAAGGATAAAATTTATAGTATTCGCCTTGAAATAATTGCTATATCCTCTCACCCCACTAATCCCCTTTCCCTCCATTGCCTTACTTTGTTCACTCTCTTCCTGAGCCGGTCACAGAAGAAGTGTCCAGGCTCCTGTCCTCTGCTCGACCCACTACCTGCATCGGTGACCCCATCCCCTCACATCCTGTACAGTCTCTCTCTCACATCTGTACAGTCACTTCTCACCTCACTAAAATCTTCAACCTCTCTCTCTTCTGATGTCGTCCCCTCTTCTTTCAAGCATGCTACTAAAGAAACATTTACTGGACCCATCCAATGCTACTAACTACAGACCAGTTTTTAACCTCCTTTCAACTCCTGGAACGCCTGGTCTATTCTCGACTAACCCTATCTCTCAGCTAACTCCCTCCTTGACCCCCTGCAATCTGGTTTCCGCTCTACATATTCCACTGAAACTGCCCTTTCTAAAGTCACCAATGATCTCCTCACTGCAAAATCCAAAGGTGACTATTCTCTCCTAATTCTCTTGGATCTATTGGCAGCGTTCGATACTGTGGACGACCAGCTCCTCCTTAGGATGCTTCGCTCCATTGGCCTAAAGGATACTGCATTGTCTTGGTTTTCTTCCTATCTCTCTGACCGCTCTTTCAGTGCCTCCTTTTCTGGATCTTTCTCTTCTCATCTTCCTCTCAGTGTCTGGTTCCTCAGGGCTTAGTACTAGGTCCTCTTATCTTCTCCCTCTATACTGCCCCCATTAGACAAACTGCAGTAACCTGAGAGCAATGGGCTTGCTGGGTGTTGTAGTGTCACGTGGCGGTACGCAGCCCTAGAGTTCCCAAGTACCACAGGGACCCCTTCAGTTCTTCCGGAACACCTTTGTGCACTGTGCAGGATAAATAACTTCTATCACAAAGTTCAGGTGAACCAGGTACTATTTACTGAATGTGGTGCCAGAAAACTATCACAGTCATTTGTTATATAAGAGTTGCTTAGCGGAGTATAGCTGATAGATTCACTAGTAATCTCCTCCACTCTCTCTCTCTCTCTCTTGGGATGGGTAGACAAGGATTAAGGAAACAGTCTCAGATTAGGAAAATGGAGGCTCCTAGCTCAATGACTTTACTGCAATCCAGGGGACTTCCACAGCTTGGCTTACCGTGGGTAATGAGGCGGTCCGGTTCGATTAACGGATCCGTCTTCTTAAGCGTACTGTGCTGGGGAACCCATTAAAGGCAACAATACTAGGCAGAGAAGCCCTTGACTTACTGTTATCTTCTCTGACGAATAACTGCAGGAATGTCTTGAAGCAAAATACCGAAATTTCCTCCTGGTTGCGGAGCTGGGCTCAAAAATGCGTATAGTGTGCTTTGAATCAAAATAGCAAACCTGAGTCTTCGACTCTAGCCACCAGGGCAGCGGCTTAAGGTAGGTTATGGATGGAGAGAGCAGGAGCAGGCCTCTGGCCTGGCTAAGGCCTAGCACACACTACCTGTGTAGGCCCAGGGAAACACTAACCAAAACACACCTCCTGCAGGGGTGTTGACCTTGCACAGGGTCTCCCCAGCCAAATAGCAGGGAGCCCTGTGTAAACACACTATGTAAGGTCTTCACACAGGAACTTCTGGAGGGTTCCAGAAGATTCTGAGTGAATCCAAGAGTGAGAGAGGAGGAGAGAAGATCCCTACAGTTCTTACAAAACTGTAGCAATCACATTTCAATCACAATATCAAGTCAGTATAGGAAGTATAAAACAATATCAATCTGAAAATAGGTGTTTTTGTGCAAACCTGTAAAACAACAGTGCAATACATTACCTATACAGTGCAACTATAACATCTGCCATCAAAGGTACAGGAAAACCCTAAAACATACCAAAGTGGCCCCTCTGGGTCACTGCAAAACCATCAGCAGATTTGGTTTCCAGTATCATCTTTATGTTGATGACACCCAGCTATATACTTCTGCACGTAACATCACCCCTGCCTTAATCCAGAACACTAGTGAATGTCCCTCTGCTGTCTCTAACATCATGGTCTCTCTCTTCTTGAAACTTAATCTTTCTAAGACTGAACTTCTTGTCTTTCCACAATCTACTAACCAACTCAACCCTGATCTCTCCATCTTGGTCTATGGGATCACTATAGCACCAAGTCAGCAGGCCCGCTGTCGTGGGGTTGTGCTGGACTCTGACCTCTCCTTTTCACCATATATTCAATCTCTTGCTCGCTCTTGCCGGATGCATCTCAGAAACATCTCCAGAATCCGACCGTTTCTGACATTTGAAACTTCTAAAATGCTAATTGTTAGACTTATTCATTCACTCTTGACTAGACTACTGTAACTCCCTACTAATTGGTCTTCCACTTGCTAAACTCTCTCCTCTTCAATCTATCCTTAACGCAGCAGCAAGGCTCGTCTTTTAGACCAAACGCTGCACTGGCTGCCTGTCTCCTTCCGCATTTACTTTAAAATAATAACCCTAATCCACAAAGCTCTAAATAATGCTGCACCTCCCTATCTCTCTTCTCTCATCTCAGTCTATCGCCCTTCCCGTGCTCTTTGGTCTGACAGTGACATTAGATTAATCGCTACCTTAATTCGAACCTCTCATGCACGTCTCCAGGACTTCTCCCAAGTTGCTCCAATTCTCTGGAATGCCCTTCCCCGGGCTCTCAGACTAATACCCACCCTCCAAAGCTTCAAACGTGCTCTTAAAACCAATATCTTTAGGCAAGCCTATCAACTGCATGAAATGTCAACTCTCCCTTTACTAATCCATCCTATGTCCTATCTCCCGTCTGTTATTCGGTAAACAGCAGATATTTACCAAGCTCCAATCTTCTCTGCAGTCTTTTTCACATAGGACCATGTAAATAAGATGGCAGCTGATGGCTGGTTCAAGCAGCAAAATTTTTATTTATTAAATTACTTATTAAATTATTTTATATTGCTCCCTTATAAAGAATGGATGGACCATTATATAACCTCTTGTGTTAACAACCTCATCCTCATAGTCTGTAAGCTCTTGTGAGCAGGGCCCTCACTCCTATGGTTCCATATGACTGTTTGTTCTTTGTAATGTAATATACACTCACTGGCCACTTTATTAGGTACACCTGTCCAACTGCTCGTTAACACTTAATTTCTAATCAGCCAATCACATGGCGGCAACTCAGTGCATTTAGGCATGTAGACATGGTCAAGACAATCTCCTGCAGTTCAAACCGAGCATCAGTATGGGGAAGAAAGGTGATTTGAGTGCCTTTGAACGTGGCATGGTTGTTGGTGCCAGAAGGGCTGGTCTGAGTATTTCAGAAACTGCTGATCTACTGGGATTTTCACGCACAACCATCTCTAGGGTTTACATAGTATGGTCCGAAAAAGAAAAACCATCCAGTGAGCGGCAGTTCTGTGGGTGGAAATGCCTTGTTGATGCCAGAGGTCAGAGGAGAATGGGCAGGCTGGTTCGAGCTGATAGAAAGGCAACAGTGACTCAAATCGCCACCCGTTACAACCAAGGTAGGCAGAAGAGCATCTCTGAATGCACAGTACGTCGAACTTTGAGGCAGATGGGCTACAGCAGCAGAAGACCACACCGGGTGCCACTCCTTTCAGCTAAGAACAGGAAACTGAGGCTACAATTTGCACAAGCTCAACGAAATTGGACAGTAGAAGATTGGAAAAATGTTGCCTGGTCTGATGAGTCTCGATTTCTGCTGCGACATTCAGATGGTAGGGTCAGAATTTGGCATTAACAACATGAAAGCATGGATCCATCCTGCCTTGTATCAACGGTTCAAGCTGGTGGTGGTGGTGTCATGGTGTGGGGAATATATTCTTGACACTCTTTGGGCTCCTTGGTACCAATTGAGCATTGTTGCAACGCCACAGCCTACTTGAGTATTGCCAAGGAACTCCAACCGATTCTACATAAAGACACAAGATTAAAAGAAATATTTCCAGTCCCTCCTCTCCTGTCCTTCCGGAAACCACCAAACCTGAAACAACTGGTTGCCGGAGTGCCCTGAGAGCTCCATCAGAAAATGGTACCTCACCCTGACTGCAAAGCAGGTGTAAAACGTGCCAGCACTTTCGCACAGGTGACCAGGTACCTGTAAGTCAATCACAGCAGGTATATCAGATCAAGGGGACCTTTTCCTGCAGGTCCTCAAATGTGGTCTACCTTATTATGTGTCAGCAGTGTCCAACCACAGGCCTTTATGCTGGAGAAACAAGTCAGAGACTCCATCAACGTATGAACACAGATCTGATATTAAAAATGAAAGGAAAGATCTGCCAGTGGCTGCACATTTCTCCAGAGAGGACCACAGTATGGAAGACTTGCAGATTACTATTTTAATGGGACATTTTAAGACACAGAGGGAAAGGAAAGAATGGGAGTATAAATTAATGAGAAAATTCAACACCTTACAAAGTGGTCTTAACATTCATGCCAGCTTCATGACCTCCTACCTCTGACCTGGAGGCCACAAGCAGATAAGAGCCAGGGCTCATGTGTCTCGCCTCATAGGTTTTTAATGTTTTTATTGCCATCCTGTTGTAAATAAGATGTCCCTGTTTTTATCAATCTGTTGTTTTAGAGGTTTTTTTTAATATCCTTTGATGATCACTGTTTGGTGTGTATAAAATGCTGTGAATTTTCTGTTTCATGCATAACATCATGTCTGACGAAGAGAACTAGTATTCTCGAAAGCTCACCATCAAATACACTCAGTTAGCCTCAAAAAGGTATCGCCTGATTTCTTCACTCTTCTTCTGCTCTCCATGGCTAACACAGTACAAATCTACACTACTAGTGACCGTGTCTAAGATTTTTGTGACCGAAGGTCGGCCGGGGCGATGTTAGTAGCCTGAGCCTTTGTGATTAAAAAGGTAGTAGAGAGGTGGAGAGGAGGTCAACAGTATAGGAGGGTGTACTGCATAGTGTGTCAATGGTGGCTGGGTAAAATTACTCGTTATGATTGACCTACTTACTGAGAGCTAAAGTACATGTGGGCTGGATTAATGAAGATCGCGGGACTTACTTTAATGCAGCTCTATCTGGGTCGGTAGCAGCATGAGCAATGACTGTGTTAGTTCGAGGCTGGGTTTTTAAAGAAAAAAAAGAATCTTTTTAAATAAAAAAAAACTAGATATAACTGTGCAGGGGAGTCTGTATATAACTGTTTAGGGGGTATTATAATACATTAGTAGGGTCACACAGTAGGGGTATATATATTATTTAGGAGCACTGTTATACAGTTGATAATATACTGTTAGTGGCTGTGGTATTTTTAAGGCCGAAGTGTGGAGATACACTGCACAGAACTGATGTTTAATCACTGTTGATTTTTACTATTGGTAGAAGAGGTTGTAACAAAGTCAACCTCCTGATGGAGCAGATCTCCAACTGTAAGGTGATAGATAGCACTAATGTCTGTTTCACTGACTAAACTACTAATGTGTGAGACAGCATCATAATGTGTAGTGTCACTCACCAATTGCCTTCTGAGCCAGCCGCAGTGGGTGGGAGGATAGTAATTTGTAGTAAATCCTTGTATTGGTTTGCAAATTCAGTGGACAGAACATCTTAGATGATCGGGGGCTTCTGGGGAACGGGGGCATTTCGCTTTAGGCAGCAAAAAGGCTAGAAGCTCCCCTAGGACCATCCACCAGCCCCTGCCCCAGTTAGACCATCAGAAGAGATCGATAACATTGATGAAACACAACTGCTGTGGCTTTCAGTGATGTACAGACAGAGAAAGAGAGCAGTGGTGAGGGCAAAATGGTAGAAGAATGCCATTGATCCATGTTGGGTCTAGGACCTCATCATCAACAAAGGCAGTGATAATTAGGATGAAGATATGGTATAAGGAAACACCAGGTAGCCAGTAATACATGCAATTAGGTGCAGCAGTCATCCCTTAGCCACGTTGTTGCCTGCTACTGACAAGTGCACCCTGGGTCTCGCCACAAAAAGGCTGGCCCAAAGGGTGTTTACGGTGAGTGCAGAAGACAGAACGTGCCACCAATTATAAAGCATTGTCAAAGTCTCAACAATCTGAGCATCTTGTTTATGACTAGGCACCTGCAGAGTATACATGAGCTGCAGTAGATGAGAAATCAAAAAAGGCTCCTTTTGTTGCTTTGCTTGGAATAGCCTGTCCCCAGTGACAAAGCCACCCAATTCCCCGGAAAGGGGGATGCAACACCACTAGAGTTGCCAGCAGCAACTCTATCACCATCACCAAGCCTGTCAACACATTCCATTCACCATTCTATACTCCAATTTATGGAGAACAAGGAGAAGTTTTGGCCATGTCAGTCAAGAGTTCTGGTCCTAAATTTCAGAATTTCCATTGGAGACCTTATGGAGGCAGCTGTCCCTGTGTATGGCATTCACAGCTGCCACAACTTTATTTGAGAGGCCATCATCCACCTGCAACAACATGCTCTGGACAAAATCAAGTGTATGCTTTTTGCCTATTTATCTATAGTATTTTGTCCACCAACCAAGCCCAGTTACTCTATTGTTTTTACTGTGTATATGTACTTTTCTGCAGTACATTGCTGTATTTAAAGCATGACATAATTTCTTAAGTTTGGTATTTTGTGGACATTGAGGAAAGCTAGGTGGTAGGTCACGTAATATGATGCAATTGTATGCGTATTCATATAGTTAGTAATTCAAGCGGCATACCTCATTATTACTATATGCTAATTTTAACAATATGTCTAGGTGATGTAATATATATAATTGAGTCTAGTCTGACCTGATAACACATTGAAAATTCAGTTACTAGAACAGTAAAATTGATGGCTCATATGTTATAGGGCCTAAGAATTTGTGTGAGTTAAAAGAACATTTTATATGGAGACTAATAAAAGTTACACTCATGGAGGAGGTTGTCGCCAATACAGCAGTGGCACCAGCATTACCCAGGGAGGGAGAGTTCGCATGACGATAACATGACCATGGGCTCTCCACATAGTTTTCTGGTTCTTATGGCTTGGAGATTCTGTCCTACCTTCCAATTACGTTAAATTAACTTAACCATGCAAAAACCACACTCAAATTGACTGTACCAGTATATGTTTGAGTCATTAGAGAGTCCAATTAAGTCAAATTCTTCATTGCCTGAATTCACAATAGAAATCCAAATTTCAAAATTTGTTCTATTCAAAATCAAAACTGTTTCGAAAGTTTCCTAATTCCTTGGGATAAAAATGAAATGGTCAAGTTCCACTTTTGCTGGATTTAAAATTAAATTTTTCAAGTTCCGTATTCACTAGATTCAAAATTGTAAATCTCAAGTTCTGCATTTGTGGTATTCCTTAGTGGTTATCATTACAGCCTTGCAGCGCTGGGTCCCAGGTCAATATCTACAAAGATTTTGCATGTTCTCTCCCTGTTTGCGTGGGTTTCCTCCAGGTCATCCGTTTCCTCCGACACTCAAAAAACATACTGGTAGGCTGTTTAGATTGTGAGCCCTATTGGGGACAGGGACCAACTTGGCAAGCTCTGTGCAGCGTTGCATAATCTGTTTGGGCTATATAAATAAAGAAATTATTATTATTTATTATTAAATTCTTATATTCTGCATTAGCTGAATTAAAATTGTGAGATGCCACAGTAGCTGGATTTTACCCACAGTGAGATGAAGGGTTTGTGTTTTTCCCATTGCTTCTTTTAAAGAAAGTGGCCCACATTTATTAAAGACCCTGGACCGTTTTTTTTTTTTGTTGGACTTTGCACATTCTTTTCACTGCAAACAGCTTGCACATGTATTTATAGATTTGTGTTGTGTTACACAAGACACATTTGTGTCACAGCTGCACTATACCTGATTCGAAACAAAATTCTGCACTGAAAGGGGATTCTGGTGCACATCCAGACCGTGCTCCACATTTATCCTTCAAGGTCCAAAAGACCTTGAAGGATTGCGCTAAGCTGGCAAAGCAGAAAATCTCTTCTTTCAGGTGAATCTTGAATTTTGTTTCTAGGTGCCATGGATTCAGAGATATGCAGGTTTAAAGTGAGAATATCAGGTGCCATTCTTATATATAAAAATCACTCCCGATGGCAGTTTAACAGTTAATAGCTCCGTTTTCCTGACACTGAGAAACACAAATTTAGATTCATATAAAAGAGGAGACTCTCTTCTTTCATAGGAAAAAATAAGTTAGGTTCTATTTTTCACAGAGCCAAAGATATAGCCCTCTGAATTGTACCCCACTCCAGATTCTTAGCCATTAGGCTACAGGGAGAATTTGCTGCACACAGGAGCCGATGCTCCTCACAGACAATGGAAATATTCCCTTTATATGTCACTACATTTTGAGAAGGGATAATATCAACTAATATTCATGTTTTTAACCCTTCTCTTGGCTGAACTATCTAAGAACACACTTTCTCTCTTATTGCCTTTTATTGTGTGATAGTTTTTTTTTTTGCGAAAATTGACTGACATGATGAACATTCGATCCTCTTCGCATAATGTCCCTATTATATATTAACACTGTGACCCAGAACATGTCCATAAAGCTATATGTAACACCAAAAACACACACATGTTCTGGAATAAAGTTTTTATTGAACACCATCCTCCATTATTTACACCTTTGTTATGACGTTCTCATTCTTATGAAGCGCGGAGGGTTCTGGTATTGTGCGGCTAATATAATGGCGCACATCTAAAATTTGTTATCTCTTTAGCTTGGTTTATGGATATGTAGTGATTTATTTGGGTCACCATTGTGTAAGGGAGCAAACAATGATAGATCTGTGTGACGCTCAGTGCAATTTTCTGCAAATATTTTGGTGAATATATTGGTGTGGGGTACGTATGATCTCCTCACAGCTTACTGTTTTAGGAAAGTATATTTTCTTTTTATAATTATTCTGAATTTGTATATATTTTAGAGGAAAATCTATCTCCTATAAAAGTCTCCCATATTACAGTTTGTTTTACCATAGTAAAGGGAGCCTCTTACTGACTGTGACTGGTCATAAAATAGTTTTGTTTTGGGGCCCCACTTTTAGTTTTGCCCAGGGCCCCACTTGTAGTTTTGCCCAGGGCCCCACTTGGTCTAGAATTGTCCCTGCACACTCTGGGGCACATTTACTTACCCGGCCCATTCGCGATCCAGCGGCGCGTTCTCTGCACAGGATTCGGGTCCGGCTGGGATTTAAGATGGTAGTTCCTCCGCCGTCCACCAGGTGGCGCTGCAGCGCCGAAAATAATCTTAACGCCCCGGAATGCACCATCCCATAGAAGGTGAAGGTGAGCGCTCCCCGAGCGACACATTTTCGGTTTTTAAATGCGGCGGTTTTTCCGAATACGTCGGGTTTTCGTTCGGCCACGCCCCCCCGATTTCTGTCGCGCGCATGCCGGCCCCGATGCGCCACAATCCGATCGCGTGCGCCAAAAACCCGGGGCAATTCATGTACAAGCGGCGCAAATCGGAAATATTCGGGTAACACGTCGGGAAAACGCGAATCGGGCCCTTAGTAAATGACCCCCTCTATGTTAAAGGTGCACGAAAAAAAAGTTGATGCACTCTGTCGGAGCAGGTGCTGGGGTCGGTGTCAGATTCATGAATCTGGTGTACCCTGCGCACTCAACAGACAGATTGCACTTAGTGCAGTTTGCACAGTTTTGATAAATGTGGGCCTTTCTCATTTAAAGAAGCCCATAACAAAACTGCAAAAATTGTCCAAAATTCACAGGCATCAAAGTGGTTAACCACAGTGAGATTAACCATATTTTATTTTTAATCATTATTACTTTTAATTATTTCTTTGGTTATTAAGTTTTTCGTTATGTTATTATTTTTTGTACTTTCCCTAGGCCATTTTTTAAAGCTACTTTCTGATAATTACCCCCATTTCTGCCATCTCCCCTTTACTACCTCCATTTTACAACTATTTTGGGTGATAACATTTGGTTCCTTATTGACTTCAATGGAGTTTGTTTTCATGGACAAGTTCAGGGTCAAGTCTGGATTCTGAACCAAATTTTTTTTCATGAGGTTCATCCAAACCTGATGTTTATCACACCTGGTTACCGCAGAAATGCTTACATTCTTCAGGGATGTAAAATCAATTCTGGACATTTCTGTTCTGTCAACCAACAGATGCAAGTCTCCACCCACTACCGCCAAATCCACAGTGAACTCCTAGAATCTACCCAGGTTTTAAACCTCTTGCCCATAGTATATATGCCCATAGTGCATATATAGTATGGCCTAAAGAGGTAAGGGCTATTTGAAGAAGGTGGTTCACAAGCTGTTCATGCTGGGCATGCATCTGCTGTATGTAGGATGTAGTGGTTTGTAAAAAAAAACTGAACATTTGAAAGTCAGAAAATTTTTTTGCACATTTTTCCTAAAATGTGGGATTTTTACACCAAAAAACAATTTGAAAAATCAGTAAGTTAAAAGTGGTAAATAGTTATTATGACACAAAGGGACAATGGTTAGTTTAAAAAAAAAAAAAAAAAAACAGGCTGAGCCTTTACATGCAAACTAAGTGCATCCTTAAGGAGTTAAGGGAAAATGTCATTACAAAATATCTGGTGTCCCAGCTCTAGCGATCTGGAGAAGCAGGGTGGGCCAATTGCATGGAGTGAAAAGAGTAGACTGACTGCAGGAGGTGGGGTTAATGATTGTCTGAATGCATCCTACAAAAGAATAAAAGATGATTTTTCATTAATGCTGCAACCTAGAAATATGCTAAAAACACCTCCAGGGGAAATAGATATTACAGAAGAATGAACTGTTTGTAGGCTTGGGGAGGTTATTGTGGTGACATATTCACTTTAACCCCTAGGCGCACCACAACGTTATACTACGTCCCCAGGGCTAGATGCTTAGCGCACCGGGACGTAGTATAACGTCCAGCTTCTGGGACCGGCTCACGAACGGAGCCGGTACCAGAAGCAGCGGCTGTCAGCTGTCTATCACAGCTGACACCGCGCTGTAACACCCGCGATCGCGGGTGTTAACCCCTTACACGCCGCGGTCAAGCATGACCGCGGCGTGTAAGGGTGTTCCTGCTGTGGATCGGATGCCCCGTGCCGCTTACCGGGGGATCCGATCCTCTTCTGGGCAGCTCTGAGGACTGGCATGTGCCCCGGAGCTGCCCGGTCTCCATGGCAGCCAGACCCCTTCCGGGTCTGACTGCAAACTGAGCTTAAACTGGTTTAAGCTCAAGTATGTATAAGTAAAAACAATGCAAAAACAGTTAACACTACTAGAGATGAGCGAACATACTCGTCCGAGCTTGATGCTCGTTCGAGCATTAGCGTACTCGAAACTGCTCGTTGCTCGGACGAATACTTCGCCCGCTCGAGAAAATGGCAGCTCCCGCCGTTTTGCTTTTTGGCGGCCAGAAACAGAGCCAATCACAAGCCAGGAGACTCTGCACTCCACCCAGGATGACGTGGTACCCTTACACGTCGATAGCAGTGGTTGGCTGGCCAGATCAGGTGACCCTGGGATAGACTAGCCGCTGCCCGCGCTGCTCGGATCATTCTGTGTCTGGATGCCGCTAGGGAGAGAGCTGCTGCTGGTCAGGGAAAGCGTTAGGGTGTTCTATTAGAATAGTGTTAGGCAGGAGTGATTCAACAAGAACCCAACAGCCCTTCTTAGGGCTACAATAACGTTATACTTTTTTTTTTTGTTTGCTTGTGGCTGGGCTTGCTGGCACTAGTAGTGCAGCTAGTACCATATTGTGAGGAATTTGCAGGGGGACTTGCTACCGTTGTGTTTAGCTCTTAGTGACACACATATCCACCTCAAACACCAAAGTGGGAAAATTTATTAGGGGTTTGATTTCAATTAGGCACAGTCTGCCATTTACTTTTTATTTTACGTTTATTTTTTCATAACTCAGCGTCATCTCATCTGGCATAGCAGTGTGCTTTCATACTTGGCTAGAAAATAGCCATAGGAGAATCCAAACGGCTTACTTACGCCTACAATAGCGTTATATATATTTTATTTCTGGTTGATCTGCTGGTGGCTGTCCTTGCTGCAGTGCATCTACTAGCCAATTGTGAGGAATTTGGAGTAAGACTTGCGACCTTTGTGTTTAGAGCTTAGTGACGCACATATCCATCGCAAAGACCGAAGTGGGAAAATTTATTAGGGGTTGGATTTCAATTAGGCACAGTCTGGCAGTTTCTTTTTATTTTACGTTTATTTTTTCATAACTCAGCGTCATCTCATCAGTGTGCTTTCATACTTGGCTAGAAAATAGCCAAAGGAGAATCCAAACGGCTTACTTACGCCTACAATAGCGTTATATATATTTTATTTCTGGTTGATCTGCTGGTGGCTGTCCTTGCTGCAGTGCATCTACTAGCCAATTGTGAGGAATTTGTAGTGACTTGCGACCGCTGTGTTTAGCGCTTAGTGACGCACATATCCATCGCAAAGACCGAAGTGGGAAAATTTATTAGGGGTTGGATTTCAATTAGGCACAATCTGGCAGTTTCTTTTTATTTTACGTTTATTTTTTCATAACTCAGTGTCATCTCATCAGTGTGCTTTCATACATGGCTAGAAAATAGCCAAAGGAGAATCCAAATGGCTTACTTACGCCTACAATAGCGTTATATATATTTTATTTCTGGTTGATCTGCTGGTGGCTATCCTTGCTGCAGTGCATCTACTAGCCAATTGTGAGGAATTTGGAGTGAGACTTGCGACCTTTGTGTTTAGCGCTTAGTGACGCACATATCCATCGCAAAGACCGAAGTGGGAAAATTTATTAGGGGTTGGATTTCAATTAGGCACAGTCTGGCAGTTTCTTTTTATTTTACGTTTATTTTTTCATAACTCAGCGTCATCTCATCAGTGTGCTTTAATACTTGGCTAGAAAATAGCCAAAGGAGAATCCAAACGGCTTACTTACGCCTACAATAGCGTTATATATATTTTATTTCTGGTTGATCTGCTGGTGGCTGTCCTTGCTGCAGTGCATCTACTAGCCAATTGTGAGGAATTTGGAGTGAGACTTGCGACCGCTGTGTTTAGCGCTTAGTGACGCACATATCCATCGCAAAGACCGAAGTGGGAAAATTTATTAGGGGTTGGATATCAATTAGGCACAGTCTGCCATTTCCATTTTATTTTACGTTTATTTTTTCATAACTCAGCGTCATCTCATCTGGCATAGCAGTGTGCTTTCATACTTGGCTAGAAAATAGCCATAGCAATAGGATAGCATCGTTTGGTTTTAAAAACTAAAAAACACCAAAAACAACCTAAAAAACACAAAAAAACACAAAAAAAAGTTAAAAAAAAATTTAAGTTATAACTTTCATTTTCAAAATGTTTAACCCGAGGGCTAGGGGTAGAGGACGAGGGCGGGGACGTGGGCGTCCAACTACTGCAGGGGTCAGAGGCCGTGGTCCTGGGCGGGGTGAGACACCACCTGCTGATGAGGGAGCAGGGGAACGCCGCAGAGCTACACTCCCTAGGTTCATGTCTGAAGTTACTGGGACTCGTGGTAGAGCACTGTTGAGGCCAGAACAGTGCGAACAGGTGATGTCGTGGATTGCCGACAATGCTTCGAGCAATTTGTCCACCAGTCAGTCTTCCACGCAGTCCACCCATGTCACCGAAATCGGCACTCCTCCAGCTCCTGCACCTCAGCCTCCTCCCCCCCAGTCTGCCCCCTCCCATGAAAATTTGGCATTTGAACCGGCATACTCTGAGGAACTTTTTTTCTGGACCCTTCCCTCAGTCACAAACCACTTGTCCGGTTGCTGCTGAGCAATTTTCCGATGCCCAGGTTTTCCACCAGTCGCAGTCTGTGGGTGATGATGACCTTCTTGACGTAGTGGAAGAAGTGTGTAAAGAGGTGTCCGACTATGAGGAGACACGGTTGTCAGACAGTGGTGAAGTTGTTGTCAGGGCAGGAAGTCCGAGGGGGGAGCAGACTGAGGGATCGGAGGATGATGAGGTGACAGACCCAAGCTGGGTTGAGAGGCCAGGTGAACACAGTGCTTCTGAGACAGAGGAGAGTCCTCGACCAGAACAGGTTGGAAGAGGCAGTGGTGGGGCCAGACAGAGAGGCAGGGCCAGAGCAGGTGCATCAGCACCAAATGTGTCACGTAGTGAAGCTCCCATGGCGAGGGCTAGATTTTCAGAAGTCTGGAGGTTCTTTAAGGAAACACCGGATGACCGACGGACTGTGGTGTGCAACCTTTGCCAAACCAGGATCAGCAGGGGTTCCACCACTATTAGCTTAACTACCACCAGTATGCGCAGGCATATGAATGCTAAACACCCCACTCAGTGGCACCAAGCCCGTTCACCTCCGGCCGTGCACACCACTGCTCCTTCCCCTGTGTCAGCTGATAGTCAGCCCCCTGCCCAGGACCCTGGCACAAAAACCCCATCGTCGCCTCCACGATCCTCCACAGCACCCACCAGCGTTCAGCTCTCCATACCCCAGACGCTGGAGCGTAAACGGAAATATAGTGCAACCCACCCGCACGCCCAAGCCCTTAATGTCCACATCTCCAGATTGCTTAGCCTGGAGATGCTGCCCTTTAGGCTAGTAGAGACCGAGGCCTTTCGCAACCTCATGGCGGCGGCCGCCCCTCGGTATTCGGTCCCCAGCCGCCACTACATTTCCCAATGTGCCGTCCTAGCCCTGCACCAGCACGTGTCAGACAACATCATCCGTGCCCTGACCAACGCCGTTTCTGACAAGGTCCACCTGACCACGGACACGTGGACGAGTGCTGCCGGGCAGGGCCACTATATATCGCTGACGGCACATTGGGTTAACTTGGTGGAGGCTGGGACCGAGTCTGACCCTGCGGCTGGTCATATACTGCCGACGCCGAGGATTGCGGGGCCTACCTCGGTCCAGGTCTTTCAGGCCTACTATGCCTCCTCCTCCTCCCACCCCTCCTCCACCTCCTCCTCCGAACTACCATCCGTGGGCATGGCGCCATCAGTCGCTAGCTCTAGGCACAGCAGCAGTGCCGTCGCTAGGCGATAAAAGGCACACCGCCAAAGAGCTATTACAGGGCATCACGGCGCAGACTGATCTGTGGCTGGCACAACTGAACCTGAAGCCAGGCATGGTTGTGTGTGACAACGGCCGTAACCTGGTGGCGGCTCTGCAACTCGGCAGACTGACACATGTGCCATGCCTGGCCCATGTGTTAAATCTCATAGTTCAGCGTTTCCTCAAGACATACCCCAATCTGTCTGATTTGCTCACGAAGGTGCGCCGCATCTGTGCGCATTTCAGGAAGTCCAGCACAGATGCTGCCACTCTCAGGGCAGCGCAGCGCCGCCTCCAACTGCCCGCTCACCGACTGTTGTGCGACGTGCCCACGAGGTGGAATTCAACATTAACCATGTTATCCAGAGTTTACCAGCAGCGCAGAGCGATTGTAGACTGCCAGATGTCAACTTCCACCAGAACTGGTAGTCAGGTCAGTTAGCTTCCTCAAGTCTACAATGAGGAGTGGACGTGGATGTCTGATATCTGTCAGGTGCTGAGTAACTACGAGGAGTCAACACAGATGGTCAGTGGCGATGCCGCCATCATCAGCCTCACCATCCCGCTGCTTGGCCTGTTGAAAAACTCTCTGATCAGCATGAAGTCGGAAGCTTTGCGCTCGTCACAAGAGACGGGGAGGGAAGATTCCCTTGTTGATAGCCAAAGCACCCTTAGGTCTGTTTCTCAGCACATATCGGAGGAGTTGGAGGTGGAGGAGGATGAGGAGGAAGAGGAGGAGAATGTTGGCGAGACACAAGAGGGGACCATTGTTCAGTCCTTCACTGTTCAGTGTGTATGGGCAGAAGAAGAGGAGTTGGAGGTGTTGGAGGAGGAGGAAATGGACAGTCAGGCCAGTGAGGGGAGTGAATTCTTACGCGTTGGTACTCTGGCGCATATGGCAGATTTCATGCTAGGCTGCCTATCCCGTGACCCTCGCGTTCAAAGAATTTATTCCAGCACCGATTACTGGGTATTCACTCTCCTGGACCCAGGGTACAAGCAAAATCTTTCCACTCTCATCCCTGGAGAGGAAAGGGGTGTGAGAATGCATGAATACCAGCAGGCCCTGGTGCACAAGCTGAAACAGTATTTCCCTTCTGACAGCGCTAGCGGCAGAGTGCGTAGTTCTGCGGGACAAGTAGCGAGGGAGAGTAGGCGAGCAGGCAGCTTGTCCAGCACTGGCAAGGGTACGCTTTACAAGGCTTTTGCCAGCTTTATGTCACCCCAGCAAGACACTGTCACCTGTCCCCAGTCTCGGCAGAGTAGGGCTGATCTTTACAGAAAGATGGTGAGGGAGTACGTAGCTGACCATACCATCGTCCTAAATGATCACACAGCTCCCTACAACTACTGGGTTTCAAAGCTGGACATGTGGCACGAACTGGCGCTGTACGCCTTGGAGGTTCTTGCCTGCCCTGCCGCTAGCGTCTTGTCCGAGCGGGTTTTCAGTGCAGCTGGTGGCATCATCACCGATAAGCGTACACGCCTGTCGACTGACAGCGCTGACAGGCTGACGCTTATTAAGATGAATAAAGCCTGGATTTCTCATAATTTCCAATCTCCACCAGGTGATGGAAGCTCAACCTGAATAATTTATGCACTCCTCCTCCTCCTCCTCATTTTCCTCCTTCTCCTCCTCTTTGTACACTAAGTGTACACTTTGTACACTTTGTACAGGAAACTGGCTATTTTTTGACAGGGCCCACTGGCTCTAGCTATAGTACTTTATGCATTTAATTTTTCTGGAGGGCCACCTACCCGGTCCTCTGTTTTAAACAATTTTTGGGACTGCCACATACAGGCACTCAATCTATTCAATTTTTCTGGAGGGCCACCTACCTGCTCCTCTGGTTTGAAAACTTTTTTGGACTGCCACATACAGGCACTCAATCTATTTCATTTTTCTGGAGGGCCACCTACGTGCTCCTCTGGTTTGAAAACTTTTTTGGACTGCCACATACAGGGACTATCCAAATTAAATTGTCTCCATAGCAGCCTCCACACGTTGTCTCCATTGCTACCTCCAAAAGTCGTCCATATAGCTGCCTCCATACATCGTCCCCTTATCAAACGAGGTGTGTCAGGCAGAAATTTGGGTTGTTTTCATGGATTCCACATCAAAGTTGTTAACTTTGTCGCCACCCTGCTGTGTTATCCACAAAATATACTGGCAAACTTTTACCATTTAGGGATATTATTTCAGCGCTTCTTGCGCATCTGTTTACATTCCCCTCACCCGCCATATCCCAAACTTATAAGAACTCTACTACACTTAACTTGGTGCAGGCTGGGACCGAGTCTGACCCTGGGGCTGGTCATATACTGCCGACGCAGAGGATTGCGGGGCCTACCTCGGTCCAGGTCTCAAAGGCCTACTATACCTCCTCCTCCTCCCACCCCTCCTCCACCTCCTCCTCCTCCGAATTACCATCCGTGGGCATGGCGCCATCAGTCGGTAGCTCTAGGCACAGCAGCAGTGCCGTCGCTAAGCGACAGCAGGCGGTGCTCAAACTGCTGAGCCTAGGCGATAAAAGGCACACCGCCCAAGAGCTATTACAGGGCATTCCACATCAAACTTGTTAACTTTGTCGCCACCCTGCTGTGTAATCCACAAAATATACTGGCAAACTTTTATCATTTACCGATATTATTTCAGCGCTTCTTGCGCATCTGTTTACATTCCCCTCACCTGCCATATCCCAAACTTATAAGAACGCTACTACACTTGATCTTATACAAAAGGTTCTTAGAAGTGCTGTTTGGGGAGTAGCCTAGAGACAGGGGCTTGGATTGGCGAAAGCTCGCCTGGCAGCGGAGCGCCAGCTCCATCCCAAGATCCAACTAACATAGTTTTAAGTGCAGCACCTTTAATCTACTACTAGTTCACTGCCTCCATAATAATAATAATAATAATCTTTATTTATATAGCGCCATTATATTCCGTAGCGCTTTACAAATCATAGGAAACAAATACAAATGTAATGTAACAGAGCACAACATTTGTATGGAACAACAGGAGTGAGGTCCATGCTCGCCAGAGCTTACGGTTTATGAAGATGATGGGGTAACACGAGGTAAAAGAATATTTAATGGTCAAGCCATTCTTCTTAGGGAATAGAACAAAATATAATAAATGGAATTGCTGTCGCTTGAACCACTCAGCCGTCATCTTATATACCAGGTCCAGGGTGAATGGGACTGCAGAGAAGTCTGGTGCCTGTTGGTTGCTGGATAACAGATGGGAGGACGACACAGGACGGGTTAGTAGAAGAGTTAAAACTTCATGCAGTTAATGAGTGTTATAGGCTTGCCTAAAGAAATGGGTTTTAAGAGCACGTTTTAAATTTTGGAGGTTAGGTATTAGTCTGATAGTCCGGGGCAGAGAGCATTCCATAGAATTGGTGCAGCTCTAGAGAAGTCTTGGAGACGCGAGTGGGAGGTCCGCACTAGGGTAGAGGTTGATCTAAGATCACTGGCGGATCTAAGAGCACGGGTTGGGCGATAGACTGAGATAAGAGAGGAGAGGTAGGGGGGTGCAGCATTATACAGAGCTTTATGGATGAAGGTTATTATTTTAAACTGTATTCGAAAGGAGACTGGCAGCCAGTGCAGCGACTGGCATGAACTGTAGGCATACATGGTCCCCTTATCAAACGAGCTGTGTCAGGCAGAATTTTGGGTTGTTTTCATGGCTTCCACAACAAACTTGTTAACTTTGTCGCCACCCTGCTGTGTAATCCACAAAATATACTGGCAAACTTTTATCATTTACCAATATTATTTCAGCGCTTCTTGCGCATCTGTTTACATTCCCCTCACCCGCCATATCCTAAACTTATAAGAACGCTACTACACTTGATCTTATACAAAAGGTTCTTAGAAGTGCTGTTTGGGGAGTAGCCTAGAGACAGGGGCTTGGATTGGCGAAAGCTCGCCTGGCAGCGGAGCGCCAGCTCCATGCCAAGATCCAACTAACATAGTTTTAACTGCAGCACCTTTAATCTACTACTAGTTCACTGCCTCCATACATGGTCCCCTTATCAAACGAGCAGTGTCAGGCAGAATTTTGGGTTGTTTTCATGGCTTCCATGTTAACTTTGTCGCCTCCCTGCTGTGTAATCCACAAAATATACTGGCAAACTTTTATCATGTACCGATATTATTTGAGCGCTTCTTGCTCACCTCCTTTGGTTCCTCTCTGCCACCCATTGGTTTGAAGCCTGAGTCCATTTAGGGTATGTCGCCATGCCACTCTCTAGCCTGCCGCTGCTGCCGCTGCCTCTGCATGCCGTCCCCTATAGTGTCAGGGTCAATTATTGGATGTTTTAGATGCTATCTAGCTTCATTCTGTCACTCTGTCATGGCCATGCTGTTGCCCATAATTTTGGCATAATGGTGCGATTAAGCAGCCTCAGAGGCATCCATGCATGCTGCCCCTGCTGTTTCCTGTCCATTTCTGTGGTGTTTCCATCCTTTTCTGAGGTTCCCAGGTGTTTGGCCAAGCTTCCCTGTGCAGAGCCTTGGTCCCCTTGAAAAATGCTCGAGTCTCCCATTGACTTCAATGGGGCTCGTTATTTGAGACGAGCACTCGAGCATCGGGAAAAGTTCGTCTCGAATAACGAGTACCCGAGCATTTTAGTGCTCGCTCATCTCTAGTCCTACCCTAACAACAGCATGCTGGCCCTTTAAATCTAGTGAAGCCAGAGTGCGCGTGCCCTAGGAGCCTGGAACGTGCACGCACAGCGTAGGGAGTCGAAACAGGAGACCGGATGGGTAAGACGCACGGGTGACGTGCCAGCGGGGGGAAAGAGGGGCACGGGTGAACGATATGAGTCGCAGGACCATGCGTGACAATGGGGCTGAGCCTTAAAGGAAACCTACCACTTGAAATGGTAGGTGTAAGATGCAAATACCGAGCACCAGCTCAGGGTGAGCTGGTGCCAGAGCTTATTTTCCTTAGTGCCATAGACTGTTGTATTTTTTAAGGTGTGTTGCTGCATAATATGCCTGCCAAATCCACCTAGTTGTTTTTTAAGTCTTAGTCTGTCGTATATGGGACTCGTGCCCTCTTTCTTTTCCAAAGGAAGGAGGAAAATAGTGATCTAATTTTCTTAAAGAATTCTTTGGGGACTGAGATAGGCAGAGTTTGTATGAGGTAAATTAGTTTAAGCATGATAAAGGTTTTTAAAAGTTTCTTCCTTCCAATCCAAGATACATACGGGAGTGCTAATGTTTTTAAGGATGTGGTTATTTGTGCTAGTAAAGGAGGATAATTTTCTTTATATAAACATGAGCACTTTTTGGTCACATAGATTCCTAAATATTTTAATTTAACAGGTTGCCAAATGAAGGGGTAATTTTTCTGTAGCTTTGATATTACTTTCTGTGGCACTGTAATATTTAACGCTTCAGATTTCATTACATTTCTTTTAAAGTTAGATATATATCCGAATTCTTTAAATATATCTAAAATGTGCGGGAAGGCTTTTAAGTGGTCTGTCAGTAGTAACAAGAAATCGTCAGGAAAAGCTGCGTTGAGGTACATTTTTTTGTCAACAGTGATGACTGTTATACGTGGATGTGTCCTAATTGCAAGGAGCAGAGTCTCCATTACTAATATAAATGATATGGGTGATAGGGGGCAACCCTCACGTGTGCCATTATAAATTTTGAAGAGATTTGAAAGAGTACCGTTAACTTTAATACAAGCGCTCGGGTGTTTATATAATGTCATACGCGATCGAATGCCTTTTCTGTATTCGTTTTTAGTAAGACTAGGGGTATGTTTTTAGAGCAGGCATAATGAATGGCATGGATTACTCTTGAAGAGTTGTTGTTACCTTCCCGGCCTGTGACAAATCCCGCTTGTTCCGGGTGGACTAAAGATGGAAGATATGGGCTGAGCCTTCTAGCAAGTAGTTTTGCCCATATGGGTCTATAGCTGCTACATTGTTCAGGGTTTTTCCCCGGTTTGGGAAGAATTGTTACTGTGGCCATTAGTGCTTGTGGTGGTATTGTACCTCCTTTTAGTAAAGAGTTACACCACTTTGTCATATAAGGAAATAGAACTTCCGAAAACTTTTTGTAGTAGCTAATCGTTAGGCCATCATGGCCAGGGCTCTTACCTAATGGGAGTAAGCACAGAATCTCCTGCAATTCTGTGTCAGTGACCTGTGAGAGAATATTTTCTTGTGCTATTTTGTTTAGGGTGGGTAGTGGGAGTTTGTTCAGGAATTCTTTAGTACGCTTCATCATTTCTGGGTTAGATTCTTCTCCCTGGGAATTATATCATTTACCTCTTCTTGATCTGGTTATTTTTTGAACATTGTGTGCTACACATCGACACATATATGTCTTGTGTGATTTCTATTGGCCGGGACTGATGGGTCGTTTAGCAACCTATGGCGGCGTCACTGTTCTCATAGGCCATGCCCCTTGGGGACTCCCTCACGCAGCACGGTGGGCTATTCAGGTGACGATCGATCAAGTGACCTGTTTACCGGATGTATGACGATTTTGTCACTAAATAATATAAAGAAAAAAACTTTTTTTTCTTTATAAGGGTTTTTTTTTGTTGTATGAACGCATAAGCAGCATTGCGCGTGCGCATATATATTTTTTACAACAGACAGCCAATTAACAGGTAGATGGAACACTGCTGGGATGAAGTGTGATTTGTAACTTGTCACTACGTCATAAATACAGCCCCCGCCTTCTTCCGCCGCTCATATATGAGAGATCTGTACTGATAGTTCTATACTAATAGATGGGCGGGGCCAGAGGTATGGGCAGTTGGTTTAAAAACCCCCACCTGACATGGCCGCCACTAAGATACACCACTGTGTTCTTTGTAGGACAACTCTCCATGGCGTGACCAACCTGACAGTATTTATGCACCTTGTCTTATTTCCCCTAATGAAGGATCCTCCTCGATGGTGGATCTGGAAATGCGTTGGGAAGGCATTCTATGGCAATCCTAGGGACCAACTGAGACTGTCCTTGTTAGGACAGGAGCTATTCTGGGGTGCAGGGACAGAGCAGCTTTAGGGATACCTGGATGCAGTGCCTTTATCTTCTTCTGGTCTGGTACCCCCTTCTGTTGACAGTAGCCGCTCCATATTCCTGCTCAATTTCGGGGGCTCCTGACTCCTTGTCATGGGTGAGATCTTTCTGGTTTATTATCTTTTGATCTGAGATCTATCCATTGTGTATTGATCTAAAATTTTCTTTTATTACTGCTCTCCATTTCTTCTGGTGTTATGAGATGGAGTGTGGCTCTGGTCTGAAGTACTTTATGACCTTTTACTGAATATATTAAAAGTTATGTTTTAATAAGCTTTCCTATACATGTTTTTTGCTGGTAAATTTATGCTCATCATAATTTGATGTAGTGAACTGATATCACCTGTTGTGGTCTTCTCAGTCCTGCTTCTTGTATTGTCCTCCGTGTAAGTCAAAGTCACTGCTTGCTGATACTATGTGCCTCCTCTGTGATTGAGGTTGAGAAGAACTGAACATTGTGGCCATGCTAATTATTTCACCTGTGGTAGTGGTTGTGCCCTTCGCTGCATTCGCCTGTGAGTTACTATGGGTATCACCCTACTGGGAGGAAAACTTCTACTCCTGTCTCTCTTCCCAAACTGCTCTTTAGCTACATAGTGCAGTAACAGACTACTGGTCCAGTAAACCCCCCTGTGAGCCATGTGTGGACAGACCTGACAGTAAGCCTCCTCTACTTCCACAAGTGCCACCATTACATCCTTTTATGGCTTGAAGTTTAAAAAGCTTCAATCAATATAAGGGCTGATCATATTGGTGGGCGGCATGGTGGCTGACTGGGCAGCACTTCTGCCTTGCAGCACTGGGGTCCTGGGTTCAAATCCCACCCAGGTCAAAATCTGCAAAGAGTTTGTATGGTCTCTCCGTGTTTGCGTGGGTTTCCTCTGGGTCCTCCGGTTTCCTCCCACACTCCAAAACATACTGTTAGGTTGTTTAGATTGTGAGCCCCATGGAGACAGGGATCAATTTGACATGCTTTGGGCAGCGCTGCATAATCTGTGTGCGCTATATTAATAATGAATTACTATTATTATTGATATTATATTGGTGGCATATTCTCAGCAATACAGCATGGAGTTTCAGTTGTTGTTGTTGGTGAAGGGCTGATGATCACTACTTTGGTTCAGCCAGGCAAATTTCATTATCAAATATAGAGGGTGGGTTGTAAGGCCAAAGTTCCTCTGCAGTGTAGATTGGGAGGATAAACACAGAAAATGCACAGACATGACATGCAGCAGCTCCACCTCATCTGTGAATTGGTCACCTGTGCAACAAGGACGCTACAAGGTTCCGGCTGTTGTCACACACCACCTTGATGGGCTTGGAGGTTAAGTGGCAGTATCCAGTCATCTTTCTGCTCTTGGATCCCACTCCACAGGTCCCAAAATGGTGAGTGGTCTTTGCTTAGACAGATATGTTTCATCATGGCCTGCTGCCGTTTCCCCAAGGCTTTGTTAAAAATGTTGGATAATGGATAAGTAAGCAGGAGAGGAAAATGTGTAGTAGAAGGAGGGGCAACTGGAGGTAATGAGTTTGGTCTGGCAATGCTGGGCAGTGGAAGAATGTGAGCCATAGTGCTTCCTGCCTCAGGCCTAGCTGCAGCCATGGAGATGTTGTTACATCACATCGCAGAAAGCCACAGCATTTAGCAATTAGGTTTCATCATCATTGCCGATCGCATCCTGCCCATGTTTACTTGTCCAAGAGTGCAGCGCACATGTGATTTTGCCTATGACCAGTTGGTGCAGGGCAGGGATGGGCTATCGAGAAAAGTAGTGGCTCCTGGAAGTCACGTTCTATGGGACATGTACTGCCACAACAACTTTAAAGTTGTTTGTATCTCAACCAGCCTCAAAGGCCAGCAATTTGGAAAGTTTCTTATTCAATCACTCCAGAGCTTATCTGTGACATGGCCAAAACTTCTTCTTGCTCTCAATTATTTGGGGAATAGAACGCTGAATGGATGGTGTGGAGATGATGGTGATGATGGTGATGATGGTGACTCATGATGCTACTTCTAGTATTGCTGGTGGTGTTACATCTGCCCTTTGTAGGGAGACAGGTGGGCTTGTTGCTCAGGGGGCAGTGGTTTAGGCTGAGCCAACCAAATCAGCAGAGGGAGACTAAGATGTTTCCAGGCTTTTTTGTCTAATCCACTGCAGCTCATGTTTACTTTGCATGTCACTTGGTCATGCACAACATACTCAGATTGAGACATTGGCACTGCTTTATAGACTGGTGGCACAGTGACACACTCTTTCTACAACTGAGCCCTCATTACTGTCCTCTTTCTCTGTCTGCACATCACAAAAAGCCACATCAGTTGGCAGTTGGGTTATATCATCATCATAGATCTCATCCTTGTAGATCTCTTTTGATGGAGGATGAAGGTGTGGACAGAGGACCATCACAAGTTCTTGGGATTCTTGCAACACTATGGGGCAGATTTATTAAGTGTCTGAAAGTCAGAATATTTCCAGTTGCCCATGGCAACCAATTACAGCTCAGCTTTCATTTTACCAGTGCTCAGGAATATTTTGAAGGGGAGCTGTGATTGATTGCCATGGGCAACTGGAAATATTCTGACTTTCGGACACTTGATAAATCTGCCCCTTTATCTGCAATTGGTGAAGGTGCAGGTGGATGGGCGACAGAACAACAACTAGGAGAGTTTGAGCATGGCCAAGATAATCCCATGGAAGTTGAGTCACTGTCTGCCCCAAATTGACCAATGCCTCAACTTTGAGTGGCCTATTGGCAGAGTCAGCTGCAGGTGTCAGTAAGCCCCTCAGTGACAGAGCCTTAGTAGGTTACTTTGCGGTGAACTCACGTGATGGCATTGAAAATTTAGTAACTAAAACAGCCTCATGTACCCCAAAATATTCCCTGATTTATCATACCAAACAGCCTCTTCATTGTTATTTTATATAAGCCTCCTCACACTCCACTGATTCCTTTTGTGGGCCCCCCAGCAGCCCTGGCACTTGCCCAGGTATGCCCAGTGCTTGTGACAGCCCTGCCAAGTATATGCTGCAGACTCTGACACTGCTTGCACCAGAGGAACTTTTATTAAGCAGAGATGGAACATGTCCTCTCCTTGCAGCACCAGCTCCATCACCAGAAGCAACAATACCATGGTCATGTCCCTGTCCGTAATTGATGCTTTCCTCATTTTAAAGCACTGCTGTATCACAGAATATATCAAAGAATATAGCAGAAATAAGTAATAACAATGGCGCTACAGTTTAGTATTGTATGAGGACTGTCACAGGTGCCCCTGCGGCCCATATCCCAGATCAGACGCACCTGTAAACCTCCAGGTCCCCCATCGTGACCACTACAAGCTGACTTACTCGTCTGCATTCCATCGACAGTTCCTGTGGTTTGGTGTGCGCTTCCCGTCCCCCAGGGCGCGCACGTCGGCTTTGTGGGATTTAAAGCGCCAGCGTGCCGCTAATTGTCACTGGCCAGCTGCTGACTAGCCACTGACCTGAAAAATAGCCGGCCTCTTCTTGTGAACCCTGTTGGATCTCTGTGCCTCATAGCCTTAGAAAAAGCAGTCTTCTGTGATTCCTGTGTTTTATCCGTTTTGACCTTCTTCCCCTTCCCCGAATCAGATCCTGTGTTGCCTGTCCTGACCTTCTGCCGGACCATGACTCTGATACTGCTTGCCAATTCTGTATTTTGCCTTGGCCATCACTTGCACCTTGCACATGTGGAGCGACCTGGCGGTATCCAACCATAACAAGTCCAGCCCTCTTTGTGGCGGGCTCTAGTGAATACCGGGTGCCACTTAAGACTCCGTTCCCAGGTGTCGGCTTACGTCATCGCTAGTGGTGGTTCAGTGGGTCCATCACCACCGACCGACACTAAGATCTGGCCATGGATCCCGCAAAGGTTGCGCTACTTGAACTTGCTGACCTCACCCACATCGTGGATCAGCAGTCCCAGCAGTTTGCTATGCAGGTCCAGCAAATCAACCAGCTTACCATCATTACGCAACAGCAATTGGCCACCCAGCAACAGCATCCAGTTCCTGCGGCACCTTCCACTACTGCCTCTTTTGCAAAACCCAGAATGCGTTTTTCCATGCCATCCAAGTATGATGGAGATGCCAAGTCGTACAGGGGTTTCATCACTACAGTGCTCCCTGCAGATTAAATTGATGTCTACACATTTCATCACTGAAAGTTCTAAGGGGGCATTCATCATCAGTCTACTCTCCAGGAAAACCCTGGCATGGGCTACCCCCCTCTGGGACAGGAACGACCTGGTCAGAGCTAATCTCACCATATTCCTCACTGAACTACCGTCCATCTTTGAGGAACCAGCTTGGGTGTCTTCTGCTTAAACCCTGCTGAAACTACGTCAAGAGGACTTGTCAGTTGGCGACTATGCAGTTCAATTCCGCACTCTTGTCTCCGAGCTGTTTGGAATGAAGAGGCCTTGGTCACCACTTTTAAGAATGGAATGGCTAGTCATATCAAAGATGTTCTGTCTCTGCACGGGACCTTCCATCTTCTCTGAGTGAACTTATCACTCTGGCCACTCAGATTGACATCCGGTTTTCAGAGTGCCTGTAGGAGCTCAACAAGCACTTATCAGGACCCGGCAACTGCCCCGCTTGGCTCCACTCTTCCAAAAGTCACCTCAGCCGCCCTCCTTGCCTGCTGCAGAGGAGCCCATGCAGGTAAATAAAGCTCATATGTCATCCCAGGAGCACTCCAGAGGACTACAGGAGTATCTGTGCCTCTACTGTGCCAGCCCGGAGCATTTTCTCAGGACTCATGAACTCCATTCAAAGCATCGAGGGTTCTTGGGAGTAGTGTCCCTACGTGAGAGTAAAGATGTTTCATGCCTGAACATACCTGTTCTACTCAGATAGCCGGTTTCAAGTTTCTGCCTTCCTGGATTCCAACTCTGCGGGAAGCTTTGTGGATGCTGCACTCATCATCTTCCTGTGTTATGTCTAAAGAAGTTCATGGTCATCTCACTGTACCGTACTGAACTTCTGCACAAGTAGAGTGTCGTTTTATGTGGTACCTCGCTCTACGTTCTCTTTTCTTCTGGGTCTTCCATGGTTGAAATACCACTCTCCTGTGCTCAACTGGCAGACCACGGAAGTTCTTCATTGGGGGACGGAATACCAGCTACGCTATTTGGTGGCACTCCATCCTGTATTCTCCACAGTGTCAAGGGTGCCTCTGTGACCTCCCTCCTGGGTTGCAGGGGCACCCGTGCTGCGCTTCACGGCTGCTCTGGTCCCCCGGCTCCTTACTTACCCTGACCCGGCAGCACGGCGCGTGCGCGCCACCTTCGGCAAGTTTAAAGGGCCAGTGCGCCACTAATTGCCGCTGCCCATTTCCACTAAAACTACTTAAGCCTGCCTCTTCCTCTATCTCTTGCTGGATCTTTGTGCCTCACAGCCTGAGAGAAAGCTATTCTGTGATTTGAAAACCGGGTACCACTTAGACTCCAGTCCCAGGTAGTGGCTTACGTCATCGTCTGCAGTGGTCCAGAGGATCCACACCTGCAAGCCTGACAGTAAGATCCGGCCATGGATCCCTCCGAGGTTCCGTCTCCTAGCAAGCCAGACCTTGCTACTATTGTGATCCATCAATCCCGGCAGATTGCTGCGCAGCGTGATCAGCTGGAGCAAGTCACTTGCATGTTGCAGCAACTATTAGCCAACCAGCTGCTCTAGCGACTCCGACAGCTTCGACTCCTCTTCCAGCTGTTGAACCCAGAATGCGCTTGTCCATGCCCAGCAAATATGATGGTGATCCTAAGATGTGCAGAGTTTTTTAACCCAGTGCTCCCTGCATATAGAGCTTATGCGACCCAGTTTATTTCGGAGCGGTCGAAGGTGGCATTTATAATCAGCCTACTCTCCGGGAAAGCTCTGGCCTGGGCTACACCCCTGTGGGACAGAACGACCCAGTTACAGCTTCTCTCCCGGCCTTTTTGTCTGAATTCAGAGACTTACTCTATACCTGTGTCGTGGTATACTTGGACGACATTCTGGTGTTCTCTGCGGACATTGCATCCCATCAGGCCCATGTACGGCAGGTTCTCAGACGCCTAAGGGCCAATCGCCTCTACGCTAAGCTGGAGAAGTGTCTATTTCATCAGAAGAGTCTCCCGTTCCTTGGATATATTATTTCGGACAAGGGACTACAGATGGACCCTGCAAAAGTGTCTGCAGTACTTCACTGTCCACGTCCAGTAGGGCTACGAGCTATCAAGAGATTCCTGGGATTTGCCAATTATTACCGGCAGTTCATCCCACATTTTTCCTCCCTGGTATCTCCCATTGTGGCCCTGACGAAGAAGAACGCCAACCCTAGACACTGGCCTCCGGCAGCAGAAGATGCCTTCACAAAGTTAAAATCTGCTTTTTCATCTGCTCCCGTTCTTATTCGATCTGACTCAGAGAAGCCGTTCCTGCTTGAGGTTGATGCCTCATCAGTTGGTGCTGGAGCCGTACTCACACAAAAGGGCCCCAAGGGCAGAACCCTCACTTGTGGGTTCTTCTCCAAGACCTTTTCAGCTGCGGAACGGAATTACTCTATTGGTGATCGAGTGCTTCTGGCAATAAAACTTGCCTTGGAAGAATGGCGTTATCTTCTGGAGGGTGCTCGTTTTCCAGTTAATATCTACACTGATCATAAAAACCTTCTGTACCTCCAGACTGCCCAGCGTCTCAATCCAAGACAGGCTCCATTTTCGTCCTGCAGAGAAGAATGTGAGGGCCAATGCTCTCTCCCATGCCTCGGATATGATTGGGGAGGATCCTGCTCCTAGACATATTGTTCCTCCTGAACGCTTTGTTCTTGCTGCTCCTGTGGATCTTCGACAACTTCCTCCAGGTAAGATATATGTCTGACCTGCCCTTTGGAGGAGGATACTGACTTGGGGACATTGCTCCCATGTGGCTGGGCATCCTGGGGTGCAGCGCTCTCTCGTCTTCATTTCCTGACACTACTGGTGGCCAGATATGGTCAAGGATGTACGGGACTTTGTGGGCGCCGGCATCTCCTGTGCTCGAAACAAGCCATCTCGTCTTAAACCAGCTGGTCTTCTCTTGCCGTTATCGATACCCAGCTGCCCGTGGACTCATGTGGCAATGGACTTTATTACCGATTTTCCATGCTCTGCGGGTAATACCGTTATCTGGGTGGTGACAGATAGCTTCTCCAAGATGGCCCACTTTGTTCCCCTGCCAGGCCTGCCATCAGCCCCATGTCTTGCCAGCCTGTTCTTCCAGCACATCTTCCGGCTACATGGACTACCTCTGCACATAGCCTCAGACCGAGGGGTCCAGTTTGTTTCCCGTTTCTGGTAGTCCCTGTGCCATCAACTACAAGTGAAACTGGACTTCTCATCTGCTTACCATCCTCAGTCCAACGGACAAGTTGAGAGGGTTAATTAAACCCTGGGCTGATATCTTCGCCATTTTGTTTCCGCCCGACAGGACGACTGGTCCACTCTGCTCCCATGGGCAGAATTCTCCTATAACTCCCTGGATTCGGAGTCTGCCGGCTCCGCCCCTTTCTTCGTTGTGTATGGGAGACTTCCACGTCCACCCCTACCTCTCTCCGTGTCTGCTGATGTTCCTGCTGTAGAAGAGTTGGTAGTGGACCTTAAATCCATCTGGGAACAGACTCGTCGGTCTTTGCTTCAGGCGTCTGCCCGCACTAAGACTCATTCTGATAAAAGACGCAGATCTCCTCCCATCTTCTCTCCTAAAGATAAAGTGTGGCTTTCCTCCAGATATGTTCGGTTGAAGATCCCCAGTTACAAACTGGGTCAACGTTTCCTGGGTCAGTTCGAGGTGTTACAGCGCATTAATCCAGTGGCATATAAGCTCCGCCTTCCTTCCACTATGCGCATCCCGAATTCTTTTTATGTCTCCCTGCTGAAACTTGTCGTCCTGAATCAATTCTCCCGGCATGTACCTTCTCCTGCTCCTAAAGCTGATACTTCTGATGTCTTTGAGGTGAAAGAGGTCCTTGATATGAAGACAGTCAGAGGGAGACGATTCTACCTTGTCGTCTGGAGGGGGTTCGGCCCGGAGGAGAGGTCATGGGAACCCAAAGAGAACATCCTGGATCGTGCACTTCTCCACAGGTTCCTTCAGTCTAAAAGAGGGGGAGGCCGAAGGGGGGGGGGTACTGTCACGGGTTCCGGGGCACCCGTGCCGCACTTCACGGCTGCTCCGGTCCCCCGGCTCCTTACTTACCCTGTCCCGTTCCCACGGCGACTCCGGCAGCACGGCGCACGCGTCCCCGCCTCCTAGGGCGCGCGCCACCTTTGGCAAATCTAAAGGGCCAGCGCCCCACTAATTGGCGCTGGCCATTTTCACTAAAACTTCTTAAGCCTGCCTCTTCCTGTATCTCTTGCCGGATCTTTGTGCCTCACAGCCTGAGAGAAAGCTATTCTGTGATTTGCCTGCAATTCCTGCATTCCTGTGTCTTCTGCGTTCCTGTGTCTCCTGTGTACCTGACCTCCTCCGTGTTCCAGTGTTACCTGACCCCCTCCGTGTTCCTGTGTTACCTGAGCTCCTCTGTGTTCCCGTGTACCAGTGTTCCTCCGTGCTGCTGTCCTGTGAGCTGTGTTCCCGTACCCTTCTGCTTGGACCTCCTGATGCTGACTGTGGACCAGACTCTGACGTTGCACCTCTGCCGCCTGCCCTGACCTTGTGCCTGGACTTCGACCACGAGATTGCCTGCCGTCTATGTACTTCTACCTTGGCCGCCACTGCAGACAAGTCACGCCTGAGGAACGACCTGCCGCAGCTTGTCTAACCCGCCTTGCGGCGGGCTCTGATGACAACCAGTTACCACTTAAACAAACAGTGGGGGGGGGGGGGCACCAGTCAGCGTGGGGAGCTCAGCGAGTGCAGTGAGGCAGTTATGAGCCACCACAATGTCCTGAGTAGCATTGCGGGAGGTGAGCGGCTACAGCGGTACCTACACTCCGGGCGCGCGCTCGGCGTGTCACGTGCTTCTGCTACACGCTGCGCGCTCCATGCTCCTCCTCCCCAATCATGAAAACAGTTTCCTACATTCTTAGTGAATGTGCCCCAGTATCTTAGAACAGTCCTCCCAATAAATGCGCCCCTTTTATTTAAGATCTGGCCCACATATACAATCTCCCCCACGTAAGCTATATACAGTAACCCATACTCATGTATACTCATACTCATAATCTACCCCCTATAAAAGGCCCCTCTACCCCCAGTTTAGTTATAGATAATACTCGTTTAAATACAGTGGAGCACATTTACTAAGAGTGGTGCAAACTGCCCTAAATGTGGTTTGCTTGTGTATAATACATGTTACGCCAGATTCAGATTCATGCCCATTTACCAGAAAAAAAGAATGGTGCACCATCTTTAACAAACTGTTTGGTTTGCACAAGTAATATATTGCCTCTAGAGATGGGCGAATCAATTCTAACGAAGTGGAATTTGGTCTGAATTTCAGGGAAAATTCAATTTGTCACGAATCCAAAGTTTATGGCGATTCGTGGGAACAAAGTTTTTTTTTTCTCCTTTATTAACAAAATGGGCTCGAGCACAACGTGTTACATGGGGCAGAGAACTCTGGGAAGGAGAAGGGAACACCTTCGATCATATGTGCAGACCTGTAAGCCAATCAGCGACCGGCTGGCTTATGTGTATTACACAGACCTATAAAAACAGGCAGCCATTTTCAATCTCGGCATTTTATACTGCATGTGCTGCCTGTAGTGTCCAGCTACTTGCACTGTACTGTAGAGTTTTCTACTTTGAGGGTTTCCTTTTTAGAGGATCTGTATACCCCAGGTAGCAGTTCTTTTTTGTTGCTGAAGTGAATAGGAAGTATTCTGTGTAAAATCTACATACTTTCTGTAGTGATTTCTGTACATATCCCAGGGTGTCAGTTCTTGCGCTTCTGTATACCCCAAATTTCAAGTTTCTCTGGTAGAAAAAGTAGATAAGTGTCAAATCAACATGGTTGATTAACCAATATATCACACAGAGAGGTGGCAAGTGGAGCAGGCACAGGTCAAAGCGCAGTAAGGGGATGTCGCAGCAGGGGTGACTCTGTGAGGCCAAAACTGCAGTTGTCATCTAGCAGCAGTGTGTTAATAAACAACCCAAAGGTTGTCTATAGCACCAAATCGATTAGAGAAAGGGCTGAGGACTGCAGGGTATTTAGGGTTAATAAATTCAAAAGGAATTGGCGGTGCCCCCCCCCCCCTTTACCCTCGGCGGTCATCAAGGGGTGGGTCAGCCAGCCCAAAGGGCCCTCCCAGGGTGTATAAAAATCGATGAGGACACATGGTGGGCCCTCTTACCTCCTGAAGTGGCGTGAAGTCTGAGACGCCCCAACATGTCCAGTCACTTACCTGGCCATGGAGAACATCCTGGAAGCCCAAGTCCTGGAGCGGGTGAAGAACGAAGGATCTGCCTGGCTGAATGCCCTCCTGCTCCTCAGCGCTGCTGCTGCAGATCGGGCACAGCCTCCGCTCCTGGCTCCTACCAGCCACATGCTGGCTGGCACCAATGCTGCAGCATCCGAAGATCACCAGGCCCCAACTCGGGCCCGACGCTCCTCGCCAGCAGGGTAAGCTGCACTCCTTCGTGCAAGCCCATATTTCTTTCTCACCCTCACCTGTAGTCATTAGGCCCCTTTAGGTTTCCCCCTCAGCTGTATAGCCCCCAGTCACCTGCCCACATGTGCAAAGCACGCCACCATCAGGCGCCATATGCCATGTCATCCACTCCCCCTCTGACCCCCCAGGTTCCCTTTACACCTTTGTACAAATACCTGCAGTCTTGATTGGTTGACTTGGTCATCCACTTCCTCTGAGATGACATCTGACAACCCCAGCCAAGAGTTTGTGGGTTTGTCAGATACAACAATTAGTTGGCATGGCCCCGGAGCAAGTCAGCGGTGCTCACCTGTACGCAACCAGCCTCTGTCCTGTTAATTTCCCTCAGCCAGATATCTACTAGGTGGTCTGGGCTCAGGGACACTATACAGCGAAGACAATCTCCTTGAGAACAGTCAGCAACTGCTTGGCAGTAAAGAGGTGGGGCAGACATCCACTGCTTTGTGCAGTAGGCGGGAATGTAGAGATGTAGAGAGTGACATATGAGGTTGCACTTGCAAGTAGTCGGGCTGTGCATACTGAAACCATTGAGGAAAATACCAGTGACAGGGAAATACAAATCAATGAGGTTGTAGCCGATCACACTTCAGAGGCGGGTGAAGCCAAGGTGAAGAGGGTGTCAGGAGAAGGTGTCAGGAGAAGAGGGTGCCAGCTTGCACGTCAGGCAGCAAGTTGCTACTGTGAGTCAGCAGGGTGGCAACAGTGCGAGGTTGGGAGCCAAATGGCCTTGGGATACAGACCCAACTTCACAGGTTCAAGCAAGCAGTGGCAAGTAAGATTTAGCAAAGTATGAATATACAAAAGCAAAGTACCACAATAATAGAGCAGTTGCCTCCTAAAGTTCCTCAATCTCAAGTCCCGAAATCCTGAATCACTGTACAAACTTTGAACAAATGCACGCTTGCAAAACAAGAAGACAAGAATTCTGAGCAGCAACAGGCACCAGTATTTCAGCTACTGAATGCCCTGGTGAGTCGAAGTAATAGCAAACAGCACTTCGTCACCAACAAGAGAACCTCCATGGATGAAATTTGTGATGTGCTGCATGGCTTTCAATAGGCCACCAATATGCTCAGTGATGATGACGCCACTGTCTGTGCTACCATCGCCAATTTTTGTCTGTACATAAAGAACTTCAGGCCATGACAGAGGATGGAATGATTGCAAAGTAGGATGAAGAGGAGTTTTAGGTGTCAGGCCAGTCTGCACACGGCTCACAGGGAGGTTTGCTGGACCAAAAGTGGTCAGGTGCTGCACTGTCCAGCCAGAGGACAGTTTTGGAGGAAGAGGAGGACTTTTCCTCCTCCCACTGAGGACTACTTGTTCTTGCCTTACCTTGCACACATTAGTAATCTCTCTTTAGGGAGAATACCTACTGTCTGACCCTAGTCAATAGTCTCTCATACAGCCAAACCAGATCCCTATGCTGTACTGAGGAGTCCCAACCAGATCGAAACAGTGCTGTCTACAGTTGGGAGTCTGTTCCTTCTGGAATAGATATACTGGTTTGGCTTAATCTCACACCATGTTTTTAGGCTTCTTGTAGGTCATACTTGGTTGTTAAGGGGGCTGCCTTTCAAGGTAGCAAAAGGAGGCATTGATTTCCATTTAACACCTTGGAAACCTCATTTCCATTCTTCCCAGAATTCCCTAGTGGAGCATCTATGGCTTTAAGTCTCCACATGCCTTTAAGGTGGCCTGAATCTCTCCTTAAGGAGACTACCTACTGTCTGACCCTTGCTCACATTGCAGATTTTTTGTGGCCACACTGATAGATCCATGCTAACTTAAAAATTAGGGAGTACAAGTGAACTATGGTGGAGGCACTACTGGCAGAGTTCCCATCTGACATCGACAGCTCAGTGGCAGCAGAAGGAATAGGAGGGAATCACCAATGTAGCAAGGGCACTAGCACCACCTTTATATAGTTAGCATGGCTACAATGTGGAACACCATGTTCAATTTTCCGCCACCATTGGTTATGGTACATAATAGCACTATGTTCACTAAGATGAAGCATGGATACCATGGTATTTGGCTGTGCCAAGTGGTTAATGTGTTAAGTACCTCTTCCACTTACACCACCAAATATACCTCCAACCCCTCCTTCTCCCACTGGACCTCTGACAAAAATTATAATTTTGTTTTTTTTTTAAATGTATTCTTTATTTAAATTATTATTTTAAGTACTAGGCAGTTTTTGGCACCATATAAACCTTGCTACCCCCATTTTACAGCCATTTTTTGTATGTTGTTGAATGCCAGAGCTTATAGATATGTCTGGTGAGGCGGGAGGAGTGAGATTTAATCATACACTGTTGCATGATGCACCAGTGTTTTCATTCTGTACACAGTTCCTTTCATTTTACAGTGTGTGTACATGGGTGATACTAGGTGCACCAAACTAAATTCCAACCACACAGAATTTATTAAGGTGGGCCTAATAGTGAAGAGGCTCCAGTCCATTCGGATCTGTTATTGCTTGTAGTTAATCCCTCCCAAAATTAAAACCTAAGTGGATGTCAAGTATACACATTTAGCCCCATTTATTACAACTACAGATTTAAGACAAGATAGTAGTTTGTCATTAGTTATTTTTATGAAAATATTTTTAATAGAGATGAGCGAACACTAAAATGCTCGGGTACTCGTTATTCGAGACGAACTTTTCCCGATGCTCGAGTGCTCGTCTCGAATAACGAACCCCATTGAAGTCAATGGGAGACTCGAGCATTTTTCAAGGGGACCAAGGCTCTGCACAGGGAAGCTTGGCCAAACACCTGGGAACCTCAGAAAAGGATGGAAACACCACGGAAATGGACAGGAAACAGCAGGGGCAGCATGCATGGATGCCTCTGAGGCTGCCTAATCGCACCATTATGCCAAAATTATGGGCAACAGCATGGCCATGACAGAGTGACAGAATGAAGCTAGATAGCATCTAAAACATCCAATAATTGACCCTGACACTATAGGGGACGGCATGCAGAGGCAGCGGCAGCAGGCTAGAGAGTGTCATGGCGACATACCCTAAATGGACTCAGGCTTCAAACCAATGGGTGGCAGAGAGGAACCAAAGGAGGTGAGCAAGAAGCGCTCAAATAATATCGGTACATGATAAAAGTTTGCCAGTATATTTTGTGGATTACACAGCAGGGTGGCGACAAAGTTAACATGGAAGCCATGAAAACAACCCAAAATTCTGCCTGACACAGCTCGTTTGATAAGGGGACCATGTATGGAGGCAGTGAACTAGTAGTAGATTAAAGGTGCTGCAGTTAAAACTATGTTAGTTGGATCTTGGCATGGAGCTGGCGCTCCGCTGCCAGGCGAGCTTTCGCCAATCCAAGCCCCTGTCTATAGGCTACTCCCCAAACAGCACTTCTAAGAACCTTTTGTATAAGATCAAGTGTAGTAGCGTTCTTATAAGTTTAGGATATGGCGGGTGAGGGGAATGTAAACAGATGCGCAAGAAGCGCTGAAATAATATCCCTAAATGGTAAAAGTTTGCAAGTATATTTTGTGGATTACACAGCAGGGTGGCGACAAAGTTAACAACTTTGATGTGGAATGCCCTGTAATAGCTCTTGGGCGGTGTGCCTTTTATCGCCTAGGCTCAGCAGTTTCAGCACCGCCTGCTGTCGCTTAGCGACAGCACTGCTGCTGTGCCTAGAGCTACCGACTGATGGCGCCATGCCCACGGATGGTAATTCGGAGGAGGAGGAGGTGGAGGAGGGGTGGGAGGAGGTATAGTAGGCCTTTGAGACCTGGACCGAGGTAGGCCCCGCAATTCTCTGCGTCGGCAGTATATGACCAGCCCCAGGGTCAGACTCGGTCCCAGCCTGCACCAAGTTAAGTGTAGTAGCGTTCTTATAAGTTTGGGATATGGCGGGTGAGGGGAATGTAAACAGATGCGCAAGAAGCGCATGATGCGCATGGAGCTGGCGTTCCGCTGCCAGGCGAGCTTTCGCCAATCCAAGCCCCTGTCTCCAGGCTACTCCCCAAACAGCACTTCTAAGAACCTTTTGTATAAGATCAAGTGTAGTAGCGTTCTTATAAGTTTAGGATATGCCGGGTGAGGGGAATGTAAACAGATGCGCAAGAAGCGCTGAAATAATATCCCTAAATGGTAAAAGTTTGCCAGTATATTTTGTGGATAACACAGCAGGGTGGCGACAAAGTTAACAACTTTGATGTGGAATCCATGAAAACAACCCAAATTTCTGCCTGACACACCTCGTTTGATAAAGGGACGATGTATGGAGGCAGCTATATGGACGACTTTTGGAGGTAGCAATGGAGACAACGTGTGGAGGCTGCTATGGAGACAATTTAATTTGGATAGTGCCTGTATGTGGCAGTCCCAAACATTTTTCAAACCAGAGGAGCAGGTAGGTGGCCCTCCAGTAAAATGGGATAGATTGAGTGCCTGTATGTGGCAGTCCCAAAAATGTTTCAAACCAGAGGAGCAGGTAGGTGGCCCTCCAGTAAAATGGAATAGATTGAGTGCCTGTATGTGGCAGTCCCAAAAATTGTTCAAACCAGAGGAGCAGGTAGGTGGCCCTGCAGTAAAATGGAATAGATTGAGTGCCTGTATGTGGCAGTCCCAAAAATGTTTCAAACCAGAGGAGCAGGTAGGTGGCCCTCCAGTAAAATGGAATAGATTGAGTGCCTGTATGTGGCAGTCCCAAAAATTTTTTAAAACAGAGGACCGGGTAGGTGGCCCTCCAGAAAAATTAAATGCATGAAGTACTATAGCAAGAGCCAGTGGGCCCTGTCAAAAAATAGCCATTTTCCTCTGCTTTACTGTACAAAGAGGAGGAGAAGGAGGAAAATGAGGAGGAGGAGGAGGAGTGGATCAATTATTCAGGTTGAGCTTCCTTCACCTGGTGGAGATTGGAAATTCTGAGAAATCCAGCCTTTATTCATTTTAATAAGCGTCAGCCTGTCAGCGCTGTCAGTCGACAGGCGTGTACGCTTATCGGTGATGATGCCACCAGCTGCACTGAAAACCCGCTCGGACAAGACGCTAGCGGCAGGGCAGGCAAGAACCTCCAAGGCGTACAGCGCCAGTTCGTGCCACATGTCCAGCTTTGAAACCCAGTAGTTGTAGGGAGCTGTGTGATCATTTAGGACGATGGTATGGTCAGCTACGTACTCCCTCACCATCTTTCTGTAAAGATCAGCCCTACTCTGCCGAGACTGGGGACAGGTGACAGTGTCTTGCTGGGGTGACATAAAGCTGGCAAAAGCCTTGTAAAGCGTACCCTTGCCAGTGCTGGACAAGCTGCCTGCTCGCCTACTCTCCCTCGCTACTTGTCCCGCAGAACTACGCACTCTGCCGCTAGCGCTGTCAGAAGGGAAATACTGTTTCAGCTTGTGCACCAGGGCCTGCTGGTATTCATGCATTCTCACACTCCTTTCCTCTCCAGGGATGAGAGTGGGAAGATTTTGCTTGTACCGTGGGTCCAGGAGAGTGAACACCCAGTAATCGGTGCTGGAATAAATTCTTTGAACGCGAGGGTCACGGGATAGGCAGCCTAGCATGAAATCTGCCATATGCGCCAGAGTACCAACGCGTAAGAATTCACTCCCCTCACTGGCCTGACTGTCCATTTCCTCCTCCTCCAACTCCTCCAACTCCTCTTCTTCTGCCCATACACGCTGAACAGTGAAGGACTCAACAATGGTCCCCTCTTGTGTCTCGCCAACATTCTCCTCCTCTTCCTCCTCATCCTCCTCCACCTCCACCTCCTCCGATATGCGCTGAGAAACAGACCTCAGGGTGCTTTGGCTATCAACAAGGGAATATTCTTCCCCCGTCTCTTGTGACGAGCGCAAAGCTTCCGACTTCATGCTGACCAGAGAGTTTTTCAACAGGCCAAGCAGCGGGATGGTGAGGCTGATGATGGCGGCATCGCCACTGACCATCTGTGTTGACTCCTCAAAGTTACTCAGCACCTGACAGATATCAGACATCCACGTCCACTCCTCATTGTAGACTTGAGGAAGCTGACTGACCTGACTACCAGTTCTGGTGGAAGTTGACATCTGGCAGTCTACAATCGCTCTGCGCTGCTGGTAAACTCTGGATAACATGGTCAGTGTTGAATTCCACCTCGTGGGCACGTCGCACAACAGTCGGTGAGCGGGCAGTTGGAGGCGGCGCTGCGCTGCCCTGAGAGTGGCAGCATCTGGGCTGGACTTCCTGAAATGCGCACAGATGCGGCGCACCTTCGTGAGCAAATCAGACAGATTGGGGTATGTCTTGAGGAAACGCTGCACTATCAGATTTAACACATGGGCCAGGCATGGCACATGTGTCAGTCTGCCGAGTTGCAGAGCCGCCACCAGGTTACGACCGTTGTCACACACAACCATTCCCGGCTTGAGGTTCAGCGGTGCCAGCCACAGATCAGTCTGCGCCGTGATGCCCTGTAATAGCTCTTGGGCGGTGTGCCTTTTGTCGCCTAGGCTCAGCAGTTTGAGCACCGCCTGCTGTCGCTTAGCGACGGCACTGCTGCTGTGCCTAGAGCTACCGACTGATGGCGCCGTGCCCACGGATGGTAGTTCGGAGGAGGAGGTGGAGGAGGGGTGGGAGGAGGAGGAGGCATAGTAGGCCTGAAACACCTGGACCGAGGTAGGCCCCGCAATCCTCGGCGTCGGCAGTATATGAGCAGCCCCAGGGTCAGACTCGGTCCCAGCCTCCACCAAGTTAACCCAATGTGCCGTCAGCGATATATAGTGGCCCTGCCCGGCAGCACTCGTCCACGTGTCCGTGGTCAGGTGGACCTTGTCAGAAATGGCGTTGGTCAGGGCACGGATGATGTTGTCTGACACGTGCTGGTGCAGGGCTGGGACGGCACATCGGGAAAAGTAGTGGCGGCTGGGGACCGAATACCGAGGGGCGGCCGCCGCCATGAGGTTGCGAAAGGCCTCGGTCTCTACTAGCCTATAGGGCAGCATCTCCAGGCTAAGCAATCTGGAGATGTGCACATTAAGGGCTTGGGCGTGCGGGTGGGTTGCACTATATTTACGTTTCCGCTCCAGCGTCTGGGGTATGGAGAGCTGAACGCTGGTGGATGCTGTGGAGGATCGTGGAGGCGACGATGGGGTTTTTGTGCCAGGGTCCTGGGCAGGGGGCTGACTAGCAGCTGACCCAGGGGAAGGAGCAGTGGTGTGCACGGCCGGAGGTGAACGGGCTTGTTGCCACTGAGTGGGGTGCTTAGCATTCATATGCCTGCGCATACTGGTGGTAGTTAAGCTAGTAGTGGTGGAACCCCTGCTGAGCCTGGTTTGGCAAATGTTGCACACCACAGTCCGTCGGTCATCCGGTGTTTCCTTAAAGAACCTCCACACTTCTGAAGATCTAGCCCTCGCCGCAAGAGCCCTCACCACGGGAGCTTCACTAGTTGACAGTGGCGCTGATGCACCAGCTCTGGCCCTGCCTCTCCGTCTGGCCCCACCACTGCCTCTTCCAACCTGTTCAGGTCGAGGACTCTCCTCCGTCTCAGAAGCACTGTGTTCACCCGGCCTCTCAACCCAGCTTGGGTCTGTCACCTCATCATCCTCCGATCCCTCAGTCTGCTCCCCCCTCGGACTTCCTGCCCTGGCAACAACTTCCCCACTGTCTGACAACCGTGTCTCCTCATCGTCGGACACCTCTTTACACACTTCCACTACGTCAAGAAGGTCATCATCACCCACAGACTGTGACTGGTGGAAAACCTGGGCATCGGAAAATTGCTCAGCAGCAACCGGACAAGTGGTTTGTGACTGTGGGAAGGGTCCAGAAAACAGTTCCTCAGAGTATGCCGGTTCAAATGCCAAATTTTCCTGGGAGGGGGCAGACTGGGGGGGAGGAGGCTGAGGTGCAGGAGCTGGAGGAGTGGGGATTTCGGTGGCATGGGTGGACTGCGTGGAAGACTGACTGGTGGTGGACAAATTGCTCGAAGCATTGTCAGCAATCCACGACATCACCTGTTCGCACTGTTCTGGCCTCAACAGTGCTCTACCACGAGTCCCAGTAACTTCAGACATGAACCTAGGGAGTGTAGCTCTGCGGCGTTCCCCTGCTCCCTCATCAGCAGGTGGTGTCTCACCCCGCCCAGGACCACGGCCTCTGACCCCTGCAGTAGTTGGACGCCCACGTCCCCGCCCTCGTCCTCTACCCCTAGCCCTCGGGTTAAACATTTTTAAAATGAGAGTTATAACTTTTTTTTTTTTTTTACTTCTTTTTGTTTTTTTTTGTGTTTTTTTGTGTTTTTTTTTTTTTTTTGTGTTTTTTGTTTTTTTTTGAGTTTTTAAAACCAAACAATCCTATCCTATTGCTATGGCTATTTTCTAGCCAAGTATCAAAGGAAGCACACTACTATGCCAGATGAGATGACACTGAGTTAGTGCCTAATAGAAATCCAACCCCTACTGAATTTTGCCACTTCGGCCTTTGCTATGGATATGTGCGCCACTAAGCGCAGAACACAGCGGTCGCAAGTCTCACTACAAATTGCTCAGAATTGGCAAGTACATGCACTGCAGAAACTACAGCCACCAGCAGATCAACCAGAAATCAAATATATAGAACGCTACTGTAGGCTTCAAGAAGCTGTTTGTATTCTCCTATGGCTATTTTCTAGCCAAGTATCAAAGGAAGCACACTACTATGCCAGATGAGATGACACTGAGTTATTGCCTAATAGAAATCCAACCCCTACTGAATTTTGCCACTTCGGCCTTTGCTATGGATATGTGCGCCACTAAGCGCAGAACACAGCGGTCGCAAGTCTCACTACAAATTGCTCAGAATTGGCAAGTACATGCACTGCAGAAACTACAGCCACCAGCAGATCAACCAGAAATCAAATATATAGAACGCTACTGTAGGCTTCAAGAAGCTGTTTGTATTCTCCTACGGCTATTTTCTAGCCAAGTATCAAAGGAAGCACACTACTATGCCAGATGAGATGACACTGAGTTATTGCCTAATAGAAATCCAACCCCTACTGAATTTTGCCACTTCGGCCTTTGCTATGGATATGTGCGCCACTAAGCGCAGAACACAGCGGTCGCAAGTCTCACTACAAATTGCTCAGAATTGGCAAGTACATGCACTGCAGAAACTACAGCCACCAGCAGATCAACCAGAAATCAAATATATAGAACGCTACTGTAGGCTTCAAGAAGCTGTTTGTATTCTCCTATGGCTATTTTCTAGCCAAGTATCAAAGGAAGCACACTACTATGCCAGATGAGATGACACTGAGTTATTGCCTAATAGAAATCCAACCCCTACTGAATTTTCCCACTTCGGCCTTTGCTATGGATATGTGCGCCACTAAGCGCAGAACACAGCGGTCGCAAGTCTCACTACAAATTGCTCAGAATTGGCAAGTACATGCACTGCAGAAACTACAGCCACCAGCAGATCAACCAGAAATCAAATATATAGAACGCTACTGTAGGCTTCAAGAAGCTGTTTGTATTCTCCTATGGCTATTTTCTAGCCAAGTATCAAAGGAAGCACACTACTATGCCAGATGAGATGACACTGAGTTATTGCCTAATAGAAATCCAACCCCTACTGAATTTTGCCACTTCGGCCTTTGCTATGGATATGTGCGCCACTAAGCGCAGAACACAGCGGTCGCAAGTCTCACTACAAATTGCTCAGAATTGGCAAGTACATGCACTGCAGAAACTACAGCCACCAGCAGATCAACCAGAAATCAAATATATAGAACGCTACTGTAGGCTTCAAGAAGCTGTTTGTATTCTCCTATGGCTATTTTCTAGCCAAGTATCAAAGGAAGCACACTACTATGCCAGATGAGATGACACTGAGTTATTGCCTAATAGAAATCCAACCCCTACTGAATTTTGCCACTTCGGCCTTTGCTATGGATATGTGCGCCACTAAGCGCAGAACACAGCGGTCGCAAGTCTCACTACAAATTGCTCAGAATTGGCAAGTACATGCACTGCAGAAACTACAGCCACCAGCAGATCAACCAGAAATCAAATATATAGAACGCTACTGTAGGCTTCAAGAAGCTGTTTGTATTCTCCTATGGCTATTTTCTAGCCAAGTATCAAAGGAAGCACACTACTATGCCAGATGAGATGACACTGAGTTATTGCCTAATAGAAATCCAACCCCTACTGAATTTTGCCACTTCGGCCTTTGCTATGGATATGTGCGCCACTAAGCGCAGAACACAGCGGTCGCAAGTCTCACTACAAATTGCTCAGAATTGGCAAGTACATGCACTGCAGAAACTACAGCCACCAGCAGATCAACCAGAAATCAAATATATAGAACGCTACTGTAGGCTTCAAGAAGCTGTTTGTATTCTCCTATGGCTATTTTCTAGCCAAGTATCAAAGGAAGCACACTACTATGCCAGATGAGATGACACTGAGTTATTGCCTAATAGAAATCCAACCCCTACTGAATTTTGCCACTTCGGCCTTTGCTATGGATATGTGCGCCACTAAGCGCAGAACACAGCGGTCGCAAGTCTCACTACAAATTGCTCAGAATTGGCAAGTACATGCACTGCAGAAACTACAGCCACCAGCAGATCAACCAGAAATCAAATATATAGAACGCTACTGTAGGCTTCAAGAAGCTGTTTGTATTCTCCTATGGCTATTTTCTAGCCAAGTATCAAAGGAAGCACACTACTATGCCAGATGAGATGACACTGAGTTATTGCCTAATAGAAATCCAACCCCTACTGAATTTTGCCACTTCGGCCTTTGCTATGGATATGTGCGCCACTAAGCGCAGAACACAGCGGTCGCAAGTCTCACTACAAATTGCTCAGAATTGGCAAGTACATGCACTGCAGAAACTACAGCCACCAGCAGATCAACCAGAAATCAAATATATAGAACGCTACTGTAGGCTTCAAGAAGCTGTTTGTATTCTCCTATGGCTATTTTCTAGCCAAGTATCAAAGGAAGCACACTACTATGCCAGATGAGATGACACTGAGTTATTGCCTAATAGAAATCCAACCCCTACTGAATTTTGCCACTTCGGCCTTTGCTATGGATATGTGCGCCACTAAGCGCAGAACACAGCGGTCGCAAGTCTCACTACAAATTGCTCAGAATTGGCAAGTACATGCACTGCAGAAACTACAGCCACCAGCAGATCAACCAGAAATCAAATATATAGAACGCTACTGTAGGCTTCAAGAAGCTGTTTGTATTCTCCTATGGCTATTTTCTAGCCAAGTATCAAAGGAAGCACACTACTATGCCAGATGAGATGACACTGAGTTATTGCCTAATAGAAATCCAACCCCTACTGAATTTTGCCACTTCGGCCTTTGCTATGGATATGTGCGCCACTAAGCGCAGAACACAGCGGTCGCAAGTCTCACTACAAATTGCTCAGAATTGGCAAGTACATGCACTGCAGAAACTACAGCCACCAGCAGATCAACCAGAAATCAAATATATAGAACGCTACTGTAGGCTTCAAGAAGCTGTTTGTATTCTCCTATGGCTATTTTCTAGCCAAGTATCAAAGGAAGCACACTACTATGCCAGATGAGATGACACTGAGTTATTGCCTAATAGAAATCCAACCCCTACTGAATTTTCCCACTTCGGTCTTTGCTATGGATATGTGTGCCACTAAGAGCTAAACACAACGGTAGCAAGTCCCCCTGCTAATTCCTCACAAAATGGTAAAAGATGCAAATTAAAATAAAAAAAGTAGAACGTTATTGTAGCCCTAAGAAGGGCTGTTGGGTTCTTTGAGAATCACTCCTGCCTAACAGTAAGCTAATAGAACACCCTAACGCTTTCCCTGACCAGCAGCAGCTCTCTCCCTAGCGGCATCCAGAGACAGAATGATCCGAGCAGCGCGGCCAGCGGCTAGTCTATCCCAGGGTCACCTGATCTGGCCAGCCAACCACTGCTATCGACGTGTAAGGGTACCACGTCATGCTGGGTGGAGTGCAGAGTCTCCTGGCTTGTGATTGGCTCTGTTTCTGGCCGCCAAAAAGCAAAACGGCGGGAGCTGCCATTTTCTCGAGCGGGCGAAGTATTCGTCCGAGTAACGAGCAGTTTCGAGTACCCTAATGCTCGACCGAGCATCAAGCTCGGACGAGCATGTTCGCTCATCTCTAATTTTTAACACTTAATTTTACCACCACGGTAATGTTATACAATTTAATAAATTATTTAATCATTAAATACACAACTTCTTAGTATAATGAAATGTTCTTTATCCAATCATAAATTAGTCCAAATCTTCCACAGACACAACCCATGCTTTTCCTAGCTTCTCATAAATAGCATAATGTTATGGATCCATCAGCCCTGCTGATGACTAATGCGTGTGCAGTGTAATGGGAAGTGCATTAGTTAGCAGAGAGCTTCGTCAATAATGCATCCACACTAGCATTTAATTATTTTGAAAACATCTGTTGATGTAAAGTTATCTTCTGAGGGGAATAAGGAACTGAAGCATTAGTGACTAAATTAACCACATTTCACTCTGCAATATAAAGAGCCTAAAGGGAAATCTTAGTCACTAAGGGCTTAAACAGTTTGCTAAGACTGGATGAATACCTGTGACTGAAGCATCCATATAGAAATATGCAGTAAATATCAGTAATTTATATTATAGTGTAAGGTAAAAGTTTTTAAAACTTTAAAGTGGATTTTGGATGTTTCCCTTGTATAAAAATCAAAACTGAACTGAAAATTAGGATTCTTTTTACAACTCAACTAATTCATAGCACAAACTTTATGGATGTTTATTTGTGGTGGAATGCACTCACAGAGGGGAATTAATGAGGTTGCATAAGATATAAGAGGCTCTGCCCACTTAGTACTGTACATGAATGCATGATCATAGAATTGTGCTATAACCTACCCTAGGAACTAGTGCAGGAAATAGCTAGTATGCAGGTGTGGGGCATTTTTGCCACAGGCCGGTCCACTCTGTGGAGCAGCATGGCTCACATCATGCCTATCAATGCCCTACTTGGCATGGAAATGGCATAATGGTTGGAAAGTTGCATTTACTGGCCAAAGTCCACCAGGAATCCTGAAGTCAACCAGGAATTATGATGTAATCTTGGCTTGTACACCAGTACAAACCATGATAAATTCACCTATTGGCTCCATATGGTTGAGTGATAGTGGAAGGAGAGTTTCCGAAGTCATGATTACCATTTGACCCAGCTGTTTGGAAGGGAAAAATGGATTCCTTGTATCATATATCACTATGATGTATGGAGTGAGGTTCTCTGCACTGTGGTTGGTCCATGAAATACAGCCAGTGCGTGTCATTCATTAACCAACCATGGTCGTGTGCCGTTGGCCTTACACCTTTTCTTTTTCAGTTTTCTTTGTTCTGTTATATATACAGAAAAGCAGGCATCACTCCCGTTTCCAGATCCAAGCAAAGAAGAAGGTCAAGTTTATTCAACAAGTTCAGAAAACCAGCACACGCACAGTGAAGAGAACTAGGCACAGTGAAGCCATATCCAGTAAGGGCATCATAAAAATGACACATCATCACGTATATGAATAAATCAAAACAACTTCTAAACAGGGACATGGCTGTGTTGCTGAAAATAATGCTGCATCAAAAAATAAACCTAAGCACGTGCTATTTTATATAAAATGTATAATCCTATGTTGGTGAAACATGATGTAGAAATCCATTAGAAGCCAGCTAGCTGGTTATATATTATATAGGTCATATTTTAAGGCCTCCACTGTTTGCAAGTTCTTAAGGGCATCCCAAACCTACCAAATGAGAGTAGTGGCAGCCATATATACATTATGCCAGACCAATGAAAAATACTAGTAAAAATTAAATAAATTGCTGTTCCCTATGAATGCCATCAGTATGTCAATCTAAATTAAATTTGGTGGGGACGGATAGGGGGTTATGCACCATAATCTCCACCATCCTCCATGTAGACTTGCCTTGATAGGCTTGCCGCACCATATATCATATATATGGCAACATCTATCCTTACTTAGCCAATCCCCAATTTCAGTACACTGTTCTTAACACTGGACCATTTCACAATATAATACCCAAGGGAATGAATGATATTGGTCTGGCAACCATATTACTGCATAAATATATAGGATATAGACAAATTACTTTATTCATATATAAACGCCATAGCAAGGGGATCATGCACTTGCTCAACAGCATCACAGGCCAGTCACCATGCCTAAAATACTTCAGAAAAAGCTAGCCCAATACAAGGATATACAATATAGATAAAGAAAAACATTGGGGCGGAGATGTCCATCAGGTGGGAAATGTAGTCACATAAGTAAATAATTTGATAGATATACAGAATATATATTATATTTTGCTCTTTTAGACGCTTGGTACTAGTGCAGAAAGCAGAGTGTTAATGATATACTCCTCTATGGTGGCCATCTTGGAGCAAGACAGCCAAACAGAAGCCATTTTAAGTATTAGCCGGGGGTCATGCCGGGGGTCAAGCACTGTCCAGCTAAGGTCATGATTCAAACCTCATTTTTTTGTAACCTCTTTGCTCGCCTGCCAACTAATTCCCTGGACATTTAATGAGAAGACAGTCTGTCCTTCATCTTTTGTGATGTATTTTGGTTCTAGCACCAGCTTATTTCCTTCTTCTCAGGGAAATTAGTATAAGCATGTCTGTGAACAAGGCCTATTAACCTTTTCTGAGAATGTGCTGGTAAATTCATTATGGTCAATAGCATTACAGTATTCTTATCTCCTTCTTCACGCCACCCAATGCTGCTTTTTCTGTTTTGATATACGACTGTGTTTTTTTAAAAATAAAGTGTGATTTGAGTGCATCTGAAGACCGTGTCTGTGTCTTGGGTTTGTTCTCTCCTCCTGGTACCAGGAGCCATGAAAGATTTAATTTGAAAGTCACCATGCAGTGGGGGGTTTGAGCCTCAGCTAAAAATCTCTAACACAGGAACAAATCAAGATATAGTCCAAATCAAGTGTTTTATTTACACTCTGCAATTAAACTACTTTACTTAGGTTCAGCCTCGGCATATGCATAAACAAAAACAAATCCTACTCGTCTCAGTATTATCTTATACAATAGCAGGTCTCTCTCTATATGTGCACCTGACTGCCAGGCAACCGCTCTTGGCCAGCAGGATATCAAGAAATATTCAATTACCTTTCCTATATGACCACAGTCCAGCATTCAGCTTTCCAGAAAGTGCCTCAACTACTGATTCTGTCCTGGAATCTAAATCAGGCTCTAACAAGTCCTGTGACCTGCACCTGTGGGCTATACAAAAACCCAGGTCTGAGGGTGATGGCACACGTGGCGTTTTGAACACGTTTTTGGTCCGTTTTTAAGCAGTCCATAAAAAATGCATGCGTTTCTGACCAGTTTTAATACTTGCGTTTTTTGACGGACTGCTTAAAAACGGGCCAAAAACCAGTTCAAAATGGCACATGTGCGTTACCCCAAGCATGAACGCATTTTTGGATCATTTTTAAAGGAAACCTACCACTAGAAATTGTACTTCTAAGCTTCAAATACCGAGCACCAGCTCACCCTGAGCATCACACTTGCAACGCATGCTTCTCGGATTGCACGGCCCGAATGGCCCAGGACTGTTGAGTTCAGTCCCAGTGTGCAGTGTTCGGTGGGATCTGACCATGCGTTGCGAGTGTGATGCGAGTTTATTGCATCATACTCGCAAGTGTGGAACGGCCCTTAGGCTGCATTTAGACAAAGGTATGCCTGCACGTCTACTCTCCATAGAAATGCACGACATACATGTCGTGCACACAGGGAAAGATAGGACATCCTATCTCTTCCCCGTGTACGGAGCGGTATGATGCCGCAGGTGTGGCCATTGCTGTCTAGACTATGGGGGATGTATGTACAGCCGCAAGCTTGAGGACGTACGTCCATCCCCAATATGTTCGTCTGAATGCAGCCTTACTGTGATCTATTTATCATGTATATTTAGTTATTTGACCATTGGTGGAATTTTCCTGTGTATGTTGTCTTTTTAAATGGATTTGTTTTAATTGAATAAAGTGTAATCTTATGCTTTCTACATTTAGTTTTTTGTTTGCTTTTTTGTGGTGTTATTTAATTTTGGAAACAATCTATTTAACCTGGTGGGGATACACTTTGCCTTTGCCACCTGTTACTTGGATAGGTGTTCACTAGTGATGAGCAAGTATACTCGTCCGAGCTTGATGCTTGGTCAAGTATTAGCATACTCGGACCGGCTCGTTGCTCGTACGAGTATTTGCCCTGCTCAATAACGAGCATTTAATTAAAAAAAAAAAGTGAAGAACAGTAAAAAAATACAATTAAAACATTTAATTTAATCATTTAATTGAAGAACAAAGTGAAAGAACACAGTGCAGAATAGATTGCAGATGTTTGCGAACATCTACGATCTGTTCCAGAGACACGCGTGCAAAACGGTGTTCTCCGCAATAGTATTTGAAGAACAATATGTGTGAAGAACAACTTGCAGATGTTTGACAACATCTACAAGTTGTTCTCTACACATATTGTTCTTCAAATACTATTGCAGAGAACACCGTTCTGCACGTGTGTCTCCGGAGCAGATCGCAGATGTTCCGGAGACACGCTTGCAGAACGGTGTTCTCCGCAATAGTATTTGAAGAACAATATGTGTGAAGAACAACTTGCAGAGTGTATAGAGATACTAGGGCTACTTGTGTTGGGCCTATTTTCCCCTTTACTAATATGGCCCTGCCTTCTGAGTCTGCCCATGTGTAGCTATGTGTGTAAGGAATGTTTATGGATATCAAGATGCACACCCCCCTAGTCGCTTTACTATATGTACTGTGATAGCAGTGTGAGTATCTACTGCGTTTAAAGGAGGGGGTGCAACCCGATTTAAAATGAGTCTCTAGTAAGAAACAAATAACAAAAATTTCACAAAAGCTCAAACCTTAACCTATTATGTAAAAGAAAAAACATTCAATAAGGGGTGGGGGGGCGCAGGGGAACACTGGTGAGAAAGTCCAAAACACCTAAAGATTCAACAGAAGAAAAAGGTATATTGTTCACCGCATCAACGTCCTTGCCCGCTCTCTATTAGCGCACATCAAGCGCCGAGAGTGAAGTTAGATTACACAGTACCTTTCTTGATGGAAAAAGGTGTGCTCGTATTCCACGCTCTCACTCAGCTTTCCTCCGGTCTTGCTGGACGAAAACTCCGGATCGTTGTTTGTTACCGGTGCGTGGGTAAAATCCTCCGACCAGGAACTGCTGCCACCGTGTGTAACCTAAGTTACATAAGAATAAGAAGACCCCCCCAGGACGACCTATAGTCTCCGGTATAGATTCTGTATCGAGTAGGATTTCAGAATACATAGATAGATTCCTACAGTCCTATGTATGTAATACCCCTGCTTACCTAAAGGACTCGGGGGCTCTACTCCAAATCATTAAGGATATTGAAGTAGACAATGACACTATCCTTTGCACCTGCGACGTTACCTCCGTATACACCTGCATACCACACTTGAAACGTGTAGCTGCTATTAGAGAATTTTTGGAGAAGGATACACGGGTTTTAGAGGAACAGAAGAATTTTATAATTAATTTAATAAATTTTGGTCTCGAAAGGAACTATTTCTGGTTTGAGGGAAAGTTCTTCCTACAAAAGTCAGGAACGGCTATGGGGGCTAAATTTGCCCCCTGTTATGCGAATTTATATATGGCCACCTGGGAAGACAAACATATCTTTTACAATAATCCATTCAAAGACCATCTAAAACTATATAAGAGGTATATAGATGACGTCATAATTTTTTGGCAGGGCCCCCAGGAATTACTAAATGACTTCATCAGGTATATTAATTGTAATGATTTTAACTTAACTTTTACTTTCAATTACAGTATGTCAAATATACATTTCTTGGATCTAGAACTTATTAAAGATAAAAAATACCATTTATACTAAAACCTTCTTTAAAGATACTGATTGTAATAGTTTTATCCAATACGGTAGTTGCCATTATGCGCCGTGGTTGAACAACATCCCAAAGGGACAACTAAAAAGAATAAAAAGAAATTGCACCAAGAAGGAGGATTACGAAGAGCAGGCTGCAATATTAAAAGGTTTTTACAAAGAAATTATAAAATAGAGGAGCTAAATAAAGCACAAACCGAATTAGAGCAAGAAACCTCAAGAATGAGTGAAAAGAAAAATAAGAATAAACATAATATTATGGGTGAAAATAATGAAAAAATAGTTGTTCCATTCATCACTGATTATCCGAAGGACGCACACATTATCAAAACAGAATTTTAAACAGAATTGACACATTTTAAAACTTGATCCAGTCATAGGACACCTTATAACAGAACCAAAAATTGTTCACTGGAAATTAAGGAATGTGAAAGACTGTATAGTACAGAGTAGTATCAACCATAAAGATGACTACACAGATATAGCACATAAAGGTTTTTTTAGGTGCACACATTGTAAAGTTTGCAACAGCACGGGAGAATCATCCACGGGTGGTATTTATAATTTCACTTCATCTGACAACGCACAAGTTTTTAATATAAAACACTTTGCCACGTGTGACTCCATTCGAGTTATTTATATGATTATCTGTCCATGTGGCTTAAAGTATATTGGAAGAACCATAAGGAAACTGAAGGTTAGGGTTGGAGAACATTTTAGGAACATCAAAAATGGTAAATTAGATCATTCTTTGTCTGCCCATTATGTGAAATTTCATCAAAACAATCCCAAGGGTACTAAGTTCTTTACCCTTGAACAGGTATCCCCACATTGGAGAGGAGAAGATCTAGAAAAGAAAATGAGCCAACGAGAATCCGTTTGGATTTATCAATTAAAAACCCTGATCCCAATGGGACTCAATGCAGACTTTTAGATTAAATGTTTCCTCTAGTATCCCCCTGCAACTGAGTATGAGGTTTATAATCACTACTGAACACTAAACACAGAGCTTTTTAATTTTTGCACATTAGTATTAATACATAATCTACCTCGTCTTTTATGTTTTTTTTTTTTTTTTGTTTTTTTTTTTAGTTTTCAAAAAGCTTTATTTGAGAAATAAACAGATTACATTGTAGTATGCAAAATATCTTGTGATTTACACAAATAAGACATCTGTTATGTTGCATTTTACTTATTACATATTTAATTCAATTGAAATTATGGGAAGTAAGGGGGAGTCTCTTACTCTCCTGGATACTTAATTCTTTTTCTTTAAAGCCTGCATTATTTTATCAGGATTTGGGAGGGGGGTGGGAGAAGGGTGTAGGGAAATAGGTATGAAAGGGGAGAAAAGAGGGGAGGGAGGGGGGGTAATAACTATTAGGGTGAAGACCCCTTAACTTTTGGTTTTTAGTAACCGTTAATTAGGAACAATTAATAAGAAACAACTTACACAGGTAACTGATAATTTACTCCTTGTGTTCCAAGTGAGTTAGAAGTATTTATAGGAGGGGGTGATCCGCGTCTTGGATTAATAGTAATTGAGTAATTTTTAAAGAAGAGTCTATGACTACTTTTAGCCAGCGGTGGAATTGTGGAGTTGCTGTCAAGGGACAGATGAGACAAATCAATACTATCGTTCTGGTATTTATAGTATGCTACTTACTTTTGTTGGGTGAACGATAATGGGTTCTATATGTATAGTTACACCACAGAAGAGGTCATGGTCAGCTTCTATATTTTATCCAGTTTTCCCAGGTTTTGAGAAATGAGTCATGTGACCTGTCTATCCAGCTACCTATTTCTTCTAATCTGTATATCTGATCTATTTTGTCAAGCCAGCATCCAATTGTGGGAGGGATATTGCTAAGCCAATTCAGAGGAATTAATGCTTTAGCTGCTTGTATCAAGATTGTGGGTAGGTGGTTTTTCTTTGGTGTCCAGGTTTTATTAGGGAGCCATAGTAGAGCTGATTCCGGTGTGAGCTGGATATTTAGGGATGTAATTTTATTTATGGCTTTAGAGACTTCATCCCAGAATGGTTTAATTTTGGGGCATGTCCAAAATATGTGGAGGTGTGATGCCCCATTCGAATTACATCTCCAACATTTACTATGTGTTATTAGTCCCATACGTTGAAGTGTCGTGGGGGTTCTGTGCCAACGCGTAATTATTTTATAGGAGTTCTCCTGGAATCTCGTACATCTGGAAAAGCCATGTGAGTTACTTAGAATTTTCCTAGTATCCTCTTCAGAGATTGTTATCCCAAGGTCCCTTTCCCATGCGAGTATGAATGCTGGTTTAGAAGTTTGGTTTTCTAGATTTATTAGTTTGTGATAAAACTTAGATAATAAGTGTCTTGTGGCAGTTGTGCTTAGAATTTGTTCCTCTATCCATGAAATTTCTGGGTTGACTTTGGACATTGTGGCTACCTTTTTACAGATAAGTGATATGTCTAATTTGTGTATAAAATGGAGGTTTGGGAGAACTTGGTTTAAGAAAGAAATTAGCTTATCGGGTTGTTTCGTTTTTTCCAATATTTCTTTAGTTGAGAAACATCTCAAGTAATCCCAGGCTCCTGAGATATCTTTTTTATATTCGGTACCTATGTATGGTATTAAATTGGCTGGCATAGCTGGGGAGAGCGTATTTGGTTTTGGAGCGAATTGCTTCGCCGTTGTCAGGGTTCCTTTGGATAGTTCACTTAGGAATTTGGGATTCTTGTTAGCTATGGAGTCCCATGCCCATGCTAGTGTGTCTGTAGAAATTAGCGAGAGTTCTAGGTCTGTCCCTAATATATTAGCTGCATTATTATTAAGTTGTACCCATCTTCTTAAATGGATTGCTTGGTAGTACTTTCTAGGGTCTGGTAGGCCTATCCCTCCTTCTCTTCTGTGTTGTACTAGTCTGGAGTACGCCATTCTTGAGCTACCTCCTTTCCATAGGAACTTCCTGAAAATTGATCTTATGGATGTGAAGAAACTTTGTGGCAAGTATATAGGGACCATCTGTAGTAGGTAGAGGAGTTTGGGCATGGTAAAAGTTTTTAGGAGGTTTTTCCTTCCTAGCCAAGACATAAACGGAATTGTTATTGCCTTCAGTTGTTGGTCGATTTGGTTTATTAAAGGGTCATAGTTCTCTTTGTATAATGATGCTGGGTTGTTGGGGATGTTTATTCCTAAGTATTTAAGCTTCTTGGGTTGCCATTTGATTGTGTATGTGTTTTGAAGGTGTGTTATGTGTGATTTTGGCGCTGAAATATTTAGTGCTTCCGATTTACTGAAATTTATTCTAAAATTGGAGACTTGTCCGAATGATTCCATTATTTGAAAAATGTGGGGAAATGCTGTTTTCGGATTGGTGACCATCATAAGAAGGTCGTCCGCAAATGCTGCGTTTAGATGGGTGTTGGAGCCAGATTTAATACCCTGAATCTCGGGGTGTTCTCTTAAGGTTTGGAGAAGGGTCTCCATGACTAAAACAAATAGTGATGGTGACAATGGGCATCCTTGTCTGGTGCCGTTTTGTATGTTAAAAGATTCTGAGTATGTGCTGTTTACTTTGATTCTGGCACTGGGTTGGGTGTATAGAGTTTTCACAGCACTCAGGAAGGATTCTGGAAAGCCAAACTTCCTCAGAGTCTCAAACATGAATAACCAGCTTATTCTGTCAAAGGCCTTCTCGGCGTCAGTGCCGAGAAGGACCAAAGGTATGTTCTTATATTTGGCATAATTAATAGCGTGGATGACTCTACAGGAATTTTGGTTTCCTTCTCTACCTGGGACGAATCCCGCTTGGTCAGGGTGCAAAAGTCTGGGTAGTAGTTTATTCAACCTTTGTGATAAGACCTTAGCCCAAATTTTTATGTCTATATTTAATAAAGAAATAGGTCTATAACTTCCACAGTTTTCTGGGTCTTTGCCTTCTTTATGTAATACAGTTATTGTAGCTTCTAAAGCTTGTTTCGGGAGAGTCTCGCCCTGACGGAGGGCTTCGCACCATATAGTCAAGTGGGGGATCAGAACATCTGCTAATTTTTTGTAGTATATTGTAGGTAGTCCGTCTGGTCCTGGGCTTTTATGTAGGGGTAGGGAGTTTAAAATTGTCTGGATTTCCCGTGCTGTAATAGGTCTTGTTAGCTCATCTATCTCTGAAGGATTGAGACAGGGGAGCTGTATTTCCTCTAGGAAGTTTTTTATTTTATTAATTAGGCTAGAGCCATCTGCTGGTAGATGTGGTGGAATATTATATAGTTCCTTGTAGAATTTTTTGAATTCACTGGCTATTTCTTTTGTGTCCTTTGTTTTGGTATGGTCTGATTTGGTGATGGATTTTATGTATGTGATATTTCTCTGTTTTTGGAGATGTTGTGCCATTAGCTTGTTACCTTTATCTCCATGAGCATAGTATATGTATTTAGAGAACATGTAATTTTTGGCTATTTTTAGGTTTAGGCAATCTTTTAGTTGTTTTCTCAGAGAAGTGAGTTCCTCAAGTGCAGATAGTGCATGGGTTTTTTTGTGTTTTAGCTCTAGGAGGTAAATTTTTTGAATTAGGTCATCTATTCTCTTAGTTTTCTTTTTTTTTACCGCTGCCCCAAGTGCCATGAGTTCCCCTCTTATAAACATCTTATGTGCGTCCCAAGTTAGTGGGATTGAAGTGTCTGAGGGTGAATTCCGTGCAAAGAAGGACATTAGTTTCTTCTTTGTTTCTTCTATATGGACGTCCGAGTCCAATAAGGTTTCATTTAACCTCCATAGGCCCTGGGGACGCGGTAGAGTATCTATTTTTATTTGCGCTGTAACCGGTGCATGGTCTGAAACCGACCTGATTCCTATGGAGATCGACTGTAGTGCCTTTAGTGCTATGTTGGGGATGAATAGGTAGTCTAGTCTTTGAAAGGAATCATGCGGACTAGAATAAAAGGTGTAATCCCTGGTAGAGGGATGTATCGTGCGCCAGGCATCTACTAATTCTAGTCTCTGCAGAGTTTTATGTAATCTGATCAAAGCCTTATGCGAATGGATTGATGAGCCTTTAGAGGTATCTATGGCCGGATGTAAGGCAATATTTATATCCCCTCCTGCTATTATAGTACCTTCCGCAAACTCATGTAGCTTTTCCAGAGTTTCAATGAGCCAGTCAATCTGACCCAAATTAGGGGCATATAAATTAGCCAATGTGACTTTGGTGTTACCTATATTTCCTTTTATGAATAGAAATCTCCCTTCACTGTCCTGATATGAGGCGATGTACTCAAATGGGATGTTTTTTGCAATTCCTATTGTTGTCCCTCTTGCGGCTTTTTCGTAGGTACTATGGTACCAGTGTTGGAAGTGGTGTGTTGCTAACTTTGGAGTTTTTCCATGTTTAAAGTGTGTTTCTTGTAGGAAACATATGCCAGTTTGTGATTTGCGTAATAATGTAATTACCTGTGACCTCTTCTGTGGTGTGTTCAAACCCTTGACGTTAAAGGTGGATATTGATACTGTGGCCATAATTGGTGGTTATTTGGTAGTTGAAAACTTGTAGACTCTTCAATTTGATACTATAGGGCAGTGATGGCGAACCTTTTAGAGATCGAGTGCCCAAACTACAACAAAGACCCGCTTATTTATCGCAAAGTGCCAACACAGAAATTTAATTTGTGATTTATACTCCCTTCTCTGTCACAGTTTTCATTTATACCAGCACCTGAGGACACCAATAAAGCAGAAAATAGTCCCAGGTACAGCTGTCACTTTAAAATAGCTCTGTGCACAGCAAGTCCTGTGCTGTCTGGGACTGCAGGAAGATACCTGGAGTCATCTCTGGTGAAGGCCTGAGTGCCCACAGAAAGGGCTCTGAGTGCCACCGCTGGCACCAGTGCCATAGGTTAGCCATCACTGCTATAGGGGAAGACGCGGATCCTCCGATGAGAAATATACGTAGACCTGTGTAGGAATAAAAACAAGAACATCGAAATGGATGCAATTAACATAGGTAAAAACGAAATATAGTAATGTAGTAAACAAAACATTCTCTATTTAAGTCAATTTCCTAAGGTTTGTTAGTGTTGAAGGAAATTCCTCAGCTTAACGCTGCGTGGGGTTAGTGGTGGGGGGAGAGTTGTCCTAATCGGTGGCTGTGGCCAACAAAACCTATATCTATATAGGTTATGTTTTACTGACAATAGGTATCTTATTACTGCGCATGCAAACAAGGAGGATCAAGATGTTAGCAGGTATGTCCTGAGTAGTAGTGGATCAATTATGTTAGTATTAATTTCTAACATTAGTATCTGGATCCTTTGTTTACTCCTAGCTAGGAATAGAAGCTTTTGTTTGTGACATTGTGACGATTGGTATCAGAAGCTTCTAGTTCGCTTTCTTCTTTCTTCGCGGTGATTTCCCTTTAGTCGCTGTGGACCATGTTTCCATCATTGGCAATGCTGGTAAGTCCATGTATTGTTCTGGGACTGCGGACCAGGAAGAGATATCAAGAGGATCAATGTCCAGGATTTCCCAGGCTATTATTAGATCTTCTGGCTGACGTATGGTGCATCTTCTTCCTCCTCTTTGGAATGATAACCCGAATGGGAATAGCCAGCGGAATAGGATTTTGTTTCCCTTTAGATAATCTGTCAGGGGTTTTAATAGCCTTCTTTTGTTGAGTGTTGACGATGAAATGTCCTGGAACAGGGCTATTTTCCTTTCTTTGTATTTGATTTCTTCCTTGCTCCTTGCTGCTTTTAAGATGGCTGCCATATCTACATAGGAGAGCAGACCACATATTACGTCTCTCGGAGGCTCATCTTGTTTCGGGGGTGGACGTAGTGCTCTGTGGATGCGTTCTATTTTTATGTCTTGTGCTCTTTCTTGTCCTAGTAAGGAATTAAATATTTCTCCTGCTGCCTCTGCTAGTTCTTCATGTGTGATTTCCTCTGTTAGTCCCTTGAACCTTATGTTCTTCCTCCTACTCCTATTCTCCTGATCTTCTAGGAGGGTGAAAGCATTGTTTAGTGCTCTTAATTGAGCTTTGTAGCCTATTTCCAGCGCTGAGCTGAAGTTAATAACTGCCTCTTGGCTGGTCTCGAGTTCATCAACTCTTTGGCCTATGTTGCGGAGCTCAGTTTTAATGTCTCCTAGTTCCTTCATCACCGGTGACATTGCCTGCAGCAGTGTTTTTTTCAGAAAGGAGCGCGTTATGGGTACCTCTGAGCCTCTCGGTAAGTCTCCAGCTGCGGACAGGCTGTCTGCTTCGGACTCGTCTGCTGTCTCTAGATCTTGCTGCGTGTCCGGCGCCATCTTGCACGCCACCGCTGTAGGAGAAGCAAACCTCTTTTTAAGAAATTTGTCCAGGTCTCCCTGGGTTTTTCTCGATCTGGGGGTACCGTGTTGTTCCCCAGGGGTGTCTCGGTTTGCTCTTCCCATGTTTTCGCCAGGTAAGATGCTATATTATGAGGTTTTGTGGGCTAAGCCGTGGGAGCTCACACCAAGGCGTCCGTCTCTCTCTGCGGTCAGGCTCCGCCCCCTACCTCGTCTTTTATGTTTAATGTTATACATATACCCTCACCGGCCACTTTATTAGGTACACCTGTCCAACTGCTCGTCAACACTTAATTTCTAATCAGCCAATCACATGGCGGCAAGTGCATTTAGGCATGTAGACATGGTCAAGACAATCTCCTGCAGTTCAAACCGAGCATCAGTATGGGGAAGAAAGGTGATTTGAGTGCCTTTGAACGTGGCATGGTTGTTGGTGCCAGAAGGGCTGGTCTGAGTATTTCAGAAACTGCTGATCTACTGGGATTTTCACGCACAACCATCTCTAGGGTTTACAGAGAATGGTCTGAAAAAGAAAAAACATCCAGTGAGTGGCAGTTCTGTGGGCGGAAATGCCTTGTTGATGCCAGAGGTCAGAGGAGAATGGGCAGACTGGTTCGAGCTGATAGAAAGGCAACAGTGACTCAAATCGCCACCCGTTACAACCAAGGTAGGCAGAAGAGCATCTCTGAATGCACAGTACGTCGAACTTTGAGGCAGATGGGCTACAGCAGCAGAAGACCACACCGGGTGCCACTCCTTTCAGCTAAGAACAGGAAACTGAGGCTACAATTTGCACAAGCTCATCGAAATTGGACAGTAGAAGATTGGAAAAATGCCTGGTTTGATGAGTCTCAATTTCTGCTGCGACATTCGGATGGTAGGGTCAGAATTTGGCGTCAACAACATGAAAGCATAGATCCATCCTGCCTTGTATCAACGGTTCAGGCTGGTGGTGGTGGTGTTATGGTGTGGGGAATATTTTCTTGGCACTCTTTGGGCCCCTTGGTACCACTTGAGCATCGTTGCAATGCCACAGCCTACCTGAGTATTGTTGCTGACCATATCCATCCCTTTATGACCACAATGTACCCAACATCTGATGGCTACTTTCAGCAGGATAATGCGCCATATCATAAAGCTGGAATCATCTCAGACTGGTTTCTTGAACATGACAATGAGTTCACTGTACTCAAATGGCCTCCACAGTCACCAGACCTCAATCCAATAGAGCATCTTTGGGATGTGGTGGAACGGGAGATTCGCATCATGGTTGTGCAGCCGACAAATCTGCGGCAACTGTGTGATGCCATCATGTCAATATGGACCAAAATCTCTGAGGAATGCTTCCAGCACCTTGTTAAATCTATGCCATGAAGAATTGAGGCATTTCTGAAGTCAAAAGGGGGTCCAACCCGTTACTAGCATGGTGTACCTAATAAAGTGGCCGGTGAGTGTATATCTATGTTAGAAGGAATAATACTTTGCTATTATATATATCAAAATTCATTATGGAATCCATATAAGAAGGAAGTTACTGATAAGATGAAAAATAATTTTTTAGTATTAACACTTTCTTATATAGTTTGATATGCTTTTAATACATTTTTAATATGTATGTTCCCCCTCCACTTGGATGTTTCATCCAAGTAAATCTCACTGATGTATTCTGGGAGAGTAATTACTATAAAGAGCTAACAATGCATGCACGTAGGTAAGCCCCGGAAGGAGCCGTGTAGGCGAAACTCGGAGTCGGGCGAGGAAAACCGAAGGTGCATTTTTAAATTACTAATGGTCTTATTTTAACTTTTGTTTGTGAGTATATTGAATAAATGTTTCAACTTAATTACCCAAAAAGTCTGCACTATCGTGTGTTATCTTCTCTTCCTTTTGACGAGTGAACCGGAGTGACCGCGAAATTTGTGGAACACACCACACGGTGGCAGCAGTTCCTGGTCAGAGGATTTTACCCACGCACCGGTAACAAACAACGATCCGGAGTTTTCGTCCAGCAAGACCGGAGGAAAGCAGTGGAATACGAGTGGAGTGAGAGCATGGAATACGAGCACACCTTTTTCCATCAAGAAAGGTACTGTGTAATCTAACTTCACTCTCTGCGCTTGATCTGCGCTAATAGAGAGCGGGCAAGGACGTTGATGCGGTGAACAATATACCTTTTTCTTCTAGTAAGAAACAGATGTCTCTTTGTAGGAGAGACAGAATTTGAGACCTTTTCCTGGGTATATTCAAACCTCTGACATTGTAGGTGGTGACTTTAACGGTAGTCATTGCTGGAGGTGCTGGTGTGTAGACAGAGGCTAGGCATGTCGGCATCACGGTCGAAGTACTCTGGCAACCAAAATAAAACAATAACAACTGTGAGAAAAAAGCAAGAAATCATTAACTTTTGTTGTGGTGCAAGGCCTCGGGTGTTATCTTTTCTTATGGGGATGTTAAGTGTTCTGTCCTGGGCGATTGGTTCTAGGTTGCTCTGTTTATATGTGCATCCTGCACCACTCTTGTGGGTATTCTTGACTGATATCCCCCAGGGGGGTGTTATCTGGGGGTTAGTGTCATCCATTTAGGATGGGTGCAGTTATTAATAACACAAAAGAGGGTGGGGGGGAGGTAGTAGGTGGGGATAGTGTGGTGTGTGGCCTGATCGGTATGTACTGACCTAACCCTTCATTATATTTCTAGCATATATTGAGACCAATATATTTTGTCTCAGGGAGTAGTATGACTTTATTTAGTTTAGATGGTCACTATTTATTGATTATTCTCATTTCTGTGCTGATTGTGTTACAAATTTGGGTATCTCATTGTGCGCTAGTGATACGGGGAGGGGGGGAATGGGGAACAAGATTAAGATGGTAATTGGTACTTGATAGGGGAAGATAACCATTTCTAAGTTAAGGAAAAACAAGGTATTGGATATACTCAATACTATATAATAGTTTGATGTCCATCATACGTGTTGTAGAGAGAAGGCTTGCCCCTATTTTCAGCATGGTTCTGCGTCCTGAGTTTTCTTCCCTTTCTGTTTCAGTAACTTGGTCTTTCCTACAGTCTCCTATCCTATCAGCTTGTTGTTGTTTTGTGACTGGGAGCCATGATGGCATGTCCATTAGTGGAATATCTAAAAGTTCCCATGCTTTTTGTAAATCTTGAGGCTTTTTAATGGTGCATCTTCTCCCATTTTTCTGAAATGTGAGTCCAAATGGGAATAGCCACCTGAACATAATCTTCTCATTCCTTAGTTGGTCTGTCAGTGGCAGCAACATGCGTCTTTTACAGAGTGTGGAGGGTGCCAGGTCTTGGAAAAATAAAATCTGATTATTTTCAATTTCGAAGGTAGCTCGCTCTCTTGCCGCTTTTAATATGGCCGCAGTATGTTTGTAACTTAGCATGCCGCAAACTACATCTCGGGGGCTCATCCGCCTTGGGTGATGGTCTTAGGGAGCATTGAATTCTTTCTATAATCATAGAGTCTGCTCTCTCTTTGGATGTCAATTCAGCAAATATTTCCTTAACTTTCTTTTCTAAAGGATTGTGTGTGATCGTCTCTGGGAGACCTTTTATTCTAATATTTTTACATTGGCTTCTGTTCTCTTGGTCTTCTATCATCAATAAAGATGAGTTAAGCCCCTCCGCCTGTTCCCTGAGACAAAAGGCTACCGCTGAGCTGTGTTCTGTAATGGCGGCCTTGTTATGTTCCAGGACCTCTACTCTCTGCCTCGTGGCACGGACTTCCGTAAGGATGGCGGTCAGCTCTTTCATGACTGGCGCTAGTGCCTGCGCTAGGATTTTTTTTTTTTTTTTTTTTATAACAAATTTTTTATTGAGTTTAAACATAAATACTACATACATCAAGCATGATTCTTATACAGGAGCCATACCCCGGAATCTTACAGCTTAACGGGTAAAATAGGTGAGGGAATAGGGAAGGGAATGACATTGGAAAGGAGTACAAAATGGGATAGATTACAAACACAACCTCTAAATTTAGTCATCACTAGTATCAAGGTAATATGGATGCTTAAGCAGATTATACATATTTTGCTTCAATCCATTAGTGCATACTGTTAGCTAATTGTAAATACACAGTTATCGGTTAACCTAAGTAGACAGATGCAAATTGTAGGTGCTTATATCAATCCCCTGTAGTCTAGCCATTTATCCCATCTCTTGGTAAAGGCTGTATGCGAACCTGTTCTCTTAAAAATAAGTTGCTCCAAAATACAATTATACTGGATTTCATTAATTATTGCTGGCAGAGCCGGAACCTCCATCGTTTTCCACAGTCTAGCCAAATTAATTCTAGCTACGGTGAGAATTTGAAATATTATAGCTCTGTTGTGTTTATGTACTGCTTCTAATCCCAAGGAGAGCAGCGCTACATGGGCCCCCCATGGAGGTGGGTATCTTAAGACCCTTGTTATTAAGAGAAGAATCTCCTTCCAATATGGAATCAATACCTTACACGACCACCATGTGTGTAACATGGTACCAGTCTCTAGACTACACCTCCAACATTTAGCTGACGTGGTTGGAAAAATTTTTGACAATCTGTACGGTGTGTAATACCATCTATAAAGTAGTTTCCTCGAAACCTCTAAGTGGTTTATGCAGTGTGAGGACTTGTGGCTAATCCGCAGTGCCATGTTCCATTGGTCATTAGTAAATGTGCTGTCTAATTCTTCTTCCCATTTTGTTTGACACGAAATTTTGTTTATTTTACCTTCAGCTAGAAGCGCAGAATATGCGTTAGAGATTCCCTTGGAATTCTTGGAAGAGAAAAAGTGCCTAGCATACTTAGAGACCTCTTTTTGGACGGTTGGTTTATAGTTTTGCTTAACTTCACTAATCCCATTTACTATCCAATTTGCATAATTGGTGTTAGGGATTATTTCATCCATTACTGACAAAGGCATCTCACTTAGTATCAGTGGAGCTAAGTTGGGTCTGGACAGTACATGTTTCCAAACTGTGAGTGCTGCAGCCATAGGTGGGGTTATACATGGGGGAGACTTATATGTAAATCTTGACGCCCATAAGAGAGAGTGTAGGGATGATACCTCTGCTATATTCTGTTCTATGTCTACCCATAGTTTATCAGAGTCTCCATGCCACCAAACTTGTAGCTGATCCGCTATAACCGCCTCATAATATTTCTCCACATTCGGGCACCCCAATCCTCCTTCAGTTACAGGTGGGTATAGAATCGGCATCCTAATTCTAGCTTTTTGTCCCCTCCACATAAACGTCGTAAGTATAGCTTGAAGTCTTCGAAGAAAATGTTTCGGCACACAGATCGGCACATTCCTAAAACTATAAAGTATTTTGGGTAGTATCATCATCTTTATTGTTGAGACTCTTCCTAACCACGATATAGGCAAATTAGAAAATGAGTGGAGTTCCTTTGTTAGTGAAGGGATCAGTGGAGTATAGTTGGCTGAAAACATATTATTTATAGGATATGTCAGTTTAATACCTAAATATGGGACTTCCCCCTCTGCCCACTGGAATGGATAGGTTTCCTTAATGGTAGTCCTCATTGTAGGAGGAATGCCCATGTCTAATATAAGTGATTTAGTCGGGTTGATTTTGTAGTAACTAATTATGCTAAACTGTGTTATGATATTCATAACTCCCTTGAGGGACTGCTCAGGGTCAGTAAGACAAAATACCACGTCATCAGCGAAAAGGCCAATTTTATGATCCTTATCTCCTACCTGTATGCCCCCGACGACTGTCTAATAGCTTGAGCAAACGGCTCCATTACCAGAGCAAATATCATCGGAGACAAGGGGCATCCCTGCCTTGTGCCATTAGTGATCACAAATGGTTTCGACAGAGTACCTGAAGAATATACTCTGGCCGATGGTCGAGAATACAAAGCCATTATCGCTCTATGGAATGGGCCTATTATTCCAAATTTATTAAGTATCTGGCTCAGGTAACCCCAGTGAATCCTGTCGAACGCCTTCTCCGCATCCACCGTGAGGAGCAGAGAAGGCGCCCGACGAGTCTCAGCAAGTGAAATCAAATCAATGAACCTTCTAGTACCATCCACCGTCTGTCTCCCCTTTATAAAGCCTACTTGATCCTTTGCCACAACCCGTGGGAGCAGATCCGCAAGTCTTCCAGCCATTACTGATGCATATAGCTTAAGATCAGTATTCAAAAGGGAAATGGGACGGAAATTAGCAGGGGAGTCAGCAGGTTTCCCTGGTTTTGGTAGGGTTATCACTAGGGCCTGGAGCATTTCGGTAGGGATATTGCCTTGATTCATAAAGCTGTTAAAAATCCTCACTAAATATGGGGCTAGTTTATCCTTATGATGTTTATAGTATTCATTAGAAAAGCCATCAACCCCGGGAGCTTTATTGCTCTTAAGTGAGGATATGGCTTTAAGAACTTCTTCTGGCGTAAAGGAGGATGACAACATATTGGCTTCATCTACTGAAAAGCTGGGTAAGTTTAGCTGTGCCAAAAACCTGCAGATATAACTCTTCATAGGTTGCGGTGTTAGTGAATCATTGTCTAGGTTGTACAAATCCCCATAATATTCTGCGAATACATCCGTAATACCCTGAGGATCCATAATTCGAACTTTATGTTTGTTATAGATGAACGGGATTCGGGACATAGCTGCTCTAGCTTTAAGACACCTTGCCAACAAAGCGCCAGGCCTGTTCCCAAGCCAGTAATACGACATTTTTTAATTCCTCAAAGCAAACTCATATTTATGAGCATTCAATTCTTTAAGTTGGTTGCCAATTAGAGTGATTGCTGCTGCTCTGTCTGGAGTAAAATTTTGTTTATTGAGCCTGTGTAAATCTGCTAGCTGAGAAAGTAATCTGTTCTCTTTTTCTGTATGAATTTTCTTGTTTTATATAGTGCCCTCTAGAGTGGCTTTGTGCACGCACCATAGAGTGGGGTCATCCACTGCTCCGTCATCATTTATTCTGAAGTATTCATCCACCTCTGTCTTTGATGCTACAGCATATTTAGGATGATGAAGTATATAGTTATTGATACGCCATACCTTATTGGTTGGAGTAGAGAATTCCTCCCTTAAGGTTAGTTACACCGGGGCGTGGTCAGACCAAATTATTTTTTTTTTAAAAGAATTTATTTTTGCAATTTTGAAATTTTATACAATTAAAATAAACAAAATCGAAGAACAAGATTGTCTGTCACATATTTCTTTCCCCCCATTACAGGATTATTAAGCAACAACCATGGTAACAATCAGGTTCTTACTGCGTTTCAAAACTAACCGAGGGATATTACAGTAAATGACAGCAGGATACTACAGCCAGACATCCTGATACAACACAAATAACTATTGACACATAGACAATCAGTCACACACACACACACACACACCAGCACGCTCAGTCTCCTTCATCATGGAGAGGAGTATATATCACACGTGATTATAAGGCAGTATGGGGAGTCGCGCACCATCTGGACCAGATGCGATCAAACTTCTGGGGACACTTCCTGTTGGTATACAGGGACCGGTAGTGGGGAATGACACTGTTAATAAGTAGTATCCATCTTTTTAACGGAGGGGGCTCCTGGTCCTTCCAGGTCATCACCACCACTTTTCGGGCGTAGTATAATACAAACCTAAAGAAAATTTTGTCATAGTGGCCATTGATAACTTCATTTATGATACCGAGGAGACACACAGAGGGAGACAGTAAGCGTGGGAAATCAAAGTGTACATTTAGGAACTCCAGCACTTCGGACCAGAAGACATGGACCCTAGGGCAGGACCAGACACAATGCAGGAAGGATCCGACTTCAGCCTGACAGCGAAAGCAAAGATCATTGGGCATTGCTCCCATGCGGAATAGTCTAGCAGGGGTGAAGTATACTCGATGGAGGAATTTAGATTGGATCAGGAAGTCCCTCGCGCTCACTACAGATGTGAAGTAGGACAGTTCGACCTCCCTCCAGTCATCATCTGACAGGTCAGGGATATCCTGTCTCCAGCGTTCACGGGCTCTATCAAACGGTCTGGACTTTTGCTCTTGCAGGAGAGCATAGCACTGAGTGAGTGGCTTAGGGAGGTCCGGGGTACTCATCAGAGTCTCTAGTTTGGAGAATTTCACTGTCAGGCTGAAGGAGCCGAATTGGGCTTTGAATGCATGTCGCAGTTGCGTGTAATGGAAGCTGGCCGTAGTGGGTACAGTATGTCTCTCCCTTATTTCGTTAAAGCTGAGTAATTCTGCTTCCGGAGATAATAGCTGGCCTACAAATTTCACCCCCGCCGCCCCCCACATTGTCCAGCCCGGGAGGGAGAGGAAGTGAGAAAGCCACGGATTGAGCCACAATGGAGTCCTGGGCGAGAGAGGGGGAGAGCTGCTCGGTTCTACCAGGGATTGCGCCCTACGCCAGCACACCGCTACCGTACGTAGGGGAAGTGGGGTATCAGATGGGGACTTGTATCTGTACAGCAAGTTTGTAAGGGCCTCGTAGGAACCTACCAGGGCACCAGCCAGTGCAGTAGCTGCATTACCCATGTCTATATCTATCCACCACTGGGCATATACTAGCTGGGAAGCCAGGTAATAAAGATACAGATCCGGGGCAGCCAGTCCACCCCTAGCCTTGGGAGCCTGAAGCAGCGCTAAACTGAATCGTGGGGCACTACACTGCCAGTAAAAGGACCTGAGAATGCCGTCTATGCGTTTAAACAGGCTCTTTGGAAGCAGTATAGGACAAGCGTGAAAAAGGTATAAGAATTTTGGAAGAAAAATCATTTTAAATATGTTAATACGCCCGTACAGAGACAAGGGGAGAGTGGACCAGGCTTTTAGACGCGATTCAGTTGCAGTTATCAGGGGTGTAATGTTTAACTCTGTAAATGCCTGGACCTTGCGTGACACCTGGACTCCCAGATATTTAAAGGTGGACACCACCTGGACTGGGACGGGGAGGGAGTGTACCCCTACATCAGATAAGGGAAAGAGGGCTGATTTGTCCCAGTTAACCCGAAGGCCTGAGAACCCCCCATAGCGTTCTATCAAGGACAGAAGGGATTCCAGAGAGGGGCCCACATCTCCAAGATATACAAGTGTATCATCAGCATAGAGAGATACCTTCTCAATAATAGTACCTCTAGTTATGCCCTTAATGCCCTCAGAGTGGCGGATCGCCACAGCAAGGGGTTCAATGGCGAGTGCGAAGAGGAGGGGAGATAGTGGGCAACCCTGTCTAGTGCCCCTGGCCATAGGGAGAGTAGGTGAGATGTTAAGATTAGTCCGTACCCTAGCCTTGGGATCATTATACAGTAGTTTAACTAATGCTGTAAATCGAGGGCCAAAACCCATTCTAGGCAGGAGGGTCCATAAATATGTCCACTCTACTGAGTCAAACGCCTTACAATTGTCTAAGGATAATATAAACCCAGGGTCTGGAGACCGCTCTGCTTCTGCAATGTTCAGGTGTAGTCTTTGTATATTTATGTCAGTTCCCCTCCCAGGCATAAAGCCTGTCTGGTCTGGGTGAACCAATGATAATATTACTTTGTTAAGCCTTGTCGCCAGAATTTTTGCTAGTATCTTAACATCTGAGTTTAGGAGGGAAATTGGACGGTATGAGTCGGGAAGCAGAGGGTCCTTGCCAGGCTTGGGAAGAACTACAATAAGGGCCTCTCGCATGGAGTCGGGGAGGGAACCGCTGTCAAACGCATCGGAGTACAGGCTAAGGAGAAGGGGGACCAGAGTCTCACAGTTATCCCTATACCACTCACCTCCCAGCCCATCAAGTCCAGGAGTCTTACCGGGGGGCAACGATTGGATGGCCAGTTCCACCTCCTCCGCCGAGAGCGGGGCATCAAGCTCCGAAGACTGTGCCGGTGTGAGCCTCCATAGTGGAAGACTGTCAAGGAATCTGGAAATCTCGACGGAAGAGGCGGACAATCTAGAGCTGTAAAGAGAGGAATAGAATTCATAAAATACCATGTTAATGGCCCGGGGTTCTGTAATCAAGGCTCCGTTACCATCAATAATAGAGGGAACGGAAGCACAAGGACGTTCAGCCCGCGAGAGATACGCAAGCAGCTTCCCGTTTTTATCTCCGAATTCAAAGATGGACGCTTCCCTGGCTTGCAGGCGCTTGCTGGTGCGCTCCTTCGCTACAGCTAAATGGTTCCTCTGCGCCTGAGCCCAAGTCTTTTTATTCCCTGGAGTAGGTTTATCTAGATATTCCTTTTCTGCGGTCACCAGTGCAGCGGTCAACCTCTCCTCCTGCGCATTTAAGGACTTCCTATGGCCAGCTACCCCCGACATGAATGCTCCCCGCACCGAGGACTTGTACGAGTCCCAGACTAGAAGAGGATCAGGATGAGTTGAGTGTACGTCCCAGAACTCGCTGTGCGCTGCCCTAACAGTACTCTGGACCGCTGGGGATAGGAGCCAAGCCGGGTGCAGGCGCCATAAGCGGGAGTCGCTGGGGGGGCCTATAAGGAGACTGATGAACAAGGCGGAGTGGTCTGATGCACTGCGCGGGCAATAGGATACCTGATCAACGTGCGGCAACATATCTGGGGAAACAAAGGCCAGATCAATCCGAGAGAAGCTCTTATGAACAGAGGAATAAAATGAATATTCTCTCTCTTGAGGGTGTTTACTACGCCAAACATCGGCGAGGTCTAGAGAAGTGAGCCACTCATTCAGACGGACCGAGCCTGTGTCCAGACCACTTGTACGATCTAAGGAGGGATTAGGGACAGCATTGAAGTCACCAATGCAGAGTATCGGACTTGGAGGCATAGCAGCAAGTTTACTGGATATTAGGTGCAATACAGCTGGATCAAAGGGAGGTGGGACATAAATAGACGCTATAGTAAAGGTAAAGCCCCACAAGGCACAATGTACGATCACAAAACGGCCAAAGTGATCCGGTGCTACCTGTATGACTTCTATGGGAAGCGCTTTGGATATGAGTATGGATACTCCCCTGGCGTAGACAGAGTAAGAGGAATGATAACCTCTAGCCACCCATGCCCGCTTCAGGGAGAGGACCTTCTGACCCGTAAGGTGTGTCTCTTGGATACATACAATATGGGGGGCCTGACGCTTAATGACATCTAACATCAGAGCCCTCTTGAATTTGGAGTTAAGTCCCCTCACATTCCAGCTCAGTACCTTAAGTGAAGACATCTTAGCGGAAGGGAAAGGGGTGTGGGGAAGGAGACGTGAGCAACCAAGCATTCATCCTTTCATACCACAGAGACATAGACAGACAGACAACAGTGAGCATAACAAATATAACCAGAACTGTACTAACAATCCCAAGAATATAAACCCCCTGTCTAACACCCTAACAGCAGTAGTGTAGACCTAGACCCACTAACAGTCAAATAGCAGAACAGTGGTCCCTAACTTAAGACAAACCTACACCATTTGTCCCGGGACCTTCAACCCTTAATGTATATGTGATCAGGAGGTTATTAGGCAGCCATATTTTGCGAGAACCAAAGAGGAGATAGGGGAGGGGGGAGAGAAAGGAGGGAGACGTAGGGAGGTAGTGGTAACAGGAAAGGGGGGGAGGAGGGAGAGGGAGGAGGGCGGAGGGAGAGGAGGAGGGAGAGGGAAAAGTGCCATGTGTGGCGCACTGGTCGATATGACCAAAAAATAGAACGCAATCAGTCACAGGGTACATTTTGTGAGGCACGTAGTATGTAAACAGATAGTAAAAACCTATAATAGTGATCTGGGACCCCTAAATATCTAATCAGGACTAAGTCCAGCATTGTCATTGCATATCAGATAAAAGGATATGTGAGTCCAGTCACTCAGGAGGTGCGGGCCTTCCAGCTGGGGCCCGTGGAGCTGCATCAGCCCAGTGAAGTGCTTCGGTTGGGCAGGTGAAGAAACGAGTCTTCGGTCCGTCCACAATTCGGAGCTTGGAAGGATACATCATGGAGTATTTATACCCCTTGTCACGGAGACGGGCACGGACCTCAGTAAATTGTGCTCGCTGTTTCCTGACGGATGCAGAGAAATCAGGGTAGAAGGACACTCTGCTGTTGGCATAGAGGATTTCTCCCTTGGTACGGACAGCCCTGAGGATAGAGTCCCTGTCCCTAAAGTGCAGCAGCCGGGCCAGGAAGGGTCTTGGATTGCCCCCTGGAGGGCCAGGGCGGGATGGCACACGATGGGCCCTCTCCACTGTGAAGAACGGGGAAAAGGTATCTGCAGGCAGCATATTTTTGAGCCAATTTTCAAAAAAGGATACCGGGTCAGACCCCTCCACTTTTTCGGGGAGGCCAACCACTCTGACGTTGTTCCGTCGCAGGCGGTTTTCGAGGTCGTCAGCTCTGTCGATGGATGCAGACATTTGGCGCTGAAGCTCTCTGATCTGTGTCGGCATAGGCCTCTGGACATCCTCCACCTCAGATATTCTGCGTTCAGTTTCGGTGATTCGCTCTTTGGCTTTGTGGACATCATGTCTTAAAAGAACAAAATCCTGTCGCAGCTCATCCACCTTGGTAACCAGTTTGGATTGGCATCCGTTAATGGCCGCCAGCACCTCTGCAAATTTTCGATCCAGCTCCGTGGCCGCGTCAGGCGGATCATCGCCCTCTTCATAACTTACAAGCTGCGGCGGGCTCTGGGAGCCTTCAAAGAGGGAGGGAGAGGAGTTTGGGGACCCCTGAGGAGAGCAGGGCTGTGTGCGGGAGAATCTCCCCAACTTTTTAGCAGCATTCGACTGTATCTGCGCAAGAACTGCTTGGGATGTGGAGCAATCCTGCGCGTTCAGGGGTTCCAGGGACTGGAATGGAGGATCTTCATGGACGGATTCATCATCCGATGGAGGCGCAGACGCTGCTTTGAGCATTTTAGCCGTTCTCCTCCGGTTACCCATGGCGTCTGGGCAGGGGGGGGCCAGTGATAAACAATCGCGGAGCCTAGCGTCCAGTAATTAGCAGAGATACAGTACAAACCCACGTGGAGTATTGCAGCGGCACTGCGAGGGTTAATATAAAGCAGAACCCAGGAGCAGGGGATCACTGGGAGTATGGAGGACTCAGTGCTGGGCTGCACAACTAGGGGTCCCCAGGGCAGAGGTGGGCAGCAACAGGGGAATTACTTCCCTACCTGGTCCCGGCTCAGTCTGGCAGTGTCAGGGTTAACCCTGCGCGCCTAGGCCTCAGGCAGCGCAGGGGAGTCCCACAAGATGGCGCCTCCAGCAGGATGCAGTGCTGGCTGGAGCTGTCACGGTGCCTCCGGTGGTGGGAGCGTTGTTCCGGGCTGCAGGGGAGGAGGATGATATCCCCGGTGATCAGCAGCGCTGTGTACCTGCCGCGGGATCGGGCGGCTAGGATCGGGCCGCCGCGCTGGTCACGTGGCCGGCTGCAGGGGAATGCCGGGGAGCGGTGCGGAGTCCACAGCCGCCTCAAGATCGGTGCCGGTGGACAGCGGCAGGTGCGCGGGGCACAGCGGAGCAGGAGAGAGGTGGCACAGGTGAGGGATGGCTGCCTGGGAAGGGAGATAGGGTGTCGGGTCCCGGGAGCTCCGCGGCGCACGTCTGCTCAGTCCGGCATCAGGCCACGCCCCCCGGTCAGACCAAATTATAACCCCTACAGAGGTTCTGTCAACTAATGGTAATACCCATTTATCTAATAGAAAATAATCAATTCTAGTGTACACCTTTCTTGAATTAGAAAAAAAGGTGAAATCCCTTACAGTAGGGTTTCTAGTTCTCCAAGCATCATATAGCTCATTCTGAAATATAGTTTGGGCAAACGGTGTAGGTTCTGGCACTCTTTTGGCAGATGTAGAATCCATTGACGGCCATAGTGTCTGGTTAAAATCACCAGCCATAACTAAGTATCCTTTTTTAATCCTATTAATCTTATTTAGAAGCTTCTTAATGGGCCCATAAACTGACACAATGGTGTATTGTTGGTTATTGATTAGGCAAACAATTGCTACAAACCTCCCGTTCTCATCCCCTAGGGATTCTTGGAGTTGGAATGCTACGGAGTCTCTTACTGCTACAGCTACCCCTCCTTTTTTACCTATAGCTGAGGCCTGGTGTATGATGGGGAAGTTCTTATTTTTAAGGTGAAAGCAGTCATTCTGATTTAGATGCGTCTCTTGAAGACACACTACATCACTATGATGCTTTTTCACTGTCTCCCACATTAGGGACCTTTTGTGTGGGGAATTTAAACCTTTCACGTTAAGTGACATAAATTTAAGTGCCATATTTCTGATCGTATAGTAAATTCTTAAATTTTTGCGATGGTACCATCAGGAGATGCTGAGCCCCCCGGACTAGACTCGCACCTCTGTTCCTACAGTAGCACTTAGGATCTATCAATGCTTGTATACCGTAATGACCATAAACAAAGGGGTTAAGAACCAAACTAGGTAAATGCTTTACCATATAAACAGTAAAAAAACAAACCAAAAAAGTGCAAATGTTCATACGGAATCCAGATCCTTGAAGACCGGATAGAACGTGTCTACGGCAGTCGTCATATAGTCATCTCTAAGGAGACCACAGATAAAACCTATAAGGTAAAGCGTGACCTCTGCGGACTATAAAAATGAGGAAAAAGTCCTTTGATCACATAGCCCTCTTCTTTCCATAAGCGACTGTGCTCCATTCTTCCTGAATACGAGGTGGTGATGGGCGTTTCGGTGGATGGGCCTCAGCTCCTTCTTCGGTAAGATTCCATTTCTTGCACAGCTGTAGAGCTTCTTCCGGAGAGTTAACTATCAATTTCGTGCCATTCCTGTTAATCAGCAACTTAACCGGGAAGCCCCAACGATACTGTGTGCCATACGCTCTGAAAATGGCAGCGCTTTGCTGGAAAGCTCGGCGTCTAGACAATGTAGCTGCAGGGAGGTCGGCATATACAGAGATATCCTTAAAGCGCGATGATAAGGTAGGGTGGGAGCGAGCTGCCATCGCTATTTTTTCTTTGATGTGATAAAAATGAATTTGCGCTACGACATCCTGCAAAACATCACCCGACAGGTGCTTTGGTTTAGGCAATCTATGAGCTCTGTCAATTATTAGGTCAGTTTGTGATGCTTGTGGCAGAAGTAATGAGAAATAATCCGTCAAATACTCTGGTAAGTCATCGGGTTTGACTGAATCCGGGACTTCACGGAACCGGAGGTTGTTCCTTCGAGACCTGTCCTCCATATCTGCCAACTTGGCCTGCATATCTTGCAGTTGTTCCTCCATTGAGATAGTGACATCTGCCATGTCATTGTGGGCTGTTGTTATCTCAGCCATTGCTCTGTGGTCGTAGTGTGCCGCTATTCAACCGCCGGGCTCCGGAGCTGCGGGCTTACACGTCTGTCTCCATGCACAGCAGGACACGCCCCCCTGCACTAGGACTTTTTTCATCACTGACCTAGACAGCGTGGCTGTGTCTGAGGCAATGCTGTCAGTGTCTTGTTCCATCAGGCTGTCCGCATCTGAATCATCTGGGACGTCAGATTCCTGCAGTGCCATCTTGTGTCTCTGCACTGGAGGGGATAGCAGCTTTTTTCTGAGGTATTTTTCCAAGTCCCCCTGCCCTTTCTTCGTTCTGGGGGTCGCTGGTAGCTTGAATTACTTGTTTCTATACGATTTGCCCATTTGGGGGACAATTGTCCGCAAAATTTCAGGGAATCAGGCTCAGTACAGCGGGAGCTCAAAGATTAAGCGTCCGCTATGCAGCTCAGTCAGGCTCCACCCCCCTATATTTCTTTTTAGAGCTAGTAACCATGGTTGCTATGGGCCAAAAAAGGTACTATGGGGCGGGGACTGAGAGGCAAAATTCTTTGAGAAATGATTCTCAGGGACACCTAGAGCAGAATAGTTTTTTTTTTTTTTAAACTCAGTTTTATTGTAACAATGGATCACAAGTAGAAGCACTACAGCAAGGCATGTTGACATGTTGTTGACAGCATAAAAGTCGTACATTAGTACAATGGAGGATCGTAAGTCCAGTTATACAAAGGCATTATACAATATACATTATACAGACAGGTTTGTCAATTGCATACTTCAGAAAGAGGTTTGTAACTCCAACAAGTGATCCTGTGGAGGGAACAGTCTGAGAAAACAAAAACATAAAACTATACACACTAAACAAAAGGGAGGGTTCTCCTTGGTGCAGGGGGGGTTAACCTAGGGCCTGGAGAGCAGCAGATAGGTCATTGGAATTGTAGGAAGTTAGGTTGGATGTACACCACCCATCCCAAATTTTGTGAAATTTATCTGGGCATTTCCTATTTTTATAAACTACTTTCTCGTACGGGATCACATTATTGACGAGACCCTTCCACATTTCCACTGTGGGAGGTCTTGGGTCCATCCATCTAAGAACTATTGCTTTCCTTGCTAGGAAGAGGGCAGATGTCAGAAAAACTTTGATGTATTTCGGCCACAGTTCCTCGTCTAAAAGTGCAAACAGGCATATTTCCGGCCTCAAAGGGACTGGGAGTTGTAGAATAGAAGAGAGCAGGGAGACCACCTCTGACCAGAACAACTGTAGCACAGGGCAGTCCCAAGTCATGTGCCAGAATGCGGCAGGGGTGAATCGACACCTGTGACATTCCGGGGAAGGGATGCGGCGCATCTTAGCAAGTCTTAAAGGGGTAAGGTAACTCTGGTGGATGATGTGTAATTGGATCATTTTATTGTTCACAGCTGGTGAAACTTGTAAGTGGGAACACAAAATGTCTGTTACAGTGTCATCATCTAATGTGGGTATCAGGTCTTTCCACCTGGAAATTGCCGGGAGAGGCGTCGCTTCTGCTCTACTGCGAATGAGATGAGAATAAATCATGGAGACCAGTCCACCTGGGCCTTGAGACCGTATAACTCCAATGAGTGGGTAGTTTGAGATGGGGAGGTGTGGGTCGGGGAATTGTGCTGAGAGGGCGTGTCTTATTTGAAGGTAATTATAGAACCGGTTGTTTGGGATGTCATACTTTTCTTTAAGCTGTTCGAAGGACCTTAGGATATTGTTTTCGTATAGGTCTACTAGTGTGAGCACTCCAGATGTTTTCCAAATGTGTGTTTCCTGCAATTGGGTCAGTTGGGGTAAGGTGGGATTGTCCCACAGGGGTGTCTCAGCTATAATACCTGTGGGTGGTGAGACCCTTTTTGCGGCCTGCCACACCTTTCTTGCGATTAAGTGTATGGGCAGTAATCTGCCCCTATGTGTAGAGTTACCCTGTAGGATCTGCCAGAGGGAAGATATGTTCAGGTAAGAGGCCAAGTAGGATTCCGGGTTGTTGGGTATTGTAGGGGCTAACCATTCTCTTAAGTATTTCAACTGACCTGAGAGGTAGTACAAGTACATGTTTGGTAGGGCCATACCCGCCAGGTCTTTTGGGCGCTGCAGTTTCGCTAATTGTAGTTTAGAGCGTGAGGAGCCCCATATAAATGATATGAATAGGGAGTCAAGCGCTTCGAAAAAGGCACGTGGTATGGGAACAAAAATATTTTGAAGAACGTAGAGGCACTTCGGCTGAACAACCATCTTGATCAAATTTATCCTGCCGGGTGTGGATAGTGGAAGTGAGGACCATGTTTTACATTTTCCTTTGAAAAGTGGCAATAGGGGATCTATGTTGGCCGCTAGTATATCTGTAGGAGATCTTGTAAGGGTTATGCCTAAATACCGAAAGTTGTCAGTGGGTTTCATATTGCATAATACTTGGTTTGCATTAGGCCTAGATGGGTTCAAATACATAAGGTGGGACTTGTCCCAGTTAATCGTTAGGCCGGAGTATGAACCAAAGGTGTCGATTATTTGAATGGCTCTAGGGAGTGAAAGTTCAGGGTCGGAAAGAAATAACAGTAGGTCGTCAGCATACAGAGCTCATCGATCCTCTAATTCAGAAACTTTAACTCCCTTGTAGAGTGAGTCCGCTCTAATACGCATGGCCAACGGTTCGATAGCCAGATCGAACAGGAGGGGGGACAGGGGGCAGCCCTGTCGTGTGCCTCGCTTGAGTGGAAAGTAGGAAGAGCATCGTCCGTTTAACGCTACAGCTGCATGAGGAGCGCGTATAGTAAGGAGACCCATTTAGTAAAAACCGGGCCTATACCAAATCTCCCCAAATTTGAAATCAGGAAGGGCCATTCAATAGAATCGAAGGCATTGGCCGCATCTAGCGAGGCCAGGGCCCAGTCCTTTTCCGTCGCCTCCCCTATCTGCATTATTATCTGTGCCCTCCTCAAATTATTAGAAGTGTTACGGCCCGGAATAAAACCGGATTGGTCCGAGTGGATCAAACTTGTGATTACTGTATTTAGTCGTCGGGCCAGTACTTTTGTGAGCAGCTTATAATCGGAGTTTAAGAGAGATATGGGTCTGTAAGACCCACACTCAAGGGGATCTTTGTCCGGTTTCAAGATCACCACTATGGTGGCATCGTAAAATGAAGGGGGAAGAGAATTAGACGCGTGCGCCGATGTTAGGGTCTGTAAGAGGGCGGGTAGAAGGTGATCTTGATATTGGGTGTAAATTTCAATTGGGAACCCATCCGGGCCGGCCGCCTTCCCGCACGCCATGTCCCCCAGAGCCTCCTGCAACTCCTCCAATGTAATGGGGGCATCTAAACTATCTCTCTGTGTGTCGGACAGGGTAGGAAAGTTTAGGTCTGACAGATATCCATCTATGTCTTGTGAAGTCTTTGCGTATGTGGAGTTATATAGGGTTTGATAAAAATTGGTAAAAGTTTGATGTATGTCATTGTTATCAACTTGCTCAGTACCGTCTTGCGACCGTATTTTCAAGATTGCCGGGGAGGAGTTATTTTGGTGTATTAAATGTGCTAGGAGTGCACTAGACTGGTTGCCCAACTCGTAGTACCTCTGTTTTGCAAAAAATGAGCGTCTCTTTTGTTTGTCATAAAGGCAGTGCAGGTACTGCCTGCCCGTTTGTAACCAGGCCGACCTATTATCATCTGTGGGGTGCGCTATAAATGTGGCTTCTAGTTGGGAAGTAAGGGAGGCTAGGTCAGATTCTTGTTGGGCAGTTGTCCTCTTGACGTGTTTAATGGAAGATTGGAGGCACCCTCGGAGGTAGGCTTTGAGGGTTTCCCAATGACAATTAGCGGGGGGTTCTCCTAAATTGGGAGCTATGAAAGCCTGTAAGAGGGTAGGCACCGTGTCCCCTTTCGAGATTAAGGACAGCCAGAATGGGTGTATCTTGCGGAAACCCACCGGAGGTGAAGGGGACCCCTGTCTGAATTCGGCCAGGAGTGGAGAATGATCTGAAAGGGCCCTGGGGAGATGTGTGATAGAGTAGAGGATGGAATTGGTGCTAGGATTCCCACAAAGGTAGTCTATGCGAGAGAGAGTGTTTCTCCCAGTGTTATGACAAGTGTATTCTCTAGTTGTGGGATGACGTGATCGCCATAGGTCTAACCAACCCATTTCCCTTAGCAAGGCTGCCAGAGGGGAGCAATGTTCAGGTTGGGGTAAAACATTTGCTTCGTGAAACTTATCTATTATAGGATCTAGCAAAGTATTGAAATCCCCCATACAGAGTACCAACGCATGAGGATACGTAGCTGCAAAATGTGCTGCCTCGTATAACACAGACAGGGACTCCGCGGGGGGGACATACAGTCCTAACAGTACATATTGCTTACAATCAATCCATGCAACCACAAACACGTATCGCCCTTCGGGATCCCTTTTAGTTATTTCAACTTCCCATCTAACCGATTTATGTATGAGTAGCGACACTCCTCTAGAGTGGGAGTTGTGGGTAGAGTGTAATGACCATTGCAGCCAAGGCTTATTAAGATGTCTTTCGGACTGTGGCGTGAGGTGCGTCTCCTGTAAACAGATAATATGAGGTGAGTGCCTTCGTGCATAGGCGAAGACTGCATTACGTTTATCTGGGCTGCCCAGGCCCCGTACGTTCCAAGAGAGGACACGAAGAGACATACTTAAACGTTATAATGGTGTATCGGCACCAAGGGGGGGACCTATCCTCCGCATAAAAGAACCAAAAGTAAAAGGTGGGGGGTAACAGTTGGGGAAATGGAAGCAAGGTAGGCAGTGGGCCCACTAGCTTCAGTGTGCCTGTGGCTCAGGCTCCTTCCACACCTCGCGACAAGTATCTGGCGCGGGAGGAGGCCGGATCCACCTATAGAGTATACAACGGGGGTAGTCTGTGCTGAGGTCTTAAGAACAACAGACTATTGCGCCACAATCCGTTGACCTAGTACTCTGCAAACATATCTTATGACAGGTAACTCAAACTGGCAAAAAGCCTCAAAGTGAAAGTGTAAATATAGTAAACACAATAGTGACCCGTTCTCTAACAGCATTGAAATATGAAAGCCCCTGAAGGGGGGGGTCGCCCCAACATTTGCATTATAAATGCACACAAGAACCGGGTAAAAAAACCCATGCAATATTATGACAACAGTAAAGGATATCAATGTAAACTGTATAGTTCACTCTCACTGTGGTCTGTCAGCGATAACATGGTATGTCCGTTAGGTATGTCCGGATCAGCAGATCAGCGACGCGGAGATCTGCGCAGAGAGTCCAGCCAGGCCTCGGCTTCAGTCGGGATATCAAAGAAGTGAGACTTCTCCGCATAGATCACTCGGAGCCTTGACGGGAAAATCATACTGTAGGAGATTTGCATTTCTCTTAGGCGGGTTTTGACACCTATGAAGGAAGCTCTCATTTTCTGAAGTGCCGCGGAAAAGTCCGGGAAGATGGAAATGGTGGCATTCTGGTAGACGATGGTGCCCTTCTTCCGGGCCGCCTGTAAAATCAAGTCTCGGTCTTTACTGCTAATGAGTCGAGCTAGCATGGGTCTCGGCCGGCGGTGGAGGTTTTGCTGGAACCCGATGTGCGCGCTCTATAGCGTAGATTGGAGACAGAGTCGCCTCCGGGAGAATTTCTCTGAGCCATGCCTCCATAAATGCTACAGGGTCGCGGCCCTCGGCTCTCTCCGGCAGGCCCAGAATCCGCAAGTTGTTTCTACGGAGACGATTCTCTAGGTCATCTGCCCGTTGAGACCACTGTTGAGCCGCCCGCTCTAACGTACGTAGTTGGTCTGGGACTGGGGCATTTCTGTCCTCTATTTGAGAGATGCGGTCTTCCGTCTCCCGGACTCTATCTCTCAGTTTCTGCATATCGTGGCGGAGAAGTCCTACATCTACCTTGACCTCATCTATTTTGCAGGTAAGAGAGGTGGTGGATTCTTGAATGGCCGCCAGTAATTGTTGGGACACTTCACGGAGTGTAGGTTCACCCTCCGCTTCCTCTGATGGTGAAGACTGATCTTTACCAGTTTGCGCGGGAGCGCGTGATGAGGCTCGTGCCGAGGTTGCTTGGCCGGCGCCATTACTGTCTGATCTGGCAAAGGCCTTTAGCTTATCTGCCGCGGATGAATTGCGGGTTTTTTGCATCCTACCGGGTCGGTGGCAGTCCAGGATGCTTTTGCTGTTATTCGGAGGTATGTTGAGCGACTGGGAGTCAGGATTAATGTCAGAGTTTCGGCCGCTGGCACGGAGCTCCGCTCAAGTGCGTCCTTCCATATTGCGCGCTGGCCACGCCCCCCAGCAGAATAGTTTTTGTTGCTCAGAATGATGGTTAGCCTAAAAATAATGTTTGGTCTTTATATATTCTTATTTAAACATTTTAACCATATATGAAATGCAGGTTCTCCAGGGAAACAACCCGTCTGTTTATTCTCCTACAACCCTGTCTAGGTCTGCATTTTTAGAGGCCCAACAACCGCTCTGTCTGGTTGTTTTTTTAAATTCTTGGACCCCTGCTTAAAATATCTCCTGACAATTTTACCAATCTCGGCACTTAAGTAGAGATGAGCGAGCACTTAAATGCTTGAGTGCTCGTTACTCAAGTCGAACTTTTTCCGATGCTCGAGTGCTTGTTTCGAATAACGAACCCCATTGAAGTCACGGGGAGACTCGAGCATTTTTCAAGGAGACCAAGGGGACCAATAAAATGTGTCATTTTATTGAGATATAAGGAAGTCAGTTCTGTTTCTTCGTTTTTTTTTATTCAATGGAATATTCATGGAACTTAAAAAAGGAGAATGACCCATGTTAAATATCTGCAATGTGTTCTTCACTGTGTTCACTGTGTTCTTCACTGTGTTCTTCACTTAAATGATCCTTAAATGATCCTGTGTTCACTGTGTTCTTCACTGTACTTCACTGTGTTTCCTTAAGTGAAAGCTCGTTCTCGAGCAGGCGAAATACTCGTCCGAGCAACGAGCCGTTTCGAGTATGGTAATACTCGAACGAGCATCAAGTTCGGACGAGTATTCTCGCTCATCTCTAGACTTAAGTTATAGATAGAGAGATAGAGAGGTTAGGATAGACTCTGTTAGTGGATGGTAAAAAGACAAGAGGTTAAGTATTAGAAATAGAGATGAGTAAGCACTAAAATGCTCGAGTGCTTGTTACTCGAGTCAAGCTTTTTCCGATGCTCGAGTGCACGTTTCGAATAACGAACCACATTGAAGTCAATGGGAGACTCCAGCATTTTTCAAGCAGACCAAGGCTCTGCACAGGGAAGCTTGGCCAAACACCTGGAAACCTCAGAAAATGATGGAAACACCATGGAAATGGAAAGGAAACAGCAGGGGCGGCATGCATGGATGCCTGTGAGGCTGCTTAATTGCACCATTATGCCAAAATTATTGGTAACAGCATGGCGATGACAGAGTGACCGAATGAGGCGAGATAGCATCTAAAACAACCAACCCGGAGGCAGCGGCAGCTGCGGCAGGCTAGAGAGTTGCATGGCGACATACCCCAAATAGACTCAGGCTTCAAACCAATTTTTAAAAAATCCTTTTGGCAAGGATAACGTGTAGCACTGTACGTATCAGTATTTGGCCTTGTTATGGCGGCAGAGAGGAACCAAAGGAGGTGAGCAAGAAGCTCTGAAATGATTTCCTATGTGAACAAAAGGTTGACGGTATATTTAGTCGATAACACAGCATGGTGGCGACATATTGACCAAGTTCCATAACGTATCTGGTGAAACATCCGAAAAATGAGCCTGATACATCTCGATTGCTAAGGGGATGACATGTGGAGGCAGCTATGGAGACGACTTTTGGAGGCAAGCTATGGAGACGGCATCTGGAGGCTGCTATGGAGACGACGTGTGGAGGCTGCTATGGATACAACGTCTGGAGGCAGCTATGGAGACGGCGTGTGGAGGCAGCTATGAAGACGGCGTGTGGAGGCAGCTATGGAGACGGCGTTGGGAGGCTGTTATGGAGACGACGTGTGGAGGCAGCTATCGAGACAACGTGTGGAGGCTGCTATGAAGACGATGTGTGGAGGCATTTGGGGGGGGCGCACTCAGTCATACAGCTTTGCATCCATTTTCAAAATGAGTGACCCATATAAATTACCAGAAAATCACAGCCGGTAAACCACCCGAAAATGTAGCCTGACACAGCTCGTTGCTAAGGGGACGATGTGCTGTATTTCCTCTTGCGCTCCAGCGTCTGGGGTATAGACAGTTGAACGCTGCGCATGGAGACATTGCTGTATGCTGTGGAGGATTGTGGAGGCGAAATGGACAGGAAACAGCAGGGACAGCATGCATGGATGCCTCTGAGACTGCCTAATCTTGGGATGGATCTGGCGATCCGCTGCCAGGCGAGCTTTCGCCTGGCCAAGCCCCTGCCTCTCGGCTCCTCCCCGCCCAAAATGGGCCAGGGGGCCAGAAGCGTTTACTTTGAAAAAATTATCATTTTCAAAGCAGGCGGGGTCGTTTGAATATTTCATCTAGGAATAATGGAATAGCATATCGGTTTTATTTTTTATTTTTTTCTGAAATGGTTCCATGATTAAGAGCGACAGTATGGGGCATCCTTATTGCGCTGCTATGATTGAAACTTCAGGTCTCCAGCATGGCGGCGACAGATGGGCCGAAATACATTATGTTTCAGGTGAAACACCTGTAAATTCTGCCTGACACAGCTCTTTGCTAAGGGGAAGATGTGCTGTATTTCCTCTTGCGCTCCAGCATCTGGGGTGTAGACAGTTGAACGCTGCGCATGGAGTCATTGGTGGACGCTGTGGAGGATCGTGGAGGCGAAATGGACAGGAAACAGCAGGGGCAGCATGCATGGATGCCTCTGAGGCTGCGTAATCGCGGAGTGAAGCTGGCGGTCCGCTGCCAGGTGAGCTTTCGCCTGGCCAAGCCCCTGCCTCTCGGCTCCTCCCCACCCAAAATGGGCCTGGGGGCCAGAAGCGTTTACTTAGAAAAATGTATCATTTTCAAAGCAGGTGGGGGCTACAAACAGCACTTCTAAGAACCTTTTGTATAAGATCAAGTGTAGTACTGTTCTTATAAGTAATAGGCCTGGTTATGGTGAGGGAGGGGAACATAAACAGATGCGCAAGTAGTGCTGAAATAATATCGGTAAGTAATAAAAGTTTGGTGGTATATTTTGTGGATAACACAGCAGAGTGGCGACAAAGTTAACAAGTTTGATGTGAAAGCCGTTTAAACAACCCAAAATTCTGCCTGAAACAGCTTGCTTGCTAATGGGACGATGTATGGAGGCAGCTATGTGGACGATTTTTGGAGGCAGCTATAAAGACGACATGTGGAGGCTACTATGGAGACAAATAAATTTGGATAGTGCCTGTATGTGGCAGTCCAAAAAAGTTTTCAAAACAGAGGAGCGGGTAGGTGGCCCTCCAGAAAAATTAAATAGATAGAGTGCCTGTATGTGGCAGTCCGAAAAAGTTTTCAAAAAAGAGGAGCAGGTAGGTGGCCCTCCAGAAAAATTAAATAGAGTACTATAGCTAGAGACAGTTGGCCCTGGCAAAAAATAGCCAGTTTCCTCTGCTTGAGTGTACAAAGAGGAGGAGAAGGAGGAGATTGAGGAGGAGGAGTGCATACATTAAACAGGTTGAGCTGCTTTCACCTGGTGGAGAATGGAAATCATGAGAAATCCAGGCTTTATTCATCTTGATAAGCGTCAGCCTGTCAGCACTGTCAGTCGACAGGCGTGTATGCTTATCGGTGATGATGCCACCAGCTGCACTGAAAACCCGCTCTGACAACACGCTAGCGGCAGGGCAGGCAAGAACCTCCAAGGCGTACAGCGCCAGTTTGGGCCACATGTCCAGCTTTGAAACCAAGTAGTCGTAGGGAGCTGTGTGATCTTTTAGGATGATGGTATGGTAAGCTACATACTCCCTTACCATCATTCTGTAAAGATCAGCCCTACTCTGCCGAGACTGGGGACAGTGTCTTGTTGGGGTGACATAAAACTGGCAAAGGCCTTGTAAAGCGTACCCCTGCCAGTGCTGGACAAGCTGCCTGCTCGCCTACTCTACATCCCTACTTATCCCGCAGAAGTACGCTCTCTGCCGCTAGCGCTGTCAGAAGGGAAATACTGTTTCAGCTTGTGCACCAGGGCCTTCTGGTATTGATGCATTTTCACACTCCTTTCCTCTACAGGGATGAGAGTGGAAAGATTTTGCTTGTACTTTCTGAAATGCGCACAGATGCGGCGCACCTTCATAAGCACATCAGACAGATTGGGGTATATCTTGAGGAACCACTGAACTATGCCTTCATGTTCAGCGGTGCCAGCCACAGATCGGTCTGCACCGTGATGCCCTTTGATAGCTCTTGGGTGGTGTGCCTTTTATTGCCTAGGCTCAGCAGTTTGAGCACGGCACTGCTGCTGTGCCTAGAGCTATCGACTGATGGTAATTCAGAGGAGGAGGTGGAGGAGGGGTGGGAAGAGGAGGAGGCATAGTAGGCCTGAGAGACCGTGACCGAGGTAGGCCCCGCAATCCTCAGCGTCGGCAGTATATGAGTGGCCTCAGGGTCAGACTCAGTCCCAGCCTCCACCAAGTTCACCCAATGTGCCGCCAGCGAAAAATAGTAGCCCTGCCTGGCAACACTCGTCCACGTTAGGTGCACCTTGTCAGAAACGGCATTGGTCAGGGCACGGATGATGTTGTCTGACACGTGATGGTGCAGGGCTGTGGCGGCACATCAGGAAAACTATTGGCGGCTGGGGACCAAATACCGAGGAGCGGCCGCCACCATGAGGTTTTGAAAGGCAACAGTGTCTACCAGCCTATAGGGCAGCATCTCCAGGCTTAGTAATTTGGAGATGTGGACGTTGAGGGCTTGGGCGTGTGGGTGGGTGCAACTGTATTTCCTCTTGCGCTCCAGCGTCTGGGGTATAGACAGCTGGACGCTGCGCATGGAGACAATGGTGGACGCTGTGGAGGATCGTGGAGGTGAAGGTGTGGTTTTCGCCCGGGAGGTGTTTGTGCAGAGGACATGGGCAGGGGGCTGACTAGCAGAGGCAGCAAATGACACAGGAGAAGGAGCAGTGGTGGACCCGGCTGGAGGTGAACGGCTTTGGTTCCATTGAGTGGGGTGTTTAGCATTTCATATGCCTGCTCATACTGGTGGTGGTTAAGCTAGTAGTGGTTGAACCCCTGCTGAACCTGGTGTGGCACAGGTTGCACACCACAGTCTCTCGGTCATCCGGTGTTTCTTTAAAGAACCTCCAGACTTCAGAAAATCTTGCCCTCGACACGGGAGCTTCACTACATGAAACATTTGGCGCTGATGCACCAGCTCTGGCCCTGCCTCTCCGTCTGGCCCCACCACTGCCTCTTCCAACCTGTTCTCATATAGGACTTGCCTCCGTCTCCCAAGCACTGTGCTCATTCGGCCTATCAACGCAGTTTGGGTCTGTCACCTCATCATCCTCTGATCCCTCAGTTTGCTCCCCCCTCGGACTTCCTGCCCTGACAACAACTTCACCACTGTCTGACAACCGTGTCTCCTCATCGTCTGACACCTCTTTACACACTTCTTCCACTACGTCAAGAAGGTCATCATGACCCACAGACTGCGACCGGTGGAAAACCTGGGCATTTGAGAAAGAGCTCAGCAGCAACCTGACCCTGACTTGTGACTCTGGGAATGGTCCAGAAAACAGTTCCTCAGAGTAGGCTGCCTCAAATGGCAAATTTTCCTGGGAGGGAACAGACTGGGGGAAAGGAGGTTGAGGAGCTGGAGGAGTGCTTACTTGGGTAACATGGGTGGACTGCGTGGAAGACTGACTGGTGGACAAATGGCTAGAAGCATTTTTCGCAATCCACGACATCACCTGTTCGCACTGTTCTGGCCTCTACCACGAGTCCCAGTAACTTGAGACATGAAGCTAGGGAGTGTAGCTCTGCGGCATTCCCCTGCTCCCTCATCAGCAGGTGGTGTCACGGCATCTGACCCCTGCAGTAATTGGATGTCCATGCCCGCTCCCTCATCCTCTACCCCTAACCCTCAGGTTCAACATTTTCAATATTAAAGTCTATTATATAGACAAAACAGAAAAATACACTCACCAACTGCTCGTTAACACTTAATTTCAAATCATCCAATCACATGGCGGCAACTCAGTGCATTTAGGCATGTAGACATGGTCAAGACAATCTCCTGCAGTTCAAACCGAGCATTAGTATGGGAAAGAAAGGTGATTTGAGTGCCTTTGAACGTGGCATGGTTGTTGGTGCCAGAAGGGCTGGTCTGAGTATTTCAGAAACTGCTGATCTACTGGGATTTTCACACACAACCATCTCTAGGGTTTACAGAGAATGGTCCGAAAAAGAAAAAACATCCAGTGAGCGGCAGTCTGTTGGTGGAAATGCCTTGTTGATGCCAGAGGTCGGAGGAGAATGGGCAGACTGGTTCGAGCTGATAGAAATTCAACAGTGACTCAAATCGCCACCCGTTACAACCAAGGTAGGCAGAAGAGCATTTCTGAACACACAGTACGTCAAACTTTGAGGCAGATGGGCTACAGCAGCAGAGGACCACACAGGGTGCCACTCCTTTCAGCTAAGAACAGGAAACTGAGGCTACAATTTGCACAAGCTCATCAAAATTGGACAATAGAAGATTGGAAAAACCCTGCCTGGTCTGATGAGTCTCAATTTCTGCTGCAACATTCGGATGGTAGGGTCAGAATTTGGCGTCAACAACATGAAAGCATGGATCCATCCTGCCTTGTATCAACGGTTCAGGCTGGTGGTGGTGGTGTCATGGTGTGGGGAATATTTTCTTGGCACTCTTTGGGCCCCTTGGTACCAATTGAGCATCGTTGCAACGCCACAGCCTACCTGAGTATTGTTGCTGACCATGTCCATCCCTTTATGACCACAATGGGGCAGATTTTCTTACCCGGTCCATTCGCGATCCAGCGGCGCGTTTTCTGCGGTGGATTTGGGTCCATCCGGGATTTAATAAAGTAGTTCCTCCACCGGAATTCACTGAGGCCAGCTGAGTGAAGGTAAGCATGTCCCGAGCGACACATTTTCCGTTTTTAAATGCGGCGTTTTTTCCGAATACGTGGGGTTTTCGTTCGTTCACGCCCCCCGATTTCCGTTGCGTGCATGCCGGCGCCGATGCGCCACAATCCGATCACGTGCGCCAAAATCCCGGGGCAATTCAGGTACAATCGGCACAAATCGGAAATATTCGGGTAACACGTCGGGAAACCGCGAATCGGGCCCTTAGTAAATGACCCCCAATGTACCCAACATCTGATGGCTACTTTCAGCAGGATAATGCGCCATGTCATAAAGCTGGAATCATCTCAGACTGGTTTCTTGAACCTGACAATGAGTTCACTGTACTCAAATAGCCTCCACAGTCACCAGATCTCAATCCAATAGAGCATCTTTGGGATGTGGTGGAACGGGTGATTCGCATTATGGTTGTGCAGCCGAAAAATCTGCGGCAACTGTGTAATGTCAATATGGACCAAAATCTCTGAGGAATGCTTCCAGCACCTTGTTGAATCTATGCCACGAAGAATTGAGGCAGTTCTGAAGGCAAAAATGGGGTCCACTCCGTTACTAGCATGGTGTACCTAACTGTCAATTTTTTTGGGGGGGGGGTTTGTGTTTTTTTTTTTTTAAATGTTTTTTTTAATAGAACAAAATGTGCAGAAGCAATCAGACAGCAACCACAGAAGATGATTGCTATGGCTAGTTTTTTTTTTTTTTGTATAATTGTATTTTTATTATCATTTTTCACAGAAATATAACAGAAAAGTTAACATGTACATATTTCGCATTAAAGTTTTTCAACAATAATACAACCGAAAGACAAATTTTGTCCCAAAAGATATTAACAGCTTAAATTTTCCATTTGTGTATCAGGATACAAAGCCTGACCGTGCAGTGTTTTCCTGGTATTTAAACATTTGCCAAGGATGACATCAGCAGTATGCCTAATCGGTTGAAGAGGGTTTGGGGGGGTGTACCAACGAAAGACAGTCATACAAACTCACCATGACAACAATTAACAGTTGGGTAAAAACAAAAGGGTTGACTATATCACTCTCCTCCCCCTGCTCGCTCTTCTATCCAGTAGCGGTCCCAACGTTCCCAAGTTTTGTCGAACAATGGGATACGATTATTCAAGGAGGCAGTCAGATACTCCATACTGCGAGTTTCCTTTACCCTAGAGAGTAGGTCCATTCGGGAGGGGGGGGGGGGCTTGTCTTTTCCAGAATTGTGCTATCAGGCACCTTGCGGCTGTGAGTATGTGCAGGCTCAATTTTCTAGCCGTCTTGGCCATGGGCTGAGGAGAGACATTCAGCAAGTAATATAGTGGGGAGAGTGGAATGTCCACCGCTACGACCTCCCGGAGGAGAGTCTTAACCTCCTGCCAGAAAGGCTGCACCAATGGACACATCCAAAAGATGTGTTGAAGAGTTCCCCCAGTCGAGCCACATCGCCAGCAAGTATCCGGTGTATCTGGAAATAGCCTGTGTAACAAGGACGGGGTATGATACCACTGCAACATCAGTTTGTACTGATTCTCCTTATGTGTAGTGCACAAGGAGGTTTTAGCCGCTCTATTCCAAATCAGTTGCCATGTGTCTTGAGATATTGGGCTCCCCACTATGCTCTCCCATTTGGCCATGTATGGGTGTGCAATAGGTTTATCTGAGCTTGGGTGTAATAGAATCATATAGATATCTGATATAAGGCCAGAAGTGTGAGTGGCGGTTTTGCAGAAACCGTCTCAGTACTGCTCAGGGACTGTAAAAAGTGCCTAATTCGAATGTAGTGAAAATTTGCCGTATGCGGGAGATGGAATTTATCCTGTAAGGCGATGAAAGGCAAAATCTTCCTGTCTCGGTAGTCCACAATGTCTGCAAACCTAAACAATCCCTTCTCATGCCAGGGTTTAATTTCCTGCCCAGCCCCGGCCTGTTGCATGAGGGGGGTGTGTAAAAAAGATTGCATGGGAGAGCACCGAGAGACCAGTGGAAACCTGGCCAAACAGGCCCTCCACAATTTAATTGTGAATGAGATAGGGCCTAATTGGGAGTCAGGTAACACAGGCGCCTCTTTAGGTCAGAGGTAAGAGTTAGGGTGAAAAGGGGCCAACCACAATTTCTCTATCTCCATCCATTTGGAGAATGCCAGCAAGGTGGACCATGCTGGAATGCGTCGCAAATGTGTTGCCCAGTAGTATCTGGTTATATCTGGTACCGATAGGCCGGCCCTTTGATTTATGAGCGATTAGGACAGTCCTGGAGATTCTGTGTCTATTTTTTGCCCAGATAAAGTGTAATATTGATGCTTGCAGAGACCTCAGAGCACCCAACGGGACTGGGATGGTAGGGTTTCAAAGAGGTAAAGCAGCTTAGGCAAGATGGTCATTTTAACCGCTGCTATCCTTATTTCCCGGAAACTGCCGGGAAAGTTCTGTCCATAGAGCGTATTGTAAGAGGGGGTCAATAGTATCCCCAAATACTTAATAGCATCTGCTTTCCAATTATATCTGAATGTGGCTTTCAGTTGGTCTATCAGCGGTTGGTCAAGGTTAAGAGGCAAGGCCTCCGTCTTTGAAGTGTTCACTTTATAGCCAGAAAGACGGCCATACTGCTGCAACCGTGCTTGTAAGTTGGGTAAAGAGATTAGAGGTTGAGTTATAGTAAGTAGGATATCATCCGCAAATAAAGACAGTTTGAATTCCTTGTCTCTAACCATAATACCATGGATATTAGGGTCTTTTTGGATGATGGAGGCCAAAGGTTCAATACAAAGTATGAACAGGAGAGGAGAAAGTGGGCAACCCTGGCGGGTACCGTTCCTTATACGCAGAGGTGGGGAGGACGCATGTAGAAGCTTAATTTTGGCTGTGGGATTTGAATATAGCCCCCTCAAGGCCTGTAGAAAGGGACCTCTTATTCCAATGTGTTCTAGTACTTGAAACATGAAGGGCCACCTAAGGCGATCAAACGCCTTCTCAGCGTCTAAAGTGAGGATCAGGGCCTGGTCATTTTGTTTATTAACTACATCTATGAGATCAATTGTTCTCCTCGTGTTGTCACCACCTTGCCGTCCTGGTACAAAGCCTACCTGGTCCTTATTGATTACCTGAGGGATCCACTGAATCAGGCGATTGGCCAACAATTTTGTAAAAATTTTTAAATCTGCGTTCAAAAGTGCAATCGGCCTATAATTGGCACAATCAGTTGCATCTATCCCAGGCTTGGGGATAAGAGTGATATAAGAATGCATAAAGGTTGTAGGCATGGGTTCACCTTGTAAGAACGCATTAAACACCTTTGTCATATGTGGCAACAACACAGGGGAGAAGGTTTGATAGTAAAGATACGTGAGCCCATCTGGGCTCGGGGATTTCCCATTAGGCATTCCATTAATAACCTCCTCTAACTCTTCCGATGTTAGTTCTGAGCTAAGTGTCTCAATAGCCTCGGAGGGAATTCCAGGAAGTGAGCAAGAGTTCCAAAAATCTACTAGTAACATTTTTCTAAGGGTCTCATCCAGTGGCAGGGTGTTTGGCAGGGAATACAATTTTGCATAGAATTCTTGGAAGCGAGAGGCGATCGCTCTTGGGTCATGTAATAAGTTCCCCCCAGAATCCCGTAAAATATGGGGGATTTGGTGGTCCCTCTTCTCCCTCAGTTGTTTCGCCAGGAGAGAATGGTGTTTGTTCGCTTGCTCATAGTACCGTTGCTTAGTGAACACCAACAATTTTCCCTAACCTCAATTAGCTGTTGGAGTCTCCTCCTAGTTGGTTTAGCTAACAGAGCTGCCTCCTGCTTGCCAATCTCTTTATCTTAGTTCCTTTTCCAGGTGGGCCCTATTTCTTTTTAATCTGGTTCCCTGTTCTATGCAATAACCTCGGAAAACTGCTTTATGGGCTTCCCACATCACAGGGATAGAGGGGATTGAATCCTCATTAAACTGGAAATATTCCCTTAATGCCCCAGTTAACTCCTCCTTGATCAGGGGTTTTTTAAGAAGGGATTCGTTCAGGCGCCAATGACATACCCTAGTCGTAGAAGGACCCTCTCTAAGCTGTAGAAGAACTGGCACATGATCTGACCACGATATGTCTCCCACCTCTGCGGTATGCATCATTCGAAAGAATTGTATATCTCCAAACCAGTAGTCTATATCGGTATGGGTGCCATGTGGAGCAGAATAAAAGGTAAACGAACGGTCACCCGGGTTACCCACTCTCCATAAATCATACAGAGCAAACCTCCTGATGACTCTACGGAAAGCAGCTGAAATAGTGTTCTGCGATCTAGTGGTGGGATTGGGGTCGATTGCCAGCCGATCCATATTTTCTGAAGAAATGACATTAAAGTTCCCTCCTATCAGTAGGGGTGCTGCTGGGAGTTTAGCTAATTTATTTAGGACTTTGGTAATGAAGCGGACCTGTGGTGAGCTGGAGGCATGTATATTGCATAAAAGTACAGGCGAACCGAACATTTTACCCTGAACAATGATAAAGTGGCCCATGGGATCTGATGTCACAATGTCAGGCACTATGGGGCACGAGGTTGAAAACAGGATCGCTACTCCCGCTTTTTTGTTCTCAGTGGACGCCACATAAGATACCGGATAAAGATGCCTAGCAAAATTAAAATTCCCCGTCGCATCATAATGTGTCTCCTGCAAAAACACCACGTCTGCCCTACTTCTCTTAAGCTCATTGGGGGATATTTATCAGGACCTCTGCGCACCGCCAGTGGTGCAGAGGCCCTGAAATAATCGCAAATGCTAGCTTATTGCTAGCTTTTGCGATTATTTTTCTCAATCCGCCACCTTCACGCCAGTGGGGCGTGAAGGGGCGTGAAGGGGGGGCGCAGCCGGCCGAGTGGGGGGCGCGGCCGGACTAGAGTGGGCCGGCGCGGGGCGTTACTGTCCCCGCGCCTGCGCACTTGGTGCTGCCGGCGACTTTTCATACGTGAAAAGTCGGCGGTTGCGTTTTTTTCTACGCCAGGCCCTGCCTGGCGTAGGAAAAACGCTGCGCGGCTGGCAGCCCGATACATGAAGAGGCAGAAGCCTCATCATGAATCGGGCTGCAAATTTGCAGCTGCGGGGCTATCATACGCTGGCGCATGAGCGCCAGTGTATGATAAATATCCCCCATTGAGCGTAAGTCGGCGTTTGCGGGCTGAATTGAGCCCTTTTACATTTAGTGTCAAAAGCTGGACCATGATGAGTGATCTAACTGATGCTCCTGGGCAAGGTGCGCGGTGTGCTTCTATGTAATACGCGGCTGAACAGGCTCTGGGGGAGGGAGGGGGCGGGAATGGCTATGTGCAGCTTATGCAGTAAAGCTCTGGATGCCGGTGTACAAAGGCCTAAGGTACACTAGGGAAGAAGGACAAGGGATTTGACAAGGGGGGGACAAAACTCACACACCACAAGACAAATAATCAGAACGAGTAAAAACAAGTAAGAAAGTAATAAGAAAACAAGGATAAACTCCCAATACTATAACCAGGGAGAGGAGGAGCCTCCTGACCCTAGTGTAGGTCTACTCAGCCGGTCTACCCCTAAAGTGGGGGAGTATAGTCGGCTGATCTGGGTTCACCACCTCCTGTATAAACCCTTGGTCAGGGCCAGAGGGTGGGATCCAGAGAAGACCCACCTAATCGGGGAAAACGTGGCAATGGAACCTTTTGAAGGAAAAGAATACGTCAATTGTAGTACTACACAAGATTTGAAAAATTAGATATATCACTAACTATCCAGAAACTAACCCCGGTGCCCTTATGCACATTACTACCTATATTACTAAGGAGGGGAAGGGTACCCCTAATATAGGCAAACATAAGCAAACATAAGACCCCCTTCAAACAATTAAATGCAAGAACCATAAAGGATATATATTCAGCAAGCGTTCTCCTCTATTCATAAGACTCCTGGGATGGAGCTCTGGTTCGTGGTCTTCGTCTCTTTTGTTGCGGTTGGTTCTTATTTTGCAGTTGGCGCAGTTGAGGGGGGAGACCCCCCCAGTCGTCCAGGCGTGGAGTCGGGATGTTCCAAATGTCACAGAATTCCTGCAGCTCCTCAATCACAGAGAGCGTTGCCGTTATTCCATCTTTGGTGGCAGACAGGGCAAAAGGAAAATTCCAGCGGTAGGATATGTCATTCTCACGTAAAATATCCAGCAACGGTCGTAAAATCCGCCTCTTCTGAAGGGTGATCCCAGAGAGATCCGGGTAGAGCTGTATGGCATCTCTGTTGAAAACAAAATTCTTATTTTTCCTCGACACAGACATGAGGCGTTCCTTTAATTCAAAGTCATGCACACAACAGATATCGTCCCGCAGGTTACCTCCCAATGCTTTCGGCCTCAATGCTCTATGAGCTCTATCAAGCTTCACCTGTGTTTCCGGCTCCCCTAATAACGCTGAGAAGAGAGCTTGTAGCGTGACACGAACATCCTCTTTGCCCTCTACCTCCGATATACCCCTCACCCGAATATTGTTACGTCTTCCTCTGTTGTCAAGGTCTTCCAGGTGTCTGGCCATATCTTGTAGTGTAACAGATTGAGAATGCAAAGCATGTTGCAAATGTACAATCTGACGCCTTGAGTCTGCCTGTTCAGCTTCTAGGTTATCAATTTTCTGCGTCATACACTGAATATCACGTCGTACCTCCGAAATTTCAGATTTGAACGCCTCTTTGACTTCAGTAATTAAAGATTTAAAGTCCTCTTTAGTAGGCAGATTCTGGAGGTGAGCATGCCAGAACGGTTCTGATGTCGATGGTCTCTTATCTGACATAGTGTCCACACTACAGTGCTCAGGCGATGATGCCCACTCTGGGGAAGGTGCAGCATAGCGGGTGAGAGTGGGGGTAGCACCCAGCTCATCTTCCATCACTTGCAATCTGGGGATATATGGGATTCCAGGAACAAATTCCCCTGGTTGCGGCAGTTGGGGGGATCTCAGTAAGAGGCCCCCAGGGTGTCGTCCTTGCCCTCCATTTTCTCCCTGGCCTAGTTCCATAGGGCCATAATCATGCTCTGGGGACTGTGCTGGTGGTAGGGCAGCGCTTTTAGTTTGTGGGGATTTCCCCCCCCCAGTGTGTCGCTGACGGGCTCCCTGCGCGGGATTCTGCGGGAGCGCCACTTCATTCTGGCGCTGCTGCGCCTCAGGGGAGCCGCGCTGCCCGTCTGACTGAGGGCCAAGATGGCGGCTCGGCACGGCCTGGGAAGTTCCGGCGAAAGCACTGCGGCCCGTATGTGCAGGCGGTGCGGCGGTGGACACCGTGGATCCCTGTTTACCCGCTGCAGGCTTTGGGGCCATGATGGGAGCCTCCTCGAGCTGCGACCCTGTGTTCTGCGGGCCGTCGAGCCTCCGAGTAGCACGCGGCCCTGCACTGATGGCGGCGGTGGAGCGGAGAAAGAAGCGGGTAAGTGGCGTTTCGCCTACCCGTCTCGCGTTCTGGGGTCCTGAGGGCTTCTCTCCCCTTCTGGGGGTCTTTTTGATTTTAGGGGTTAGGGTAAATCCCCTCCTTTTGGGCAGAATTGGCACCGGGGGTGCGGAGCTCTTTTAGTGTGCGTCCATCAGGTCCAGGGTCCAGCCACGCCCCCCCGCTATGGATAGTTTCTAACCTACACTGACAGCACACAAAAGGATTTTGCTCTGTGACTGAGTGTGTAACTTTAACTTTTGAAAAAAGCTAATGTAGCCCTAACAAGGGCTTTTGGGTTCTTGGAGAATCACTCCTGCCTAACAGTAATCTACTAGCACCCTAACGCTATCCCTGACCAGCAGCAGCTCTCTCCCTAACAACATCCAGACAATGATCCAAGCAGCGCGGTCATGGGCTAGTCTATTCCAGGGTCACCTGATCAGGCCAGCCAACCACTGCTATCGACATGTAAATGTACCACGTGATGCTGGGTGTACTGCAGAGTCTCCTGGCTTGTGATTGGCTCTGTTTCTGGCTGCCAAAAGTCTAAACGCCGCGAGATGACATTTTCTTGAGCGGGCGAAATACTCGTCCGAGCACCGAGCAGTTGCGAGTATGCTAATGCTCAAACGAGTATGTACGCTCATCTCTAATTAGAAAGATTAAGTTTCAAGAGAGAGGACATGATGGTAGAGACAGCAGAGAGACAATCACTAGTGTTCTGAATAAGGCCAGGGGTGATGTTACGTGCCGAATTATATAGTTGGGTATCATCAGAATAAAGATGATGCTGGAAACCAAATATGCTGATGGCCAAAAGGACCCTTTTCCAGGTTATTTCCTCAATGATGCCCACCTCTCCAGACCATTTATCTATTATTCTCGTCATATTATTATGATGACTATTCACCGGAAGAAGCCATGAGAGCTTAATGCTCTTAATGCCCAACCATCCCTGGAGTCGATCCAGGATTGGGTGGGAGTCCCCCATGCAACCCACCGATTCTTCCAATGCCCTCCACCAAGACTTTAACTGTAGATATGTATAGTGACCAGATCCGTGTATGCCGAATTCCTCCTGTAATTGCCGGAAACATTTAAGGACTCCATTGTTAAAAATTTGTTTAACATATTTCACATTCTTCTCTATCCATGGTTTAGCATTGGAGTCGGGCACCTTCCAGAGCTTATTGCCCCATATCGGGGTAATAGAGGTGAGTCCCATGATGTTAAATTTGGCCTTTAGTTCTTCCCAAACTTCTGCCATAAGCTTCAGAGTGGGCAATGAACTATCTTTTTTGTGGCACTTCCATATCCCGGTCTCAGTAAGTGCTAACACGTTATAACTGTACTGTTTTAGCTGGTATTTACAGTGGGACGCCAAGGGGATGTTATCCCAAACTAAGATGTGCTTTGTTTGGGAGATAATAAAATGCATTTTCAAATCCGGAAGACCAAACCCGCCCCTCTCGTGTGGTTGTTTAAGAACTTCCATCTTAAGGCGGGGTTGCTTGCCTCGCCAGACCAGGTCGGCCAATAGGCTTTCAATAATCTTAAATATCTTATTTGAAATCATTACCGGGGAGGCCGCTAGGGTATATAGGAGCTTGGGAAGCATTATCATCTTGGCTACTGCAATTCTTCCCATCATATTCAATGGAAGTTTTTTCCACACCTGAGCTCTCTTTCTTAAATCAACTACCACTGGGAGAATATTTTTACCTACATAATCCATTAGATTGTCTGAAATGTGAATGAATACCATAGTATTTTACTGTTTGGCCCCTGTCAATAGTAACCAGTTCCTGAGGGGGGTGTACTTTTGCTATATCTAGGGGCATCCATGCCGATTTGTGCCAATTAATGCGTAATCCGGAAAAATTCCCAAAGTCTACGAATATCCCAAAAACTTTTTCAATTGACCTGTATTCCCCCAGATATAGTAAAACATGGTCGGCATATATCTAAATCCGACAATGTCATGATCTTGTCTTATTTTACATGCCAGCGGCTCCAAGGCGATTGCAAATAGGAGTGGAGAGAGTGGGCAGCCTTGTCGGGAACCTCTTCTTAATCCGAAGGGTCTAGAAACCTTTCCATTAATTAGTATTCTTGCTGATAGTTCAGATTATAAGAGTTTCACCCAGGAGATAAACTTCTGGCCAAAACCCATTTTTTCCATTGTTTGCCATAAAAAGTTCCATTCCAGGGTATCAAATGCCCTGGAGGCATCCAAGAACATCAGGGAACGCTGTCCGGGATTAGATGGCATGACCTGCATATTTAAAAAGAGCCTACGGAGATTGTCCAATGTCGAGCCTCCTGGCATAAAGCCGTTTTGGTCCACATGTACCACCTCCCTAATTACTGCCCTCAACCTTAGCAAGTAACTTGTTGTCAACATTAATAAGGGAGATAGGTCGATAGGCCTCAACTTTACATCTATCTTTCTCAGGTTTTGGTATAAATGTAATGAGTGCCTCTCTCATTGAGGGGGACACCCCTTCTCTAAGGAGCAATTCCAGACCTCAACCAGATGCCCCAGAAGTTCTTCCTTGTATAAATCATAGAATTCAAAGGGAATGCCATCCAATCCCGGCGTGCTGCCCCCCGGTGCTTTGGCTAGCACCCGCTGGACCTCCTCCACGCTGATTTCCCTATCTAGGGCGTCTTTCCCCTCCATGGAAACCTGTGGGATTATATAATCTGCTATTTCTTTTTGTGACGCAGCATTCAGGGATGAATAGAGGTCCTCATAATACTTTGTATTATGGTTTCCATAATCTCCTCAGGGATGGTCATAAACCCACCTCCAGGTTTCTCAACCCCCATAATATACGTATTCTCCTTTTTGTCTCTGACCAAATTAGCAAGTATTTTTCCAGAGGTGTTTGCCTGTATTCATCCTTTCTTAGCCTGCGCTGCCATTTTCCTATCTGCCTGTATTTTAATCAGGTCAGTATAACATGCACGCGTGTCCTCCCAGTTTTGTCTATTAATTGCCGTGGGTGACCTAAGAAATTCTTGTTCCATTTTCTTAACCCTCTATTCCATTTCCAGCAGACCCCCATTTAATTGTTTTTTATACCTACAAAGTTGAGATTTATATCCCCCCCGAATGAAAGCCTTAGCTGTGTCCCAAACAATATCCTTATCAGCTGAGTGAACCATTCTTGTTTACCTAATACCCCTAACCATGTTGATAAAATTCTTATCCCATTGGATGAATATCGAACTCCTACTTAAAACGTTATCACTAGAGGTGCGTGATCCGATACCCCCTTGCTCCCAAAGCAAATCTTATCTACTAAGTGTAAGGCCTTACCATTGGTTAAGGCCATATCTATGGGTGAAATGGCTTGGTGTGAAGCGGAAAATTCACGTTTATCCGGATTGAGTATTCTCCATGTGTCATACCAGTTGAAATCCCTAGCCAATTTTTCTAATATTGAGTTTTTATGTGAAGAAACCTTCCCGTGCAAAATGTGCCGAGTGTCGATGCGATAATCCATTACTGTGTTATAATCACCAATCAGAATTGTGAAGGGGTCCACTATCTCGGAACAGAAGGTGTAGAACTGGATGATGACATTGGAGGAGAAGGATGCAACGTGGGAGCCCAAGAGTGTATATGGAAGAAATAGGTGCCGGCGCTCGTGGATGGACCACTCCAGGAACCTTTTAAAAGCGTATTTTATTCAATGTGCAACGCGTTTCGGCCCAGGAATCGGGCCTTCGTCAGGCATAAAACATATGGCGCTGGTGGCATCTCTTAAATGCTAGTCCGGTAACCGGAAATAGTTGTGATGTAATCAAACAATCGGATCGTAAACAGGCAATTTTTACTTGTTAAAAATAATCGACATTGTAGGTAGCATCCAGCAACTTTACATATATAATAAAATTTTAAATGTACAATATAAAACACAAAATAAAATCAGTGGTGGGTGGCCGGTGCAACGGTAAACTTCCGGTTTCACCGTGAATTGCAGTTAGAGTCCGGTTGCTAAGCAGCCATGACGTACCAGACATAGAACTTCCGGTCTTCTGGTTGTCTTGTGATGTAAGGTGCTGCGCGTCTAGTCGCTAGGCGACCATGACGTCACCTTCCCTCTACATCCTGATGTATCTATACTCCAGGAATAATGTAGTGTGTGTGTAGCAGTGTACGACTGAACTTTGGGTAGTGCACAGGTAGATCGCCCCTGTGTTTAGGGATGGGAACACCCAATGTCGTCATGAGGAGAATGTAAGTACTAGTGAATTTTATTAGTAGTTGATGTTATACTCAGTGATAGCTACAATCATATGTGATGTCATAAAAGCGGACACTTTGTTTCTAATGCTTATGATACATATTATACTACTTTGTTTCTAATGCTTGTAATACATATTGTTCCCTATTATTCAACTATATCTTTGGCTTATATTGTTTCTAGTTTTTCATTCAAACCGTTCGGTATCAAGGTATTTAATTTGTAGATCCAAAACGCTTCCCTTCCTATTGTGTTGAGACATAGGGATTTGTTCTAGAGGGGTTACTATTAAGGAATCAAAAGAACATCCTTTTTCTAGTAGTAAATGTTTGGAGAGACTATGTTTCAAAAATCCTGTTTTTGCTCTGTGTCTGTGTCCATTTAAGCGGACACGGAGGGATTGTACTGTCCTCCCAACATATTGGAGTCCGCATCTGCAGTCTATCACATAGATAATGAAATCCGAACCGCATGACAATTCTTGTTTAATCGTGAATTTCTCACCGGTGGATTTTGATGTCAAGGCTTTTGCCCCAGCGTTGATGTTTACACAGCAGAGGCATTTCGGATGTCCACACTTTTTTGCTCCTTTCTGCATGTTCTTTATTCTCAGGTCCGTTTCTACTTTTCTCAATTTGCTATGGGCCATGATATTTTTAATTGTTGTGGACCTCCGAAATGTTATTCCGTGTTTGTTTTGGATGATTTCCTTGAGGATAGGATCCTTCAGGAGGATCCTTCAATGTTTATTCAGGATTTTTCTGATCCCTTTATTACCTTTATCATAAGTGGTAATAAAGTTCAGCATATGATCGTTTCTCTTTCGAACGTTTTTTTCTTTTTGTTCTTTTTTTGGTGGTTCTATCCGGGGTTCCAAAAATTCCTCTTGCTTTCGATTCAGGTTTCGCTGGTATGCTTCCTTTATTAAACCTTCTGGATATTTCTTCTGTGTGAAACGCCTTTTTAAGATCAAAGATTGTTCTCTGTAATCATTGATTCTGGTGCAGTTCTTCTGGATGCGATGATATTGACTGAACTGCACATTTTTCAACCATTTTGGGTGCATTACCAAATTCTAGGAAGCTTTTTGTATCTACTGGTTTGAAATGTGTTCTAGTTAGTATTTTATCCTTGTCATGTGTGATCTCCGGGTCTAGGAATACAATTTTTTCTTTTTCCAAAGTCATGGTAAATTTCAGGCCTCAATCATTCGTATTTATAAACTATATAACATTCATGGCCTCAGATTCTTCCCCTTGGCACAAGAAAAACAAGTCATCGATATAACGCTTGTAGTATTTGATACAATGTGACCATTCAGATCTAGCTTGAATGAACAGGGACACGAACCACCCCATAAACAAATTTGCATAACTGGGGGCGGCCCGAGTCCCCATTGCAGTGCCTTTCTTCTGAAGGTACCACTGTCAGAAAGTTCTTTTCTTTCTTGTTTAGCATCTTCCTTTCCCATGCATGTTTGATAAGAGTATTATACTCTTCCAGGTGTGTTTTCAAAGGGTTTTTCTTGAGGGGGTCATAGAACTCTCTATCCTTCAGAATATTATGAGCCTCCCTCAAGTAGTCTGTCCGGTCCTAAATGACTATGCCCCCCCCCCCTTTGTCCGCAGATCTTATGACAATGGAGGTCTTTTAAGGCAATTTCTTCTCCCTTGGTTAAATTCTTTTCCTGGGTTTGCAAGTGTTTTATAGTCTTGAAGTCCTCAGTGATCAATGCTGCAAAGGTCTCCAAATAGTGTCTCTTATGTTTTACGGGATAAAAGGAGGATCTTGTTCTAACTTCTTGATGATGATAATTTTCCTCAGGTAGAGTTATACAGGTTTCCCCATCCAGGGTTTCCCCTGTAGGATCTTCTTTGCATTCTCTACCTTTTTTTTAGAAAATATCTTTGCTGTGTAAGTTTTTTCACAAACAGATTGATATCTAAGAAAAGGTTGAAGTCGTCGGTAGCTTTACTCTGGCAATAGTTTAAACCCTTATTAAGTAGAGCCTCTTCATCTGCGTTCAAGATGTATTTAAATATAAATTGAAGGCAGATAAATTGAAGATTTGTATTGTACCGGCGTCTTCTCTCTCCGTCTCTGTTATCATATTAGAGGTCTTTGTTGGTTTCCTTTTTTTCTCTCTTTTTCTTTTCGGTTGTAGGTGTATTCAGAGGGATAAAATAGTTCAGGATGTGATTTTTTCCTATTTGGATAAATTTGCTCGGATCTACTGGGGGGTGTTGTGGAGTGGACGGTCGCGTGGGGCCTATCTCTAAAAAAGAAGATTGGGATGTAGTGCTATTAGGAGAAATCACTGGTAGCTCTTCAGTTGAAATATTGAAGCGATCTAAATTAATCGCATTAATAGTGCTGTCCAGAATATGTAATGAGTGGGTTTCATGTATAGTAAGATTTAATAAGTCTGAGTTCTGAAGGTTGGAGCTGATGGGACTAGGCATAGGTGTCTCCTTCCTCTCGTTGGATTTATTTTGAAAGATGGCCTGATCTTGGATTTTTTTTGTCGTAAATGTATGGGAGTTATAAGATTTGTATTTAGAATTATGTATGGTCCTGGTGTTGCGGGACCTCTGGACATGACTCCTAGTCTGGTGTGAGCCTGTTGTCTCTGATCTTTGGAGAGATCTATTTCTGGTGTCCCAACTATTTTTATTTATATTGTTGTTGCTATTGGTATCATGTGGTGTCTGAGAGTTTTCTTCTTTATTTTTACTTTTCCTATTTTGATTTCTATTTGTATTTTTTGTATTCACGTGGGACGAGTATTAAGTTTTTGTTTTTCTTTAGTGCGATCTCTTCCTCAAGCTTTGTTAATCGAGTCAAGATGTTTTTTATTAATGTGTTCGAAATCCGGAAGATCCCTAAACTCATTTAATTTTACGAGAGTTTCTTGGATGGCCCTCGTGAGCTTATCGCATTCTGTTAATCTCTTATTCATAATACGGGATATCAGGCCTAATGAGCATTCATGTAGAAATTGTTGCCATTCTGTGGTGTATTCTAAGTCATCAGGAAAGGCTGACGGAACTTTAATGTCTAAGCCTCTTGGTACAATGTTACGGTCAACATATATTTCTAAAAACATTACTTCAAGGCTATGGATCAGTTCTTTCCTAGCCAGGTCCTCAAAGGACATGAACAGAGTAGTCATCTCTTTAGTCCGGGATGTTCCGTCCCTTTTTTCATAACTGGAGTTCGAGGATTCATCCCCAAGTATTTTGTGTAGAAGTTCTCTTCTATTCAGAATTCTTTTTTCAAAGTATTCCATTTCAATGGTTCAAGTGTAGGTGGCCAATCACTAGTCGCTGCTCTGTGTCTTATCTGTTATCTCTGTGGTGGTTCCTTGAGATGGGGGCAATGTCGGAAAGAGAAGGGAAGAAAAGGGGAGACAAAACAAGCGCTCTCATAGTGTAGTAAGTATGGTGCCATTAAAGGTGCTAGAAACAAAGTTAGTGCGCTCACCTTATAGCGCTTAATCAAAGCGCTTTATGTAGATTTGTCCTTAGTGGCTGCCGGCTCTTCCTTCCTCGCGGCCATCTGTTCCAATCGCTCAGAGGACGCTGTAATGATGCAACTTGGGAGCCCAAGAGTGTGTATGGAAGAAATAGGTGCCGGCGCTCGTGGATGGAACACTCCAGGAATGATTCCTTTTAAACGCGTTTATTTAAACGCACATTTTATTCAATGTGCAACGCGTTTCGGCCCGGGAAATGCAAAAAACCTTCTTAGTAGAAGGCTTGAGATTTATCTTGGAGCACAATGCTTTCACTTTCGAAGAAAAGTGGTACCTTCAGAAGAAAGGTACTGCAATGGGGACTCGGGCCGCCCCCAGTTATGGAAATTTGTTATCATTGTATCAAATACTACAAGCGTTATATCGATGACTTGTTTTTCTTGTGGCAAGGGGAAGAATCTGAGGCCATGAATTTTATACAGTTTCTAAATACGAATGATTGGGGCCTGAAATTTACCATGAATTTGGAAAGAGAAAAAAATGTATTCCTAGACCCGGAGATCACACATGACAAGGATAAAATACTAACTAGAACACATTTCAAACCAGAAGATACAAATAGCTTCCTAGAATTTGGTAGTGCACATTACATAAAAAGGTTAAAAAATGTGCCGTTCAGTCAATATCATCGCATCCGGAAGAACTGCACCAGAATCAATGATTACATAGAACAATCTTTGATCTTAAAAAGGCGTTTCACACAGAAGAAATATGCAGAAGGTTTAAGAAAGGAAGCATACCAGCGAAACCTGAATCGAAAGCAAGAGGAATTTTTGGAACCCCGGATAGAACCACCAAAAAAAGAACAAAAAGAAAAAAACATTCGAAAGAGAAACGATCACATGCTGAACTTTATTACCACTTATGATAAAGGTAATAAAGGGATCAGAAAAATCCGGAATAAACATTGGGGGATCCTCCTGAAGGATCCTATCCTCAAGAAAATCATCCACAACAAACACGGAATAACGTTTCGGAGGTCCACAACAATTAAAAATATCATGGCCCCTAGCAAATTGAGAAAAGTAGAAACGGACCTGAGAATAAAGAACATGCAGAAAGGAGCAAAAAAGTGTGGACATCCGAAATGCCTCTGCTGTGTAAACATCAACACTGGGGCAAAAGCCTTGACATCAAAATCCACCGGTGAGAAATTCACGATTAAACAAGAATTCTCATGCAGTTCGGATTTCATTATCTATGTGATAGACTGCAGATGCGGCCTCCAATATGTTGGGAGGACAGTACAATCCCTCCGTGTCCACTTAAATGGACACAGACACAGAGCAAAAACTGGATTTTTGAAACATAGTCTCTCCAAACATTTACTACTAGAAAAAGGATGTTCTTTTGATTCCTCTAGAACAAATCCCTATGTCTCAACACAATAGGATAAAAACCCTTAATAGAAGGGAAGCGTTTTGGATCTACAAATTAAATACCTTGATACCGAATGGTTTGAATGAAAAACTAGAAACAATATAAGCCAAAGATATAGTTGAATAATAGGGAACAATATTTATTACAAGCATTAGAAACAAAGTAGTATAATATGTATCATAAGCATTAGAAACAAAGTGTCCGCTTTTATGACACGACATATGATTGTAGCTATCACTGAGCATAACATCAACTACTAATAAAATTCACTAGTACTTACATTCTCCTCATGACGACATTGGGTGTTCCCATCCCTAAACACAGGGGCCATCTACCTGTGCACTACCCAAAGTGCACTCGTACACTGCTACACACACACTACATTATTCCTGGAGTATAGATACATCAGGATGTAGAGGGAAGGTGACGTCATGGTCGCCTAGCGACTAGACGCGCAGCACCTTACATCACAAGACAACCAGAAGACCGGAAGTTCTATGTCTGGTACGTCATGGCTGCTTAGCAACCAGACGTTAACTGCAATTCACTGTGAAACCAGAAGTTTCCCGTTGCACCAGCCACCCACCACTGATTTTATTTTGTGTTTTATATTGTACATTTAAAATTTTATTATATATGTAAAGTTGCTGGATGCTACCTACAATGTCGATTATTTTTAACATGTAAAAATTGCCTGTTTACGATCCGATTGTTTGATTACATCACAACTATTTCCGGTTACCGGACTAGCATTTAAGAGATGCCACTAGCACCATATGTTTTATGCCTGATGAAGGCCCGATTCCCGGGCTGAAACGCGTTGCACATTTAATAAAATACGCTTTTAAAAGGAATCATTCGTGGAGTGGTCCATCCACGACCGTTGGCACCTATTTATTCCATATACACTCTTGGGCTCCCACGTTGCATCAATACAGCGTCATCTGAGCGATTGGAACAGATGGCCGCGAGGAAGGAAGAGCCGGCAGCCACTAAGGACAAATCTGCATAAAGCGCTTTGATTAAGCGCTATAAGGTGAGCGCACTAACTTTGTTTCTAGCACCTTCAATGGCACCATACTTACTACACTACGAGAGCGCTTGTTTTGTCTCCCCTTTTCTTCCCTTCTCTTCCCGACATTGCCCCCATCTCGAGGAACCACCACCTCGAGGGGATTCTTTAGAGGGACCCCATATTTGATCGTTATTGGAGGAGAAGGGTGGAGGCACATAAATATTTGCAATCGCCCACCTTTTCCCCTCAAACGAACCTGAAAGGAATATATACCTGCCCTCAGAATCTATTCTTACCCTATCTTCTATAAAGCTACAGTTTCAATGTATAAGAATGGGAACAGCCCTGGAATAGGACGAGTAAAATGAGTGATATGACTTCCCTATCCAGGGTTTTTTAAGAACATCCCTTTTTTCCCCCACAAGATGGGTTTCCTGGATAGCAATTATATCCGGACTGTGCCGCTTTATTAGATCAAAGACCGCCACTCTCTTTGCGGGGGGTACCCAAACCTCTAACGTTCCATGACAATATTTTCATGCCGCTAGGTTGTCTTAGATTTAGCCTTTATCCTGGGAAGTAATAGAAATGGGGAACGGAAGAGAGAGAGACACACGGGGAGAAAGGAAAAAAAAAAAAAAAAGAAATCAGAGATCCCACCCCACCCTCCAAGTAGCCGATCCCAAGGCTTATGGGTCGCAAAACCCGTGAGAGAGACAAATAATAAAGACAAAAGGAACTAATTCATTTCACAACACTATCTATACATTCCATTACTTCAATGGGGTTATCGAAGAAAACTGTCTTATCTTTCCATATCACTCGCAGTCGAGCTGGGAATAACATGGAATATTGAATTTCCTTCTGTCGAAGCCTATTCTTGGCTTCGAAAAAACAATTTCTTTTCTTTTGGGAGTCAATCGCAAAGTCTGGGAAGAACCTTACTAAATGACCCTCAAATTCAGTTTTCCCAATTTGTCTCATCTTCCTAAGGATCAAATCTCTATCTTTAGATACCACAAGTTTCATAAGTATGGGGCGGGGCATAGCATCGGGGATGGGGGGTTTACTCGGAACCCTATGAGCTCTTTCTATATATGAAAAAAATGATGCGAAACCTTCTCCAAGGATCCCATTTAACCAATCCTGCAAAAATTTAATGGCATCACCCCCCTCAGCCCCTTCCGGGAAGCCCAGACATCTTAAATTGGCGCAACGTGACCTATTTTCTAGGTCAGTAAGTTTCTTTTTTTGATCTTCATACCCGGATTTTATTGTTTTCATCTCAGCCCTCAATTTACACATACCATCTTCTAAATCTGATGTCCTAGTCTCCACCATATCTAAACGTTCCCCCTGTTTGTGTACATTTGCTCTTATGGAGGCTATTTCTTCTTTAAATTGGCCAATTTCCTTAGACAAAGCCACTATGGACCCCTTACATTCCATAATAGCTTCAAAAATCTTAGTCAGAGTGGGGCCTCTTTCTCCCTCAGCATTCTCTTCCGAATATTGAATTATTCCTAGGGAATTTACCAACCCACTCGCTTCAACCTCGTCTGAGGTACCTTGGTCTGTGGGGTTTTCCAGCACCTTGGGTTGGCTATTTACAGGGGGGTCAGAGGTGCCATCCTTTGGATTTTCCTCATTCGACCGTATCACCTCCTTAAACGGGGAGACCGGGTCCAGCTGAGGTCCACTCGAGCCTACTCGTTTCTCTATTAACTTAGGGGAAACTGCATATTTATCTAGCTTTTTAACAGCATTCTCTCTCACTTTCTTGAGCACCTTTTTAGGTGTTTTACTTGGGGAGGAGACGGGGGTGACGTTTGTCCCCTTTTTCTTGGTCCCAGGTCTAGTCATTGTGAAACAAGGGGGAAAAGCCAACCCCTTCCCCTAGCCTCCTCTCTTTCCTTTTTTCCCTTCCTCCCCTAATACAAGCCTTTTAAGGGCCACAAGCGATGAATACAATCAAGAATATAAACCAAGACTTCAGCATTCAAGGACAGGGAGGCAGCCACATACAATAGAGTTTACTGGAGTTGGTAGCAGTGAATCAGACATGAAACAGAAGGTTGACACATATCCTCAAAACTTTATCCAATTCTGCCGTAGGGCCTATTACGCTTCATACCACATGCCCAAATCATTTGATTAAACTCCCTGTAACAATTAAGTTACAAGCTAAACAAAATAGAAGTAAGCAATGTATACAAGAGATTACAGTCCTTTGTAGAGCCACAAAAAAAAGGCAGGTGATAAGTGTAATCAACAAGAAAAAAAAATGAATGGAGCACAACTGATATGGAAATAATCACATAGAGTCCAAACAATTAATTATTCAGTATCTGATATTTGCAGTTCTCGTGCCATCCCAAGCCTTCCACACTAGGCACATACACAGTTAGTTGGTAGGGAAATCACCAATTGCCAATTGGGTATTGCAACAGTTATTAGCAAATTATCAGTGAGATAGTTGATGTAACGGAGAGGCGGAGACTTGTCCGACACAAAAAAAAGTAAATGGAAGAAAAGCTTACTCCACCATAAGAAAAATGAGGCATACAGGCAACCAGGAACGATAGACTAGGCACAGTTAGTATAAGGATAAGTATAATGGATCCTGGCAGTTAATTATGCAATATAACATGTATCAAAATCTTGTGCTGTCCACAGTCTTCCACACTAAGCAGGCACAAACACAGGTGTTAGTGGAAAGGTCACCAGATGACAACTGGGTATTGCGGGGGTTAGTAGCAGATTGTCAGGAAAATAGTGTTAGTTGGTATTAGTGGAGAATCAAAGCCTTGTCCGGCACAAGGCAGGAAAGTATATGGCGACTCAGGATACTAAGACATCAAAAAATGGGCACCTCTGCAGCTTTAGGAGGGATTGAGTTCATACGACCTGATGGAAAGGATCCTCATCTGGAACCAAAGGTAGTAGTCCAGGCCGGTCCAGCCGAGAGTGAGCGGGTCCAGAGCAGTGGAGGTTAATGTCCCCCAAGCGTCCTTAACAGACGCCAGCAGACTTCGCCTCACACCGCGTGGAATCCCACATGCTTCCCATCACACGTCAGCCTCGAAAGAACCCAGCGGTTCCCATGCGGTACCTCCACCAGGAAGCAAGGTCAGTCGATCCGACACACTCCGGGAGAGGGTCAGGGTCCCGATGTCCAATAAAGTCGTCTTGCCGCTACTCCATAGCCGGTGGTAGAATCGGGTGCAATGGATATACTCCGAGCTTAGAGGAAGGTTTCATGCTCAGCGTGGTCCCAGGAGAGCGCAGGGAAGCGGGCAGCCGTGACGTCACGCCGCTCACATGCTCCTCCCATCCCCCTCCTCGCAGCTGCCTGAACCTCTCGCTTTTACAGACTGGGCTTGTCCTGAAAAAAAAATAGGAAGGTAGAGTCAGAAGGGGAAAACTTTTGAGCCTCTTTTGACCTTGCACCATTGGTCTTCTGTACATTGTATTTGTACAATGAGATGCTTAATGAGATTGTTTTAACTATTGCAGAAAAGTATACGACATGCACTTTAAATTGTACACATCTTTATGTGAACTGTATTGGATGTTACTGTATTTTTTTTTAAAAGAGCACACCCTGCTTACTTCACACGTAAACTGCATTAAGCGTCCCTAGGTGTGAGCAAAGCCTCTTCACGTCTGAATATACCTGTCCTTCTCAGTTCAGGGACAGTTTAAAGCTTCTGTCTTAATGGATTCCGGCTCTGCAGAAAACTAATTGGATGCTGCCCTGATCTTCCGGTGATCCGTCTTAAAAAGCCGCTGGTCATCACAGATTCTCTGCAATCTGGTCTGGTACCACACTGAGCCTCTCTGTCTGCAAATTGAGACCTTGAACAGAGAAAGACTTTTGGTTTATGTGCTACCCGGGTCCATATCAACTGTCCTACTGGGTCTTCCAAGGTTGAAGCGCCACCTCCCAGACTGGGGAAGTTCTTTGTTGGGGACCTGTCACGCTATCTGGTGGCACTTCATCCTGTACCCATCATGACTACTCCGGTGTCCTCCAAGCCCCTGGTGGGTCCGGGCAGAGACAGCCCTATAGAACTTTTGCCAGGAACATCACCTACATAGGTTGTGTAAGTGTAACCACTTTCCGTGCCTGAAAACGCAGCTATGTCACCCTATGTGAATGAGAATTTACAAAAGGGGTTTATATACTAGTCCTCTTCTCGTGCCGGTGCTGGGTTCTTCTTTGTGGGCAAGAAGGATGGCTCACTCTGTCCATTCATAGATTATCACTGTCTTAAGAAGATCACTGTAAAGAAACGCTACCCACTGCCTCTGATCACGGAAATGATGGCAATGCCGTGTTTCGTGCCTCCGATGTTATTGGGGACAAAGGGGCTCCTTGACATATCGTTCCTCCTGAACAGCTTGTTGTTGCCGCTTTTGTGGATCCACGGCAAATTCCTCCGATCGCGGGTGTTAACCCCTAACACGCCGCGGTCGCGCTGACCGCGGCGTGCAAGGGGCATTTCAGAAGAATCGGACCCCCCCCTGCAGCGCTTACCGGGGGGTCCGCTGCTCCGGTCGCAGCCCCGGGACTGCCGGTGCCCGGGGCTGCGCGATCCTCCTTCCTGTAGCCGGGTCCGTGCCTTCTGACAGGACTCAGCTGTAACACACTGAGCATGCGCAGCATGTTACATAACACAGTGTAATACATCTGTATTACACTGTGTAATGTGAAGAAGAGCTTGAACAAGTGATCAGTGGATAATTAATTAAATAAAGTTAGAGTCCCCTAAACACAAATATTCCCTATACACATGCAATAAAGTGAAAAGAACAAAAAATCGCCAAAAAAACCCACATATTTGGTATCGCCGCATCCGTAACAATCCTTAAAATAACTCGGTCGGTGAACGCCGTAAAAACAAAGCCCGAAAAACACGCCAAAAATGTACATTTTTCATAAAATCTCTACACAAAAATGTTCTAAAAAGTGATCAAAAAAAGTTATGTGCGCAAAAATGGTACCACTGAAAAGAACAACTCAACACGTAAAAAATAAGCCCTAAACCAGCTCTGTCAACCAAAAAATATTAAAGTTACGTCTCTGAAAAATGGCGATGCAAAAACAAATGAGATTTCCTCTATATTAGTTTTTATCCAGTAAAATTGTAAAAATAAATGAAAAACTATATAAATGAGGTATCACCGTAATCGTAGTGACCTATAGAATGAAGATAATATAATATTTTTAGTGTACGGTGTACGACCACCAAAAAATACAAAAAGAAAGTAAACCAAAATTGCCAATTTTCTTTTCACCCATACATTCAAGAGTTAATAAAATCTCATCAATAAGCTAATGACCCACTAAAATGAAGTATTTGTAAAGTGCATCTCATGTCGCAGAAAATAAGCCCTTATATGTCCAAATTGCCAAAAAAATAAAGATTGTATAGCCAATAAAAATTGACAATGCATAATCTGCTCTGAATGGCGCAGCTCCTTCGATGCCCTGGCGTGTGCCCATACAGCAGGTTACCGTCACATATGGGGTATTATTATACACGGAAGAGATTGGGTATCAAATTTTGTGGAGCGTTTTGGTATTTTATCCACTGAGAATTTGTACATTTTTTGAAAAACATATTAATTTAGCCAAAAAAATTTTACTTTCAAAATTGCATCCGATTTTGTTTTAACCCTTGTAAAACAATTAAAGGGTTAACAAACTTCATAAAAGTTGTTTCACGTACGTTGAGGGGCGTAGTTTCTATAATGGGGTAATTTATGGGGTTTACTTTTATTTAGGTCTCTCAAAGTGATTTGAAACCTGAGCAGGTCACACAATAGCAGGATTTTGCGTTTTTTATGAAAATGTGAAAAATTGCACCTAACGTTCAAAGGCCTATAACATCCTACAAAAATAAGAGTATGCATAAAAAACCATGTCCACATAAATTAGACATTTAGTGAATGTTAGTTATTACGTTTTTTTGCGGTTATGACTATGTATGGAAAAAGTAGAACATTTTGAAGTTCAAAAATTTTTCCAAATTTTCACCAAATATCTGATTTTCTCATAAATAAATGCAAAACATACCACCAAAATTTTTCAAATAACCTGAAGTACGATGTGTCACGAGAAAACAATTTTAAAATCACTTGGATATGTTAAAGCGTTCCGAAGTTATAACCACTTATAGTGACACAGGGCAGATTTGAAAAAATGGACCGTGTCAGGAAGGTGAAAAGTGGCCTCAGCATTAAGGGGTTAAAATTAGAGATGAGCGAACATGCTCGTCCGAGCTTGATGCTCGGTCGAGCATTAGGGTACTCGAAACTGCTCGTTGCTCGGACGAATACTTTGCCCGCTCGAGAAAATGGCAGCTCCCGCCGTTTTGCTTTTTGGCGGCCAGAAACAGAGCCAATCACAAGCCAGGAGACTCTGCACTCCACCCAGCATGACGTGGTACCCTTACACGTCGATAGCAGTGGTTGGCTGGCCAGATCAGGTGACCCTGGGATAGACTAGCCGCTGGCCGCGCTGCTCGGATCATTCTGTCTCTGGATGCCGCTAGGGAGAGAGCTGCTGCTGGTCAGGGAAAGCGTTAGGGTGTTCTATTAGCTTACTGTTAGGCAGGAGTGATTCTCAAAGAACCCAACAGCCCTTCTTAGGGCTACAATAACGTTCTACTTTTTTTATTTTAATTTGCATCTTTTACCATTTTGTGAGGAATTAGCAGGGGGACTTGCTACCGTTGTGTTTAGCTCTTAGTGGCACACATATCCATAGCAAAGACCGAAGTGGGAAAATTCAGTAGGGGTTGGATTTCTATTAGGCAATAACTCAGTGTCATCTCATCTGGCATAGTAGTGTGCTTCCTTTGATACTTGGCTAGAAAATAGCCATAGGAGAATACAAATAGCTTCTTGAAGCCTACAGTAGCGTTCTATATATTTGATTTCTGGTTGATCTGCTGGTGGCTGTAGTTTCTGCAGTGCATGTACTTGCCAATTCTGAGCAATTTGTAGTGAGACTTGCGACCGCTGTGTTCTGCGCTTAGTGGCGCACATATCCATAGCAAAGGCTGAAGTGGCAAAATTCAGTAGGGGTTGGATTTCTATTAGGCAATAACTCAGTGTCATCTCATCTGGCATAGTAGTGTGCTTCCTTTGATACTTGGCTAGAAAATAGCCATAGGAGAATACAAATAGCTTCTTGAAGCCTACAGTAGCATTCTATATATTTGATTTCTGGTTGATCTGCTGGTGGCTGTAGTTTCTGCAGTGCATGTACTTGCCAATTCTGAGCAATTTGTAGTGAGACTTGCGACCGCTGTGTTCTGCGCTTAGTGGCGCACATATCCATAGCAAAGGCTGAAGTGGCAAAATTCAGTAGGGGTTGGATTTCTATTAGGCAATAACTCAGTGTCATCTCATCTGGCATAGTAGTGTGCTTCCTTTGATACTTGGCTAGAAAATAGCCATAGGAGAATACAAATAGCTTCTTGAAGCCTACAGTAGCATTCTATATATTTGATTTCTGGTTGATCTGCTGGTGGCTGTAGTTTCTGCAGTGCATGTACTTGCCAATTCTGAGCAATTTGTAGTGAGACTTGCGACCGCTGTGTTCTGCGCTTAGTGGCGCACATATCCATAGCAAAGGCTGAAGTGGGAAAATTCAGTAGGGGTTGGATTTCTATTAGGCAATAACTCAGTGTCATCTCATCTGGCATAGTAGTGTGCTTCCTTTGATACTTGGCTAGAAAATAGCCATAGGAGAATACAAATAGCTTCTTGAAGCCTACAGTAGCGTTCTATATATTTGATTTCTGGTTGATCTGCTGGTGGCTGTAGTTTCTGCAGTGCATGTACTTGCCAATTCTGAGCAATTTGTAGTGAGACTTGCGACCGCTGTGTTCTGCGCTTAGTGGCGCACATATCCATAGCAAAGGCTGAAGTGGCAAAATTCAGTAGGGGTTGGATTTCTATTAGGCAATAACTCAGTGTCATCTCATCTGGCATAGTAGTGTGCTTCCTTTGATACTTGGCTAGAAAATAGCCATAGCAATAGGATAGGATTGTTTGGTTCTAAAAACTCAAAAAAAAACAAAAAACACAAAAAAAAACAAAAAACACAAAAAAAACACACAAAAAAAAAAAAAAAAAGTAAAAAAAAAAAAAAAGTTATAACTCTCATTTTAAAAATGTTTAACCCCAGGGCTAGGGGTAGAGGACGAGGGCGGGGACGTGGGCGTCCAACTACTGCAGGGGTCAGAGGCCGTGGTCCTGGGCGGGGTGAGACACCACCTGCTGATGAGGGAGCAGGGGAACGCCGCAGAGCTACACTCCCTAGGTTCATGTCTGAAGTTACTGGGACTCGTGGTAGAGCACTGTTGAGGCCAGAACAGTGCGAACAGGTGATGTCGTGGATTGCTGACAATGCTTCGAGCAATTTGTCCACCACCAGTCAGTCTTCCACGCAGTCCACCCATGTCACCGAAATCCCCACTCCTCCAGCTCCTGCACCTCAGCCTCCTCCCCCCCAGTCTGCCCCCTCCCAGGAAAATTTGCCATTTGAACCGGCATACTCTGAGGAACTGTTTTCTGGACCCTTCCCACAGTCACAAACCACTTGTCCGGTTGCTGCTGAGCAATTTTCCGATGCCCAGGTTTTCCACCAGTCACAGTCTGTGGGTGATGATGACCTTCTTGACGTAGTGGAAGTGTGTAAAGAGGTGTCCGACGATGAGGAGACACGGTTGTCAGACAGTGGGGAAGTTGTTGTCAGGGCAGGAAGTCCGAGGGGGGAGCAGACTGAGGGATCGGAGGATGATGAGGTGACAGACCCAAGCTGGGTTGAGAGGCCGGGTGAACACAGTGCTTCTGAGACGGAGGAGAGTCCTCGACCTGAACAGGTTGGAAGAGGCAGTGGTGGGGCCAGACGGAGAGGCAGGGCCAGAGCTGGTGCATCAGCGCCACTGTCAACTAGTGAAGCTCCCGTGGTGAGGGCTCTTGCGGCGAGGGCTAGATCTTCAGAAGTGTGGAGGTTCTTTAAGGAAACACCGGATGACCGACGGACTGTGGTGTGCAACATTTGCCAAACCAGGCTCAGCAGGGGTTCCACCACTACTAGCTTAACTACCACCAGTATGCGCAGGCATATGAATGCTAAGCACCCCACTCAGTGGCAACAAGCCCGTTCACCTCCGGCCGTGCACACCACTGCTCCTTCCCCTGTGTCAGCTGCTAGTCAGCCCCCTGCCCAGGACCCTGGCCCAAAAACCCCATCGTCGCCTCCACGATCCTCCACAGCATCCACCAGCGTTCAGCTCTCCATACCCCAGACGCTGGAGCGGAAACGCAAATATAGTGCAACCCACCCGCACGCCCAAGCCCTTAATGTGCACATCTCCAGATTGCTTAGCCTGGAGATGCTGCCCTATAGGCTAGTAGAGACCGAGGCCTTTCGCAACCTCATGGCGGCGGCCGCCCCTCGGTATTCGGTCCCCAGCCGCCACTACTTTTCCCGATGTGCCGTCCCAGCCCTGCACCAGCACGTGTCAGACAACATCATCCGTGCCCTGACCAACGCCGTTTCTGACAAGGTCCACCTGACCACGGACACGTGGACGAGTGCTGCCGGGCAGGGCCACTATATATCGCTGACGGCACATTGGGTTAACTTGGTGGAGGCTGGGACCGAGACTGACCCTGGGGCTGCTCATATACTGCCGACGCCGAGGATTGCGGGGCCTACCTCGGTCCAGGTGTTTCAGGCCTACTATGCCTCCTCCTCCTCCCACCCCTCCTCCACCTCCTCCTCCGAACTACCATCCGTGGGCACGGCGCCATCAGTCGGTAGCTCTAGGCACAGCAGCAGTGCCGTCGCTAAGCGACAGCAGGCGGTGCTCAAACTGCTGAGCCTAGGCGACAAAAGGCACACCGCCCAAGAGCTATTACAGGGCATCACGGCGCAGACTGATCTGTGGCTGGCACCGCTGAACCTCAAGCCGGGAATGGTTGTGTGTGACAACGGCCGTAACCTGGTGGCGGCTCTGCAACTCGGCAGACTGACACATGTGCCATGCCTGGCCCATGTGTTAAATCTGATAGTGCAGCGTTTCCTCAAGACATACCCCAATCTGTCTGATTTGCTCACGAAGGTGCGCCGCATCTGTGCGCATTTCAGGAAGTCCAGCCCAGATGCTGCCACTCTCAGGGCAGCGCAGCGCCGCCTCCAACTGCCCGCTCACCGACTGTTGTGCGACGTGCCCACGAGGTGGAATTCAACACTGACCATGTTATCCAGAGTTTACCAGCAGCGCAGAGCGATTGTAGACTGCCAGATGTCAACTTCCACCAGAACTGGTAGTCAGGTCAGTCAGCTTCCTCAAGTCTACAATGAGGAGTGGACGTGGATGTCTGATATCTGTCAGGTGCTGAGTAACTTTGAGGAGTCAACACAGATGGTCAGTGGCGATGCCGCCATCATCAGCCTCACCATCCCGCTGCTTGGCCTGTTGAAAAACTCTCTGGTCAGCATGAAGTCGGAAGCTTTGCGCTCGTCACAAGAGACGGGGGAAGAATATTCCCTTGTTGATAGCCAAAGCACCCTGAGGTCTGTTTCTCAGCGCATATCGGAGGAGGTGGAGGTGGAGGAGGATGAGGAGGAAGAGGAGGAGAATGTTGGCGAGACACAAGAGGGGACCATTGTTGAGTCCTTCACTGTTCAGCGTGTATGGGCAGAAGAAGAGGAGTTGGAGGAGTTGGAGGAGGAGGAAATGGACAGTCAGGCCAGTGAGGGGAGTGAATTCTTACGCGTTGGTACTCTGGCGCATATGGCAGATTTCATGCTAGGCTGCCTATCCCGTGACCCTCGCGTTCAAAGAATTTATTCCAGCACCGATTACTGGGTGTTCACTCTCCTGGACCCACGGTACAAGCAAAATCTTGCCACTCTCATCCCTGCAGAGGAAAGGAGTGTGAGAATGCATGAATACCAGCAGGCCCTGGTGCACAAGCTGAAACAGTATTTCCCTTCTGACAGCGCTAGCGGCAGAGTGCGTAGTTCTGCGGGACAAGTAGCGAGGGAGAGTAGGCGAGCAGGCAGCTTGTCCAGCACTGGCAAGGGTACGCTTTACAAGGCTTTTGCCAGCTTTATGTCACCCCAGCAAGACACTGTCACCTGTCCCCAGTCTCGGCAGAGTAGGGCTGATCTTTACAGAAAGATGGTGAGGGAGTACGTAGCTGACCATACCATCGTCCTAAATGATCACACAGCTCCCTACAACTACTGGGTTTCAAAGCTGGACATGTGGCACGAACTGGCGCTGTACGCCTTGGAGGTTCTTGCCTGCCCTGCCGCTAGCGTCTTGTCCGAGCGGGTTTTCAGTGCAGCTGGTGGCATCATCACCGATAAGCGTACACGCCTGTCGACTGACAGCGCTGACAGGCTGACGCTTATTAAAATGAATAAAGGCTGGATTTCTCAGAATTTCCAATCTCCACCAGGTGAAGGAAGCTCAACCTGAATAATTGATCCACTCCTCCTCCTCCTCCTCATTTTCCTCCTTCTCCTCCTCTTTGTACAGTAAAGCAGAGGAAAATGGCTATTTTTTGACAGGGCCCACTGGCTCTTGCTATACTTCATGCATTTAATTTTTCTGGAGGGCCACCTACCCGGTCCTCTGTTTGAAACAATTTTTGTGAGTGCCACATACAGGCACTCAATCTATTCCATTTTTCTGGAGGGCCACCTACCCGGTCCTCTGGTTTGAACAATTTTTGGGACTGCCACATACAGGCACTCAATCTATTCCATTTTACTGGAGGGCCACCTACCTGCTCCTCTGGTTTGAAGAATTTTTGGGACTGCCACATACAGGCACTCAATCTATTCCATTTTACTGGAGGGCCACCTACCTGCTCCTCTGGTTTGAAACATTTTTGGGACTGCCACATACAGGCACTCAATCTATCCCATTTTACTGGAGGGCCACCTACCTGCTCCTCTGGTTTGAACAATTTTTGGGACTGCCACATACAGGCACTCAATCTATTCCATTTTACTGGAGGGCCACCTACCTGCTCCTCTGGTTTGAAACATTTTTGGGACTGCCACATACAGGCACTCAATCTATCCCATTTTACTGGAGGGGCACCTACCTGCTCCTCTGGTTTGAAACATTTTTGGGACTGCCACATACAGGCACTCAATCTATCCCATTTTACTGGAGGGCCACCTACCTGCTCCTCTGGTTTGAAACATTTTTGGGACTGCCACATACAGGCACTCAATCTATCCCATTTTACTGGAGGGCCACCTACCTGCTCCTCTGGTTTGAAACATTTTTGGGACTGCCACATACAGGCACTCAATCTATCCCATTTTACTGGAGGGCCACCTACCTGCTCCTCTGGTTTGAAACATTTTTGGGACTGCCACATACAGGCACTCAATCTATTCCATTTTACTGCAGGGCCACCTACCTGCTCCTCTGGTTTGAACAATTTTTGGGACTGCCACATACAGGCACTCAATCTATTCCATTTTACTGGAGGGCCACCTACCTGCTCCTCTGGTTTGAACAATTTTTGGGACTGCCACATACAGGCACTCAATCTATCCCATTTTACTGGAGGGCCACCTACCTGCTCCTCTGGTTTGAAAAATGTTTGGGACTGCCACATACAGGCACTATCCAAATTAAATTGTCTCCATAGCAGCCTCCACACGTTGTCTCCATTCCTACCTCCAAAAGTCGTCCATATAGCTGCCTCCATACATCGTCCCTTTATCAAACGAGGTGTGTCAGGCAGAAATTTGGGTTGTTTTCATGGATTCCACATCAAAGTTGTTAACTTTGTCGCCACCCTGCTGTGTAATCCACAAAATATACTTGCAAACTTTTACCATTTAGGGATATTATTTCAGCGCTTCTTGCGCATCTGTTTACATTCCCCTCACCCGCCATATCCTAAACTTATAAGAACGCTACTACACTTGATCTTATACAAAAGTGCTGTTTGGGGAGTAGCCTAGAGACAGGGGCTTGGATTTGCGAAAGCTCGTCTGGCAGCGGAGCGCCAGCTCCATGCGCATCATGCGCTTCTTGCGCATCTGTTTACATTCCCCTCACCCGGCATATCCTAAACTTATAAGAACGCTACTACACTTGATCTTATACAAAAGGTTCTTAGAAGTGCTGTTTGGGGAGTAGCCTAGAGACAGGGGCTTGGATTGGCGAAAGCTCGCCTGGCAGCGGAGCGCCAGCTCCATGCCAAGATCCAACTAACATAGTTTTAACTGCAGCACCTTTAATCTACTACTAGTTCACTGCCTCCATACATGGTCCCCTTATCAAACGAGCTGTGTCAGGCAGAATTTTGGGTTGTTTTCATGGCTTCCATGTTAACTTTGTCGCCACCCTGCTGTGTAATCCACAAAATATACTGGCAAACTTTTATCATGTACCGATATTATTTGAGCACTTCTTGCTCACCTCCTTTGGTTCCTCTCTGCCACCCATTGGTTTGAAGCCTGAGTCCATTTAGGGTATGTCGCCATGACACTCTCTAGCCTGCTGCCGCTGCCTCTGCATGCCGTCCCCTATAGTGTCAGGGTCAATTATTGCATGTTTTAGATGCTATCTAGCTTCATTCTGTCACTCTGTCATGGCCATGCTGTTGCCCATAATTTTGGCATAATGGTGCGTTTAAGCAGCCTCAGAGGCATCCATGCATGCTGCCCCTGCTGTTTCCTGTCCATTTCCGTGGTGTTTCCATCCTTTTCTGAGGTTCCCAGGTGTTTGGCCAAGCTTCCCTGTGCAGAGCCTTGGTCCCCTTGAAAAATGCTCGAGTCTCCCATTGACTTCAATGGGGTTCGTTATTCGAGACGAGCACTCGAGCATCGGGAAAAGTTCGTCTCGAATAACGAGTACCCGAGCATTTTAGTGTTCGCTCATCTCTAGTTAAAATGCTTCTTAGCAAGCTTCCCCAATCCAGCCCATCATGGGTATTGGGATGACAAACCGTAGACCCCTAGAAGCAAGAAAGGTCAGGGGATTCTAAAGAAATTCCTCTGCAAGAAGCTTATGTCGCCACCCAGGAAGCTCCACAAAATGGCCGTCGATCCCTATGGAGATGTAGAGATACAGGAGGACTCCAAGCTGGATAGTGTATCTGGAAATGTATCTCAAACAGACCATGCCCCAATATCCAGCTCAGTCCTAAACCAGTTGCTGGCTTAAGCCCTCTCTCCAGTCCTGGAGGAACTCATAACTATCCACAGAGAGGTACACTCGATAGGACATAGGGTGGAGGTATTGGAAAAAAATAAGGCCACCATAGCTGAGCACAGCTCTGCCCTGGCCCACAATATTATCATGCAAGCAGAGGTGCACAGTTCTACTGTTAATTGAGGACCCAGAGAACTGCAGCAGATGGAAGAACCTTAGGTTAAAGAGAATCCCACGAGAGTCAAACGTGATATACTGCCTGAAACTGCCAAAACCCTATTCAGAGACATGCTTTCACAGGACAGAGCTGATACCTTCAAAATAATTATAATAATTCCTTTATTTGTATAGTGCACAAAGATTACACAGCGCTACACAGAGTCCCATAAACCAAAGAAAAAAGGACATAACAGCACTTCAGCCTAAATCGTTGTCCATAACTTCCCTAACATCCATAAGTGTGGCTTCTTGTGTCTTTGGAGCCCGGCCGCAGACTTGCTCACCTTCCCTTACTTCACGGCAGTCCCAGTGCTCCAGCCACAGAGGTGAAGATGTGAGCGGTGCCTGTAAGATTTAAAGGGTCAGCGCACCGGTGATTGGCAATGGCCGGCCATCTGCCTTGATTAATAGCCGGCCTCTTCCTGTGTTTATGGGTTCTTTGTGACTCGTGAGAGAAGGCTTTCCAGTTGTTGTTCCTGTGATTTCCCATTATGACCTCGATTCCTGTTCCTGATTCTCTCCCGCCTGTCCGGACCTTCTGCCTTGTCCCGACTCTAATCCTGTGCCAGTGTCACGGGTGTTCCCGCGATCCCTGTCTCGGACCGCGGGTGCACCCTGGTCTCTCCATGAGCCCCGGCACCACTTACCTCCCCTGGCTCCAGTGGCGATCTACGCTGCTCCCGCGGCTCCCCATCTCCTAGGACGCGCATGTGCCTGCTCGCTAAGATTTAAAGGCCCAGCATGCCGATAATTGCCGCTGGCCTGATATGAACTCCTGCATGACTCTTGCCGGATCTTCAAGCCTTCCCCTGAAAAGAAAGCTCCCATGTGACTCCTGCATTCCTGTGATTCTCGCGTTCCTGTGTGCCAGTCCGTTCCTGTGATTCCTGCGTTCCCGTGTGCAATCCGTTCCTCTGTACCTCCGTTCCTGTGTGCCAAGCCATTGCTGTGTTCCAGACCTGCATGCCAGCTCCTGCAATTCCTGACGTGAGTCCTAGTGTGCCTTCTTGTGCTATTACCCTGCTGTCAGAAGTCGCAGCAGATTGCTGCCCGAGGAGAACATTTAGGCCAAGTCGCTTCCACTCTCAGCTGCTTGCCTCAGCATCTGGACCCTGTGACTACTCCTGTGGCAGTTCCAGCAGCAACCCCTGGGATTTCCCGGCTAGCTCACTGGCACCAGTGCCTAGGCCACTGTGGGCGAACCTATGGCACGGGTGCCAGAGGTGGCACTCAGAGCCCTATATGTGGGCACTCTATGAAGGCCATCTTCCAAAGACAGAGTTCACCAAATACTGAATATTCCTGCATTCTCATGCAACTTAAGAGATGCTGCTCTCAGCACTGTTTTAAAGCAACACTTTATTAGCTATTTGGAACTACAGGGAAAGTAAGAAGGTGTTGACAGAAGTGCATTGTATTTGGAGGTCCTTCATCTAGAACCACCATTCTTCCTGCACAGATATACCATGGAGAGAGGCTACAATGATAATCTGAATTAGCCCTCCTTTTGTCAATTGTATTGGTGGCAATAAGTTACTGTATAAAATGCCATGCTGGCACCTCACGGTAAATAAGTGGATTTTGGTTGTAGTTTGGGCACTCGGTCTGTAAAAGGTTCGCCATCACTTGTCACTTGTCCAGTGTGTCCGGGAAATGCCAGCACTTAGGGCTACTGGAAGAACTGTCCCAAGGTGTGAATTCAGCTTCCCCACATCTGACTATTCCGATGCTCCTCAGTGTCGGCACCGGTGCTACCATGCAAGTCTCAGCATTCCTGGACTCCGGTTCTGCAGGAAACTTTGTGGATGCCACTCTCGTCTCCCGGCATTACATTCCGGTGGTTCCCCTCAAGTCCCCCCTGGTCATTTCCTCTGTAAGCGGACAGCTTCTTTCCGATCCGGTCCGGTACCGCACGGAACCTATCCATCTTCAGGTTGGAGCCCTACATCAAGAAATGTTGGCCTTCTATGTCCTGCCTCGCTCCACATCAGCTCTTCTTCTGGGTCTTCCTTGGCTCTAGTTCCATGCCCCCAATTGAAAGACTGGTAGGAGTCCTGCGTTGGAGCCCTGAATGCCAATCCTCTTCTGTGGTCCTGTCCTCTTCTGTGTCTTCTGGAGGGTCTGCCAGCTTGTTACTGGGACTTTTCTGATGTCTTCTCTAAGAGACTTTGCCACCACATCCCTGTGGATCTCCTTCTGGGCGCCACTCTTCCCTGAGGTCGGGTCTATCCACTTTCTGTTCCAGAGATGGCTGCCATGTCTGAATCCAACAAGGAGAACCTGCAGAGTGGTTTCATATGCAAGTCCTCCTCTTTGGCTGGTGCAGGTTTTTTCTTATTCACCAAGAAGGGCGGCTCCTTACATCCCTGTATAGACTATCGCGGGCTGAACAAGATCACGGTTAAAATCCGCTACGCTCTGCTGTTGATTACGGAACTCTTTGATCGCCTACGCGGTTCCAGAGTGTTCTCCAAGCTGGATCTTCAGGGTGCTTATAATCTCATCTGGATCCGCAAAGGTGACGAGTGGTAGACGGCGTTTAATGGGCATTTTAAATATTTAGTAATGCCTTTTGGACTGTGTAATAACCCTGCTGTCTTTCAGGAATTTGTTAATTACATTTTCTGGGACCTTCTCTATACCAGTGTCTTGGTCTACCTGGATGACATCTTGGTATACTTTCCAGACCTTGAATCCCACCAGACACACGTACGTCAAGTTCTTGGTCGACTTTGTGCCAATCATCTCTACGCCAAACTGGAGAAATGCCAGATTCACCAGCACAGCCTTCCATTCCTAGGTTACATAATTTCCAACAGCGGCCTTCAGATGGATCCAGCGAAACTGTCTGCTGTTCTTCAGTGGCCATGCCCAGAAGGACTCCGAGCCATATAGAGGTTCCTGGGGTTTGCGAATTATTATCGGCGTGTCTCCCATCGTGGCACTTACTAAGAAGGGTACCAATCCACGTGCCTGGTCTCCTATAGCTTAAGAGGCCTTCCCCAAGTTGAAGTCGGGTTTTGCCTCGGCTCCAGTCCTCTCTAGGCCTGAAATGAACAAACCTTTTCATCTTGAGGTGGATGCATCCTCCGTAGGAGCTGGGGCGGTGCTCTCCCAGAGAGGGCCCAAAAGACGAACTACCACATGCGGCATCTTTTCCAAGACATTTTCGACAGCTAAAAGAAATTATTTGATTGGAGACAGAGAGCTTTTGGCCACCAAGCTTGCTCTAGAAGAATGGCGGTATCTTCTGGAAGGTGCTCTCCATATCGTGAGTGTGTACACTGACCACAAAAACTTGTTATACTTCCAGACAGCTCAGCGCCTGAATCCCAGGCAAGCCCGGTGGTCATTGTTCTTTTCGACCTGCTAATCCATTTTCGTCGGCTGACAAGAATGTCAAGGCTGATGCCCTGTCCCGGGCTTCGGATGTTGTTGGAGAAGAACCGGCCCCACGGCACATAATTTCTCCAGACCAGCTTGTTTTTGCAGCTTCAGTGGATATTCGACAGCTACCTGCTAGGCCTGCTCTCCAGAGGAGGATTTTATCTTGGGGACATGCTTCTCGTGTGGCTGGGCACCCTGGAGTGCATCGCACCGTGGCCCTCATCTCCCGCTACTACTGATTGCCAGACCTAGTCAAAGATGTTCGGGAGTTTGTGGGATCCTGCTCCTCCTGCGTCCGCAACAAAGTCTCTCGTCCCAAACCGGCTGGACTGTTACTGCCATTGCCGATACTCAGTCGCCCGTGGTCCCACTTGGCAATGGACTTTGGACAAACCAGTTTTGAAAGAAGTCCCATTTTGTTCCCCTTCCTTCTGTCTTCCCCACAGCTTGCCAGTCTATTCTTCAGACACATCTTCCGGCTGCAAGCTCCTCCTGTCTTCTCTCCTGGTGACAAAATATGGTTGTCCTCTAGAGATGAGCGAACATACTCGTCCGAGCTTGATGCTCGTTCGAGCATTAGCGTACTCGAAACTGCTCGTTGCTCGGACGAATACTTCGCCCGCTCGAGAAAATGGCAGCTCCCGCCGTTTTGCTTTTTGGCGGCCAGAAACAGAGCCAATCACAAGCCAGGAGACTCTGCACTCCACCCAGCATGACGTGGTACCCTTACACGTCGATAGCAGTGGTTCGCTGGCCAGATCAGGTGACCCTGGGATAGACTAGCCGCTGCCCGCGCTGCTCGGATCATTCTGTGTCTGGATGCCGCTAGGGAGAGAGCTGCTGCTGGTCAGGGAAAGCGTTAGGGTGTTCTATTAGAATAGTGTTAGGCAGGAGTGATTCAACAAGAACCCAACAGCCCTTCTTAGGGCTACAATAACGTTATACTTTTTTTTTTTTGTTTGCTTGTGGCTGGGCTTGCTGGCACTAGTAGTGCAACTAGTACCATATTGTGAGGAATTTGCAGGGGGACTTGCTACCGTTGTGTTTAGCTCTTAGTGACACACATATCCACCTCAAACACCAAAGTGGGAAAATTTATTAGGGGTTTGATTTCAATTAGGCACAGTCTGCCATTTACTTTTTATTTTACGTTTATTTTTTCATAACTCAGCGTCATCTCATCTGGCAGAGCAGTGTGCTTTCATACTTGGCTAGAAAATAGCCAAAGGAGAATCCAAACGGCTTACTTACGCCTACAATAGCGTTATATATATTTTATTTCTGGTTGATCTGCTGGTGGCTGTCCTTGCTGCAGTGCATCTACTTGCCAATTGTGAGGAATTTGGAGTGAGACTTGCGACCGCTGTGTTTAGCGCTTAGTGACGCACATATCCATCGCAAAGACCGAAGTGGGAAAATTTATTAGGGGTTGGATTTCAATTAGGCACAGTCTGGCAGTTTCTTTTTATTTTACGTTTATTTTTTCATAACTCAGCATCATCTCATCAGTGTGCTTTCATACTTGGCTAGAAAATAGCCAAAGGAGAATCCAAACGGCTTACTTACGCCTACAATAGCGTTATATATATTTTATTTCTGGTTGATCTGCTGGTGGCTGTCCTTGCTGCAGTGCATCTACTAGCCAATTGTGAGGAATTTGTAGTGAGACTTGCGACCGCTGTGTTTAGCGCTTAGTGACGCACATATCCATCGCAAAGACCGAAGTGGGAAAATTTATTAGGGGTTGGATTTCAATTAGGCACAGTCTGGCAGTTTCTTTTTATTTTACGTTTATTTTTTCATAACTCAGCATCATCTCATCAGTGTGCTTTCATACTTGGCTAGAAAATAGCCAAAGGAGAATCCAAACGGCTTACTTACGCCTACAATAGAGTTATATATATTTTATTTCTGGTTGATCTGCTGGTGGCTGTCCTTGCTGCAGTGCATCTACTAGCCAATTGTGAGGAATTTGTAGTGAGACTTGCGACCGCTGTGTTTAGCGCTTAGTGACGCACATATCCATCGCAAAGACCGAAGTGGGAAAATTTATTAGGGGTTGGATTTCAATTAGGCACAGTCTGCCATTTACTTTTTATTTTACGTTTATTTTTTCATAACTCAGCGTCATCTCATCTGGCATAGCAGTGTGCTTTCATACTTGGCTAGAAAATAGTATACACAAAAAAAGAGCGAAAGCCAGTAATGGGGGCCAACCACCACTGGCAACATACATAACACACCAAAAAATTGATCAAGACAGTAACAATCTTTAAGTTCATATATTAAATTTATATTTTATTGGTAACAAAATATACAAGAAGTTTTTTCAAATACATAGAATGTCAATAATAAGTGGATCGGAAATTAAAACAATGATAAAAAAGTGACTATGTGAAATGGATAGCCAAACAAGGCATAAGGTAGGTTATACAAACCAAATTCAATACATTATAGGCACAAACGAGGCATGAAAAGTCAAATGAACATAAACCAATTGACATATGTAAACAGGTTGTACTAATACCATACCACTAAGGGACACACGCCACAAACCCCGACACGTGTTTCGCCGCTTAGGCTTTCTCAAGGGGAGAAAGCCTAAGCGGCGAAACACGTAAGATTGTTACTGTCTTGATCAATTTTTTGGTGTGTTGGCTAGAAAATAGCCATAGCAATAGGATAGCATCGTTTGGTTTTAAAAACTAAAAAGCGCAAAAAAAAAAAAAAAAACACAAAAAAAAAAAAAAAAATTAAAGTTATAACTTTCATTTTCAAAATGTTTAACCCGAGGGCTAGGGGTAGAGGACGAGGGCGGGGACGTGGGCGTCCAACTACTGCAGGGGTCAGAGGCCGTGGTCCTGGGCGGGGTGAGACACCACCTGCTGATGAGGGAGCAGGGGAACGCCGCAGAGCTACACTCCCTAGGTTCATGTCTGAAGTTACTGGGACTCGTGGTAGAGCACTGTTGAGGCCAGAACAGTGCGAACAGGTGATGTCGTGGATTGCCGACAATGCTTCGAGCAATTTGTCCACCAGTCAGTCTTCCACGCAGTCCACCCATGTCACCGAAATCGGCACTCCTCCAGCTCCTGCACCTCAGCCTCCTTCCCCCCAGTCTGCCCCCTCCCAGGAAAATTTGGCATTTGAACTGGCATACTCTGAGGAACTGTTTTCTGGACCCTTCCCACAGTCACAAACCACTTGTCCGGTTGCTGCTGAGCAATTTTCTGATGCCCAGGTTTTCCACCAGTCGCAGTCTGTGGGTGATGATGACCTTCTTGACGTAGTGGAAGAAGTGTGTAAAGAGGTGTCCGACGATGAGGAGACACGGTTGTCAGACAGTGGTGAAGTTGTTGTCAGGGCAGGAAGTCCGAGGGGGGAGCAGACTGAGGGATCGGAGGATGATGAGGTGACAGACCCAAGCTGGGTTGAGAGGCCGGGTGAACACAGTGCTTCTGAGACGGAGGAGAGTCCTCGACCAGAACAGGTTGGAAGAGGCAGTGGTGGGGCCAGACGGAGAGGCAGGGCCAGAGCAGGTGCATCAGCGCCAAATGTGTCACGTAGTGAAGCTCCCGTGGCGAGGGCTCCCGCGGCGAGGGCTAGATTTTCAGAAGTCTGGAGGTTCTTTAAGGAAACACCGGATGACCGACGGACTGTGGTGTGCAACCTTTGCCAAACCAGGATCAGCAGGGGTTCCACCACTACTAGCTTAACTACCACCAGTATGCGCAGGCATATGAATGCTAAACACCCCACTCAGTGGCACCAAGCCCGTTCACCTCCGGCCGTGCACACCACTGCTCCTTCCCCTGTTTCAGCTGATAGTCAGCCCCCTGCCCAGGACCCTGGCACAAAAACCCCATCATCGCCTCCACGATCCTCCACAGCATCCACCAGCGTTCAGCTCTCCATACCCCAGACGCTGGAGCGGAAACGGAAATATAGTGCAACCCACCCGCACGCCCAAGCCCTTAATGTCCACATCTCCAGATTGCTTAGCCTGGAGATGCTGCCCTATAGGCTAGTAGAGACCGAGGCCTTTCGCAACCTCATGGCGGCGGCCGCCCCTCGGTATTCAGTCCCCAGCCGCCACTACTTTTCCCGATGTGCCGTCCCAGCCCTGCACCAGCACGTGTCAGACAACATCATCCGTGCCCTGACCAACGCCGTTTCTGACAAGGTCCACCTGACCACGGACACGTGGACGAGTGCTGCCGGGCAGGGCCACTGTATATCGCTGACGGCACCTTGGGTTATGTTGGCGCTGACGGCACCTTGGGTTAACTTGGTGGAGGCTGGGACCGAGTCTGACCCTGCGGCTGGTCATATACTGCCGACGCCGAGGATTGCGGGGCCTACCTCGGTCCAGGTCTTTCAGGCCTACTATGCCTCCTCCTCCTCCCACCCCTCCTCCACCTCCTCCTCCGAACTACCATCCGTGGGCATGGCGCCATCAGTCGCTAGCTCTAGGCACAGCAGCAGTGCCGTCGCTAAGCGACAGCAGGCGGTGCTCAAACTGCTGAGCCTAGGCGATAAAAGGCACACCGCACAATAGCTATTACAGGGCATCACGGCGCAGACTGATCTGTGGCTGGCACCGCTGAACCTGAAGCCAGGCATGGTTGTGTGTGACAACGGCCGTAACCTGGTGGCGGCTCTGCAACTCGGCAGACTGACACATGTGCCATGCCTGGCCCATGTGTTAAATCTGATAGTTCAGCGTTTCCTCAAGACATACCCCAATCTGTCTGATTTGCTCACGAAGGTGCGCCGCATCTGTGCGCATTTCAGGAAGTCCGGCACAGATGCTGCCACTCTCAGGGCAGCGCAGCGCCGCCTCCAACTGCCCGCTCACCGACTGTTGTGCGACGTGCCCACGAGGTGGAATTCAACAGTAACCATGTTATCCAGAGTTTACCAGCAGCGCAGAGCGATTGTAGACTGCCAGATGTCAACTTCCACCAGAACTGGTAGTCAGGTCAGTCAGCTTCCTCAAGTCTACAATGAGGAGTGGACGTGGATGTCTGATATCTGTCAGGTGCTGAGTAACTTTGAGTAGTCAACACAGATGGTCAGTGGCGATGCCGCCATCATCAGCCTCACCATCCCGCTGTTTGGCCTGTTGAAAAACTCTCTGATCAGCATGAAGTCGGAAGCTTTGCGCTCGTCACAAGAGACGGGGGAAGAAGATTCCCTTGTTGATAGCCAAAGCACCCTTAGGTCTGTTTCTCAGCGCATATCGGAGGAGGTGGAGGAGGATGAGGAGGAAGAGGAGGAGAATGTTGGCGAGACACAAGAGGGGACCATTGTTGAGTCCTTCACTGTTCAGCGTGTATGGGCAGAAGAAGAGGAGTTGGAGGAGTTGGAGGAGGAGGAAATGGACAGTCAGGCCAGTGAGGTGAGTGAATTCTTACGCGTTGGTACTCTGGCGCATATGGCAGATTTCATGCTAGGCTGCCTATCCCGTGACCCTCGCGTTCAAAGAATTTATTCCAGCATCGATTACTGGGTATTCACTCTCCTGGACCCACGGTACAAGCAAAATCTTTCCACTCTCATCCCTGGAGAGGAAAGGAGTGTGAGAATGCATGAATACCAGCAGGCCCTGGTGCACAAGCTGAAACACTATTTCCCTTCTGACAGCGCTAGCGGCAGAGTGCGTAGTTCTGCGGGACAAGTAGCGAGGGAGAGTAGGCGAGCAGGCAGCTTGTCCAGCACTGGCAAGGGTACGCTTTACAAGGCTTTTGCCAGCTTTATGTCACCCCAGCAAGACACTGTCACCTGTCCCCAGTCTCGGCAGAGTAGGGCTGATCTTTACAGAAAGATGGTGAGGGAGTACGTAGCTGACCATACCATCGTCCTAAATGATCACACAGCTCCCTACAACTACTGGGTTTCAAAGCTGGACATGTGGCACGAACTGGCGCTGTACACCTTGGAGGTTCTTGCCTGCCCTGCCGCTAGCGTCTTGTCCGAGCGGGTTTTCAGTGCAGCTGGTGGCATCATCACCGATAAGCGTACACGCCTGTCGACTGACAGCGCTGACAGGCTGACGCTTATTAAGATGAATAAAGCCTGGATTTCCCATAATTTCCAATCTCCACCAGGTGAAGGAAGCTCAACCTGAATAATTTATGCACTCCTCCTCCTCCTCATTTTCCTCCTTCTCCTCCTCTTTGTACACTAAAGCAGAGGAAACTGGCTATTTTTTGACAGGGCCCACTGGCTCTAGCTATAGTACTTTATGCATTTAATTTTTCTGGAGGGCCACCTACCCGGTCCTCTGTTTTAAACAATTTTTGGGAGTGCCACATACAGGCACTCAATCTATTCAATTTTTCTGGAGGGCCACCTACCTGCTCCTCTGGTTTGAAAACTTTTTTGGACTGCCACATACAGGCACTCAATCTATTTCATTTTTCTGGAGAGCCACCTACCTGCTCCTCTGGTTTGAAAACTTTTTTGGACTGCCACATACAGGCACTCAATCTATTTCTTTTTTCTGGAGGGCCACCTACCTGCTCCTCTTGTTTGAAAACTTTTTTGGACTGCCACATACAGGCACTCAATCTATTTCATTTTTCTGGAGGGCCACCTACCTGCTCCTCTGGTTTGAAAACTTTTTTGGACTGCCACATACAGGCACTCAATCTATTTCATTTTTCTGGAGGGCCACCTACCTGCTCCTCTGGTTTGAAAACTTTTTTGGACTGCCACATACAGGCACTATCCAAATTAAATTGCTACCTCCAAAAGTCGTCCATATAGCTGCCTCCATACATCGTCCCCTTATCAAACGAGCTGTGTCAGGCAGAAATTTGGGTTGTTTTCATGGATTCCACATCAAAGTTGTTAACTTTGTCGCCACCCTGCTGTGTTATCCACAAAATATACTGGCAGACTTTTATCATTTACCAATATTATTTCAGCGCTTCTTGCGCATCTGTTTACATTCCCCTCACCCGCCATATCCTAAACTTATAAGAACGCTACTACACTTGATCTTATACAAAAGGTTCTTAGAAGTGCTGTTTGGGGAGTAGCCTAGAGACAGGGGCTTGGATTGGCGAAAGCTCGCCTGGCAGCGGAGCACCAGCTCCATGCCAAGATCCAACTAACATAGTTTTAACTGCAGCACCTTTAATCTACTACTAGTTCACTGCCTCCATACATGGTCCCCTTATCAAATGAGCTGTGTCAGGCAGAATTTTGGGTTGTTTTCATGGCTTCCATGTTAACTTTGTCGCCACCCTGCTGTGTAATCCACAAAATATACTGGCAAACTTTTATCATGTACCGATATTATTTGAGCGCTTCTTGCTCACCTCCTTTGGTTCCTCTCTGCCACCCATTGGTTTGAAGCCTGAGTCCATTTAGGGTATGTCGCCATGCCACTATCTAGCCTGCCGCTGCTGCCGCTGCCTCTGCATGCCGTCCCCTATAGTGTCAGGGTCAATTATTGGATGTTTTAGATGCTATCTTGCTTCATACTGTCACTCTGTCATGGCCATGCTGTTGCCCATAATTTTGGCATAATGGTGCATTTAAGCAGCCTCAGAGGCATCCATGCATGCTGCCCCTGCTGTTTCCTGTCCATTTCCGTGGTGTTTCCATCCTTTTCTGAGGTTCCCAGGTGTTTGGCCAAGCTTCCCTGTGCAGAGCCTTGGTCCCCTTGAAAAATGCTCGAGTCTCCCATTGACTTCAATGGGGCTCGTTATTCGAGACGAGCACTCGAGCATCGGGAAAAGTTTGTCTCGAATAACGAGTACCCGAGCATTTTAGTGCTCGCTCATCTCTATTGTCCTCCAAATACATCCGGCTTAAGATACCCAGTTACAAACTTGGTCCCCAATTCCTTGTTCCCTTTGAGGTAATTAAGCATATCAATCAAGTGGCCTACAAGCTCCACTTTCCCACATCTATACACATCCCGATCTTGAACCGCTTTTCCCAGAAATCCACTCCTTTTGCTCCTGAGGCGGATTCCCCAGATGTCTATGAAGTTAAGGAGGTTCTAAAGATCGTAAGGGGTAAGCATTTTTTTCTGGTAGACTGGAAGGTGTTCAGGCCTGAGCAGAGATCCTGGGAGCCCGAGGAGAACATTTTGGATCGGACTCTCCTCCAGAGATTTCTTGCGACCAAGAAGAAGAGGGGGATCCCTGTCTTCGATCGGAGGTGCACCCGCGTCTCTCCGTATGCGTTCCCGTCTCCTAGGGCACACGCGCACCGACTCGCTAAGATTTAAAGGGCCAGTGGGCCGATAATTGGCGCTGACCTGATATACATTCCTGCCCCTTCCTGTGACCCTTGCCGGATCTTCAAGCCTTCCCCTGAAGAGTAAGCTCCCCTGTGATTCCTGCATTCCTGTGATTCCGGCATTCCTGTGATTCCTGCGTTCCTATGATTCCTGCGTTCTCGTGATTCCTGCGTTCCTGTGTGCCAGTCCGTTCCTGTGATTCCTGCGTTCCTGTGTGCCAGTCCATTCTTGTATACCTGCGTTCCTGTGTGCCAGTCCGTTCCTGTTTTCCTGACCCGCGTGCAAGCTCCTGTTTGCCTGACGTGAGTCCTAGTGTGCCTTCCTGTGCTATTCTCCTGCTGTCACCCCAGGTACAGACTGTCTCCTGTATTACTACCTTGGCAGCCACCACGGGCTAGTCGCCACCTAGACTCTGGTCCCAGCAGTGGCGTAACTGCCGCCGTAGCAGCCACAGTGGTTGCTACGGGGCCTGTGAGGTTCAGGGGCCACCCGCTTGGAGTAAGTGGTCCGGGGCTGCAGTGCCGGGTGCCTGCCGGATCGTGCTCCCGGACCCCTCCCTCTCTGTGCATCTACACAACTCTACTGGCCCACCCACCTCTTTCCGGGATCGCCTGCCTGCTCATCTCCTTGACCCGCCCCCCAGCCACCTCTCTGACCCGCCCACTCATCTCCCTGACTTGCCCGCTCATCACCCTGCAGGGCGGCAGTCTGCCCCCCCCGTTTGCCCCCCTGCTCTGCCCCCCCCCCGCTCCCCCCACCCTCTGCCCCCCCTTGGTCTGAATGCCACTGGACACCCACCTGAACACCCATACAGCCCCCAAACTTCCTAAAAGGTAAGTATATAAAGATGTATTTATCTGTATGTATATATGTATTTATATGCATATACTGTGTATATATGTATATACTGTGTACATGTGCATATACTGTGTATATGTGTATATATGTATATACTGTGTATATATGTATATACTGTGTGTATGTGCATATACTGTGTATATGTGTATAGATGTATATACTGTGTATAGAGGTATGTACTGAGTATATATGTATATAATGTGTATAGATGTATGTACTGTGTATATATGTATGTACTGTGTATATATGTATGAACTGTGTATAGATGTATGTACTGTGTATATTTTGTATATATACTGTGTATATGTGTATATATGTATATACTGTGTATAGATGTATGTACTGTGTATATATTGTATATATACTGTGTATATGTGTATATATGTATATACTGTGTATAGATGTATGTACTGTGTATATATTGTATATATACTGTGTATATGTGTATATATACTGTGTATATGTGTATATATTGTGTATATACTGTGTATATGTGTATATACTGTGTATATGTGTATATATTGTATATATACTATGTATACATGTAAGTATATATATATACATTCACCGGCCACTTTACACCTGTCCAACTGCTCGTTAACACTTAATTTCTAATCAGCCAATCACATGGCGGCAACTCAGTGCATTTAGGCATGTAGACATGGTCAAGACAATCTCCTGCAGTTCAAACCGAGCATCAGTATGGGGAAGAAAGGTGATTTGAGTGCCTTTGAACGTGGCATGGTTGTTGGTGCCAGAAGGGCTGGTCTGAGTATTTCAGAAACTGCTAATCTACTGGGATTTTCCTGCACAACCATCTCTAGGGTTTACAGAGAATGGTCCGAAAAAGAAAAAACATCCAGTGAGCGGCATTCTGTGGGCGGAAATGCCTTGTTGATGCCAGAGGTCAGAGGAGAATGGGCAGACTGGTTAGAGCTGATAGAAAGGCAACAGTGACTCAAATCGCCACCCGTTACAACCAAGGTAGGCAGAAGAGCATCTCTGAATGCACAGTACGTCGAACTTTGAGGCAGATGGGCTACAGCAGCAGAAGACCACACCGGGTGCCACTCCTTTCAGCTAAGAACAGGAAACTGAGGCTACAATTTGCACAAGCTCATCGAAATTGGACAGTAGAAGATTGGAAAAACGTTGCCTGGTCTGATGAGTCTCGATTTCTGCTGCGACATTCTGATGGTAGGGTCAGAATTTGGCGTCAACAACATGAAAGCATGGATCCATCCTGCCTTGTATCAATGGTTCAGGCTGGTGGTGGTGGTGTCATGGTGTGGGATTTTCTTGGCACTCTTTGGGCCCCTTGGTACCAATTGAGCATTGTTGCAACGCCACAGCCTACCTGAGCATTGTTGCTGACCATGTCCACCCCTTTATGACCACAATGTACCCAACATCTGATGGCTACTTTCAGCAGGATAATGCGCCATGTCATAAAGCTGGAATAATCTCAGACTGGTTTCTTGAACATGACAATGAGTTCACTGTACTCAAATGGCCTCCACAGTCACCAGATCTCAATCCAATAGAGCATCTTTGGGATGTGGTGGAACGGGAGATTCGCATCATGGATGTGCAGCCGACAAATCTGCGGCTACTGTGTGATGCCATCATGTCAATATGGACCAAAATCTCTGAGGAATGCTTCCAGCACCTTGTTGAATCTATGCCACGAAGAATTGAGGCAGTTCTGAAGGCAAAAGCATGGTGTACCTAATAAAGTGGCCGGTGAGTGTATATATATATATATATATATATATATATATATACTGTTTACATATGCATATTCTGTATATATATATATATATATATATATATATATATATATATATATATGTAAATCCTATGTGTATATGTGCATTTACTGTGTATATACTGTATATATACTATGTATACATGTATATACTGTATATATATAATGTGTATATGTATAAACTGTGTAATAAAGCATTGAAGCAAATACTGTATTTTTACAGGTATATATTTATATAAGCATATATATGTGCACATTTAAATATATGTGCATATATATGATGTGTGTTTTTGTATGTGGTAAGTATGTATGCTGTATATACTGAATATGTGTGTATTTGCTGTATGTGTGTATATTCTGTATGTATATGCAGCATGCGTGTATATGGTGTTTTTATCCTGCATGTATGTGTATATATGGTCAGTGTATGCTGTATGTGTGTGTGTATGTTTGTATATATATATATAGCCGGATATATCTGGCGCATGCGCATTGTGCCGCACTTGGCGTGCGTTCCATTTATGCATTCCACAGCGTCTTTATTGTTTTTCACACGCTGTGCCAGTCCTTTGGAGGATCGGAGATGACTTTAAGCGTGGGGACACATCCAGGAGGAGATAAGGAATTAATTCCCTCCGGCACTACAGCGCTTTGTGGATAGAAGGTTAGCGGCTAATTAGCACGTTGGCACATTGTTTTAACCTAGTTTATATATTCCTAAATTTTTTAACATGTTCACATCAATACACTGTTGGTCTCTATGTATTTTTATGCATTTTTGTACAATTTAACACTAAATGTAAATATGGTAGGCGGATCATTGTTAGTCACATGACCTTGTATGTTTGTATAAATTTCCGCTGATTGCACTATGTAAATGGCTTGAAAAAGGCTCCCTTGAGCCTTGAGAAAGGCTCCAGATGCAAGGAGCCGAAACGTAGCCTTGACACATGTGTGAATAAATGAGTATGTTTTTCTGATTTCCACAAATCTCGGAGTGCTGCCTTTTTTTGCTGTTCTATATATATATATATATATATATATATATATATATGTGTGTGTGTGTTGTATATGTATTATATGTATATAATGTGTATACTGTATGAGTTTGTATACACTCTGTATTAGTGTATAAATGTATATGAGTGCATAAATGTGTGTATAGGTCTATACTTGTATGTATATGGGTGTGAGTATACGAGTGTAGAACTTTATGTGTGTGTATATAAAGGTGTGTATAAATCAGTGTATAAATGTGTGTACTTGTATAAACATGTCTGTATAGGGGTACCTTCCCAAGAACATATGGGGGACGTATATCTGGCCGCAAATTTGCTGCTGGATATACTTCCCCCATAGGCTTCTATACGCCGGGGCTCGGTACGGTGAGCACAATGAGTACTCACTGTTTTGGGCAAAAGAGATAGAGCCTGCTCTATCTATGGCCATAAGAACGGCCATGCGGCTCTATTCTCTATGAAGAGGGGAAGGGTGAGCTGCGTTCACCTCTCCTCTCCAGCGTGCCCGACGTGTGCCTGCAGAAATCTGCTATGGGGCCCAGCCTCTCCTAGTTACGCCCCTGGGTCCCAGGTAGGCTAGTGCCATCTCCCGCGGTACTCCAGAGGGTCCACAGACTCCCAGCCCTGACAGCTACCTATCCTGACCTTCTGTCTGACCATGATTCAGCCTCTGTCTGCCAATTTGGTACCTTGCCTTGGCCACCACCACAAGCAAAATCATGCCTGTGGAGCGACCTGGTGGTATCCCGGTGCAACAATTCCCACCACAGCAAATCGCTCAAGGAATTTCAGTGGGTCCACTACCTCTGACCCTGACAGTAAGATCCTGCCAATGTTCTGCTACCAGAACAGGATGATTTCACCACCATCGTGGCCCAACAGTTCCAGCAGATTGCCATGCAGGGCCAGCAACTTGGTCAGCTCACCACTATCTTGCAGCAATCCAGATCCTGTAGCACCTTCTGCTACTGTGGCTACACTGTCCTCTGCAGAACCCAGACTGCGACTATCTATGCCTTCCAAGTATGACAGAGATGCCAAGTTATGCAGGGGATTCATCACCTAATGCTCCTTGCACATTGAATTGCACATTGCATGCCTTCTTAGTTCACCACAGAACAGTCTAAGGTGGCTTTTATGATCAATCTTCTCTCCGGGAAAGCCCTTGCATGGGCCACCCCCTCTGGGATGGCTAATATGACCAAATTTCTCGCTGAATATCGGTTTGTCTTTGAGGAACCAGCCCGGGCCGAAACTGCCCTGCTGAACTTGCAATTGTCTGCTGGTGACTTTGTGGTTCATTTCGGTACTCTAGCTTCTGAGCTTTCTTGAAATGAAGCAGCCTTGGTCGCCACCTATAAAAAGCGACTGGCTAGTTGAATCAAAGACGCCCTGTCTACACAAGACCTGCTGTCTTCACTGAGTGACTTCATCTTTCTGGCCACTCGGATTGACATTGTCACGGGTGCTCCTGGGTCGCAGGTGCACCCATGCCCCTCTTCGCTGCTCCGGGTCCCCGGCGTTCCACTCACCTCCCCACGATCCAGCGATAACTCTGGCAGTGCGGAGCATGCGCTACCGCCTCCTAGGGCGTGCGCTCTGCAGCTTCAGGAGATGTAAAGGGCCAGCACGCAGATAATTGCCGCTGGCTGGCCAGCCATATTGCTTAAATTTCCAGCCCCTTCTTGTGTCCCCTGCCATATGTTTGTGCCTCACAGCCTTAGAAAAAGCTCCTTAGTGATTATCCTGTGTTCCTGTGTCTCCTGCGTTCCTGTGTGTTCCTATGTATCCTGCATTCTTGCTCCCGTGTTTCCTGCTCCTGAGTTCCCGCATCTGCCTGGACTTCCCATTGCTGACCCCGGTTGCATCTCTGCCGCCTGCCCTGACCTTTTGCCTGGACCTGCCCCCGAGACTGTCTCCTCCTAAGGTATCTCAAACTCGGCTGCCACCACGGGCAAGTCGCACCTGTGGAATGACCTGGTGGTACCCTGCCGCAGCAAGTCCAACCTGCTTTGCGGCGAGCTCTGGTGAAGACCAGGTGCCACATAGACTCCGGTCCCTGGTGTCGGCTAGTGCCACCTCCCGCAGTGGTCCAGTGGTTTTACGCATCCAAAATTCCGCTACCTGAAATGGCTGTCCTTACCACTGCCATGGAACAGCAGTCGCAACAGATTGTCTCGCAAGGACAGCAACTTGCACAACTCACCGCCACCTTGCAGCAGTCGGTGCAGAGTCTTCGTTACTCATTGCTTTCTGCATATCGAGCTGATGCCTTCACAGTTTGCCACAGAACGGGCTAAGGTGGCGTTCGTGATCAGCCTTCTCTCTGGGAAAGCCCTGGCATGGGCTACTCCCCTCTGAGACAGAAAGGACCCGGTTACAGCTGACATCATCTCCTTCTTTGCTGAGTTCCATTCTCTCTTTGAGGAACCTGCTCGAGCATCTTCAGCTGAGACTGCACTCCTGAACCTATGTCAAGGAGATTTATCTGTGGGAGGCTACGCAGTCCAGTTCCATACCTAAGCCTCCGAGCTGGATTGGAATGAGGCGGCCTTGCTTGTGACTTTTAAAAAGGAACTGTCGGGTCAGATCTTCCTATGGTTCGTCTCTAGAAACCATTGGTCATCTCATCAGTCAGTGGGCAGATTCTCTAAGACCCAATCCAATACCGCACAGAACCTCTATGCATACAAGTAGGGGTCCTGCACAAAAGAGACTTTCCTTTTAGGTACTAACCCGATGCACCTCTTCAGTTCTTCTGGGCCTTCCATGGTTGCAGCACCATGCACCTGTGCTTGATTGGCAAACAGGTGGAATTCTCCACTGGGGACCAGAATGCCAGTCACATTGTCAGGAACTGCATTGTACTGTTTCTGCTGTCTCACTTCCGGAGTCCTCCAAACCTCCGGTGGGTCTCCCTGCTCCATATGTGGACTTTGCTGATGTCTTTTCAGAGAAGCAAGATTCTTCTTTGTGGCCAAGAATGATGGTTCTCTCTGTCCGTGCATTGATTACCTCAGTCTCAATAAGGTCACTGTGAAATACCGCTACCCACTACCTCTGATCACCAAACTGTTTGATCGTCTTCGTAGTGCAAAGGTTTTCACCAAGTTGGACCTGCGAGAGGCATATAACCTCATACGCATACGAGAAGGTGATGAATGGAAGACTGCCTTCAATACTTGAGATGACCACTTTGAGTACCTTGTTATCCACTTTGGACTCTGTAATGCACCAGCGGTGTTTCAGGAGTTTTTTAACGACATATTCAGGGACTTGCTCTATACCTGTGTCATGGTCTATCCAGACAATATCCTGGGGTTCTCCATCGACTTTGAGTCCCATCGGGTCCATGTACGGCAAGTTCTCAGGAGCTTAAGGGCCAATGGCTTGTATGCCAAACTCAAGAAGTGCCAGTTCCATCAGAGGAGTCTTCCCTTCCTAGGCCTATATTATCTCGGACAAGGGACTACAGATGGATCCTGCAAAGTTGTCTACAGTACTTCAGTGGCCGCGTTCAGTGGGGCTTCGAGCTATCCAGACATTCCTTGGCTTTGCCAATTACTTCCAGCAGTTTATCCCACATTTCTCCTCTCTGATGTCTCCTCTTGGGAGCACAAGCTGAGTTTCCTCACTCCAGACAACACAGGTGAGCAATCTGTCCAGCCCCATAAATAGTGATCACTTAAAGTCCTGAATTATACACCCCTGAAGAAGCCACAAGGCATAATGGCATAATGTGTGGGGAGCCTACCCCCTCTTTATACCCAGTGATATTTTTCATATTTTTCATCTTTTCATTGGATATGTTACATGCTGTTAGACTGCTGGTATTGTACCATAGCTCCAAAAGATAAGGAGCCAGTTCACATTGACGGTTTAGTAGGAGTAGGGACAATAGCAACCACTGCTTATTTTGCACAGTATTGTTTGGCTGCTATAGCTACCAGTGCCTATTTATGTATTGATATTACTGGTAGCTACTCAGAATTTGATGCACATGATTGTGCTTTTAAATGTTTTTAAAATGTTTGGCTAATATTGTTATATGAACTACCACTAAAGACACACTCATTTATTATTTATTTACTGTTGTATTATTTAAGTACCTATAACATGTCACATAGTCTGCCTTTTTGTCTGTTCCCGTTCTCACTTGGCCTAATACTAAGAAACAGTTCCTGCCAGAGGTCGATGTCTCATCCGTTGGTTCTCACCCAGACGGGGCCCAAAGGCCAAACTCTCACCTGAGTTCTTCTCCATGACCTTTTCTGCCATGGAAAGAAATACTCCATTGTTGATTGGGAGCTTCTGGCTATTAAGCTTGCTTTGGAGGAATGGCATTATTTTCTGGCAGGAGCTCTTCATCCAGTCAGTAACTATACTGATCACAAAAACCTCCTGTATCTGCATACTGCCCAGTGTCTCAATCCAAGACAGGCTCAATGGTCTCTCTTCTTCTCCCATTTCAATTTCCTGATACATTTCCGTCCTGCACAGAAGAATGTTAAGGCCGACGTTATCTCTCGTGCTTTGGATGTTGTTGGGGGAATCCTCCTCCTAGACATATCGTTCCTCCTGAAAATCTGGTTCTTACTGCTCCAGTGGACCTTCAGCAGCTTCCTCCTGGTAAGACTTATGTCTGACCTGCCATTCGGAAATGGATACTAACTTGGGGACATTGTTCTTGCGTGGCTGGGCATCCTGGGGTTCAATGCTCTGTCGCCCTCATTTCCCGTTTCTACTGGTGGCCGGATCTGGTCAAGGATGTATAGGATTTTGTGGGCTTCTGCACTTCCTGCGCCCGAAAGAATCCATATCATCCTAATCCTGCTGGTCTTCTTCTGCCATTACGGATACCCAGCTGGACTCATGTGGCAATCTTCCAGCTTCCTCGGGTAATACTGTAATCTGGGTGTTGACCGACCGGTTCTTAAAGATGCCTTACTTTGTCCCTCTGCCAGGTCTGCCGTCAGCTCCATGCCTTGCCAGCCTGTTCTTCCTGCACATCTTTCGGCTTCATGAACTCCCCTTGCACATTGTCTCGGACTGTGGGGTCCAGTTTGTTTCCCATTTCTGGCGATCCTTGTGCAGTCAGCTGCAAGTGAAGCTGGACTTCTCGTCTGCGTATCATCTGCAGTCCAATGGACAAGTTGAGAGGGTTAATCAGACCCTGGGCTGCTATCTTTGCTGACAGGATGGCCGGTCCACCCAGTTAGCTTGGACGGAATTCTCTTACAACTCGCTGGACTCTGAATCTGCTGGCTCAGCTCCATTTTTTATTGTATATGGACTACATCCTCATCCTCTCCTACTTGCTAAGAGATCTGATGTTCCTACCATGGAGGAATTGGTCTGAGATTTCAGATCCATCTGGGAGCAAACACGTCAATCTTTGCTTCGGGCATCCGTCTGCACCTAAATGCAGGCGGACAAGAAGCGCAGATCTCCTCCAGTCTTCTCTCCAGGGGACAAAGTGGGTTCATTTGAGGTACTGAAGCACCTCAATCCTGTGGTGTTTAAGCTGCGCCTTTCTTGAAACCAGTCATCCTGAATTACTGCTCTCGGCAAGTGCCTGCTTCTGCTCCTGAGGCTGATTCCACCAATGTCTTTGAGGTAAAGGAGGTCTTGGATATGAAGACAGTTAGAGGGAAGCAGTTCTTTCTTGTCAACTGGAAGGGGTTCGGGCCAGAGGAAAGGTCCTGGGAGCCAGAGGATAACATCTTGGACCGTGGTCTTCTGCAAAAATTCCTCCAGTCTGTGACATATTGTTCCACCTGAGTGGCTGGTGGTTGTGGCTCCTGCGGATTTACGCCAGACCTATGTCTGACCAGCTCTTCAGAAGCGGATACTAACTTGGGACCATTGCTGTTGTGGGGTGCACTGGGGTGCAGAGATTTGTCACAATCATATCTTGTCATATCTTGTTTCTACTGGTGGCCAGGTGTGGTCAAGTATGTGTGAGACATTTTGAGTTCCTGTACTTTCTGTACCCGTAACAAGTCGTCATGTCTTAAGGCAGCAGGTCTGCTCCAGCCATTGCCTATACCCAGTTGCCCGTGCATTCACATATCCATGGACTTTGTTACGGATCTTCCACCATCTTCTGGTAATACCATCATCTGAGTTGTCACAGACTGTTTCTTCAAGATGTCCCACTTCATTTCCTCTGCCTGCTCTACCATCTTCTCCTTGTCCTGACGGCATGTTCTTCCTCCACATCTTCCGGCTTCATGGACACCCTCTGCACATTATCTCGGTATGGGAGGCCCAGTTTGTTTCCTTCTTCTGGTGTTCCTTGTGCAGCCAACTTCAAGTAACGAGGGACTTCTCTGCGTATCATCCATAGTCTAGACAAGTGAAGACAAGTTGAGAGAGTTAATCAGACTCTGGGCTGCTATCTATGGCATTTTGTTTCCACTTGACGATGATTGGTCCACCCTGTTAACTTGGGCAGAATTCTCCTACAATTCCTTGGACTCTGAATATGCTGACTCTGCTCCCTTTTTCATTGTTTATGACCACAAAATCCACGTCCACCTCTTCCTCTTTCTGTGCCTTCTGATGTTCCTGCCATGAAAGAATTGGTTCAAGATCTTAAGTCCATCTGGGAGCAGACTCATCTTTACTTGTAATTCAAAAGATGTAACATATATTGTTAAATGCCCGTGCGGCCTTCTATACATGGGCGAAACATGTATACATGGGCGAAACATGGGCGTGTGGGAGACCGCATTGGTCAATACAAGTCCACAATTAGGAGAGAAAACCTACTATTACGTCTACCTGCACATTTTAAAAAACATTATCATACCTTGCCACAATTGAAATATAAGGTAATCGACAAAATAAACCCACCTAGACGAGGGGGAGATATTACAAAATTATTATTACCGAAGGAGGCCTTTTGGATCCACGAATTGAAAACCCTCGAGCCTCATGGTTTAAATAGAGAATATGAAATTTGCCATTATAATTTCATCTTTTCTTTTTTTCAGACACAGAATATTTGAATACAACTGATTGTGGGGAGAACATTGAACAATGCACTGGTCAGCACAACCTATAATGTAACTGAGCTGGTGCAATGAAGTATATCAACAAACCAACCAAGAAAACAGAATGCACCAAAATAGCTCAATTGTAACAATGCAGTAAATTTTATTTGAGTCCAAAAAGAAGCGACAAATGACACAAACATTAAAAAGCATTTAAAACATGCAATATACACAAAATGCGACTGGAGACAGGGGTGAGGGTAAACACAGTGCTACCACCTGCAGAAACACTCAGTAGTGAAAGAATATTCCTACCACACAGAATCCACACAAAATGTATGCTGGTACAACATTTTATAGGGCAAATATGCCAATATCCTAATATTAAGGTACTAAGCGGATGTTAGTCTCTAAAGTGCTAGTGCACAGCCAGTAAAGAGTCCCAAAGCACATTTAGAAGTTTTGTAAAAAAAGGTAAACCAAGGCACAAAATTGCTAGTTACCTAGTAAAGTGCTGAGAGGCAGACATACAGGTAGAGGAAAAAGGCAGGGGTATGAGGCTCCCCACGTGTTTCGTTGCACTAGGCGACTTCCTCAGGGGTGTGTAGCCCCAATAGAAGACACTCCCCTTAAATAAGGCAGCTGGCCATTCAAACCACAGGCGGTACCGGAAGTTGGGTTTAGTACACTGCACATGCACAAACCAAGTTAGGGCATAGTGTTGCCATGGAGCCAGAATGGAAGACATGAAGTGAATGAAGGCGAATTATGCGCATGTGCTATCCCCAGCAAGAGGTGCAATGTCCCCATGGTGATAAACAATGTAGTACAATAATACAGCCAAAGTGTTCAGGGCCGGCTCCAGGTTTTAGTGGGCCCCTGGGCGACAGAGCTCTAGTGGGCCCCTTTATGGGCCCCCCCTTCAGTAGTCACACTGCCCCCCTCCCCCGCGTGGACACATCCTCCCCCCTCCTGTATACACACTGCTACCCTCTCCCTCTGTATACACACTGCTACCCTCTCCCTCTGTATACACACTGCTACCCTCTCCCTCTGTATACACACTACTAGCCTCTCCCTCTGTATACACACTGCCCCCCATGTCTCCCCCCTCACCTCACTGATGCAGCTCTCTCTGTGTGGTCACTGCTCTCCCCGGCAGGTCATGTGACCATGACGTCATCGCAGGTCCTTCAGCCTCCGATGCAACAGCTCCTGCCAGGGAAAGCAGTGAGTGACTGCAAATGTTCTCATAGCGATCTGTGTCCGGAAGACACAGATCGCTATGAGAGACGCCCGACACTGCCACAATTGATCTGGGGGCCCGAGTCGGCCCCTCCAGTACCCCGGGGCCCCGGCACTTGCCCGGGTTAGCCGGGTGCTGGCGCCGGGCCTGAAAGCGTTGAACGCTTCAAAAAGACTGATTCAGATAAATGCCAGACAGATAGTAGCAATAAAAGTATAAAAACAGAGCGTGCCAAAATAAACACACAATCATAAGCAAATAGGGAGAATCAAATCCGGTATGTAGGACAAAATCACACTCAGAGCCTTACACAGGAATTCCAACCAATAAGGGGACACATAGTACCTCATATGGAGTTAGCACTGAAACATAATTACCTATACCAGTCAGGCAGGCACATGCTGTACACCCCGACACGTGTTTCGCAAGACCCTGTGACGTGCCGACGAAATCTCAGATCTCGCGATACTACGGCTGCAGCAGCGACAGTGAGTTGCGCATGCGCAGTGCCTCGGCCGTTCGTCGGACATGGGATATTTAGGCGCAGCCGCAATAGAAAGAAGGGGATTAACAGGTAAGTATATGAGGGAAACTCTGTTATATGGGGCAGCGCTGGCCAATAGGGAAAGAGCAACTTTTTTTGTAGTATATCTTATGTGCAAAAAACCGCTGAGAATAAAGATCAAAGCAGCATAAACCTAATTAAAGTGGCAGATGCATATACTGGAAGAATCTAGTGTATATATATATATATATATATATATATATATATATATATATATATATATATACATATACAATTTACATATGTCTTATGTGCAAATAGCGCTATCAATAATAATGAAAACACAACCACCTAAAAAAGTGACGAGTGCATGCATTACATAGGTATATATAACTAAATATACTATCTAGTAGACATATATTTTGCATTTAGGAGTGACAATAAAGATCAGAACAGCATAGACCTAATTAAAGTGACAAATGCATAAACTGAAAAGAGTCTAGTGTATATATATACAATTTACATATGTCTTGTGTGCAAATAGCAAAGACAACAACCTCATAGATAAAGTGACAAGTGCAAACATTCCATATTTAGTCGATAACACAGCATGGTGGCGACATAGTGACCAAGTTCCATAACGTATCTGGTGAAACACCCGAAAAATGAGCCTGACACAGCTCTTTTGATAAGGGGACGACATGTGGAGGCAGCTATGGAGATGACTTCCATGATTAAGAGCGACAGTATGGGGCATTCATATTGCGCTGCTATGATTGCAACTTTAGGTCTCCAGCATGGCGGCGACAGATGGGCCGAGTTCCACTATGTATCTGGTGAAACACCTGAAAATTCTGCCTGACACAGCTCGTTTGATTAGGGGATGATGTGCTGCATATCCTCTCGTGCTCCAGCGTCTGGGGTATAGAGAGTTGAAATGAGACATTGGTGGACGCTGTGGAGGATCGTGGAGGCAAAATGGACAGGAAACAGCAGGGGCAGCATGCATGAATGCCTCTGAGGCTGCCTAATCTTGGGATGGAGCTGGCGGTCCACTGCCAGGCGAGCTTTCGCCTGTCCAAGCCCCTGTCTCTCGGCTCCTCCCCACCCAAAATAGGCCTGGGGGCCAGAAGCGATTACTTTGAAAAAATTAAAATTTTCAAAGCAGGCCGGGTCGTTTGAATATTTCACCTAGGAATAATGGAATAGCATAGTGGTTCTATTTTTAATTGTTTTTACGGAAATGGTTCCATGATTAAGAGCGACAGTATGGGGCATCCATATTGCGCTGCTATGATTGCAACTTCAGGTCTCCAGCATGGCGGCGACAGATGGGCCGAGTTCCACTATGTATCTGGTGAAACACCTGAAAATTCTGCCTGACACAGCTCGTTTGATAAGGGGACGATGTATGAAGGCAGTGAACTAGTAGTAGATTAAAGGTGCTGCAGTTAAAACTATGTTAGTTGGATCTTGGGATGGAGCTGGCGGGCCGCTGCCAGGCGAGCTTTCGCCTGTCCAAGCCCCTGTCTCTGGGCTACTCCCTAAACAGCACTTCTAAGAACCTTTTGTATAAGATCAAGTGTAGTAGTGTTCTTATAAGTTTGGGATATGGCGGGTGAGGGGAATGTAAACAAATGCGCAAGAAGCACTGAAATAATATCGGTAAATTATAAAATTTTGCCAGTATATTTTGTGGATTACACAGCAGGGTGGCGACAAAGTTAACAAGTTTGATGTGGAAGCCATGAAAACAACCCAAAATTCTGCCTGACACAGCTCGTTTGATAAGGGGACCATGTATGGAGGCAGTGAACTAGTAGTAGATTAAAGGTGCTGCAGTTAAAACTATGTTAGTTTGATCTTGGGATAGAGCTGGCGCTCCGCTGCCAGGCGAGCTTTCGCCAATCCAAGCCCCTGTCTCTAGGCTACTCCCCAAGCAGCACTTCTAAGAACCTTTTGTATAAGATCAAGTGTAGTAGTGTTCTTATAAGTTTGGGATATGGCGGGTGAGGGGAATGTAAACAGATGCGCAAGAAGCGCTGAAATAATATCGGTAAATGATGAAAGTTTGCCAGTATATTTTGTGGATTACACAGCAGGGTGGCGACAAAGTTTACAAGTTTGATGTGGAAGCCATGAAAGCAACCCAAAATTCTGCCTGACACAGCTCGTTTGATAAGGGGACCATGTATGGAGGCAGTGAACTAGTAGTAGATTAAAGGTGCTGCAGTTAAAACTATGTTAGTTGGATCTTGGGATGGAGCTGGCGCTCCGCTGCCAAACGAGCTTTCGCCAATCCAAGCCCCTGTCTCTAGGCTACTCCCCAAACAGCACTTCTAAGAACCTTTTGTATAAGATCAAGTGTAGTAGTGTTCTTATAAGTTTGGGATATGGAAGGTGAGGGGAATGTAAACAATTTTGCAAGAAGCGCTGAAATAATATTGGTAAATGATAAAAGTTTGCCAGTATATTTTGTGGATTACACAGCAGGGTGGCGACAAAGTTTACAAGTTTGATGTGGAAGCCATGAAAGCAACCCAAAATTCTGCCTGACACAGCTCGTTTGATAAGGGGACCATGTATGGAGGCAGTGAACTAGTAGTAGATTAAAGGTGCTGCAGTTAAAACTATGTTAGTTGGATCTTGGGATGGAGCTGGCGCTCCGCTGCCAAACGAGCTTTCGCCAATCCAAGCCCCTGTCTCTAGGCTACTCCCCAAACAGCACTTCTAAGAACCTTTTGTATAAGATCAAGTGTAGTAGTGTTCTTATAAGTTTGGGATATGGAAGGTGAGGGGAATGTAAACAATTTTGCAAGAAGCGCTGAAATAATATCGGTAAATGATAAAAGTTTGCCAGTATATTTTGTGGATTACACAGCAGAGTGACAACAAAGTTAACAAGTTTGATGTGGAAGCCATGAAAACAACCCAAAATTCTGCCTGACACAGTTCGTTTGATAAGGAGACCATGTATGGAGGCAGCTATATGGACGACTTTTGGAGGCAGCTATGGCGATGACGTGTGGAGGTAGCAATGGAGACAATGGGGCAAATTTACTTACCCGGTCCATTCGCGATCCAGCGGCGGCTTCTCCGCTCTGGATTCGGGTCCGGCCGGGATTTAATAAGGTAGTTCTTCCGCCGTCCACCAGGTGGCGCTGCTGCGCTGAAAGTAAACTCATCGCGCCGGAATGCACCGAGCTGGACCAGGTGAAGGTAAGCGGTCCTTATGCGACACATTTTCGGTTTTTAAATGCGGCGGTTTTTCCGAATACGTCGGGTTTTCGTTCGGCCACGCCCCCCGATTTCCGTCGCGCGCATGCCAGCGCCGATGCGCCACAATCCGATCGCGTGCGCCAAAATCCCGGGGCAATTTAAGTACAAGCGGCGCAAAACGGAAATATTCGGGTAACACGTCGGGAAAACGCGAATCGGGCCCTTAATAAATGACCCCCAATGTGTGGAGGCAGCTAAAAAGACGACATGTGGAGGCTGCTATGGAGACAATTTGGATAGTGCCTGTATGTGGCAGTCCAAAAAAGTTTTCAAACCAGAGGAGCAGGTAGGTGGTCCTCCAGAAAAATTAAATACATAGAGTACTAGAGCTAGAGCCAGTTGGCCATGGCAAAAAAATAGCCAGTTTCCTCTGCTTTAGTGTACAAAGAGGAGGAGAAGGAGGACAATGAGGAGGAGGAGTGCATACATTATTCAGGTTGAGCTTCTTTCACCTGGTGGAGAATGAAAATCCGGAGAAATCCAGGCTTTATTCATCTTGATAAGCATCAGCCTGTCAGCGCTGTCAGTCGACAGGCGTGTACGCTTATCGGTGATGATGCCACCAGCTGCACTGAAAACCCGCTCGGACAGCACGCTAGCGGCAGCGCAGGCAAGAACCTCCAAGGCGTACAGTGCCAGTTCGTGCCACATGTCCAGCTTTGAAACCCAGTAGTTGTAGGGAGCTGTGTGATCATTTAGGAAGATGGTATGGTCAGCTACGTACTCCCTCACCATCTTTCTGTAAAGATCAGCCCTACTCTGCCGAGACTGGGGACAGGTAACCGTGTCTTGCTGGGGTGACATAAAACTGGCAAATGCCTCGTAAAGCGTACCCCTGCCAGGGCTGGACAAGCTCCCTGCTCGCCTACTCTCCCTCGCTACTTGTCCCGCAGAAGTACGCCCTCTGCTGCTAGCGCTGTCAGAAGGGAAATACTGTTTCAGCTTGTGCACTAGGGCCTGCTGGTATTCATGCATTCTCACACTCCTTTCCTCTCCACGGATTAGAGTGGAAAGATTTTGCTTGTACCATGGGTCCAGGAGAGTGAATACCCAGTAATCGGTGCTGGAATAAATTCTTTGAACGTGAGGGTCACGGGATAGGCAGCCTAGCATGAAATCTGCCATATGCGCCAGAGTCCCAACGCGCAAGAATTCACTCCCCTCACTGGCCTGACTCTGCATTTCCTCCTCCTCCAACTCCTCCAACTCCTCTTCTTCTGTCTCGCCAACATTCTCCTCCTCTTCCTCCTTCTCCACCTCCTCCGATATGCGATGAGAAGCGCAAAGCTTCCGACTTCATGCTGACCAGAGAGTTTTTCAACAGGACAAGCAGCGGGATGGTGACGCTGATGATGGCAGCATCACCACTGACCATCTGTGTTGACTCCTCAAAGTTACTCAGCACTTGACAGATATCAGACATCCACGTCCACTCCTCATTGTAGACTTGAGGAAGCTGACTGACCTGACTACCAGTTCTGGTGGAAGTTGACATCTGGCAGTCTGCAATCGCTCTGCGCTGCTGGTAAACTCTGGATAACATGGCTAATGTTGAATTCCACCTTGTGGGCACATCGCACATCAGTCAGTGAGCGGGCAGTTGGAGGCGGCGCTGTGCTGCCCTGAGAGTGGCAGCATCTGTGCTGGACTTCCTGAAATGCGCACAGATGCGGCGCACCTTCGTGAGCAAATCAGACAGATTGGGGTATGTCTTGAGGAAATGCTGAACATGTGTCAGTCTGCCGAGTTGCAGAGCCGCCACCAGGTTACGGCCGTTGTGACACACAACCATGCCTGGCTTCAGGTTCAGCGGTGCAGCCACAGATCAGTCTGCGCCGTGATGCCCTGTAATAGCTCTTGGGCGGTGTGCCTTTTATCGCCTAGGCTCAGCAGTTTGAGCACCGCCTGCTGTCGCTTAGCGATGGCACTGCTGCTGTGCCTAGAGCTACCGACTGATGGAGCCATGCCCACGGATGGTAATTCGGAGGAGGAGGTGGAGGAGGGGTGGGAGGAGGAGGAGGCATAGTAGGCCTTTGAGATCTGGACTGAGGTAGGCCCCGCAATCCTCGGCGTCGGCAGTATATGACCAGCCCCAGGGTCAGACTCGGTCCCAGCCTCCACCAAGTTAACCCAATGTGCCGTCAGCGATATATAGTGGCCCTGCCCGGCAGCACTTGTCCACGTGTCCGTGGTCAGGTGGACCATGTCAGAAATGGCGTTGGTCAGGGCACGGATGATGATCTCTGACACGTGCTTGTGCAGGGCTGGAATGGCACATCGGGAAAAGTAGTGCCGGCTGGGGACCGAATACCGAGGGGCGGCCGCCGCCATGAGGTTTCCAAAGGCCTCGGTCTCTACCAGCCTATAGGGCAGCATCTCCAGGCTAAGCAGTTTGGAGATGTGGACGTTGAGGGCTTGGGCATGTGGGTGGGTTGCACCATACTTCATTTTGCGCTCCAGCGTCTGGGGTAAGGAGAGCTGATCGCTGGTGGATGCTGTGGAGGATCGTGGAGGCGAATATGGGGTTTTCGCACGGGAGGTGTTTGGGCCGGGGTCCTGGGCAGGGGGCTGACTAGCAGATGACACAGGGGAAGGAGCAGTGGTGTGCCCGGCCGGAAGTGAACAGGCTTGGTGCCATTGAGTGGGATGTTTAGCATTCATATGCCTGCACATACTGGTGGTAGTTAAGCTGGTAGTGGTGGAACCCCTGCTGATCCTGGTTTGGCACAGGTTGCACACCACAGTCCGTTGGTCATCCGGTGTTTATTTAAAGAACCTCCAGACTTCTGAAAATCTAGCCCTCCCCACGGGAGCTTGACTATGGGAAACATTTGGCGCTGATGCACCAGCTCTGGCCCTGCCTCTCCGTCTGGCCCCACCACTGCCTCTTCCAAACTGTTTTGGTATAGGACTCGCCTCCGTCTCAGAAGCACTGTGTTCACCCGGCCTATCAACCCAGCTTGGGTCTGTCACCTCATCATCCTCCGATCCCTCAGTCTGCTCCCTCCTCGGACTTCCTGCCCTGACAACAACTTCACCACTGTCTGACAACTGTGTCTCCTCATCGTCCGACACCTCTTTACACACTGCTTCCACTACGTCAATAATGTCATCATCACCCACAGACTGCGACCGGTGGAAAATCTGGGCATTGGAAAATAGCTCAGCAGCAACCGGACAAGTGGTTTATGACTGTGGGAAGGGTCCAGAAAACAGTTCCTCAGAGTATTTCGGTTCAAAAGTTTTGCCAAATTGTGCTGGGAGGGGGCAGACTGGGGGGAAGGAGGCTGAGGTGGAGGAGCTGGAGGAGTGCTGATTTCGGTGACATGGGTGGACTGCGTGGAAGACTGACTGGTGGACAAATGGCTAGAAGCATTATCCGCAATCCACGACATCACCTCTTTGCACTGTTCTGGCCTCAACAGTGCTCTACCACGAGTCCCAGTAACTTGAGACATGATGAACCTAGGGAGTGTAGCTCTGCGGCGTTCCCCTGCTCCCTCATCAGCAGGTGGTGTCTCACCCCGTCCAGGACCACGGCCTCTGACCTCTGCAGTAGTTGGATGCCCACGTCCACGCCCCCTCGTCCTCTACCCCTAGCACCTTGGGTTAAACATTTTCCAAATTAAAGTGTAAACTTAAATTTTTTTTTTTTTTTTGTGTTTATTTTTTTTTTAAACAAAACAATGCTATCCTATTGCTATGGCTAGTTTCTAACCTACACTGACAGCACACAACTGGATTTTGTGCTGTGCCTGATGACTTTGAGTTCTAAAAAGAAATAAACGTAAAAAAAAAAAAATCAGCAGACTGTGCCTAATTCAAATCAAACCCCTAATAAATTGTCCCACTTTGGTGTTTAAGGTGGATATGTGTGTCACTAAGAGCTAAACACAACGGTAGCAAGTCTCCCTGCAAATTACTCACAAAATGGTACTAGCTGCACTACTAATGGCAGCAAGCCCAGCCACAGGCAAACCAAAAAAAAGTAAAATAAAACGTTATTGTAGCCCTAAGAAGGGCTGGTGGGTTCTTGTAGAATCCCTCCTGCCTAACACTATTCTAATAGAACACCCTAACGCTTTCCCTGACCAGCAGCCGCTCTCTCCCTAGCGGCATCCAGACAGAGAATGATCCAAGCAGCGCGGGCAGGGGCTAGTCTATTCCAGGGTCACCTGATCAGGCCAGCCAACTACTGCTATCGACGTGTAAGGGTACCACGTCATGCTGGGTGGAGTGCAGAGTCTCCTGGCTTGTGATTGGCTCTGTTTCTGGCCGCCAAAAATCACAACTGCGGGAGATGCCATTTTCTCGAGCGGGCGAAGTATTCGTCCGAGCAACGAGCAGTTTCGAGTACGCTAATGCTCGAACGAGCATCAAGCTCGGACGAGTATGTTCGCTCATCTCTAATCTCAAACATAATTACGAGAGCAGGTAATATCAAAGAAGATTATCTAAAATAATAGGATCATTTATACGGATTAAAAAGTGTGAAATAAACAAAAACGTGACATGCAAAAAAGTGCAAAGTGCAAAGGTGACATGCAGTGACACTAAATGGAAATATTGGTTTTAAAGGGGACCAGGGGAAAAAAACGGGGGGGGGGGGGGGGGAGAATTATCCAGCAGGGTCGAACACTAAGTATGGGAAGAACATCCATGACACATCTCTCCGAGTAATTTTCTGTTTGGTGGAAGCTTCTATATAAGAAGAAAGAGACAAAAAAAAGAAAAATAGAAAAATGGAAAAAATGGACAAGATAAAAGAAAAAAGGACATATTAGTGACAATATTACAATACAATACCACAGTTAAAACCTAGACACTAAAAAATTAATAAAAGAGGAACACAGCTAAGTCGAGTAGAGGGTAATAACTTTACAAATATGGGACAAAACTAAGGTTCTCATTCAAACCCCTTGGGGATACTGTATCTAAAAGCAAAATCCACTTTGTCTCTTTCTTGGCTAAGGCACATTTCCAGTTACCTCCCCTAGGGTCAATAAAGACCCTATCGATCCCCCTTACCTTGAATTGGGAGCTGTCACATTGGTGATATTCCTTGAAATGGCATGGTATTGTTTTCAAGCTCCCCACATCAGGTTCATCCTTCGCTGCCTCGATACCAAGTACGTGTTCTCGAACCCTGCGTCTCAGTTGTCTTGTGGTCAGTCCTATGTAGATCAATCCACATGGGCAAGTAGCAAAATAGATGACTCTCAATGTAGTGCATGTAATGGAGTGTGTGAATCAGTGTGAATCACACACTCCATTACATGCACTACATTGGGAGTCATCTATTTTGCTACTTGCCCGTGTGGATTGATCTACATACTCTTTATGCCTGTTGGAGTAAAAAAAACATGAAGTTGTTTCCATATTGATGCATGCCACACAATTACCGCAGGGGCGACTCCCCCATTTGGGGCCTTTAGACCCAAAAATCCGGTTAATCGGTTCTCTGTGGATACTACCCACCAAGTGATCACGGAGATTTTTAGTGCAACGGTACGTGACAGACGGATGCCGGGATATGAATTCATGTAGCGGAACATCGATCGTCAGGAGATGCCAGTACTTGGAGAGGATCCCTTGGATTTTCTTCCATTGCGAGTTATAAGTTGTTATAAATCTGACAATGTCCCCATTGGTACGTTTAGCTGATTGGGTCATAATGAGATGCTGTCTTTTTGGCTTTCATATAACCTCTTCTTATAGAACGTTCCGAGTATCCACGCTCTTCAAAGCGATTTCGTAAATCTGCTGCCTGAAGTTCAAACGTGGAGTCATTTAAACAGATGCGTCGTATCTGTAAGAACTGTCCAATGGGGATGCTTTCAATCAGTTTTTTGGGGTGAGACGACTGTGCATGTAGGAGCGCATTACTAGAAGTTTCCTTCCTAAAAACATTGGAGGAGATGGTCCCATCATTATCCACAATGAATAACACATCCAGAAATTCCATGTTATTACGTCCGATTTTATACGTCAATTTGATGTTAAATTCGTTCTCATTAAGAGACGATATAAATTCATCAAGTTCATTTGCTTGTCCCTGCCACATCATGATGATGTCATCTATATATCTAGAGTACAAATGTACCTTGTCAACATGTACACCAGGGTTCGTAAGGAAGACTTCCCTCTCCCACAGCCCCAGGAAAAGGTTAGCATATGAGGGTGCGCATGCGCATTTCCTGGAGCTGTAGTTAGAAGTCTCCCCTGAACAGAAAAAAATTGTGTGACAAGGCAAACTCTAGGAGACGTAATAATAAGATGGCAAATTCTGATTCAATATTTGACAAACTTAACTGCTGAAATTCCATCCTGATGTCGGATTGACGTATATAATGACTCCAGGTCACAGCTGACAATGTACATGTCTGGCTCCAGATGCAGTCCTTCAAATTTTTTCAGTACGTCAGTCGTATCTTTAACCCCTTAAGGACGCAGGGTTTTTCGGCAGATTTCTCGCTCTCCAACTTCAAAAATCCATAACTTTTTCATTTTTACGTGTACAGACCTGTGTGAGGGCTTATTTTGTGCGTAACAAATTTTACTTTCCCGTGATTTTATTTATTTTAACATGCCGTGTACTGCGAAGCTGAAAAAAAATTCCAAATGTGGGCTCTTCTTGTGGGCTCAGTTTTTACGACTTTCACTCTTCGGTCCAAATAACATGCTACTTTATTCTTTGGTTCAGTGCGATCGCGGTGATACCAAATTTATATAGGTTATATTGTGTTTTAATACATTTTCAAAAATTTTACGAATGTGTACAAAAAAGAAAAAAAATGTTTTGCCATCTTCTGACGCTAATAACTTTTTTATACTTTGGCGCATGGAGATGTGTGAGGAGTCATTTTTTGCGAAATGAGGCGACGTTTTCATTGCTACCATTGTGAGGTCTGTGCGACATTTTGATCATTTTTTATTTCATTTTTTATGTTATGTAAAAAGGTGTAAAAGTCGCATTTTGGACATTTGGCCGCCATTTTCCGCCTCGGAGGTCACCGCCGGCCATAACCGTTTTTATATTTTGATAGATCAGGCATTTTGGGATGCGGCGATACCTAATATATCTGTGATTTTTACTGTTTGTTATGTTTTATATCCGTTCTAGGGAAAGGGGGGTGATTTGAACTTTTAATATTTTATTAATTTTTTTTTATTTTTTAAACTTTTTTTTTTCTTTTTTTTTTCACAATTTTTTAGACCATCTAGGGTACATTAACCCTAGATGGTCAGATCGCTCCTACCATATACTGCAATACTACAGTATTGCAATATATGGCATTTTTGCAGGTCCTACATTACAATGAGCCACTGGCTCATTGTAATGAAACTGCATAAGCCATGTAGCCTCGTGTCAAAAGAAGACCCGAGGCTACGATGGTAACCGATCGCCACCCCCCGATGACGTTCAGGGGCGTGGCGATCAGAAAAAAGGCGCGCGGGCGCCGCCGTCTTTTAAATGCAGCCGGCGACTTTGCCGGCGGCGTTTAGAGGGTTAATAGCTTGCACCGATCGCGGTTATTAGCGGTGGGGGTTTTGTGCAAAATGCAAAAACCCCCACCTTTGTATGAAGAGGACTCAGCCCGTGAGCCCTCTTCATACATCCCTTATACCTCTATGGCGCAGAGCGTTAAGGGGTTAAGGTAAGAAGGTAGTGTCTCAACTAATGGACGGAGATGAAAATCAACAAGCTTACAGATGGGTTCGCACAGGTTATTGATACCTGACACGATCGGTCGGCCGGGAGGATTATCCAGTCGTTTATGCACCTTGGGCAGAAGGTAGAGGGAGGAAATCCTCGGATGCTCGGGTATAAGACAGTCCATCTGGCTTTGTGTCAGAATATTGTTGTTCACCGCTGTTGAAAGAATAAGGGTTAGTTCATTCTTAAATAACAAAGGGTTAAAGGAAAGCTTTTTGTAACAAATACTGTCACGAGAGTACGATATTACCACCCTTATCTGAGGGTTTTATGACCACATCTTTCATTTTCTTCAATTCCATAATAGCCTTCTGTTGTATCACGGTACAGTTGTTTTCTTTACCCACTTTTGGTATTTCCTTAAGGTCCTGTGACACAAGTTTGACGAACAAATCTATGTTAGGGTAATCCGCTAACGTGGGGAATTTCTTTGATCTAGGAAGCAAGGAGGGGGGAATAGTGCCTTTTGTCCAAGGTGTTTCTTGTTCTTCAAGGAGTTCCTCTAACGCTTGTAAGGCCAGGTGCTCATTATCCTCAGGTGATCTCCCCCGATCGGTGTCAGCAAAAATCTTTTTAAAAGCCAGTTTGCGTGCAAAGAGATGCAAGTCTATTACAGCCCCAAACTTAATACTTCTATTTGTGACTTTGAAAGTATTTTATCAGTTAAATTAATTACCTTAAGTGTGGATCTATTGGTGTCATTCACATGGTCGCCACGAGCCCACCGCTTAGGTTGTTGTCTTTGATATGCTTCATAGCGTCTCTTGTTATTTAGAATGGGTCTTGCTTCTGATCCCTCCATGGAGAGCTGAGATAGTCCTCCAGAAGTTATTTGTGAAGAGATGGAAGAAGACTGACTGCGGGATGGGTTCTTATTATTTTTCCAGTTGTAAATTCGACCTGACTCCACATCCTGACTGTCTCTCTGAAATTTTTTAGTCTTTTGACCTTTGATCTGTTTCTCCCATAATGTATAGGCATCTTCAAGCTCTGTGTTAAGAGTTTCCTTCTCAGTGTTCGATAGACACTGTTTGATCTCCATTTGAATAATATTAATCTCAGCATCCAAGGTTTCAAGGTGTTTAGTGTTCTGCTCTATAATGAGTTGCATCAGGGCTATGGAGCTTTTGTTACAAATTTCCTCCCATCTACCACAAAACAGTACATCCTCCAATCCAAATGAGGGGCAAATCTGATAAATGGTGATAAACAATGTAGTACAATAAGTCAGACAAGTGCACAACAGCATATCCACGGCATGTGATGTATATTTATAAGGTTCTACATATTGAGGGTGACATAACTACCTATGTACAACTATTTATGTTAAAGATAAATTGCCAACATTAAATTCAATGTTGGACTTATACTCGGCCGAAAAATGAAAAAATGTAAAATAAAAAAAAATTTAAAAATATATAATTAAACATATGAGTGAAAAATGTATTATTAAGTAAGTAGGTGCCAGGTAATTATTGTATGCTTGTGCATATTACCTAAACACCTACCAAACAAGGCCCTATTAAAAGTATATAAAGACCATTAAATATTAGCATTAAGCATAGCCTAAGACAATAAAGAACGAGGCCGCGCCTGTGGGTCTGAACGAAAGGACGCTGCAGTAGCAAGGCAAGTGAAACAGATACAAAAGAGGAAAAACAGTTGAGGCTACTGGTGATGTATGGCGTAATAACTGGTAAGTACCAAAAAAATTAAGTACAGTGTGCAGTCGGCAACGTTTCAAAATGATTTTGATAAAGGCACGGCATACAGGTGGACGCACAAGGGGAATCGCAGATTCAACTTTAAAACCAGTAAAAATACACCCTCCTCTGAGCCGTCCTGCAGTGAGGATTTTTTATCCACAGACACCAGCGACGAAGGAAGGTCAGACGGGGGAAAAAACGACCCGCCAAACCTCAGAAAGAGGGGTTTATGGCACAGAGAAAGGGCCCCTGCCTACAAGAGAGGCAAGCAACAACATCCACAGAGAACGAAGAAACAATAGGATCAGGCAACCAGGACCAAGACGGAAGTAGTAAGTTACGAATAATTAACCTGTCGGATTATTCTCTCTCCAGTGTTGAAGCATCGGCTTTGAGGAGGGGTTTAACATTCACGCCGATACAGAGACTTGATAAATTTGAGATTATCAAGGATGTGTTCCTCTTCTGCAGACAGTTGGCGTTTAAAGTGTTATACCAACAACCCTCTATATTAGACAATGTTTCCTTAGAAGATCGACAAACATTTGGTCATTTGTTGGATCTCTTACAAGAAAATGAGGACTTTAACCCCACAGGTAGGAGAATTTGCCCTCACAGTCAACACCAAATCTTAATTTAGTACCTGCTTTACAGATTTTTTTTGATAGCGTTGTCATGGATATTGAGAACTTGCGGGTTGACACGAGAAGTGGGGAAAACCTGTTGAAAGAGGAGAGACAAGCGATTAAAAAACTGAAAGGTAACACCACCTTTTTGATTAAAGAGGCGGACAAGGAGGGGAATATAGTACTGTGGCCAACGGAATTTTATATAAATGAGGCTAAGAGACAACTGGGAAACAGCGCCTATTACTCGATCCTCCCCTCTGACCCCACAACTGTCTTCCTCAACAAACTATCTACACTACTGGATGCAGTACTAAAATATGGAATTATAACCAAAAAGGAACACAAATACTTGACAGTCTCCCATCCCGTGATTCCTACATTCTACATGCTGCCGAAGGTCCACAAATCCCTGACCTGACCTGCTTGCACTCCCATCTTATATTAGAGATTCAACTGACTTAATGGTGAAAATTAATTACACACAATTGCCTAATGACATCTGGTTAGTCACATTAGATGTGGAGTCGTTGTACTCAAATATTTCTCACGCTGATGGATTACGGGCAGTAGCTTACGTCCTGGACAAATATTCGACGGGTGACAGGAGACTGGACTCTTTTCTGTTGGACCTATTGGAATTTGTGCTAAAGCATAATTACTTTGTTTTTGACCACAGGTTCTACAGGCAGATTTCGGGCACGGCGATGGGTGCACGCTGTGCACCCTCCAACGCCAACCTATTTTTAGGTTGGTGGGAGGATGCATGGGTGTACCCATCGCCATTATTCATTCAACATCTAAAGGGTTGGCATCATTTTATTGACAATGTGGTGTTCCTTTGGGAAGGACCCCTAGAGACATGTCAACAATTCATCAGTAACCTAAATAACAATACTTTCAATATAATTTTGACATCTGCTTTCTCACAGACTTCCGTCGAGTTTCTGGACCTGAAAATGTCCCTCCTTGACAACAACCTTTGCATGGATTTGCACAGAAAGGATACAGCGACTAACAACTTGCTACATTTTGAGAGTTTTTACCTCGGACACCTCAAAAAAGGTCTACCTGTGGGCCAATTTATTCGGACAAGATGTACACGTCAAGAGGACTTTAGGAGAAACGCAGCGGGAGAGAAAATACCCAAGAAAAATTATCTCAGGGGCTTACCGCAGAGCCCGGGATACCCCAAGAACGGACTTACTCAGTCCCAAACAAGCTGGATCCACTTCCCAGGCAGGTATCTGTAGGAGGTATAACAACCAGTGGGCTGATGTACGCAATATCATGACCAAATATTGGAATATCTTGTACTCCTTGAGCCCCAGCTGAGACCCTTTGGGGATAGCAGACCAAGACTCATAGCCAGAAGGGCTCCTAACTTAAAGGACCATCTGACCAGGAGTCATTTTTCTCGGCCCACTACCACATTGGGAAGAGGTGTCGAACTACGGGGATCTTTTCCCTGTGGGGATTGCTCGGTCTGTCCGCTTTTACAGGTGATTAGGGAATTTGCAAACCCTTTGGATCAACGCAAATTCATTTTGCACAACTACGTCAACTGCAGATCCTGAAATATCATTTACGCCTTAATTTGTCCATGTCATAAGGTGTATGTGGGGCAGACTACCCAGGAACTAAGAAAACGCATCCAGCAACACCTGTCCAGCATCAACAATGCCCATCTGCATTTCAAAAAGGTAAGGCACTATCATCAGTGGCCACATGCTTTCGTACGCAGCATGGGGCTAAAACAAGGGGTTTAAGGGTAGTTGCCTTGTATAAGATATACTCTAATGTTAGGGGCGGTAATGTTGTACCTGAGCTATTAAAACGGGAAACCAGGTGGATCTATGACTTGCACTGTCTTGCTCCAGGAGGGTTAAATGAGGAGTTTCTTTTTTCAGGGCTTTATATCAAAGATAACGTGGTTACATTGAACATAATGAGGGTAAGCATATAAACTTTAATTCTTTATTGCGCACTTCGTCTGGGTCACGTCTTTGGCACACGAACTATGGCTATCTTTCCCATATTCACATCACTTTTGCTTTTGTCCTCTACTTAGATTTCACTACATTTGTAACTCTGTTAAACACTTTCCTACTGGTCCCTTTTGGGGACACATTCAGCACTATTGTCTTGTACACTTCATGGGCTGGTTTTTGGGCCCCCTTTATATTGGACCCTTATGGCCCCTTATTTCACATTTTGCACCACACTTCACTCCTTCCCCCTTCACCACTTTTTTTTTTTTTGGTCTAATCTTTACTTACCTTCCAAATAGAATTTCTTTTGTTTATAACCCTATTGACAACATGCGGGTAACCTCATACGCGGAAAGGATCCTCATCTCTCTTTGGCACACTGCGATGTCTTCCTGGATCTTTTTTACTTGGCAGACCCTGGATTCCACGCCTCCTTTGTCGTCTGTGAATTCAAAAGTCTCTGGATTATCCTGGATCATCTTAGGAATCATTTGTTGTCAGTTGTGAACTCCAATAAGTTGATAGACCTCTGAACTTATCATTGCCTGATTTTGAAATCTGTAAGTCCTGGGGAACTTGTCAAAGCATGACCAATTGCTGGGACTACCCAAGGATGTCTTGTCTGTTTTGTGTATATTGGTTTGTAAATATTGTACTAGGGATATTTTTGAAAAAAAACTTTTTGGTATTCAGTGTGGCTTAAAACGTTGCCGACTGGACACTGTACTTGACTTTTTTGGTACTTACCAGTTATTATGCCGCACATCACCAAATAGCGCGCAGCCTCAACTGTTTTTACTCTTTTGTATCTGTTTCACTCGACTTGCTACTACAGCGTCCGTTCGTTCAGACCCATTGTCTTAGGCTATGCTTAATGCTAATATTTAATTGTCTTTATATACTTTTAATAGGGCCTTGTTTGGTAGGTGTTTAGGTAATATGCACAAGCATGCAATAATTACCTGGCACCTACTCACTTAATAATACATTTTTCACTCATATGTTTAATTGTATATTTTTAAAATTTTTTATTTTACGTTTTTTCATTTTTCGGCGGTCCCAGTGTAAGTCCAACATTGAATTTAATGTTGGCAATTTATCTATAACATAAATAGTTGCACATAGGTAGTTATGTCACCCTCAATATGTAGAACCTTATAAATATACATTATATGCCGTGGATATGCGGTTGTGCACTTGTCTGACTTATTGTACTACATTGTTTATCACCATGGGAACATTGCACCTCTTTCTGGGGATAGTGCACGCGCATAATTCGCCTTCATTCACTTCATGTCTTCCGTTCTGGCTCCATGGCAACACTATGCCTTAACTTGGTTTGCGCATGCACAGTGTATTAAACACGACTTTCGGTACCGGCGTTCTATACTTCCGGTCATGCGCAATTACTGTTATTGAACGCCGCACCTGTGGGTTGAATGGCCAGCTGCCTTATTTAAGGTGAGTGTCTTCTATTGGGGCTACACACCCCTGAGGAAGTCGCCTAGTGCGACGAAACGTGTGGGGAGCCTCATACCCCTGCCTTTTCCTCCACCTGTATGTCTGCTTCTCAGCACTTTACTGGGTAACTAGCAATTTTGTGCCTTGGTTTACCTTTTTTTTTACAAAACTTCCAAATGTGCTTTGAGAATTTTGATTGATATAACTTTTGATGATCTCACAAAACTAACCCCTTATTTGATCCATCCAGTTAGATAACTGTTGTTGTTAGATATTATGTTGCAACAAATTGCCGTGATTAACTTCTATTAGAATCAAGATACACAGTAAGCTTTGTTTATATGAGACCGATCGTGGTCACGAGACTGATAACAGATCACATGACATGATCATGTGACCGTGACGTGGCAGATGGATGGCGCAAGATCCGGCTCACCGGAAAAGATGTTCGTTCATTGGATGTTTGTTTCTTTTAAAGCATTGTAAGCTAGTTAAACTCTAGCAGATGAAGGCCAGGACCCTTTTCTTCTACATTATTGTAACCAGTCTGCGTGCTCGAGGAAAAGGTGAGCCGAGTGCGGACCATTACAAATATACACTCACCGGCCACTTTATTAGGTACACCTGTCCAACTGCTCGTTAACACTTAATTTCTAATCAGCCAATCACATGGCGGCAACTCAGTGCATTTAGGCATGTAGACATGGTCAAGACAATCTCCTGCAGTTCAAACCGAGCATCAGTATGGGGAAGAAAGGTGATTTGAGTGCCTTTGAACGTTGCATGGTTGTTGGTGCCAGAAGGGCTGCTCTGAGTATTTCAGAAACTGCTGATCTACTGGGATTTTCACGCACAACCATCTCTAGGGTTTACAGTGAATGGTCCGAAAAAGAAAAAACATCCAGTGAGCGCAGGTTCTGTGGGCGGAAATGCCTTGTTGATGCCAGAGGTTAGAGGAGAATGGGCAGACTGGTTCGAGCTGAAAGAAAGGCAACAGTGACTCAAATCGCCACCCGTTACAACCAAGGTAGGCAGAAGAGCATCTATGAATGCACAATATGTCGAACTTTGAGGCAGATGGGCTACAGCAGCAGAAGGCCACACCGGGTGCCACTCCTTTCAGCTAAGAACAGGAAACGGAGGCTACAATTTGCACAAGCTCATCGAAATTGGACAGTAGAAGATTGGAAAAACGTTGCCTGGTCTGATGAGTCTCGATTTCTGCTGCGACATTCGGATGGTAGGGTCAGAATTTGGCGTCAACAACATGAAAGCATGGATCCATCCTGCCTTGTATGAATGGTTCAGGCTGGTGTCATGGTGTGGGGAATATTTTCTTGGCACTCTTTAGGCCCCTCGGTACCAATTGAGCATCGTTGCAACGCCACAGCCTACCTGTGTATTGTTGCTGACCATGTCTATCCCTTTATGACCACAATGTACCCAACATCTGATGGCTACTTTCAGCAGGATAATGCGCCATGTCATAAAGCTGGAATCATCTCAGACTGGTTTCTTGAACATGACAATGAGTTCACTGTACTCAAATGGCCTCCACAGTCACCAGATCTCAATCCAATAGAGCATCTTTGGGATGTGGTGGAACGGGAGATTTGCATCATGGATGTGCAGCCGACAAATCTGCGACAACTGTGTGATGCCATCCTGTCAATATGGACCAAAATCTCTGAGGAATGCTTCCAGCACCTTGTTGAATCTATGCCACGAAGAATTGAGGCAGTTCTGAAGGGAAAAGGGGGTCCAACCCGTTACTAGCATGGTGTACCTAATTTAGTGGCCGGTGAGTGTATATCATCCAGGTATATCTGGCTGAAGTTTCCCAGCTACAAACTCGGTCCTCGTACCTGGGTCCATTTGGGGTATTGAAGCGCATTAATACTGTGGCTTACAAGCATTGTCTGCCACCCATCATGCACATCCCTAACTCCTTTCATGTCTCCCTTCTAAAACCTGTCATCCTGAATCACTGCTCCCGGCAGGTTCCTCCTCTTGCTCCTGACAGCAGAGGTCTTGGGAGCCCAAGGACAGCATCCTGGACTGTCGTCTTCTACAGAGGTTACTTCAGTCCAAGAAGAGGGGGAGGTCGAAGGGCGGTTGTACTGTCAGGGGTGCTCTTGCGAGCCATCTCCCGGGTCTCAGGCACACCTGTGTTCCTCTGTTTGCCCCAGGAGCCCGTCTGAAGCCTCACTTACCTCCCCTCACTACAGCGGAAGTCCTCAGGCTCCGCTGCGCGCGTCCCCACCTCATTTAGTGCATGCACTCCTGCTCTCTCAGATTTAAAGGTCCAGCGCTGATGATTACCACTGGCCATCCACCTTTCCTGTTAAATTTCCAGTCCCTTCCTGTGTCCCCTGCTGGAGCTTGTATCTTGTTTCCTTGTACATTTATTGTGATTTCTGGTTGTGATCTTGATTTTGTTCCTGACTTCACTCCTCTACTGCCTTCCCTGCCCTTCTACCTTTTTCCTGACTCCAATCTTTTGCTGCCTGTCCTGACCACAATTCTGTCTCAGCCTTACGATTCTGTAGATCGCCTTGGCCACCACCACAAGCGAAGTTGCACCTGTGGAGTTACCTGGTGGTATCTCGCTGCAGCAAGTCCAACCCGATTTGCGGCAGGCTCTGGCTAAAACCGGGTGCCACTTAGATTCCGCTTCCAGGAGTTGGCTTATGTTCTCGCAGTGGTTCCTTGGGTCCACTACCCCTGATCTTGACAGCTGGCTTGGGTCTAAGCTCAGTGGATATAATTTTATAGTAGAATTTAGACATCAAATATCTTAGGGGTTCAGTGGTTAGTATCTGCTCCTACAGCCATGACAGATCCACCTTTGCACCTTGTATAGTCACTATATGTTTGCATTTTAGCAAGGCATCTATCTGTGAAAGTGAAGATTAGGTAAGACTCCGTTCAGAAAATCCATCAGTTTGTCTGGCTGTTCTGCCCTTTTGAGCAGCCTGTTAGTGTGAAAAGGTTTATGGTAAGATCGATCAAGCTCCGCTACTTGATGCATGGCTGGACGGGGAGGGAGAGGAGGACGTGGATGTTGTCCATAAACGATGAAGAAGGTAGTAGAACCAGAAGCTTCAGAGTCCAGGGAATTATACGAGAACTCCGCCCATGGCAGCAAGGAAGACCAGTCATCTTGGCGGGCCGAGACGAAGTGCCGAAGGTAGCAGCCCAGGGTTTGATTGACTCTCTCTACCTGTCCATTCGACTGAGGATGATATGCTGACGAGAAGTCCAATTTCACCTGAAGATGGTTACACAGGGATCGCCAGAAACGGGAGACAAACTGGACCCCTCGGTCCGAAACAATGTGCAATGGGAGTCCATGCAGCCGAAAGATGTGGGAGAAGAACAGGCTGGCAAGACGCGGAGCAGATGGCAAACCTGGCAAGGAGACAAAATGGGACATCTTCGAGAACCGGTCGGTTACCACCCAGATGACAGTATTCCCCGAGGATGATGGCAGATCAGTGACGAAGTCCATTGCCACATGAGTCCACGGGCGGCTGGGTATCGGCAACGGCATCAGGAGACCGGCAGGTTTAAGGCGTGATGACTTATTTCGGGCACAGGAGGTGCAGGAACCCACAAAATCCCGCACATCTTTGGCCAGGTCTGGCCACCAATAATAACGGGAAATAAGGGCTATGGAACGCTGCACTCCAGGGTGTCCAGCCACACGAGAGCAATGTCCCCATATCAGGATCCTCTTACGAAGGGCAGGTCTGACGTATGTCTTGCCTGGTGGAAGCTGTCTAAGGTCCACTGGAGCTGCAAGGACCAGACGTTCTGGAGGCACAATATGACTGGGCACAGGGTCTTCTCCAACCACATCCGAAGCACGGGAGAGCGCATCTGCCTTAACGTTCTTCTCCGCAGGACGGAAATGGATTAAGAAATCAAATCGGGAAAAAAAAAGAGACCAACGGGCTTGACGAGGATTCAGTCGCTGAGCGGTCTGAAGGTACAGGAGGTTCTTGTGGTCGGTATAAATGTGAACCGGGTGACGAGCCCCCTCCAGGAGATAGCGCCACTCCTCCAAAGCCAACTTTATGGCCAACAGTTCCCGATCTCCAATGGAGTAATTCTTCTCGGCAGGAGAGAATGTCTTCGAGAAGAACCTGCAGGTGATGGTACGACCCTTGGGCCCCTTCTGAGTAAGAACTGCACCAGCACCGACGGATGAAGCATCAACCTCCAACTGGAAAGGTTTCTCCGTATCTGGTCTTGTAAGTACTGGCGCAGAGGCAAAGGCAGATTTTAACTTAGTAAAGGCTTCCTCAGCAGCTGGAGACCATTGTCTAGGATTGGCATTCTTCTTAGTCAATGCCACAATAGGAGCCACAAGTGAAGAGAAGTGCGGAATAAACTGTCTATAGTAATTGGCGAAGCCCAGAAATCTCTGAACAGCACGCAGTCCCACTGGGCGAGGCCACTGAAGTACGGCTGCCAATTTAGAAGGATCTATCTGGAGTCCCTGGCCAGAAATGACGTATCCCAAAAACGGAAGACTGCTCTGGTGGAATTGACACTTCTCGAGTTTGGCGTATAAATGATTAGTCCTTAAGCGTCTGAGAACCTGCCGGACGTGGTTTTGGTGAGAGGAAAGATCTGAAGAATACACCAAAATGTCGTCCAAGTAGACTATAACACAGGAGTAGAGCAGGTCTCTAAAAATATCATTAACAAACTCCTGGAATACCGCTGGAGCATTGCAGAGACCAAAGGGCATTACCAAATACTCAAAATGTCCATCACGGGTATTGAAAGCTGTCTTCCATTCGTCGCCTTCCCGAATACGAATGAGGTTGTATGCCCCTCGCAGATCCAGCTTGGTGAAAACCTTGGCACCCCGTAGGCGGTCAAAGAGTTCGGTGATGAGAGGCAAGGGATAGCGGTTTTTTATCGTGATTTTATTGAGGCCGCGGTAATCAATGCACGGACGGAGGGACCCATCCTTCTTGGATACAAAGAAGAAACCAGCTCCAACGGGGGAAGAAGACTTCCGGATGAATCCTTTCTCCAAATTTTCCTTTATGTAGGCAGACATGGTTTCGGTCTCAGGCACTGATAACGGATATACTCGTCCTTGAGGAGGAGACGTACCCGGTAGCAAGTCGATGGGGCAGTCATAGGCACGGTGTGGAGGCAGAACCTCCGCTTGCTTCTCAGAAAAAACATCGGCATAGTCTCGGTAGCACGCAGGAAGGTTCTTCAGAGACTTGTCGCCCAAGGTAGTTGGCAAGTCAGGTACAGGGTGAGGAACTTCTAAGCAACGAGACCGACAATCCGGGCCCCAACGAAGAACTTCTCCCGTCCTCCAATCAAGAACTGGTGCGTGGCTCTGCAACCATGGAAGGCCTAGCAGGAGAGACGAAGTAGAGCGAGGTAGCACCAGGAAGGACAACTTCTCCTTGTGTAGAGCACCGACTTGCATAGTTAAAGGCTTAGTGCGATATCGCACCGGATCAGAGAGGACTTGTCCGCTAACTGAGGAAATAACCAGTGGCTTGTCAAGTAGGACCACTGGAAAGTGATACCGGGAAACCAGTGCGGCATCCATGAAGTTCCCCGCGGAGCCGGAGCCAGGAAGGCAGAAACTTGGGTCTGGTTGCCGGTACCAACACTGAGAAGCACCGGAATCAACAAGCGTGGAGAAGCACTGCTCACACCTAGGGACGCTTCTCCCAAGAACCCTAGGTGCTGGCATTTCCCGGACGTGGGGTCGAATGGGACAAGACCCAAGGAAATGCTCAGGACTAGCGCAGTAGAGGCAGAGGTTTCCTTGGCGTCTTCTGGTACGCTCCTGCGGTGACAATTTGGCTCTGTCCACTTCCATAGACTCCTCTGCAGGTAGTGTGACCGGAGGCTGGAATGGTCTTTGGAAGGTAGGAGCTAGGCGAGGGGAGCGTCGTGGACGGAGTGGAAGTTGTTCAAAACGTGACTCTTCAGCACGCTCTCTGAACCGCACATCAATTCGGGTGGCCAGAGAGATGAGGTCACTCAGAGAGGATGGAAGATCACGAGCGGCCAGTGCGTCCTTAACCTGAGAAGATAGACCCTTCTTAAAAGCTGCCGACAAAGCCGCGTCGTTCCAGGAGAGTTCTGACACCAAGGTGCGGAACTGAACGGCGTACTCTCCGACGGAGGAAGTCCCCTGACGTAAATTCAGCAAGGCAGACTCAGCGGAGGAGGCCCGAGCCGGTTCCTCGAATACAGCCCAGAATTCAAACAGAAAGGCCGCAAGGGAAGCCGTGACTGGGTCGTTCCGGTCCCAAAGGGGAGTAGCCCAGGCCAGGGCTTTCCCAGAGAGAAGGCTGATTATAAACGCCACCTTGGCACGCTCCGTGATAAATTGGCTTGGCATAAGTTCTATGTGCAGAGAGCACTGAGTTATAAAGCTCCTGCACATCTTGGAATCGCCATCATACTTGGTGGGCATGGACAGCCGCATCCTGGGTTCAACAGCAGGTAGAGCAGTCGGTGCAGAAGGAGTCGCAATAGCAGCCTCAGGAACCTGTTGCTGGTTAGCTAGCAGTTGTTGCAGCATGGCGGTGACTTGCTCCAATTGATCACGCTGTGCAGCAATCTGCCGGGATTGGTGGATTACAATAGTGGCAAGGTCTGGCTTGCTGGGAGGCGAAACCTCGGCGGGATCCATGGCCGGATCTTACTGTCAGGCTTGCGGGATGTGGATCCGCTGGACCACTGCAGACGATGGCTCAAGCCACTACCTGGGACCGGAGTCTAAGTGGTACCCGGTTTTCACCAGAGCCCGCCGCAAAGCGGGTTAGACAAGCTGCGGCGTGGTACCACCAGGTCGCTCCTCAGGCGTGACTTGTCTGCAGTGGCGGCCAAGGTTGAGGTACAGAAACAGCAGTCAAGCTCGACGTCACAGTCCAGGCACAGGGTCAGGGCAGGCGGCAGAGATGCAACGTCAGGGTCCAAACCGAGGTCAGCAACAGGAGGTCCAAGCAGAAGGGTACGGGAACACAGAATTCACGACAGCAATACGGAGGAACACTGGTGCACGGGAATACGAAGGTAGTCAGGTAACACAGGAACACGGAAGGAGTCAGGCACGCGGAAAACACAGGAACGCAGAAGACACTGGAACGCAGGCAAATCGTAACAGAGCTTTCTCTAAGGCTGTGAGGCACAAAGATCCGGCAAGAGTGTGAGGCAGGTGCAGAGTTTTTAAAGGGGAAGTGATCAGCCAGTGCACCAATTAGCGGTGCACTGGCCCTTTAAATTTCCTGAAGATACCGCGCGCGCGCCCTGGGAGACGGGGACGCGCGCGGCCGGAACCAGACAGCGATTCCGGAGCGGGGAGAGGTGAGTCGCGCCGGCACCGCGCCTGCGAGGCTCGGGGGGCACGGGTGAGCCCGCGACCCGCGATATGGGTCGCGGGACCACCCGTGACAGCTACATAATTATGGGGGGCTGGCTGGCTATATATAGGGGGGTGGCTAGCTTTATACAGGGACTGGCTGGCTATATACTGGTGTTTGTGCCTCAGATAAAAGAACTGGCATAAATTTGTAGATGTAGAATTTGTAGAAACCCCTAAGAACTGACCCTATATGAAAACTGCACCCCGTGAATTAATCTATGGCTGGACCCCAAAGATAATGCATAATGAATAGTGCATAGTAAAAAATATCCATGTCATCTTTTGACCAGCTCCTGCGACTGGAGACAACCACCCCAAAAATCATGATGCGGATTCTCACAGGTACGGCAATACCCCGAATGTGGCAACAGTGTCGGACTGGGTTTCCTTAAGCCCACCAGAGAAAATCAATCTGGGGGCCCACTGTTCATTATCTCCCAGGAAATATACTCTAGCAGCCTTCAAATTGTGTTGTTTTCTGATGGACATCTGGGGTTCAGTATTGGGTAGAGCCACGGCCCACCGAAGGATCCTCTGGTACTCTGGTGAGCCCGTCCAACACTGTATGGTACAGAGTTTTGCCAAGTCCCTGTCCCCAATGGGGCTCAAAATCTAATCAACCAAACAGTATGTTTTGGAGTGTGGGGGGGAAGTCGGAGAACCCGGAGGAAACCCACGCAAACATGGAGAGAACATACAAACTCTTTGCAGATGTTGACCCTGGTAGTTGATCCCAGGTCCCCAGCACTGCAAGGCTGTAGTGCTGCCCCGTAGCACTCCCTCCTTCTTATTCTCCAAAAATCAAATGCTTGACTACCACTTCTTGAATATCCAGTATTGTTGCGCACTGGCTTGCACATAGATGTAGCATGTATGCATTATACAGTGCCATCTGCATGATGTGCATGGCCAGCTTCTTGTACTACACCTTCAATTATATAATATGGCCTAAACACCTGGTCCAACAAGTCAACCCCTCCCACATACTTATTATAGTCCAAACCTTTTGTAAAATTTGCAAAAATGACAAAAATCAATGGGATGTTGAAACAGATGTCTGAAGGTGACATACATACGAAGTAACTATTACCTCACAATAACATGGTCTTTGGTTTGAACAATGAAAATAGGAATAAACTTCTAAGCCAAAAGACTTGTTTGTTATTTTTGTAACATATTAGGTATTTATATTTAATATATATTTTTTGATGACCTGAGGTTTAAATTTTGACACTTGACACCTGTTCACTGAAAATAAATTAAAAATATTATTCTTTAAAAAATGCACAAACACACAGCTTTAATGAAGTATTTAATTCTCTATAATAAGGATGCACATCAAGACACAAATAAAGGTGCTATTAAGACACAAATAACCAGGAGATGGTGCTGTGTAGTAGTGTGAACATCAATGCTTAATGTGAAATATTTATTTCAATCACAGTGTTGTTGGGAACGACTTACATCATATTTAAAGCCCTTTAAAAAGCAAAAAGGAATATATTTACCGTATAAACTCGAGTATAAGCCGACCCGAGTATAAGCCGAGACCCCTAATTTTACCACAAAAAACTGGGAAAACCTATTGACTCGAGTATAAGCCGAGGGTGGGAAATGCATTGGTCACAGACCCCCCAGTATACAGCCCAGCCAGCCCCCAGTAGTATACAGCCCAGCCAGCCCCCAGTAGTATACAGCCCAGCCAGCCCCCAGTAGTATACAGCCCAGCCAGCCCCCAGTAGTATACAGCCCAGCCTGCCCCCAGTAGTATACAGCCCAGCCTGCCCCTAGTAGTATACAGCCCAGCCTGCCCCCAGTAGTATACAGCACAGCCTGCCCCCAGTAGTATACAGCCAAGCCTGCCCCCAGTAGTATACAGCCCAGCCTGCCCCCAGTAGTATACAGCCCAGCCTGCCCCCAGTAGTATACAGCACAGCCTTCCCCCAGTAGTATACAGCACAGCCTGCCCCCAGTAGTATACAGCACAGCCTGCCCCCAGTAGTATACAACACAGCCTGCCCCCAGTAGTATACAGCACAGCCTGCCCCCAGTAGTATACAGCACAGCCTGCCCCCAGTAGTATACAGCACAGCCTGCCCCCAGTAGTATGCAGCACAGCCTACCCCCAGTAGTATACAGCACAGCCTGCCCCCAGTAGTATACAGCACAGCCTGCCCCCCAGTAGTATACAGCACAGCCTGCCCCCAGTAGTATACAGCACAGCCTGCCCCCAGTAGTATAGAGCCGTGCCCCCAGTAGTATAGAGCACAGCCGTGCCCCCAGTAGTATAGAGCACAGCTGTGCCCCCAGTAGTATAGAGCCGTGCCCCCAGTAGTATAGAGCCGTGCCCCCAGCAGAATAAAAAAATAAAGTTATATACTCACCGTGCATCCCGATGCACAGCGCTGCTCCCCCGATGTCATCGCGGCTCCTATTCTTGCTTCAGCTTGCTGGGCGCCGTCTTGTTCTTCTCGCGGGCGGCGCCTAGTATGACGCGCCGCTGCTGATGTCATACTAGGTGCCGCCCGCGAGAAGAGCATGGCGGCGCCCAGCACGCTGAAGGAAGAAGAACAGCCGGGAAGCCAGAAGAGGAGCCGCGATGACATCGGGGGAGCAGCGCTGCGCATCGGGGCAACCGGAGGGTGAGTATATAAGTTTATTATTTTTTTAGTCAATTTTAGTCAGCATTGACTCGTGTATAAGCCGAGGGGACGTTTTTCAGCACATTTTTTGTGCTGAAAAACTCGGCTTATACACGAGTATATACGGTACTTTAAAATAATACATTGTTTAAATAAGTGCTTATAAACCAAAAATAGCATTCAAGGTAAGTATTTTCTTTGCAAAAATGTCACACAGTTCCTGTAGTATAAGATACAAATACAGAACTATGCTAATTGATAATAATAAGATTAAATATTCAAAACATCTTTTAATGAATATACAAAATTTTTCTTGGAATCAGTCTAATGACACTTAATTACAGCTAAAGTGATATTTAATGCATATTAATATATATGAATTGAGTAATGATTTTAGATTTTTAGATTTCCTGTTTTTCAGCATAAAGAATTGACTTGAATTAAAAAATAAATAAGGGATGAGCAGACTCAAATGGCAAAATTCATTAGAAGTCAGGGTCCGGGTTTGGGTTCAGCTCAACCACTTCGCCGGTAACCCTAGCACCGGTCACTGGCATCATCCCCTTCCCACCGATGCCCTTTTTTGATTTTATGTTTCTGGTTTTTACTTCCCTTCTTAAAAATCCATGTATGGAACATTATAAGGGATTTTTTTCTGCATAACCAATTTGAAAAAAAATATTTGATGAAAAAATACTTATGCACAATTTTCTTTAAGGCTTTTTTTTACAGCTTTCACTGTGCACTTCAAATGAAGCCACCACTTTATTCTTTGAGTCGGTGTGATTGCATGGATACCACAATTATATACACCCTGGATGCACCCTGGATGCACCCTGGATGAGATAGCACCACTCAATATTTTTTTTATATTGATTTATATTTTATATGATTAATCAAACTTTTTTGGATGCAGCAGTATCTTACATGCTAATGATTTATTATTTATTTATTTTTATAGCATTTTTAGGGAAAGGGGGATGTTTTGAGCTTTTAGGTTTTTTTTTTATTTTATTTTATTTGTACTGTATTTTTCTGTGACCATGAGGGCCACCAATAAGACCGAACCACAAGACACTTGGTGTCAGCAACACTAGGGTGTTCTGGTAACACCGAACCATGAATCCCCTCTAGGACTCTGGGTGCCAGGTCTCTACAGATAGCAATAAACTTAGCAAGGCCTCTATCAATGGTAGCAAGAACATTATCAGAGCACAATATTTTTTCAGCGGAACTCTCAGAGGTATTGGTCTGAACATCATCTTGCACAGCCTCCTGCACTTGATGAGATAAGCTGAAATCCCCTTCTTTGGGGCACTTAGTCCCTGGGGAAATATCAGTCTCACAGTTGAGAGGCCTGTGCAGTGTTAATGACACTGCAGACTTTTTGTCCAGAACTTTAACGCAATCCAAAGCTAACTTCGGAAACACATTTCTCTTTATCTCAATGGTAGAAACAAGAAGTGAAGTACATTGACAGGAACACTTTAGCCCCCATTCATGTAACTTCCCAGAACTCCAATCTAAAACAGGGTTATGCAGTGCTAACCAAGGAACACCCAAAATGACATCAGAGGACAAATTATTCAAAACAAAAACTCCATCTGCTCAGTGGGAACTGAGTCAACCTGCACAGAACTCTGAGGATTCTTGAAATAAACTTTTCCCATCCTTAAAGGGGCAGAATCCACTCCTATAACCTGGTGTGGCGGATCCAGTTTAACCAACTTCAAATCTAATGCTGAAACAAATGCAAAATCAACAAAATTAGTGACAGATCCAGAATCTATAAGGGCCTATCCAGACACAGACTTATCTTTAGAATTCAAGGCGACTGGCAAAAGAATCTTATGATCAGACACAGAGGGTACCTTGGTGTCTGAGTGGTCTCCTCGGCTACTACTCAGACACAGCATATTTTCTGGTGATGACCTGGGTCTGGTAAAACAGTTCCGCAGAAAATGACCGGACTTTCCACAGCAGAGACACAGAGTGTTCTTCAAACGATGTTCCCTCCTTGCTTTAGCATCCATGAATCCCAGTTCCATTGGCTCATCTGGTTCAATAGTCATGGGTTTGACAGTATTTTTCAAAGTCTCTTTAGATAAAGCAGGAGAGACAGTGGAGGAAAGCAGAGAAGAAGAAACAGGAAAAGTGAACTTGCGTTCAAGTTTACGTTCTCTATGTCTGTCTACTCGCAAAAGACATGGTTTGTTCTAAGATTTTAGGCTCAGGATGTCCCACTAACAAATTTTTAATAGCATCAGACAAGCCCAATCTAAACTGATATCTTAAGGCTCTATCATTCCAGCCGCTTGGAATGAACCACTTCCTGAACTAAGAGCAATAATCTTCTGCTGCACGTTTTCCCTGGTGCAAAGCAGTTAACTGGCTCCTCATATAAAGACCCCAAGGCTGAAAAGAAAAGGTCTATGGAGGACATTTCTGGGGCATCAGTGGCTAAAGAAAATGCCCATTCCTGAGGGCTACCACGCAGGAGCGACATGATGATGCCTACCCTCTGGGCATCATTACCAGAAGACTGGGGCCTAAGACGAAAATACAAGTTACAACTCTCCCTGAAGGAAAAATAAAGCTTCTGTTAGAGAAATATCTCCATCTCTGATGTGATGTGGATCCAAATCATTGTATAGTATGAGCTGCTCGGTGAACTACTCAGACCTTCACATGTTTGAGAGAATTCCCCTTTATTTAGGTAGCAGAGAGTTCTTATAGGTTCTTGGAACACAGAAAACTTTACTGAGCATGCTCGCATTCCAATTGTCTTGAACAGGATGTATCAGTGTAAGATGATCTGTGTGTGCGGGGGATGGTACTATGCATAGCGGTCTTTTCTATCAATAGAGGCAAAGAAAAATACACATGGTAGGAGAACACAATAGAAAGGGTATTCTATTTCCTCACACTTCCTATCATCACTAAAGACATCAGGCAGCTTGATTTTAGGTTCACACACACACAAACCTGAGGTAGCAGGGGGGCGCTGTCCCTGCAACTGAACCCGTTCAGATGTACCATCTGAACTAAGCCATGTATCTGGCTGCTAATAGCCTCCATAATACTGGCCCAGTAAGAATATAATTTTTAGGGCTGGTCAAAATATAATGGCAGGACGCAAACAAAGACAGTGAGCCCTGGCACTGAGATCCCCAATCTGCCCCTACCTACTTATTGGGTCCCCCCTAAACGGAAGCCAATAAATGGGCCAAGTTCCCTCCCTGGTAAGGTGTGAACACGTAACAATGGTTAGGGCTGCCGCTGAATATAATATAATATATATATATATATATATATATATAGAGAGAGAGAGAGAGAGAGAGAGAGAGAGAAAGAGAGAGAGAGAGAGAGAGAGAGAGATTAGGGCTAGTGATTAGCGCTGCTGAATATATATATATAGTAATTAGGGTCAGTGATTAGGGTTAGTGATCATGGCTAGTGGTTAGGGATATATATATATATATATATATATATATATATATATATATATATATTGTATATACAAAAGCAGATCTTGTACGTTATTACATATACTTACACCTACAAATTCAGCGTTTGTATCACTACAGTTATTATTTTTTGTTTTATCATGGATGATGGCTGCATAGTCTGAGAGCTCCGCTTTAGCACAACTGCCAAGGACTCTATTCTCTTGCCAGCGACGACCCTATTAGTGAAAAAGGGCTCTTGAAAACCCGGGGAGCTTATGGGCAAGAAGGGGGTCACAGAAGAGAAGCTGGACGGATCCATCCAGCGTTTCTTCGCAGCACGGCCCACACACAGCAATGGCGCCAAAAGTGTGCACATGAAGAAAACCTTGCCAAAGTCTCATACCTTTGATATTCCGGCCAAGTGGTCAGACACACCGTCACCAAGTAGTTATTCTAAACAATGAGCAAGGATTCAAGACCCACAAGCCACTAGGCCTCACCAGCTGTCTCCCAGTGCACAACAAAGCGACACCTCACCAACATCAAGTTGGGTGAAACAACGGCAGAAAATGCATGCTGCCAACCAGACTCTCTAAAGCATGAGTACCACACTTGTTACTAGTGATCCCCCTCCACAAGACGCATTTCAAGTGTTTCAAAACTTCGATAAAATGGTTTCCGAAAATATGCTAAAAGAATTGCTGGAGGCACTGAGAAGCTCCCTTACACAAAATATGCTACAAATGGTGTCTCCCTTTCAAACCACAATAACTGAGCTACAGACACCAGTGGCACACGTTGAGACCAAAATGGAGGAATATGCCTCTGCATTTAATAATCTGGCCGATGGTCATCTAGCCTTGGAGGACAAAGTCTATCAACTGCAAGCTAAATTTGTGGACTTTGAGGACCACAACAGGTGGAATAATATCAAATTTAGGAAACCATCCCATCCCATAAGCTTTTGTATTACATAAAACAGCTTACAAAGCAGTGTCTTCCGAACCTTACAGATCATGAAATCGAAATCGACAGAGCACATAGAGTGCCAAAGCCCAAAAACCTACCTGACACCATGCCTAGAGATGTCCTAGCTAGATTTGCCTTTTTTAGAGTCAAAGATCAGTTATTGACATTCTCCAGAAAGCATCAACCGCTTCCTGCCCCCTACACTGCTATTAAGATGTTCGCCGATTTATCTGCTGCCACGCTTTAAGCCAGAAGAGACTTTGGCCCAGTAACATCGTTGCTCCGATAGAAGAGTAAAAAAAGGTCTGCAGCTTCTATCCACCTGGAACATATTCCCTGAACAAACATGATCCTCATCACAAAAGGGACTATAACCCTATTACGGTAACCATCTTTCTGGGTAATGACAATGCTGTTGTCTGTTCTTAGGATGCTGTTGCCCGATATTCCCCACTTTTAGAGTGCAGTTTTGTGCTGATAAATGTTTATGTAATTGCTGAACTACCCCTCTCATTTTTTGACTACCTATAAATGTACCTAAAAGAATAACACTGTATTTACCTTGTTACATTTTTGTCTGTAACTAACCTTTTTTCTGTTTTACTAAACTCATGTAATAAGATCAGGTGAAACAGGTTGCATCTAAAGCGAGCGTTTCCTAGCTAGATTTCCAAAGACACCAACTGGTAAATACCATTAGATCCATGGGCCGAAAAATTCTCTCCCTCAACATAAGGGGCCTCAATAGCCCATTTAAACGATCTTTACTTTGGCGTGAGGCCAAAGCACAAAAATGCTCCATTCTTTGCACACGAGAAACACATGTCTCACGTAGCTCGCCTCCTCTCTTACAACACAAAGACTTCCCAGTAACCTCCTCTTTTTCCAAAAGGTAAAGGGGAGTCCTTGTGGCCTTCCACTCCTCTCTAGTGGTAACAATCCACCAAAAGGTGGTAGACATACAAAGCAGGTACATAATTGTGTGTACAGTCAACAATATAGATCTGACTCGAGTCAATATTGATGCTCCCAACAAAAGGCAAATCCACTTTTTCCAAAAGGTAATCAGAATAGCTTCCAAGATAAAATGTGGTTCCCTCCTAATCTGTGGAGATTTCAATATCACCACATCATCACCACATCATCTGAAACCCTCCATCCACCACCTAGCCTGGGCGCAACAATTTGGTCACATTCTCTATTTGACGCTTGGAGAACACGACATGCAGATGAAAGAGATTACTCATACTATTCGCCCAGACTTCAGATGTATTTGAGAATAGACTTTTTCCTAGTAGAAAAACCTTTACTAGACAGGATTGAAGCCGACAGTATTGGAACGAGGAGTTGGTCAGACCATGCCCCTGTCACACTTACACTTTCAGACCAGCATCCCAAACACAATGGGGCACATTTATCAAGCTGTCTGAAAGTCAGAATATTTCTAGTTGCCCATGACAACCAATCACAGCTCAGCTTTCATTTTAGCAGTGCTTATGAATACTTTAAAGGGGAGCTGTGATTGGTTGCCATGGGCAACTAGAAATATTCTGACTTTCAGACACTTGATAAATCTGCCCCAATGACTATGTATGGCGACTTAACTCCTTTCTGGTAGCCCATTACCTCCATTCACAAAAAGTGTAGACATTTATTACCGACTATTTCAATCTAAACACAACAGACGATATTGACATAACGACTCTCTCAGAGTCGTTATGTGAGTCGATATGTGAGAGATGAGATTTCAAAACTTGGGGGGGGGGGGGCGAGTAAAAAGAGAAAGGGAAAAAGAGATTACAAACATCACAAACAAAATCCACCACCTAGAGACACTAAACAAACCAACCTATCCCCCAATTTAGCTACACAATTGAGAGAGGAGAGACTCCGTCTTAGAAATATCCTGATAGAAAAGCATGACCATAACTTCAAAAAGCTTAAATTAAAATTCTACACCCAAGATAACAAGGCAGGCCACCTCCTAGCCTCTAGAATTAACAATTTGTCCCAAAAGAAAAGAATCCCTTATATCAACCACTCAAATACCAAATAACATCTCCTCAAAACAATAAAAACTCTACCTAAACAGAAATCACGGGGCCCAGATGAATATTCAAATGAGTACTACGTAAGATTTTCCCACCTACTAGCCCCCTACCTTTTAAAAGTATATAACAGTGCAGCAGAATTAGGCTCCCTTCCAGAAACTGCAATTACACGTACAAGCTCTCTCCGCGCGTGCATACTTTATGCCCTAATGGTAATTAGCCCTCCAACCTTGTTCCTGCATTCAGTACGCTCTTCAGATCTTACATGGAATAAGTTGGTCTCCACCACGAAAAAAGGACTATTTACTACCCAAACACGAAATCCCTATCGACTTTTTAGAACTACATATACCGGGGCTAGATCTAAAGACTTGGAAAGAGAAAGGTATTCAATCAGTTCACAATCTTTTCACCTCTGATAACACAATTAACATACAACACCTGTCTAATAAATACCAAATACCAACTTCCGACTTCCTGACTGTACACAAAATAAACAACTTTTTACGAACTCTACCTGAAAGGGTTCCTAAAGCCAATACTGAAATCTTAGACATCCTTAATAGGGCTGCCCAAAGGCCTAAAACCATAGGTCTGACCTACAATCTCATTAACAATAAAAACACCATGTTCATGTCAACGCCATTAAAGAAATGGAGCAAAGACTTAGACAGCCTAATCTCTCCTACGGAGTGGCAACAGGCCTTCTCAGATATATTTCAGATGTTTAGATCCACTAACCATCAGGAAGCTGCCATTAAAACAGCCATTAGATGGTGTTATACCCCCACTCGGCTACATTTGATTTTTCCATCGACACCCCAAGAGTGCTGGAGAGAGTGTAGACACAGGGGATCTTTACTACACACACTTTGGTCAGGTAATAAACTATCCCACCTTTGGCAAACAACTGCTCAAATAATTAACGCACTCACTGGGTCTTCAGCTACATTACAACCGAAATTAGCTTTACTCTTTATTGGCTTACGCGATTTCTCCCCATTCCAAAGATAGATAGTGGCACACCTGTTGATGGCAACGAAACTAGCAATCACCCGCCATTGGAAATAAATCGAAGAAGTTCTAGAGATTGCCAGCCACCTGTGCAATGGAATGATTATATGCATACCATTCCCACAAATACACAACTTTCAAAAAACAGTGGTCCTTATGGAATAGCAGCAAGTTCTACCGCCCATAATAGTCTAATAGCCACAGGTTCAAACCCATATAACATCTGAACTGACACAATAACGTTGCAAACTACCTACACTTAGCATTGACCTCTAACTAATCCATGCTTGTCTACCAGTATGGTTCAATTTGTATTTCCTCTTCTTTTTTCAGTCTGTAATATACTTGTTAAAATTCACTAAAATTCCATGATTTATAAAAAAAAAACTATAAAAACATACTAAAAAACTAAAAAAAAATACAAAAAATGTAGTTTTTAGTTTTATAGTTATAGTATCAGTTTAGTACTGTAAGGGTACATTATTACATATAATGGATAAGGTGAATCCAGCAACCAGGCAGGCATA